>NW_024386908.1:1543404-2143404 GCF_900408965.1 Simochromis diagramma
ACACAGGGAAATTCATTTTCATGCTCACACATGCAGGGTGTGAGTAGGAGGTGAGAATATGAAAATTTTAAAGTGCAAACCATCCTTTAATGAATTAGTGACACAACAACAATTTCTACTCCTTGATAACTGTAGAGTCGGTTTTAAAGGAGCCTGCAGTGCAGCTTTTAGTGGATAATGGCAAATCTCAGTAGACTGTAACATAGCTGAGTCATAATACTAAAAAAAATAATAAATACACATTCTGGAGGCAGCAGTTATGTAAAAGCAGAATCTAGTCCCCGATTGGAGGGTGCTTTCTTCCTCTTTTAAACAAATTGCAGGGACCGACTGAATAAATGACATTTTTACTGAGGTCTCTGTTACAGCCGCTTAATTTAATCTGTATTCTCTGTGCATGAAAACAGTCTCGGAAACTGCTTATTATGAAATATGCTAAATTGCTCCTTTAAAGTTTCACCACTTTTTTTAAATTTTGTATTTTCATCAGCATATTTATTATAATTGAATATATTTGTTTTTCTCCCATTTGAATTTAATGTGCATCACAGTTCTGATCATTTTTCGTTGTCTTTCATGGTTTGATTTCTTTTTGCTTGTTTTTTTTTGCTGTTTGTCTCTTTGGCTCGTCAGAGGATGATGTATATGTAGACAAACTTCCCACCTTTGAGAGACACTTTGATTCGTTTGCAGGTAGGGTAAAGCACCCCCCCCCCTCCTCCTCCACATGGGGACGGGGGGCGGGTTAGGTAAGGGTTTGGTGAGTGCTTGTTTTGAGAGTTTTTGGATTTGGATGCTCTTTACCCGGAGCGCAGTGCACAAAGAAGGGTAAAGGCCATCAGTGAGTGTTTTGTGCCTTTTTTAGATGGAGGTCAACAGGTTTTGTAGCCTCATGTCAGGCTTTAGAAGCACAGTGCATACCAAATCATTTTTCTTACTCCTCCTTTTTTCACTCATCTGCTTTATGATTCGTGCACAGATGTAAGGACGCACCAGACATTATTTCTTTTCCTTTTGAATATGGCATCATTTTTCAGTGAAACCACCAATCTTCTACATTGTTTTACTCCTCATACCTTCCCACGCATTTCTCAGCCATCGAATGCATATAACAGTCTCTTTTTATCTGCATATCTTTGTCATTTCTTCCTTGTCTTTCTCGCTCATTCTCTTGGATGTCACAGTGAAATCTGCCAGGAAACAAATGAAAGCTGTGGTGACACAAAAAGCTGAATCTACTGCATAGTACTCCAAAAAAAAGTGCCCCCCCCCGGCCCATCTGCCCGCTTCTAAGACTTTTCTCTCTGTTTTATGACTGTGCACCAGTGACTGTCTCGCCATGTTCCCATGGCAACCTCCTGTCTCGTCTCTCGGCGACACACATTGTGCGTGCAGTGCGGTTGCTCCCAGATACCTTTGCTCTCAGTTCGCAGCACAAGAGTGTGTTTGAGTGTTTGTGTGCTGTTAGCATGTCTGAGGAGCTCTTTATCTTGTCGGACCTCGAGATCCACATTGTCTGTCTTTTCCCTCTCACGCGCACTCAAACTCACCAGCTCACTTGTACCGTCAGATCAGCGCTTCTGCTTAGAGTCATTTGAAGCCTGGCGTGAGATTTAGGCTGAATTAGACAGGCAGCAGCTGCTTGGCATTCATGCCATCCTCAGTCTACAACAGGAGTGCACGACACGGCCTCGAGTTCAACCAATCTCTCAACCAGGCTGTAAAGCATCGGTCTGCTCCCACGCTTGACCTCTGCCGCTCACCTTTCACACCTGTCGCCCACGCTCTCTTCAACATAGAGCCCGACATATTACCGGACCCCCGCCTTCCCCATCTGAACACCCGCCCTTTTGTTCTTTCTCTGAAGCAGTCTGCCGCTCTCATCGTTCCATCACCCGACACTCTTAGTCCTCCCAGACCTTTGGTCACAGGAGCCCACGGCCATAGCATGGAGAGGAACAGGCCTCCCCTGTTTTTGTGGAGCATTTGCAAAGTTTACAGTGTCAGCGTGACAAAAAAGTACACAGTTTTTCATCCGTCAGACCTGTTGGAGTCACATTAGAGCTGGAGTGCAGATCATTAGAAAAATACTACTGCTCCAGTTTAACGTTTCTTATTCCTTTAAATGCATTTGGGGGGAAACAGGATCCACCAGTGTTCAGGTTCATTACCATGTTGTTATTATATTATTAAAAAAAGTCAGAAAATGAGCTGAAATATGGTTTAATTTGGTTTAAGCTGTTTATCTAGTTTTTTCTGTTGTATGATGGTAACTAATTGGGACTTTCTGAGTCGTCCTCTTTTTTTCCCTGGTGTCTGTGAGGGCGGTTCAGGTGTCTTTGTAAAAGCATCTGCACCTGAAACGTGGGGTGCAGCGAACCACAGTCTCGCCGCCTCCCTGCTATCGTCTGATCTCAGTCTCATGGCTTCCCTCTGCACACCATCCTCATGCATACCAGCCAGCGTCAGTGTGTTTCATAACTGAAGGCCTGTTGTGAGACCTGATCACAGTTTTAACACTCGGGTATCTGTTGATGAAAGTTAGGGTCACTGAATTGGAACGTCAGCTTGTTTCTAATGCTTTGCTTTGGAGAAAACGTTGGCTCCCCCAACACAAACAAAAAAAGACCACTGTGCATCACCCATCTTGTCACATGCTCCTCGACCCTTTGTCCTCTTTCGCCCCCAGCCTCCACCTCCACGTTTCACCTCACTGTGACGTGTAATAGACCTGCCATGTGAGACTCACGCTACTGTCCTTCTCTCCTTGCCCCTCTCACCCCTCTTCACCCACTTCCCCGCCTTTCATCCCTGTACCTCCTCCCTCCTCCTCGTCCTCCTTTCCCAACCCTCCCTCCCTCTACCCTCGAACCCTCACAGAGAATGACCAGCCATCCCTTGTATGGTTTGACAGAGGGAAGTTTTATTTAACCTTCGAAGGTAAGTTTTCTCTGCAACAGGGTAGCGCGCACACACGTTATTACGAGGCTCATTCGTGCAAGCTTTGGCCTTCTTCTCTCCTCCCCCTTTCCTCCTTCCCCTCTTGGCTCCTCCATCATCATCATCCCTTCATTACCCTAACCCTGGCCATGCTATCGCCCTGACTGAGCCCCCTCACCTAGAGCCAGATATGCGGTGCAATATCTCTCTCTAACTTCTTCTTCTGATGATGATGTTCATTTTCATCATGTCTGCACTGATTCATTCCCTAAAGACTCATCAGTCTTTGTCCACTTTACTAATCACTTTTCTCTGTACTGTCATCATTTTACCTGTTGGGTGTTTGATCGTGGGCTCTCTGATGATCTTTGATCTTGTCCAAAAAATACAAAAATTGTCAGCATGTCTGGAGTACGCATGCACATCTGCCTTTCTCTATGTCTGCCTCTGTCTCTTTTTAAAAACATCCAGCTGTGCTTATTCAGTTAAAAACAGACATGTATAATCCTCTGTGTAGAAATGCATTAATCTGAGGGAGACATTGGAAGCAGTTCACAGTCAAAGAGCAGAGAGAAATGGGTATCATCCGTACATATAATGTGCTGTTTTCGTGCCTCTTTACTAACACCAGTATTTGTTTCATTTCATTTCATCACTCTTAATTTGTTCATGTTTCGTTCCTTATTTTCTCCACACACAGTTTGACACAGAGAGCGTAGTTTAAGATTTGGATCATCTATTTTTCATGTAGTGATTTCTGCTGAAGTGTTTGTATTCAGGGCTGAAGTTTGGATATATTAATATCAAGTTTAGGCTTAAGAATTAGAAAATGGTTATAATTTGAATGTAATTCTGTCTCTGACAGTAACCTCAACAAATCAAACAGCAACAGTGGAGCACAGCATTTATTTTACTTACAAATGTGTACGTGTGGGTTGGTTACTCGTAGGCTGCTCTCGAGGGCCCAGTCCTCTCACCATGGGAGCTCAGGACACGCTTCCTGTGGCGGCTGCGTTCACGGAAACAGTCAACACCTTCTTTAAAGGAGCCGATCCCAACAAGTAGGTCTCCTTTACCTGTCACAGTAGAAAACCCTGACTAGGCTATTTCAATATTTATTTATTTTTTGTGTGGATGATGAGTAAAAAAAGTTTGACTACGTTTTACCACAATATTTAAGGGATAATGGTCGACGGGGTTTATTAAGTTTGTCCCAGTTTACCATCTAAAGCGGCTGTAATGTTTGTTTGATGCTTTTGTATTTGTCAGAAATGACAGTTTTGATTTATGAAGCATCTGATGAGCTCTGGACACACACATGTGTTTACAGCATTATGTGTTTGTAGTTAATATGGTCAAACATCCACAATCCTGTCACACAGTGTTTATAGTGAATATGTGAGGAAGTATGCAGGTCCACTAACAAACACTTGGTTGAACTATAGACACATAAGAACAGTGTTGGTGGATTTTGTTACAATGAATCCAGTTTTGTATGTTTTGTACTTGAATTTCCTCCTGCAGAGTCATGTAAACAGGTACAGTTTGCTTTTGTTGCTCTGAGTTGTGGATTAGGATGAACTGATGTGTTATTGATTTTGCTTCTGATCGGGGCTTTACTGCTGTAATAGTGTGTGAGCTGTGATGGGCAGAGCTTTTAATGTAGTGATTCAGTCAATAGCAGAAACGCATTAAGACTGTGTGTTTAGTTTTATTATCAAAAGGAAATGAAGTCATGTGTGATTTGTGCATTTGTGTGTCTCTCTGCAGTCTTTCATGCAGTGTTACTCTCTCTTCTCTTTCTCAGGTGTGTTGTGAAGATCATAGGTGAGATGGTTTTGTCGTTTCCGGCGGGAATCACGCGGCACTTTGCCAATAACCCGTCCCCCGCCGTGCTAACCTTCAGCATAACCAACTACAGTCGACTGGAGCATGTGCTGCCTAACCCCCAGCTCCTCTGCTGGTAATGACACCACCGTAAACTCAACATTTCAGTTAAAAAAATAAAAATAAAAACTCAGCTTTTCCTGGACGATGTGAAAAGATCGAGCCAACCTTTCTGGGAATACATAACTAAATCTAAATACATTATTGTCTAACTTTAGCGTCACCCAGTAATACCTAACATGTTATATGTGGTCCCGTGTAACCAAACGTGATTAAAACCAAATCAATGTACCTGTTGCAAATTATGCATCATTTTAATTTCACTTACAGAGCATGTGCGATACTGATTTTTAATAAGCATGCCACACTTGACATTCAATTTTAATGACTTTTGTTATGCAAGTCACCTTATTATCTATGGTGACACAGCAAGTTTGATGTCACGCAGACTGTAAAACATCAGGAGAGCAACATGTGACCAACAACAAGGAGTAAAGAGGTTTTGGGGAGGTCGAGGTGATGGCGTGAATGTTTCCATGTTTGCAGCGCTGACATGTGCTAGTGAACTGACTCATCAAACATCTACAACCCCCTGTGCTTTATTCGGGGTCTTTTGACCACTTCAGATGAGTAAATTTTGTGAGCTTGTTTCCAAAATGAGCGCTGAGTAAGTGTGGAGTCATCATGAGGTCGTCTGAGTGTGCAGGCAGATAACCGTGTTGCACTTGTTGTGAAACGCCTGATAAACCGCCTGATGTGATCTTTAAAATTAAAATTAAATTATGCAAAATATCACACATCGTTATAGCATGAAGTCACGTGACCTCACAGTAGAATAAACATTGTTTTTAATTATGATTCATTTGTTTATTACAGCTGTCAAATGTTGATGTTTTCCAGCCTCCTGCGTGTTTCTTGTTTTTAGAAAAGCAACTTAAAAATAGTTTTTACTTTATTCTCAGCACCTGTAAAGTCTGTGTGATCTAACGACCACCAACCACATCTGGATCATCGTTGGGTCACACTGACTCTGAGGAAAAGTCACATTTTCCTCCCAAAAAACTTGTTTTTTCTGGTTGAACAGTCGTTTCGTACCAGCGCACCGCTGAAGTCTAATGGCTGTGTTTAGTCACTTCAATAGAAAATCACCGCAGTCCTGTGAAACGTCTGAATTCTGATCGGGCTCTTTACTGTGATTCCTCCACCAGCGACACCACCACGCAAGCCAAGGCTGACAGCAAGGACTTCTGGGTGAATATGCCAAACCTGATATCGCATTTAAAGAAGGTGGCAGAGCAGAAACCACAAGCGACGTACTACAACGTGGACATGCTCAAGTATCAGGTAACCTTGGATTTGGGATTTTGAGAGTAGCTTAAATCCCAAACACTGAACTCCTTCAGTCGAAGCATGTTCAGCTGTTTAGGGTGTTTCAGTGTGAACAGGCTTTTATCAAACCACGTGTTTGCCAGGTGTCAACACAGGGCCTCCAGTCGACTCCTCTGAACCTGGCAGTGAGCTGGAGGTGTGAGCCCACCAGCACTGACTTGAGGATAGACTACAAATACAACGGGGAGGCCATGTCGACGCCGATGGCCCTCAACAACGTTCAGTTCCTCGTCCCCGTTGATGGAGGCGTTTCAAAGCTACAGGCTGTCCTACCTCCTGCTGCATGGTACGGTCTTTCTAGACTTGTTGTTACACAGTATTAAGCTACACGGCTGAACAGATTAAGGGGGTAAAGGAGGCAGTTTGATGCATTTATTGCTCCAAATGTTATTTAGACAAGAGATAAAATCCTGTGCCGTATCTGGGAGTGCCGTGCATTTATTTGCTGTCAGGTTTTGAGGTTAACCTTCAATGACCTGTTCACCTGTTTATGTTGTATCCTTTAATGGTTTTCTCTTATTCCTAATCCTGGTAGGAATGCAGACCAGCAACGAATCCTGTGGAAGATCCCCGATATCTCCCACAAATCTGAAAATGGAGGTATTTCTTTTGAATGATGATTTAACCTGTTTCTTTAAATAACAAATGTTGGGAGGACACGTGGTGCATGTGTGTGGCTGGTGTACAAATGCTGAAAATGGAACAACCGCAGATGAGGACGACAAGATGGAGAGGAAGTCTGGTGCATCATGCCCACAGTAAACACTGCCCCCTGTTGGACAGCAGTGGTACAGTTACTTCACCAAAGCTGATGTTTACAATGAGCTTTTATTTTTTAATAGGATAAAGTAAACGAGTGCCCACGGTAGCAGCTGTGGAGTATTTACAGTTTCTTCTGACCAAGTTTGGTTTGATTTGTGCTCCAGATCGCAACCTGCCATCATTAGACCCACACTGTCATTTACATGGCAAGGACACCCATCGGTGACCTGACCTCCAGGATGAAGACACGAAACTAGATTATGAATTCTCTTTAAGATGAGATCTGCAGTTGTAGAGATGTTGCCCATTTTTCATGTTGTTACATATTTGCTTTTGTGGTTTCTAAATATTAAACATTTTGGGGCTTGGTCTCATCCTCTCACTCTCCTCCCTCAGGTGTGGGCTCGTTGTTAGCACGCTTTCAGCTAACAGAAGGTCCCAGTAAACCGGCTCCACTGGCGGTGCAGTTTACCAGCGAAGGCAGCACCCTGTCAGGCTGTGACATCGAGCTGGCTGGGCCAGGGTACCGCTTCTCGCTCATCAAGAAGAGGTTTGCTGCAGGTCAGTCAGATGGGGTTTTCAAAATAAAATATTCATTACTGCTACACGAAAGCTTAGCCAGCCAATTCCTGAATGTTAACAAGTTTATAAACTGGTTATTGAACATATAAAATCCATGTTTTATCTCTTTAAACTTTTTTAAATACTGATTGTAGTTCCTGGAAATAAAACTCCCACCAGTTACACTGTAAACATTTTCCTTTATGTATGTTTAGGTTAAGATAATGTGCATATAGTAGGACTTGAAAAGACTTAGATGAATCCACACGGTAATAAAAGTCAGTTTTAGGATTGTTTTAGTAACTTGGTAAAGCTTACCTGAGTAGAATAAGTTTGAATCCTTTCATTGCAGCTACTTAATAAAACATAAAACTAATGAAATGTCACATCTCATTTATACAGATAAGCACTTAGTTTCTAATTGACGTCTTTCAGGAAAATACCTGGCTGATAACTGACCCATCGCTGAACAAAGTGAACGCAGTGGACTGAGGTCGACGCCGAGGACAGAGGACAGACGGACACCAGACAGACTCTGTGATCCTTTTCTGAACCCACACAACAGGTCTGCAGCCCGCCCAGCAGTATTGTATAACTTGCATATAACATTGTGGAACTGTTATAGGTCATGTAATTATTGTATTTGTATTCATTTCATAACATCTGTATTGCTGCACTTAGACACAAATGGGTTCTTTCCTCCTCTGTAGTCTGTGCCTCTGTCTCCGTCCTCCTCTGGTCAACGTGTGGTGTTGTTTTTAAAGTTTTTCACTGCAGCTGCCTGACCAAACAAGGAAGGAACAGATTTTTAATTCTTGTTAATGTGAAAATTTGGGCCATTTAAAAAAAAAATCCTCGTTGTGGTCAGAAGTGCATCAAATCTGAACACATCCAGAGTTGGATGGGATGAAGTTAGTAAACAGCCCGGTCCTCAACCTCTGGGATAAGAATACGAGAGGTGTACTCACTGTTTTGCACTGATCCATGTAGCTGCTTCACATGACACACCATCAGCTGTCACAGGTAAAAGTGGGTCCTTCTTCTTGGTGCTTGTGTACGACCTGTATGAAACTAGATTTCCAAGCATCGCCTGCTGGTATTACATGACACATCCTGCTAAAGACACCAGTTAGCCAGTCAAGCCACTATTCTATTTCTCTGTTATATACACTCGCATGCAGGGAGGTTGTAAGGATGTTAGGCAGCTGCAATGACTAGTCAGTTTCACTGGTAAAATAAGGAACTATGTTTTCGTGTCAGAACAAAAGAAGTGTACAAAGTGTCATTTAAGTCGAAAATGTATATCTTAAAGGGCGTTTGGTGTTTTCCTCGTATCGTCAGATAGCCTTCCTGTTGTTCACAGGACAGCAGTGTTAGACTGCAGAGTACATGACAGCATTCTATTTTTATTTATTGATGACAATGACTCGTTGTATAAAACGTGATTCTGTATATGAATAGAGTTTGAATGGTATCACACGACTCGAACCCTTAAAGGTATAAATATTTAAATTCCTTCTCATTTTTTGTTATCTGTGTAGTTGGGTAACCTGTGTACAGTATAAGGTCTAATTTTTTGAATTTATTTCAGATATAATTTTTTAACTCAAGTGCAACAGAAGAATTGACCTATATATGGGTGGGGGAGGGGTAATTTAAAGACAAAAGATAAATATCTTTCTGGATTCTGTGTAATGCTTTGTGAAAGCAGTGTTAATGTAGAGTTAGCTATTACATGGCCAAGATTCACGCTTTGAGGAATAAGTTTGACATTTTTGGATGATGCGTGTGACATCCGCCAGGAAACTGCTAGCATGCTAAAAAGGCCGGGAAAGGCTTGCCAGTCTGTGTCTGTCAGCACCTAGAAAGCTGATTAATACACAGTGTCATGTTTCTTCTTTAATACAAGGGTGTAAAAACACCCTGTTGTATTCGTCATTAACAAGTTTATTTAGCTTGAGAGTACTGCATGGGTCCGAAAATGCTAATGGCGTTCATCCACGCTAGACGTTAATGTCTCTGTCAGGATAAAAGGCAGCATTTTAGTAACACCCTGTCATTTTCTCTTGCGCCATCACCAGGTCAGACTTTTCATTAGTTCATGACTTTGGTTTATTAAATAAATGTTCCCTCAACAGTTCCCCTAGCCTTATTTATGCTTGTTCTGGTGAGCTAATTTTAGCATGCTAATATGCTAAATCACCAGGGATACTGCAGTGAACGTGCACTCATCCCATTAGCATGCCAGTAAATCACATTGCTGTGCTGCAGTGCGCACTCTCAAGAGAAGCAAGCATCAAACTGTAGATGTTTTAGCCTCTTATATTTTAGCAACGCTAGCTTAGCCGTTTCCCTCCCGTTTCAGTTTTTCTGCTAAGCTAACCAATATGGCTCCTGGCCAAGGTTAGTTTTTCCCCCCAAAATGTCAAACTCATCCTTCAAGGAAGACAAAAACAATAAAAACGGCTGCAGAGATGAAGTTTAGTGACCATGGTACTAGTATTGGAACAGGAACTGTTTACTGGGACCAGCTCATTTCCTTACTTCAAACTTAGCTGTAATAAAACAATAAGGAAACCCTGATCATCTAGTGTTCTCAGTTCTTTCCTCTACCTTCAGTTTGACGGCAGATCACAAGAAAACCTTCCTTCCTGTTTCCATTTACCTCACTGGTACCTAAACTCCCTCATATCATACCCTCATATCGTGAGCAAATCCCAGTCATCCAGCCAGTGCTTGAATCCATGGCTTTATTTTGCATAATTGTAACGGTCTCTGTGAGATGACATGATTTAAATGAGGTTGTGGAGCGAGGTTAAGTCGACCAAAATGCTTTCTTTTTCTTTTTTTGTTTTACGTTTTGTTTTTTCGTATTTTATGTGTGTGTACCCCAGACAGTCAGTCCCGTGTTAAGGAGAATAAGCTGAATATTTTTAAAATGGATATTTAAAAAAAAAAAAAAAAGTGTTGTTTAATGTGAAAAACACTGTGCTGATGATGCTGAACTTCCTGAATGCTCCGACACTCAACGTGAAGAACAAAAAGTGTGCGTGAAGTGTAATCGAAAAACCTCTGTACTGTACTCTGTGTTGGCAATCAACTAAATGTAACCAATCATGGTCCTCTCAGAGCTCTCAAGCATTTCGAGCGGATTTAGGACGGTATCCTGACGTCAGTACACCCATTCAGCGATGCAGTACATCTGATTGGATAGTTTTTGGGCCCTGCAGTTCAAATGAGTCTGTTCATTTGAACTTTGATCTTGTGCAGACCCAGGCTGAGAGAACGGCAAAGTTGCATTTTGTTGGTGTGAGGAGCGATGGATGATTGGTGCCGTTTAGTTCTTGATAATACTTTTGTTTGGTGACGCATTTTTTCAGTCATGTCAGTCTTTCATCGAGCTAAATGGAAGACCACGTGCCCGAGACAATGCTGCTACCTTCTTTAAGCTAAACAGTGCAACAGTCACTACAGCATTATCTACAGAAGCCCACCACACATGCCACCCACGGTGCATCAGTGTAGAATTACTCCTACACTTATGGTTACACGTCTGTTTGATCACAAACCTTTTTCACTGTATTTCTGAAAACAGCGTTTAAAATTTTCAGCGCATCAAAACACAAGAGCTTCATCTTCATGGCGAATTCATCCTGCAGTATTACTGGATGCAAAGCATGCGGTCAAACGGTGGGGCTTTGTGACAATAGTGCTGAAATGACGTGTTGTGCTGAGTGTCAGTTAGCTTGTGTTAATGTTGAGACGAGAGCAACGAGTGTGTTTGTGTGCTATAAGCAAGAATGCTTTTTGGTTCTTTACCATTAACCTCAAACACATGTGAAAGCTGTTTGTACAGTACATAACAACGCTAAGATGATCTGAGAAATTTAGTTTGCTTCTTTCCAAAACCAATAAAAGTTATAACTGGATGTTTGTGTTTGCTGTTTTCCTTCTATGAAGTAATATTGTGAGGTTTTATTTGTTCCCATTCAGCAGGTTGCTTTAGCGATGTTAGTCCAAACTTTTGACCTTGGCTGAAATATCCCCCAAAAAATATGGGACGGATTTTATTTAATTAATTTTGCCCTTAGAACTGTCATCATTCTTCACTGCACAGATTCAACAGGTTGCTGAAAATATTCCTCAGATTTGGATCTGTGTTGACGTGATAGCATCACACGGTCATATTTGTCGGCTGCACGTCCACGATGTAAATCTCCTGGTCCACCAAACCAAAGTGTGCTGGCTTGAGATCTGGAGGCTCTGCAGCCCATTTGAGTACAGTGAGGTTACGACATGTTCAAGACATCAGTTTGAGATGATTTGAGCTTTGTGACATTGTGGCACTAAACAGCTGGCATCTACTGTGTTCTTCTGCTACTACATCATGGTTCACAGATGCTCTTCTGTGTTCCTTCATTGTAACAAGTGGTTAAAACCAAGGTATGTAAACCTGTATCCAGTGGTAAACTGCTGGTCATGGCTAGAACTGAAGGCCATAATTTGATTATGTTTGCATTTGTACAAGTGGCTGGTTAGTGTGATTTGCACATGATGGCAGCAGGATTACAATCTTCTGAATTTTCCTGTCGGGGGAATCCTGACAGCTACAGGATGGATTCCCATCCAATTTGGTCCAAACACACATACACCTCTGAGGATGAACCGCAGTAGCTTTGATGTTCCCTTAATCCTGTCTGCTCTGCCACCATCTCATTAAATTAGCTGAATTTTAAAGCTTTAATGATTTCCACGTGTAAAATCAGTTTCATTCTTCCCGTCAGTCTAAGCTAGGTTGTGTGCCACGTACGCTAGGACAGCTAACACTGTAAATATGGATTCTATGGTCATTTTGAGCCCAAAGCCTGACAGGAGCTAGCCAGGCCAAAGATGCTATTGTTTCATAGAAAATAATAGAAAATGATATAGTGGAATCAACTTGAATTAGTAAAATTCACCCAGGGAAAATAAACCACAGGTTATTGATGCTATTGCGCTTTCCTTTACTTCATAAAATGCGAATTGACTGAAGCTGGATTTGGAATAAGAGCATAGAGGAGTTGGTGGATTTGTAGCTGGTTAAGAGTGTAGTTGATTTTCTTGTTGCGTGCTTACGTGAGAGGTGAAACCTGCTCTAAGTACCGCCCCTTGTAGGCGGGGCTGGGTTGTTGCCTAAGGGTCATGTGTAAGTGGTGTGTGGGCGTTTGTGCACGCCTGCTCTGCCAGCTGGTTTAGTTACTTATTCATGTACTTGTGTACATACTTGCTTACTTTTGCGTGGGGGGGTCTTAGTGATCCAGTTTGATACGTTCACACGTTGTCCAGTATTTGGAGTAAAAAACAAACAAACCTTTGCAGAATTGAATCCCGGTGTTATAATAGAATATTTATTTGACAAAAGCAGCAAAAAAAATTACCAAATACAGGTGAAGGTTGCAAGAAAGACAACTGATTTTAAAACATTTATTTATGGTCGCACATGTACAGCTCGGGTTCAGGAACATGTTCAGAGATGCTCATCCAGATTCACTTCCACAAAGTTTAACAGTTGCACAGAGATCATAACAGTTCGCCACGTGAGTCAGATTTGGTTCTTAGCAAGGTACACAGTCATTATAGTCACTTTAACAACAACAACAACAACAAAAAGTGAGAGGATTGTCCTCAGCAGAAGTGGGCGAGGTCGGTCTTCCTGCAGCCCACCTGACAGCACATGTTGGCCAGGAAGATGTTATTATCCCGTTTGGTCATCTCTGAGGCCAAACTGCTGAACTTCTCCAAGCTGCTCTGCTCCCCTGTAGGCAGAACAAAACACATCAATGAACAGAGTGTGGAGGTTTTAGAATCTAAGCCTTTAACTTGGTCCTCTGCAAACGCATTAATAGTGTAACTTCACCCTTACAATCTGAATGTAACTGTGCGGGAAACTCTGTTCACCTTACTTTAAACATGACTTCCAGTAAATGCTTTCTATAGCAGTTCATTTCAGCCGACAGTGTTTCTCAACAAGTGCAGCTGATGAAGCACTGCTTTCAGACGCATCCTGTGTAATTCGTCCATGTTCCCTTTAAATAAGGAAGCGCTAAATGACTGCACGGATGAGCTCGGTCTTATTTGTCTTCTTCAGTGTCACTTTACGCTTTCCGATCAGCACGGCTGACACGCTAACTGGGTTTATTTGTGTGGTGTATTAGAGAAGACGCCCGGGGAGCCGCCAGCTACAGCATTTAATCATTGAGCTGCTGACTCCTCTGGCAGACTGTGCGTCGCTGTGCTGGGAAACACCTGTTTGGAGAAGCCCTGCGCGTCAGCCGGTGAATTAATAACATAACACATGAGGTGTAGCAAAAACTGCCAGCCTGGTTAGAAAGCACAAACTTTAGCTTGTGTTGGGTTTCATTTAAGCCACAGAAGCAGATACAGAAGAAGTACTGTGTGGGCAAACTGCACTGAGATGGTAACTCGAAAACATGCCATTTTTTAAAAAAGTGATATAAATGATATTTCTATTTTTTTTCTTGAACGCGGTTACACCCTCACTGCAATTTAAATAATATAAATTAAAGGGTAAATACACAGTTTGTTACTGACTTTTTCTGCATCGTTCTTTCTTGAAGAAAGTCTGAAACACTAAACTTGTAGCAAATGAAACTATAGAAAGAAACTCAGCTACTAACGGCGCGTCCCTTCTGTTGTGCGAAATGAGTAAAAGCAGAGTTTTCTCACCATCCACGTCTGGCTCGCTGAAGAACCTCCTCCAGCGGGACGCTCCACAGGTGTAGGAGATGGCGTTGATTAACTGCTTACCGCACAGCTTCATTGCCGTCACTTGCGCTCTCACCTGATCCACACACACCACTGCGCACAAGAGCAGAGGCAAAACCACCAGAGCACGCATGCTGGATATCTGACTGTTGCTCTTCCAAGCCCACCACAGCTGTTCTCTGATTCTGTCTGTTATCCTGCCGCTCTCTCGGTTATTGATCCGCCGCTCGCATCCTCCTTATATTAGATTCAATCCACCTTTGACTTCATTGATGCCGAGTGTCTTTCCACCTCCCTCTAACCAGCCCTTAGCCCATCCCAGTCACACACACACACACAAAACTTGTTGTGCTTGCGGTTATCTCCACCATCACCATTTTCAGCCATCTAAATAAGAGTTACGAGCATGAGCCTTTTACAACTCGGCCGGCAATCACATTAGCAATGGTGCAGCCCCCCCTTAGCCCCCCCCCATTACCCATGATTGCGCTGACCTTCACTACTCTGCATGGCTAATTAAGGGATGCAAAGTGATTCCCCCTCGAATCAAACAGATGTTTCTTCTGTTTACGACGCTCTGATGGCCCGTCTGTCTTTGACTTTACAGCAGTTTGGGTCATACAAGAGGAAACAAGTCAATGTTGACAGTCCATCATGCGGTCATTACGGCGCTGCTGATGGTGCGATGTGACGTTTCAGCTCGATCATTAACAGCGGAGGATATGAAATTATGTTAGATGGGCATGATGCGTAGTTATAGCAGCAGAAAACAACAAAAAATATACAGACACATAAAAATATTTTTCAAATAGTAGAATCAAGCAGTATTTTCTAACTCTTAATCTTTCATCCAAACCAAACCAACGGTTCTGTCTGATGAGCAATTCCATAATAGCAAACTCTACCCTTTATTCTTCTGCAGGACACACGGAGATACAGTAACTATAACAGTTTATACATGAAGTCGGTGTTTTGACCTTGTTCAAGAAATAATAACCTTTCATTTTCCAACTCATTAGGCTGGTAACATCTTAGAGAGGCAGCGTTTCACCAATCTGCAACAATGTGTGTCTACAAACACTTAAAACTGTGAAAACATTGAACACCTCATCTGTCTACAGTACAAAAGATAATTTAAAAAAAAAAGAGAGAATCTGAACCTGATTCTGTCATAGGGAGATGAAGCCACGTGTGAAGATGATGCATAAACCTCGCCACCTTTGCTGGGCGAGACAAATAGACTGTGGTAAAGTGAAAAACTGTTCTGTGGTCAGGTCAATTGAAATTTGAAATTCTTTTTAGAAAACATGGACGACACGTCCTCTGCACCAAAGAGGGGAGGGACCCTCTGACTTTTCATCAGCACTCAGTTCAAAGTCAAAGGTGCGCATGAAACAGTCAACCTGAACATCTGGAAAAGCAACATCAGTGCTAAAAGCTATGTACAGGTTTTAGAGCAACATGTGCTGCCATCCTTCAGGGGAGGCCTTGAATATTTCAGCATTCTTCAGATACTGCAACAGCAGCAGGATTCAATTCATTTCCGTTTTATTTGTATGGCACCAACAAATTGATGCGTCTTGATATGTTTTAGATTTGCACATCGCTGCATTCTGTTGATTTTCACATTTTACACATTTTGTAATTATGGTTGTACAAAAATTCTGAAACTGGAAGTTTACTGTCCCTGACATGTAAATCGGGATATTAAGAAACAAATAGCGACGTTATATCATCGTCACACTGATTACACAAGCTGGATTCTGTCTGTCACGCAGCGCTGAGATTAACTGCAAATCTTAAAGGTCACCAGTGTATGTTGCACGTTCGGGGTCAGGCAGCTTGCTTTGCTTTCTTATTTATGAGGCTATTTATTTATCTTCTCCGTTTTACCTAGAATATGTTATCATCGATAACTGCACTACTGTCTGTCTTTAATAATTCAGGCCGGGGTCTTTCTGTGTGGAGTTTGCATGTTCTCCCCGTGTTTGCGTGGGTTACCTCCGGGTACTCCGGCTTCCTCCCACCGTCCAAAGACATGCAGCTTGTGGGGATAGGTTAACTGGATAATCCAAATTGCCACTAGGTGTGAATGTGAGTGTGAATGGTTGTCTGTCCCTGTGTGTTGGCCCTGCGACAGACTGGCGACCTGTCCAGGGTGCACCCCGCCTCTCGCCCTATGACAGCTGGGATAGGCTCCCGCGCCCCCCGTGACCCTGAAAATGGATAAGCGGAAGCGAATGGATGGATGGATTTAATAACGACTATTGCTATATGCAATGTATTTTGAAGGCTAATATATTTGCCTCTACATTAAACTCACAGCCGTAGTTGTAGGTGTGCAACTAACATTATCTTGGTATCAGCTTTGAACGTCCGTGCCTTTCTCTCCATCCAACCAATCAGAAGTTACATCCCCAGTAACACATGATCATCCGAAACTTTTCTGCTGTGCAACATTTTATTTTATTCTATTTTAACTTTTTTGAACTTTTACTTTACTAATTGATCATTGAATTGTTTCTAACGCAGCATTTCGACTGACGTTTTTGGACATTTGTGGGTTTTTTTACTTGTTCTCAGAAACGTTGCGCAGAATCTTTGTGACAATAAAAACATGACTTCTATGTTTACTTTAATGCCCGAAAGGAAAATGTAATGTTTTCAGATCACATCTGTTTTAATGGGATTGTTCATATCTCACGGAGACATTCAGTCGCCCTTTTCTCTGGGAACTACATTTTACAAAGGGAGCCACAAGATAAGCGGATGAAGCAGACATAAACCTAATTGGCTCAGGGAGACTGCATCTTTGGTCTATATGAACCTGTCAGACAAAAAGCTGACCTCAGCAGCGTCCTCCTGAAGGTAAAGCGCCCGGAGGGTGAATTCTAGTGTATTTGCAATGTTAGCCAACCATCAGTCGCCTGTGTCTGACTACAAAGGTCTAAAACTGCTGAACTTTTTTATAAGACCAGCACAAGTGCATTAACATACACCCCGGGAGGCTGAGAGAGCTGTTGGTTTAAAAACTTTGTTTTCAATGCTTGTTCCTGAAAAGAAATATAGATAAAAACACATAAAGATTAATAATAAGGGCAAGCACAAACAAATACTTGTTGTATTTCTGCACTGGTTTTCCAGTTTTCTGTTAAATTATCACAGAAGGATCCTGGAAAACCTCCCTCCTCTCTGAGCTGAACCATCATCTGTCCATGTTTGAACCTGTGCCCAGAGGACTGAGTCTCACAACTTTCATTTTTTACATTTCCTTTTTTTAAAGAAACAAATTAAACATTAACTTTTAACTTCAGATTCATGTTCTCGTGTTTTTTTTACACATTTTTATTTTAAAAACATAAAGTGTGAATTTGCGCTTTTCTGGAGCAGACTGGAGCGCTTCAGCGAGTGCTGCCTTCAGTTATCACTGATATGAAAAGGCCCACGTGGTTTATTATATGTCTACATGTCATGCAAATTATCAACGTCACATAAAAAAACTGCAGTTTTACTTCTACAACCAAAAACCTGCTGATTTGGAGGAAGAGAAGAAGAAAAGATGAAAGTCACTGTGCTTCTGTGGAGAAGCACCGTTACAGTCTTCTCTCTCATACAGGCTCCTCTTGGCTGTCCTGCTGAAGCTTTAAAACTAGACTGGAAAAGTGTGTTTTCTCATTGTTTTTTTGTTTGTAAGACATTTTTATTGGTAAAATTTTATGTAACAGGTGTGTAAATATATAGCATGACTCAGTGAGGAAGAGAAGTAATGTCAATATGAAATGGCTCATTAAAAATGTTCTTTCCGGCCATTGAACCTTCACTCGTTTCCACTCTGGTGCCTCGGCCTTTTCATTTTACAGGAAAGATTTCCTGTTTTCAGCTCAGTAAAGTCTAAACTCAGAACTTACACAACATTTTCTGATTTGAGGTAAAAAATGTCTGAATGTAATGCAGAATTTAGCAGCAGAGTGTATGTGGGACTTTTGACTGTTTCAGCTGTTTCTGTTGATTTTAGTTAAAAAAAAAAAAAAGGACTGGATGACTTTTAGTTTAGGGTGAGGTCTGCAATAAACACCTGGATGCTCTCATGACCCAACGTGTCTGCTCACCCACCGTGTCTTGTCTTTCTCAAATAGAAAAATTTGATTTGGACACAGAAAAAGCTCAAAAATGGATTTTAGATTTTATGTAAAATCACCACAAACCTGTGATTTGGGCTCAGTGGGAATAAATCAAATATACTTTAGCTTTTGTCTACTGCGAGGTGAGAACACACTTGCTTTAAGTTGACCATATTTTCTTTCAAACTTATTTTTGCTTTAAATGTCTTGTAGCTACAAGCATTCTTCTTAAAAATGGCATTTGCACATGAATAAAATCTCTCATATGTACTTCTTCCTGTTTGTCTCTACGTGAGGGATGTGGAGGAACCCTGCAGCCAAAGCCAGCTCATATCGGTTCATTTGTTCTTGGAGTTTCTTCTGTTTTTCCAGGTTTTATGAACAAACAGAGAACATCTACCAAACCTTCTGACTCAGTCTGAATTATTTCTGCCAGAAATCTGATAATAACAGAAATAAATACATTCTTACATAAAAAACAGTGAATTGTCCTTCCTGTAGACAGCTGCCAAAGTGAACATACGAAACAAACAAAGAACAAAAAAGTAAAAACAACAAGTTAAATACAACTATTATTATCATCATCATCATAATTTATTTATTTATATAGCACTTTAAAAACACACCTGGTAGACCAAAGTGCTGTACAATACTAATATGCACATAGTAATAAAACCAGATATAGCAATAAAAAAAAAAAATCAGTTACCCACAGAGTTAAAAGCCAGAGAATAAAAATAGGTTTTTAATAAAGACTTAAAAACTAAGCTTGGGTAGATAAGCCTATTTCCAATAATGTCTGGCGATCATGAAACAATGCAGGGCTGACATGTTGCACAAAATTGACTAAAAACAATAAAATAAAACAAATAGAAGAGAGCGACAGACGGCATGCCAAACACACAGGCGCCATCTTCCTTTCTCTGTTCATGACAAAATGCATTAGCAAAAAGGAACAAAGGTATTATTATTATTTATATATTAGTTTATTATTTATTAGTTTTTAATCACAAATAGTCACAGAATTGTATATTTTGATGATGTTGTATACGGATCAGTTAATTTTCTTTGCATTAATAATGGCTCTGTTATTTTACCCTCATTAATGTGTGCTTCATACAGAATTTCAGTTATGAGGATAAAAATTAAACATGTGTTGTATGTGTAAAAGCTGGACAAAGGTGAGCAGTTATAATCATAAGACTGATTTTCAAGAACAAGGGTGACGTGCAGAGTTTTAGTAACTACAGAAAGGTAAAGCTGATGAGTCATCGTGAGTTGCTGAAACTAGAAGCTAAGGAGAGATGTGATGTTCAGTGAGCAGCAGAGCAGCTTCGTGCTGAGAAAGAGCACTACAGACGTGATGTTTGCTTTGAGAGGTCAGAAGGAGCTGCACTGTAAGTTTGTGGAGCTTGAGAAAGCAAATGATAAGGTGCCAAGAGAGGAACTGTGTCTGCGAGGGTGCTGCAGGACACGTATGAGGACTGTGAGACAGTGGTGAGGTGTGCAGTAGTTGGGTTTAAGGTGGGGGCGGGATTACATCAGGGAGAAGATCTGAGTCTTTCTTGTTTGCTGTGGTGATGGACGGGCCGGCAGATGAGATCAGGCAGGAGTCTCTGTGGACTGTGATGTTTCCGCACAGCATTGTGATCTGCAGTGAGACTGAAGGCAGGTGGAAGGGAGTCTGGAGAGGACCTCAGAGGAAGTTCACGACTGTAGTGAAGAATAACATGTAGAGGGTTGGTGCAGTTCTAAGGATAGATGACAGCCTCACCTCTCAGACGTTTACACCAGCAGATGTAAGGAAAGAACAACCTGCATCATGACAGACTCCACCCACCTTACACACGGCCCTCCCCTCGGCCGGAGGCTGTGCAGTATCTGGTCCAGCAGGCTGAAGAATAGCTCTCAATACTCACAATTAGCATTATGCACTTTTAATGGACTTATTGATTAAGCCATTATTATTATTATAGTTATTATAATTGTTATTATTATTTGAGTTAGGTCATTACTTATTTCTAACATTCTAACCTATGAGAACTCAGACCTGAGTAATTCTCTGTCATGTTTCTTCATTATGAGTGACAATAAAGAACTTTGAACCGTGAAACTGTATTGTTCAGTTTTATTTTAATACTCTTCAAAGTATTCTCCTGTGTTTGTCTGCTACGTCAGATTTATTCTTGTGTCTGTGTTCCCTTTATTGAAATTCATAAGAAGATGAAAGTGATAAGATACTGTGACGATCACAAACATTTTGTCCCCAGAGCCTCATAGGTAGTTAGGATGGTTTTAAACTGACAGAAGGTCTAAGGAGCTTGGAAAGAAAAGCGTCTTCTTTAAGTTGCTTGAAGACATTTCACCTCTCATCCGAGAAGCTTCTAGGGTCAAATGGTGGAGAGTCCCACATTTAAACCCTGTGGGGGTGTCTCCCCCCAAGAGGGACATGGACCCCCTAATGATCATCTACCTAATCACATGAGCCAAGGTGTGAACACGGGTGTGGGTCACAATCAGCCAGGGTTTCGGGTGAGCTCATTGTGAAACCTAGCTCCACCCTATCATGTGATTTCCTGAGGTTAGATGGCCCAGGATGTGAGTGGGCGTTAAGGAGTCTGGGGAGGGTCTCAAAACTGGATTATAGATGGCAGACAGTTGGTGTCGTAAGCCCCGCCTCTGTTCAAAGATGGACTCTTTTATTCCTCTTTCAAACCATCTGTCCTCTCTGTCCAAAATGTGAACATTGGCATCCTCGAAAGAGTGACCTTTGACCTTTAGATACAGATGGACTGCTGAGTCTTGTCCCTCGGAGGTGAGAATTATACTTGGAAAAATTTGGTGAATTTTAACTATATAAAATTGATTCAGTCCTTGTGAGTACAGCCATAAGGCAGAAATACGTCGACATACATTAATTACTATTTTCTGTTCCTTTTTTTCTATGCACGGATAATATTTACGCTAAAAGATTAAAAAAATCGAAAATATCCACAGAATATGTGACATATTAGGTCCACATGAAAAAATATTTACAGCCCCGTCTTTTTAGAAGTATTATGCAATTATTGAATAATTATTATCTACATATCCATGCTTGAAAAATATTAAACACATGTCAGTGTGCTACATACTGAACATGCATGACAGAAACAGAGTATCGATACTATCACTCGTCTCGATACTATTGATATTTGGATAGACCCGCCCACCTCTACTCATTTAATCAAGTAACATTGTTATGTTGTTTGGATTTCATTCACGGCGATTGTTTTTAAAAGGCCAGCTTTGAGACAAATCTCATCCATAATCTCTCAGAGTCAGAGTATAAACCCGGTACAGCCAGAGCTAAAACTGCCCCTGCTGCTGCAGAGCCCCTCCGGGCCTGTAGGGGGCATTTTCAGAAGACTAGCCTGTCGACATGTAGCTGAGGAAGAAAGGCAGCATGTAGTAGTGTAGCAGGACCTTCAGTGTTTTTACGAACTTAGTAAAAAATGTCGCTCTTCTTTCATTTAGTTATATAATTTACACAGGACAGTCAGACACTCGTTATCGGTCTCAAGGTGAGTCTTTCTTGCTGCATACGTGATATCGCGTGCAAACTGAAGAAGGTCATTTTCACATTAGCTCCCAAGCTAACCTGCTAGCATCCATGTATCTGTCAGGGACATCGGCACTGTGAAACAGCTATCAGTCCTCTGTATTTGTGTAATAACCCGTGGCTTTTCCGGCTGGATAAACCCTACAACCTGTATATAATTACTGAGATAAACAACTTGTTCTCGGATATGAAACAACCTGCTACCTAAAAAGCATCTGTGCTGATGGTTCGCCCCCTTCACTCAGGTTTAATAAGCAGCATAGCATGGAGGAAGCGCATTATAAGTGCGTGTAAATGTGCTGAAGTGTTACCACAGAAAATATCAAAGAGTAAAAACGACAGTGTTGCGTGAACATATTTTCTTTTCTGTGAAAAGTATCATATAATTGAAAAAACTGGGAAATGTATTAAAAATATCTCCATGTAAACACACAGATTTTTCCTACAGTAAAGAAGAACGAGTACTCTGTGATGAGGATGTGTCTTCAGTGCTCGTTTTGTTTAACTAGCAGTCAAAAGCTCCAAACTTAGCTGTCATATAAGCCGTGAAAAGGGAAAAAAATCTGTGTGCTAAATAGCGAGGTGAGGTAACTTATCCAGCTTCAACTGATTGTGCTATCATTTCTCTTTGAATAGCAGCACATCTGTATGCACCATGGAGCCTGTAATGCTTCAGGTTTGGCAGAGAGCCTTTCGCCGCCTGCGCAGGACCCTGATCCTTCCGAAGAGGTTCGACTCAGGCTGTGCTGAGCAGGCAGCCGTCCCTGCTTCTGCGCCCTCCTATGGTAGCAAGCCCGTACTCCTGGTGTCTCGTCTCTACCAGCCTTCGAACTTACGTGATGTGGCGCTGGACAGCCGGCTGCCAGGGGAGATGAGCTGCAAGAGCCAGAGGCTCATGCAGCAGGCTGGGCTTATTCATCCATCCAGCCCAGGGTGCTACTACTACCTTCCTGCCACCGTCCGCTCCATGGAGAAGCTGGTGAGATGAGGCCTTATCTTCTTATAGGAGTGATAATAATAATAATAATAATAAAGTAATATTCATGGTTGGTTTTGTCCTGCCAACTAACAGAACTGATACTATTTTCTTTGTTTAGATTTTTTTTATACCATGTATACATTTTTACTTTGTTCATTTATCCTGAGGTCTGCAAATGTTCCTTTAGGTCTTATTATATATATATATATATATATATATATATATATATATATATATATATAACATAATAACACGCTCAATATTTTGCTTTACGACAGCTTCAGAATGACAGACATCCTCTTACATGGCATCTATCAAAGCAGTAGTCTATTTGCCACAGGCTCTAAATATGTTTAGGCTGTGAATGTTGTCCAGACAGTCTCTTTTCCCTCTTAGATTATTGTGGATTATACGATTATAAAACCTAATTAATCTAATCACATAGATTATGTGATTATGTAATCGAATATATTAGATTAGATGTTTATTGGGCTAAAATGATAAAGTTAAACAGTAGCTCTTGACTAAAGGGAAAAGAGTAAAGAAATGCCTTTTTTTCTAGTTTCCTATCAATTTTTGCGTGACTGCTGATGTTTATCGTCCAACCTCCTGATTTGCACTGCTGTCTTTGATCAACAGGTGAGAGTGATCGACCAGGAGATGCAGGGGATTGGTGGGCAGAAGCTGGACATGCCCAGTTTGTGCTCGGCCGACCTCTGGAAAACCAGTGAGCGCTGGGATTTGATGGGAAAGGAGCTGTTCCGCCTGAAAGACCGGCACGGCGCTGACTACTGCCTGGGTCCCACTCACGAGGAGGCAGTGACGACTCTCGTCGCTCACCAGGCGACTCTCTCCTACAGACAGCTCCCACTGCTTCTTTACCAAGTAAGCATTCAGCCTGTTCTTACTGCCACTGTTTTTCCTGTAACAAGCTGCAGTTTGTTTGTTTTTTCTGACATGATTTATTTTGAAAACCCCCCAAAAAACAGATCACTCGCAAATTCAGAGACGAGCCAAAGCCGAAGTTTGGCCTTCTCCGAGGGAGGGAGTTTTACATGAAGGACATGTACTCCTTTGACGTGAGCGAAGAAGCCGCTCATCAGACGTACGAGTCTGTGTGCCAAGCGTATACTCGGCTCTTCGCCAGGTTGGGTCTGCGTTGCGTTCAGGTGCAGGCGGACACTGGAAACATCGGCGGTAAACTGTCCCATGAGTTCCAGCTGCCGGCGGACATCGGCGAGGATCGGCTTCTGGTCTGTGGGAGCTGCTCCTTCTCCGCCAATGTGGAGACCATGTCATCAGACCAGTCCAACTGTCCACAGTGTGAAACTGGGAAACTGGTAGAGTCAAAGGGTATAGAAGTAGGCCACACGTTTTACTTGGGTAAGAAGTACTCTCACATATTCAAAGCCACCTTCAGCAATGCCCAGAACAAGCCGGCTGTCGCTGACATGGGCTGCTACGGCCTCGGGGTTACGCGAATTCTGGCGGCAGCAGTCGAGGTGATGTCAACAGAAGAGGGGATCCGCTGGCCGGGGCTTATCGCTCCTTATCAGGTTTGCGTTTTACCCCCTAAGAAGGGCAGTAAGGTGGATGAGGCAACACTCCAAGCTGAGGAACTGGTCCAAGCTTTGGGAGAAACTCTGCCTCACCTGAGAGGTGAAGTTGTTTTGGATGACCGCACACAGATGACAATCGGAAAGAGGCTGAAGGATGCCAGCAAACTGGGTTATCCATATGCTATTGTAGTAGGACAGGGAGCTCTGGAGGAAACACCCAGGTTTGAGGTGATCTGTCAGCAGACAGGTGAGACTGTCTTCCTCAGTAGAGATGGACTGTTAGATCTACTTGGAAGAGTGGAAACTGTATGAGTAACAAGTATGAATGTTAGAATAAATGTTTCAGTTTGTGTGAGGTGGTGGGCATAGATTATTCCATGTTTTCCAAAGCCTGTAATTTACACATTCAATAAACAATTTTTAAACAATAGCTCTGTGATGTACCTGACCTGCATTGTACATTACAATGTAATGGAGTCCACAGCTTAATTTTGTTTTTTTACAGTAAGTCGTGTAATAATCCTAATAAAAATTTAATCTGTACCTGGACAAATCAGTGCTGGTTACAACCAAATTATGAATGTCGCAAAAAAGTGAGACAGCAAAGAAAAGCAAAGTTGGTAGAAATATTCCCACTGTTTAGTAGTATTTAGAGTGGTATCCTACAATGCAGATATCCCTTGTAAGTAGGCCAGTATACAGCATGAAGTACATGAGAATTTGTCACAACATGAATGTAATATAACACTGATCTCACACCAGATTGGGAGTGAGTCCTTGAAAAATTAAAATAAATACAAGTTTGTTTGTTTTTTTAGCACAAAAATAGTTCTCCCAGTGCATGTTGTAAAGCAAGGACCTCAAAATGTGGACAAAAAGCCAAGAGTTAGGCTACAGTGGGGGCAGTGTTAGGGTTGCTTTCCATGGTGCACACAAGTAAGGCTGAAATAATTAACGGGATAATTAGAAAAGAAACTGCCACCTATTTTAATAATACGTGGCAGTGCTTTGAGAGCCTTACTTCTGCCGTCGGAGCTTCGTACCGCGAGGAGTGGAACGCTCTGCCGGAAGTGAGTTTCCACACGGATTCTTTCGCATGTGGCACCGCTGTTACACATGTGTAAACAAGGCAACTTGAGGAACGGTTAGCTGGACAGACTGCTGTCAGTGTTAATATAAGATTTAAAAACAAGAACCAGCTCTTTAAAGTACATTTTGATCCAAAATGGCGTCCACAGTACACAGTGACAGCGACGATGGCATGGACGCGTTCATGGACAAATTCAAGACCCAGCGGTATAAAAATGCCTTCAGTGAAAACGACTGGGAGGAGGTAAGGTTGGCTTGCGGAGACTATGTGCACTAGATAGAAAGCCACTTGAACCTGAATAAAATGCGTTAGCACGTCTTTGTTCTTATGTTGGTGGTTAGCAACAAGATGCTAACATGCTCAGTATCTCGTGAAGATATCGAAAAATAGCATCAGTACCTGTGCTGGTATCGGATCGATACTAGCGCGATAGAATCGATACTTTGCTTCTGTTTTCCACCTTCAGTTTGTAGCCCAATGAATTGTGTCTGAACCTTTCTGTGCTGACTGTCACATCTATTTTATTTATAGCCCACAGACACATTTAGATTCCAGCCCCCCCCCCCCCCCCACAAGAAAACAATCAGTTTCAAAATACATGAAGCTGAAAGGTAAAAATCACAGTGATTATTAAAACGTGTTCAGAGCTTACAAATGAATGATGGTTAATCTCCGACTCTGTATGCTGCCCTCAGAGGTTAAAAGTATTAAAGTGTCCATATTGGTATCGGCATTACCGGCCATGGCTTTACTTGTATCAGGTAATACCAAAATGTGCTGCTGTCTCACGCAGGAGTTTAATAAAATACCCATGTTCATGAAAAACGCCCCCGAAGAGATCGACCCACAGAAATACCCAGAACTAGCCTGCCTCCAGTCCATTATCCACGACGAAGACCGGCCTCCTGAAGGTGTGCGAACCACAGCTTTCTCTCCTCCAAGGCTTTGAATGTATTCGTGAAAACAGCTGAATAAATGTGAGAAACGTGTTCTTTTCCAGAACAAGCAAAAAGCCTGAAAGATGAAGGCAATGCCTATTTCAAAGAGAAGAACTACCAAAAAGCGGTGGTGGCCTACACAGCGGGTTTGAAGAAGAAATGTGCAGACCAGGACCTCAATGCTGTCCTCCTCACCAACCGTGCAGCATCACACTTTTACCTTGGTAAAAAAAAAAGCATCCAAATGTCCTTTTGCTCTCACAAAAGATGACATTGTTTAAAAAAAATATGTCTGGCTTTTTCTTTTTTCCGTGACTCAGGAAATATGCGCTCTGCTTTGAATGATGCTGCAGCTGCAAAGAAGCTCAAGCCAGACCACCTGAAAGCCTTGATCAGAGGTGGGTAATGTTTTTAACATGTACTGCTATGATATGATGACATTGTGTTACTAGGCATGGAAATCTAGTGCTGGTTTCAGTTTAGATGCTCCAGATTTCTGTCTGTTATAGCTCTTAGAAAGCAAATGAATCCCATGTTTGTGCTTCTGCAGGCGCTCAGTGTTGTATAGAGCTGCGCCACTTTTCAGAGGCCATCCAGTGGTGTGAGGAGGGGCTCAAGGTTCATCCTACTGACAAAAAACTGCGGGAGCTGAGAGCAGCGGCAGATAAGCACAAAGTAACTACACTTCAGATGATTCTTGTCTTTTTATATATTATTTTTAGAAGTGGTGAAATCTTTAAAGCGCTGAAATAAACCTTGATTTGTTTTTGGTATCGAAGAGAGCAGCAGAGAGAGATGCCAGGAAGGCCAAGGCTAAAGAAAAGAAGTTGCATGGTGAGAAAGAAGCTCTTCTGAATGCCATAAAGGTAAGCATTAGAGATGGAGCATCTAACGTCGCACACACGTCACACACATATTTGTATTTGACACTAATTGGCAGCTACCTGCCCCGGCCGCTGCTGCAGATTTATAGTTAGAAACCAGAAGTCCAGATGCTGCCACAGCCCTGCTGGAGGCGCCTAGCTATCAAGTCCAAGCCCAGCCACAGGCTCGTAGTTAATGGGCCCATCACTGGATGATGCGTTACCAGCGCAGGTCTCGTCTTCACCCTGGGCCAGGGCAACCGCCACAAACCATCCGATTCTGCAAGGAGCTTAAGTCAAGAGGCTGACCCTACATATTAGAAGATGCATCTTAAACTGCCTTCACTATCTAAGTGAAAAATGAATGCAGAGAACGAAATTATATCAGTTATGATTTTGGCGTCTATACACAGGATCGAGGCATCAAACTCGTGCAGCCTGCGAGGGCTCATCGGAGCGGTTCCGACAGTGAAGATGAGGACGAACGCTCTCCTGCAGCGATAGCGGAGCTCAGCCTGGATGGCCTCAGCTCTCAGGAGGTCACCGGGGCTCAGGTCTTCGTAGATGAGCAGGGCTCTCTGCAGTGGCCCGTTCTCTTTCTCTACCCCGAACATCAGCAGAGTGACTTCATCTCGGCTTTCTGTGAAAACAGCTGGTAAACGACTCCTGCCCTCAGTGACCAAGATTGTGCTAAATTTATATACAAATATCACTGATGATCGTTTTGATTATACATTCCTCCACTCTTTGATCTGTGACCTGTTTCAGATATCGTTTGACTAAAGTAAGACACGAGATGTAACTTTTATTAGAGCAGCATAAACGACAATAGCCAGTTTGTGTAATGTAAATGCCAACTGTGACCACTGGGAGTCACTGTTGAGCAAAAGGGACACAAAAGGTTTTTAAAAGGTTTTTAAAGAATGACACTTTTATGTAGGACAGTAAATTGAAGCAGTAAAGTGTGGAGAATAGTCACTCTTGCATCTCTCAGCTTCACAGACCACCTGGGAGTCATGTTTGAAGAACTTCCACCCTGGGACGCGGACAGAAAATACCTCCCACAAAATCTGCAGGTCTGTATGCTGGGCTTACAGGTGGGGAGGTGGGGGTGTTATTTTATGAGAACGGAGATCAATTAAAGTAATGATCAAACTTGTATAGAGCCTTTTAGTGGCTCCAGGTGGAGCCGAGTGAAGACTGGTTGGCTGTTTCAGATTGAAAATGGGGAAATGTGTTTGGCTTCAGTCATCAAACTTTTCCCACAAATAACTGATGTTGTCTTTCACAGCTTTACTTTGAGGACGAGGAGAAGGAGACACTTTACCGAGTCGACCCAGAGATGTCACTTTTGAAAATACTGCAACACAAAAGGTAGATTTAATAATTTATTCTGCTGATGAGTGGTTTCAGTCTCATTTACACGATGGTCACTAAGAGCACTCTTCAAGACAAGTTCTCTTTATAATGCTCCTTTTATTAGGTGCTGCTGTGAGTTCCTTGTTATAGATGACTTCCTTCCTTATGTCAGATTTAAATGTATACCTGAGGGGTTATTAACTGTAAGAGAATTTACTTGTACCATTGTTTTCCAGCGTTCCTTGTTGTAACTTTCCTTCATGCTGGTTTCCTGATTGAATCTCTTCTGTTTTGCCAACAGGTATTTTGTGAAGGCGGGCACGCCCAGCTTCATCGTTTTAGTAAAAGGCTCTTCATACTGCAAGCAGTTTTTATCAGGAAGGAAAATACACGGACTGTAAGGAAAGGCAGAGTTTCAATTCACGCACATGAAAACCTCTGAAATTCTCAATAACTGACTCATCAAACGTCACTGAAAATAAAACATGAGGTTTTGTAACATGAACTGTTTACACTCTTTATTTCTTTCTGTGAAAAACGGGTGAGTGTTGACGTGTGTGAATTATTGAGCAACAGTCATCTCATCTATATATTCTAAGGTAAGACCCTTCATAGCATTAGAGAGAAAACAATCAGAAGATCCCCTTTGAGCAATCACTGCTGTTAGTCCAATAGTCACACAACTGGCATAGTAACTCCAACTTTAATGGTCGCCTTCTTTCGTACAACCACAGAAAAAAAACTGACCCTCCAAAACTCTTTTACTGCCCCTTTCCCGCCTGCACGTAGCCATGCCCCCCCCCCTCACTAGACATTTGCACAGTAGGACACATCTTAACACCTGCGATGGCGGGAAGAAAAAAAACAGGAAGAAAGTGAAATATGATCTCTCTGCTCCCTGTCAGCACTCTCGCTGCAGCAGTTTGCTTTTCCTGATTTTGGTTTCAAATCCTTCAGATTTCATTTTTGAGTCTGAATGTTTTCTTTCTTCTACATCAGGCCAACATTTTTGCAGCACTCCTTCCAAAATCAGTAAGATTTTGATCAAAGAATTCAACTTCTCAGTGTCTTTAAGTTTTCATTTTTTGACATTTGTGAAAAAGGTTTAGATTAATAATAATAATAATAATAATAATAATAATAACAATAATGATAATAATAATATAGTTTAGTAATAATAGTTTATAGTTTAGATTTTGCTCCCAGCTGTATAACCCTATTGTTGCAGCCCTACCAGCCACAGCGCCGCCTCAGACCTTCAGGCAGGCTCTTTTAGCTTTACATGTTTTACTTATGTGAAGCATTCACTTAACAGTGTTTTTCACAATGGCTAAAATAATAAACTGGTGTTAAACAATCTTTTCCAGCTTGGAAGCCACGCCTCCTGTGACACTGCTGTGTTACAGTGGATAAGTCGGCCATGTGTGAGATCTCTGAAGCTGTTTGCATTGTTAGTGTGATTTGATAAGCTCTTTATCTGCACACAGTTTCCAGGTCAAATTAAGCCCATGCTTTCTGTTTTGTAGGACATCACGTTCAAGCTGACAGAGATTCATTCATTCATTCATTCATTCATTCATAATGAGATCATAAATGTCTTGGATTTCATATTTTTATTGATGAAAAAACACTTTACATCAGTTTTAACATCAGAGCCGATCTAACACCACGTTTAGCTCTCTACATGCAGCTATGTTTTTCTCATTAGCAGAAAAATTAATAGACTAAAATTCAATCCTCTGTATTATTACTGAAGCTATGCAGTGACTAATCTAAAAAGGCGACTCATACATTTAAACTAAATGTAATTTTTATGATTATTAGGAAGCTGATAGAAATATTTAACGATACTCTCAATTCAAAATGACTTCATTGTCTCGTATCACTGATAGAAACATCAACACAAACTCGGATTTCGTCACCGTGTGACCACAGTGACTGCTGGTTGAGCCATATAAGCAGCTGGCATTGGTTGTACAGGCATCATCATCATGGGTGCCTGCATGACTGGAACAGGCTGCATGTTCACAATGTTGTTATTCTGTATGTTGATGACAGTGGGGGCTTGCTTACGATGCTTTAACTCACGATGCATCTGACACCAGGAGCACGTGGCGCAGCAACTGGAAATTGCAATATCGTTAAGGAGAGAGCCCTGCAGAGAGAAGGTAAAACCATTATTTCTTTCTTTCTGCTTTTCTGCTTCATGATATTGTCTCACTGTCACTGCTTCATACCTTGATGCCATATCTGTTTCGCATGGCAGCCCTTACAGATAAAACTGCAGGAGGTGGACAAGTAGGGATCCCATAGAATGAAGGAGCAAACATTAAATCAAATAAAGGGAGAAGATTGTTCTCTCCAAACCTTCCTGCGACAGTTAGGGTGAGGCAGGGGCCGCACCAGAAACCATAGCAGCCTGAAAAACAGAAATACATCACCAAAGTGGTAACATGTCTGAAGTGCCTAAGACCCCAGAAATGACAAGAAAAAGATCTTAAAGTTCTTCTTACAAGTACTCGCGTCCTCAAAGCAATCCAAGAGACCACTGTCCCAGTCTGTCAAGGGTTTTTCTGCCATTGTGTGTTGAAGTTCAGCCACAGACACTAAATAATTACTCTGTAAAAGTAGAATGAAGTAGAGAAAACCCAAATAAAACAATTGCAATGAAAGTCAGCTTTATACATCTTTGTCTTCTTTCAGCTGAGACGGAAAGCTAAAGAAAGATTCCTTGCATTTGACTTTGTTGATGTTTTTAATATTGTACTGTTAAATGTTTGGTCACGATTATAAGTATACTGTTTTATCAAGATTACAGAATTGAATCTGTTTCCAGGAAATGGAGTAACATATAGGATGGAGGGAAACATGCAAACAACTTGCAAATGATATAAAAAGAGAGCACATGAAAACATGAAATGTGGACAAAGAAGTTGCTAGTTTTCCATGAATACTGTTGTAAAAAAATAGGAACATGTTACACATGTTGTTGTTTAGGGTACATCACTTGTGAATCGGGACATGTTATATATAGCTACTTTAACATAGTCCGATTGATTGCAAGGCTAATTTATGACGTTTTTATATTTCTATTTAACCCTTTCAGGCACAGTGTCACTACAGTGGTCAGCTATTGATGGTACACTTCAACATAAACTACATTGGACACTGATGTGTAACTCCGTACCCTGCAACCCACTGGTCAACCAGTTGTCCACCTAAGTGGAGATGTTAAACTCTTCTGAAAAGTACATGTTTTAAAAAAGCGAAGATCAAAAATCTTTTTTTTTTTCATGTCTAAAGATGAATAAAAATACTTAAGAAAAGAAATCCAGATTGACACTGTCACTATTCATGCATGAAAGGGTTAAGTTTCTATCGTATATTCACCCTCCATCCATAATAAAGAAAACTGAACCAATGAAATATCAGAATCTCTGATAAATGAAATAACTGAACTGACAGCATCATTAACACCAAGCACTAAAGAAAAAAAAAGAGATGACACAACAAACTCTTCACTCACTTCTTATTCTGCACTCTGATGTCTCTCCTCTCCAGCACTCAGTCACACTCTGTTCTTCTTTATCAAAGGAGGTCATGACACAGTCCAGTGAAACCATTGGACATGTGAGCATGACTGGTACTGAATGTATTTGAATATTCAAACAAGTATTTTAAATTGGCTTCACAGAAGTTAAGTGACTGAGAGTGAACTACTGAAACCAGTGGTTTGATGTAAACAGAGCAGAGCAATGCTCTAATACATATAAATAAAGACTGAACGAATAACTGAATAAACGTGTAACTGACTGCTGGATTGTAGCCTTTTAGTAAAACTTTGTAACCACCGAGAGAACTCTGGGTTCAGGATGAAGGCTACGAGGTCAAGCCTGTCATCATCACTAAAAGCAGCTTGTTAAAAACACTTTTAAATTTAGAGTTTCAGCATGAAAACTACTGCAATTTGTAACTCTTGTGCTTATTTGTGGTCATAGATCAACAAAGTCAGGAAAGTCAGGAAAGTCTCACATCATCTATAATTGACTGAGACAGGACTCTTCCAGACACTAAACCAAGGCACAATGTACATTTCAATTCCTTTAATTTTAAATATGTTTATATTGTCTATCCTGTAAAATAGTCAGATATCTATTCATATTAATGTACAGAATTCACCTGCTTGCTGCTACTACTGCACATTCACCCAGTGTATATATATATATATATATATATATATATATGTTCCTCCTCTACACCCCCCCCCAATTTTTGCACATGTCGAGGAGCGTGTCAGGCTACATTTCACTGTGTGTTATACTTGTATAACTATGCATGTGACAAATAATAAAGAACCTTGAACCTTGAACCTTGAAGTGAAAGTGATGGAGGAAGAGAGCCAAGAGCTGTGGCTATGAAGAGTTTGCTGAGTTTTCTTGGGAAAACAGAGATGGGAAAGTTGACCTGTGGTTATGCTTGTTCCTAGTAGAGGTGTTAGGGTTTAGTTTACATCAGTGTGCTTACCATCTTTCTCTCTTTTAACCGCGGTCAATAAAGTGTCTTTTGTTGTGTGTGGAGAATGCCCACAAACACCCAAATATAATACATTTAGAGACTGTAGTAGTTTGTGGGGCAGAGCTTCACTTTCATGCAGTGTTTGGGTGAATCTGATATTTAAAATGAACAGAGCCTTTGTCTACATAGCAACGATGTTTGCATGTTTGAAAGAAGGTGTGCCAAACTATGAGTAGGTGTCTGTTGCACGGGTTCTTTTTCCTTGTTTCTCCAGATATCACTTCCTTGTTCAACTAAAATGATAACACTGTAAACTAGTACATTTGAAGGATTACATTTAGATTCTCAAAGCTTCATTATTTTATTTGAAATTATGCTATATCCATTCGGAGATATGCACACAAGTATGGTTTTAAGACAAATGCAGCAGTATGAGTGTGCTGGTGTGGGACAAAAATGTCATCTACCTACCAACAAGCAGAGGGTAAATAGAAATCCTGTCCATAGGCTTGATTTTTTGCATTTGCTCAATATCTCTGTTTTAGAAATCACATGACTATCCAGCGTTGCAACCAGGAAAGAGTTGCAGTCTTACACACCTCGTACTGATTTTATATAGTGGAGAGTACAGGGTGGGCCATTTATGTGGATACACCATAATAAAATGGGAATGGTTGGTGATATTAAAGTCCTGTTTGTGGCACATTAGTATATGTGAGGGGGCAAACTCCTCAAGATGGGTGGTGACCATGGTGGCCATTCAGAAGTCGGCCATCTCAATTTTGAATACACGTAGACATTGAGGGCTAGCAGGAGGGACTATGCGCTTACCTGCTTCTCTCTGGCAGGTAGCTCCATGCCCTCCTGGGTTTTAATTACACCTTAGAACACACATGCATCAACACTACAATGAGCGGGTGGAGGGAGGTTTGGAGTCTTCTCCCACCCCCGTTCTCTGCGGCCTGCTGGAGCGGGGGGGCTAGGAGGAGGAGTTGGCCGTCCGACTGCGGTCTGGAGTGTGGGGCCTCCCTGCTGCTGCGGAGTCGGGGCGGTCTCTCCCCACCGCAGGGAAAAGGGTAACACCACCTGGGTCTGGGTGCAGTTCCCCCCTCCAGGGGCAAGGGTACCTAGACCCGGTTCGTAGAGTACGCTTGGGGAGTGTGATCGTGTGTACAGCGTCTCTTTATGTCTGTCTCCATGTTGGTTGAGTGTGGAGTAAGTGCATATGAGAGCATGAGGGTGGGAATGGATGTTTGTGTCTGTGTGTGCCTGTATGTCTGTGTCTATATGTCAGGTTGGGTATCAGACGCCACCTCTCTGGGGACATCTCAGGCCCTCCAAGGTTTGGAGGCCTATCTCCACCCACCACCACTTCCCCTGCCAGTGGCGGACTCCCTCAGGTGTCGGTGCGTTGGTGGTTCTTTGTGTCTGGGGGTGGGCGTCCGGGTACCCACCGGCTCACTCCTTGGCGGCCGCTTATCGGGGCCTGGAGCCTGGGGCTCGCTCGGGCCACTTCGGAGGTGGGGTGCCCCCGGCCTCTCGGCCTGGGGCTCGGTCACTCAGGCACAGCTGGCTGCCGGCGGAGCTCACGGGCGCGTCACTGCAACTCCCCCTGGCTTCTGCTCCGCGGCTGCTGAGTGAGCCCTCATCTGGGACTCTCCTCAGCTCTTACTGGGACAGTGGCGCGGCTGCCCCTCTGTTGGTCTTCCTTGGTCTCTTGTGTTCTGGGGGCCTCTGGATGTCTGGAGTTTTGATCTCCTCCATACCTGCTTCATGCCCTGGAGGACGGGGCTGTGGCTCCCCACACTCCCTAGCAGATCGTTACATGGAGAAACCTTTGGAATGCAAGCATGCTGATCCACACAGGTATGCACACAGGTGTACACACGGGTATTCACAGACGCGGACTACAGCTTTCTTGGCTGCTGCCTCAAAGCACATTATGCGCTGTCTATCTTGCGTGCTGCACAATATCGTTTATTATTTAGTATCTACTGATATCTACTGCTAGCTAGTTTATTGTGATGGTGCCGTTTTTTTTTATTTATTATGTTGCTCTTTGTTGTTTGCTTTCTCTTCTGTTTTTTTTTCTCCATACAGGTGACTCAGGAGTTTTGTTCTTTTTTTTTTTTTTTTTTTTTTTTCTTTCTTCCCCCCCTTCTCACCGTCTCTTCTCCCATTTGGTTTTCTTTCTCTCCCTCTCTTTCTTTCATTCTTTCTCCCTGTCCTATCCTCCAGTCATGTCTGTCCCGTTTGTAGCAACTGAAAATAAAATAAATTCATAATTATAATAAAGGTCAATCAAATGGACCAATATGGCAAGGCCATGACGATCCACTTGGTAAAATAAATCCGCTTGGCATCTTTCTTGGCCTTAAGACAACAATTCTGATGGCTATAGATCCAAACGGGACACAAAAAAAAAAAAAAAAAAAAAAAAAAAAAAAAGAAGTCGGCCATCTTGGATACAACTTTTGTTTATTCAATAGGAAGAGGGCCATGTGACACATCAAACTTATTGGTAATGTCACAAGAAAAACAATGGTGTGCTTGGTTTCAATGTAACTTTATTCTTTCATGAGTTATTTACAAGTTTCTCTTTGTTCACAGCCATTGACATGTCGAATAGGAGATGTCAATGTGAGGAGAGGATCAAAATTGTGTTGATATCTGGTGAACGCAGTAACCGGGTCATTGCAGCAGATTTCAATGCAAGACACCCTACGAGACCACCCATCTCCCATGCTACAGTTAGCAAACTGCTTGCTAAGTTTCGTGAAACTGGTTCAGTGTTGGATTTGCCAAAATGTGGACGCAAGAAAACTGTCACTAATGAAGAAACATCAGTGGCTGTCCTAGCTTCATTCAGCAAGAGCCCACAGTGTAGCACTCGCCGCATGTCACTGGAGAGTGGCATTAGTCGAACATCCCTTCGGCGGATATTAGCTACTCACAAATGGCACCCTTACAAACTCCAGCTACTGCAGCATCTCAACGAGGATGACCCAGATCGGTGCTCAGAATTTGCAGAATGGGCAAAACAAAAATTGGAACAGGACCCTCAGTTCACACAGAAGGTTTTGTTCAGTGATGAGGCAAACTTTTATGTGAATGGTGAAGTTAACAAACAAAACCACCGCTATTGGTCTGACACTAACCCACATTGGATGGATCCCTCCAAGACTGTTGGACCAACAAAAGTGATGGTTTGGTGTGGTATATGGGGTACAACGATAGTGGGTCCATTCTTCATCAATGGAAACCTCAAGGCCGCTGGATATTTGAAATTGCTACAGGATGATGTGTTTCCCTCTTTATGCACTGAAGCTGGCACGTTCCCTGAGTTTTTCCAGCAAGATGGTGCACCACCACATTATGGGTGCCAGGTCCGAGCATTCCTAAATGAACAGTTTCCTGGAAAGCGGATTGGTCGTCGTGGGCCAGTTGAATGGCCCCCAAGGTCTCCCGATCTGACCTCCTTAGACTTTTATCTTTGGGGTCATCTGAAGGCAATTGTCTATGGTGTGAAGATACGAGATGTGCAGCACCTGAAACTACGGATACTGGATGCCTGTGCTGGCATTTCTCCTGCGGTGTTGCTATCAGTGTGTGAAGAGTGGGAGAAGAGGGTTGCATTGACAATCCAACACAATGGGCAGTACATTGAACACATTTTATAAGTGGTCAGAAACTTGTAAATAACTCATGAAAGAATAAAGTTACGTTGAAACCAAGCACACCATTGTTTTTCTTGTGACATTACCAATAAGTTTGATGTGTCACATGGCCCTCTTCCTATTGAATAAACAAAAGTTGTATCCGAGATGGCCGACTTCTAAATGGCCACCATGGTCACCACCCATATTGAGGAGTTTGCCCCCTCACATATACTAATGTGCCACAACAGGACTTTAATGTCACCAACCATTCCCATGTTATTACGGTGTATCCATATAAATGCCCCCCCCTGTACAATGTGGAATTAAAGGAGCAAATAGTACAGAAGTGCATCTCATGTGTTTATTGTTGCATGTCATCTGTGTCCTCATGTTTCGCCTGCCGCGGCTGTTGGTTGGAGGAGTTGCAACATCTTGTCAACAGAAGACTTTTTAGGTTTTATTGGATTTTTTATATATAGATGAGTTTTATTGGTGGGAGTTTTATGGTTTGCTGTTGCTGTTGTCCACGCAGCCTTTAAAATAAGCCTGTGGCTTCACACAACAGATTTCCTTCAGTTTTATTCCCCTGTTAGGTTTCAGTGGTACAGCTGCATTAGGCATTGTACTGATTTGCTTTCTAGTTATTGTGCATCAGGCGGCTGCCGCCGCAGTTTGTTTAAGACAGTTTGCCTTCCTCACAGCTGACAGTATGGTACATAAATATCCACCGCTAGTATGCACAGAAGACTAGGCTGAGTGAGTTAGTTTTAATAGGCAGATTAGTGGGGGATATTGCTCCTGTTAATTGTGTGTCCAAGGTTTATTGCCTGACCAACGTGTTTCGGCTTGTGGCCTTCATCAGGGTCATCCTGGGTGACCCTGATGAAGGTCACAAGGCGAAACGCAGCTTTATTGGCTGAGCAACATTCTCTGTTTTTGCTACCAAGGCGTGACATTCAGTTTTTTGATGGTGATTCGTTGCAATACCAAACCTTTATGAGAGCTTTTGAAGACGTGGTGGAGAGTCAAGCTCACAGTGCTAAGTATTGTTTATATTTTCTCAAGCAATACACCAGAGGCCATCCAAGAGAAATGGTGAGAAGCTGTCAGTATATGCCTGCTGAGTATGGATATGCTAAAGCTAAATCTTTGCTCCTGGAAAACTTTGGCAATTCGATGAAAATTGCTGCTGCCTACATTGAAAGGGTCAGTAAATGACCTCCTTTAAAATCTGAGGATGTGAAGGCTTTGCCGGAATATGGGTTTTTATTAAGGCAATGTTGTAATGCAATGGGAGATGTTGAGTCCTTGCATGAGTTTAATGTCTCTGCTAACATGCAAGCAGTTATGAAAAGGTTGCTTTATAAAATCAGGGATAATCAGGAAATGTTGCGTGCGATCTGCTGCAGAGGGTTCACTCTAAAGTGGTTTTTAGTGATGTTGTTGAGTTTGTCAAAAGGCAAGTGAAGATTGCAAGTGACTGCGGCCGGTGGGCAAAATAGTGCTCTGTCCATAATACCAGTTACAGTGAAGTCCAAGAAAGGACAATCAGTCACTGATAACCTACGCTTTTCTAGATCCTGGGAGTTCAGCTTCATTTTGTACTGAAGGGTTCATGAATTGGCTGAAACTTTCAGGAAGGAAAACTGGCATTCCTTTACGTACAATGGGTCAGGAGAAGATGGTCAGTAGTTATCTTGTTTCAGATATGGAAGTAGTGGGCTTGGATTTAGATCACTACTGTGACTTGCTTGAATTATTTACACAGAAAAGCATGAATGTTCATCAATGCAATATTGCCCGATGGCCACATTTGCACCATATTAAGATATTGGAGATAAATTCTGGGGTAGATCTGTTGATCGGAACCAATGTGCCCAAGGCTTTAGAGCCATGGGATGCTGTTAGAAGTCAGGATGGAGGTCCCCATGTAGTAAAAACTATGCTGGGTTGGACGGTGAATGGTCCTTTCAGAGAAGATTGCAAGACTGATATTTTTGATGTGAGTGTCAATAGGATTTCCATGGCAAGACTGGATGAGCTGTGGGAACGTCAAATGAAGGCTGATTTTCCAGAATGCATTCAGGATGAGCAGTTTGCTTTGTCTAGAGATCAGCAGTTTATGAAGTCAGTGATCGACACTGTTAAGTTGGTTGATGGTCATTATACCATTGGTTTACCTTTCAGGTGCAATCAGGTAAAAATGCCAAATAATAAGAAGGCTGTAGAACAGCGAGCTATGAGCCTTAAACTGAAGTTTATCACGGATGGCTCATTTCATGTCAGTTACACCACTTTTATGACTGGTATTATTTCCAAAGGGTATGCAGAGAAGGTGCCTACTGAAGAATTGGATCGCGGTGATGGAGGGTTGTGGTATATTCCACATCATGAGGTGCATCACCCACAGAAGAAGTAGTTGCGGGTTGTCTTTGATTATGGTGCTTCATTTCATGGAGTGTATCTGAATGGACAGCTTCTGTAAGGCCCAGTTCTTACTAGCTTGCTAGTTGGGGTAATAAGTGCGTTCCGTAAAGAGCCTGTTGTGCTAATGGCAGATACTGAATCTATGTTTTATCAGGTCAGAGTACAAAGAGAAGACGCAGATCTGTTAAGGTTTCTGTGGAGGCCAGACGGAGATCATAGTCAGGATCTGGTGAAACACAGAATGAAAGTACACCTGAGGAGCCACCTCACCTCAAAGTTGTGCGAGTTTTGCCTTGAGGAAATGTGCAGAGGATAACAGAGATCAGTTCAGACTTGAAGTTGTCAATAATGTTCTACATAATGTTTATGTGGATGATTGCCTTACCTCTATTGGGTCTGAAGAGGAGGCAGTGTTGCTCCATTAAGAACTTATTGCTCTTTGTGCTAAGGGAGGCTTTAAGCTCACCAAATGGATTAGCAACAGAAGAGCAGTACTCGCTGGCATACCTCAGCAGGAACACTTAAAAACAAACCTCTCACAAGGAGAGGGATATTGTCCCTTGTGAGCTCGATCTATGACCCTTTGGGGGTTTTGGCACCTGTTGTGTTGCCTGCTGAGTTAATCCTTCAGAAACTGTGCAGAAATCGTTGTGGCTGGGATGATGTGTTGCCAGTTACTGTTGGACAAGAATGGACAGTTTGGCTGAATGATCTTTGCCTTCTTGCAGATTTTAAGGTTGACCTTTTTTTTTTTTAAACCTAACTTTGGAGATGTTGCTTCTGCTCAGTTACATCACTTTGCAGATGCAAGCGAGGAGGGTTATGGCACAGTCAGTTACTTTTTGCTTTTTGCAATATATTAGAAATGAAATTTCAAGGTTTAAAGTATTTGTAGCAAACCGGGTGACAGAGATACTTAGTGTCCAAACCTTCTCAGTGGAGATATGTCAATACATCATGTAATCCTGCTGATTTGACTCCTAACCATCTGTTGCTGCTTAAGACCAAGCCATTGATGCCACCAGGAGTGTTTCAGGAGGATGTATATGGACGACGTCGATGGAGAGAAGTACAGTACATGTCTGACCTGTTCTGGAAGCGCTGGGTTAAAGAGTCCCTGCCCCAGGTTCAAGAGCGTCAGAAAAGGCAGAGAATTGGACGGAACGTCATTCCTGAACTTCTCAGGGTGAGAGGTTCAGGCATCCGGGAGGGGCTCAGAGTAGAGCCGCTGCTCCTCCACATCGAAAGGAGTCAGATGAGGTGGTTCGGGTATCTGACAAGGATGCCTCCGGGGCGAGGCGTACCGGGCATGTCCCACCGAGAGGAGGCCCCGGGGCAAACCCAGGACACGCTGGAGAGATTATTTCTCTCGGCTGGCCTTGGTGTTCCCCCGGAAAAGCTAGAGGAGGTGGCTGGGGAGAGGGAGGTCTGGGCTTCTCTGCTTAGGCTGCTGCCCCCGCGACCCGGCCCTGGATAAAGCGGAAGAAGATGGATGGATGGTCATTTCGGGGATGTGGTTATCGTTGTCGATGATTCTGCGCCTCGTAACTCTTGGGTGCCTGGAAGCGTTGTGGAAGCAATTTCTGATGGTAAAGGACTGTATGTCAGCTTCGTATTAAAACAAAGACTGGTTGTTTGGACGGGCCGATCATTAAAGTGTCTCTTTTAGAGGAAGCAGAAGAGTCATGAGGATTATGTGACTTTATCAAATGGCTACTTGAATGAATGTGGATGTGTTTATTTTTGAATAAAATTTTATCCTTAAATGTTTGATAAAGGATTGATTATGTCTATCAATGTCTCCTACATGGTAAGTATGACGTAATTATTGATCTGAAATAATTAGGGACCGGTATTTAGGAGCCATATGAGTTGAGTTGTTCCTTTTTTGGATTAAGAGGGTTGGTTTAAATGCACACACTGTATTGGTGCACGGGTGTGGGGCGTGACTGTGGGTGTGTTAGGTGATAAAGGTGTTTGCACTCACCTGTTCACCACACCTGATGTTGATGACACAAAGGTAGGCTGAGCATGAGGGGAGACCTTCTGTTGACCACAGCTTGAGTCATTTTGATGCATTTTTGTATGCAGCCTGAGTTTGGTTTAGTGCACTAATTGATGCCATAAGCCGATGTTGTAGTTTGACATAGCAATTGGTGTAATGTTTGTGAGTTGTGTTCATGTTTGTGCAGTCTGTGCATTTGTATCCTGTTTGATCCCATGTGCTGGTTTTGTATAGTGGACAGTACAACGTGGAATTAAAGGAGCAAATAGTACAGAAGTGGATCTCAAGTGTTTATTGTTGCGCAACATCTGTGTCCTCATGTTTTGCCTGCCGCGGCCGTTGGTTGGAGGAGACGCAACAGGGGATCTTGGTTCAAGCCCTGGCTGGATCCCTTCATAGTAGAGTTTGGTTGGTCTCCCTGTGGTTGTGTGGGTTTCCTCTGAATACCTCATCTTCCTCCTGCACTCAGCTGAGTAACACTCAGGGTTACTGTTCAGAAGATGTTTTTGAGATTTAACTCATTTAAAGGAGTTTAGATTTTGCACCCAGCTGTATAACCCTATTGTTGCAGCCCTACCAGCCACATTATTTAATCTTTAATCTTTAACAGTCAGACAACTTAACTAAGCATAGACCTGCTGCTGGTCATTGTTTCTTTGTCATTTAAGTGACGCAAATATTCAATTCCTAATTTGATGACGTGACAACAGGTTATTGTTCCTTGTTGTTAGTTTTCAGTTTTTAGAGCTGTTGGACTCGACTTGAAACAGTGATTTAAACTGTGATTTACTCTCGATACTGAAGACTGTTTTTCTTGTAATGCTTTAACTCCAGTTTTAATACATCTGAATCCAGGAGGAGCACTCCGCTTTGCAGTGACACTAATCACATTTAGAGTTTGTGTTATGTAATTGCCAATTGTGACCACAGGGAGGCACTGTGTGACAAAACTGCTTTAAAAAAATGACAAAGCAGTAAACTTCTCTGATTCTTCTCTCTTCTTGTTTTATGAGAAAGCAGATCTGTTTCTGACTCCAGTCTAAATATAGTCAGATCACCCAAGAAGTCTACTTTTAATTCTTTTCCTGGTTTTACTTGTTAGGCAAGTCACAGCAAAGAACTCCTGATATTTTAATGTGATATCATGTTTCACCTTGTTGGCTGTTTGTCTGCGGTGAGCTGTATTCCTATATGCCCTCCTTCCTTATCCCAGATTTAATGTAAACCCAGAGAGTTATCAGCTGTTTAAGAATCTCATTGTTTGTATTTGTATCATTGTTTCGGTATTCCTTATAGACCTTCTTTACTGTCCTTCCTCTGTGCTGTGTAATCACTGAATCTTTTCAGATTTGTTTTTGCCACGGCAGAAACTACTAGATTAAATATTTTTAAAAACAGAAGACGTCATACTGGAAGCAGTTTTTATCAGGACAGAAAAAACATGGTCTGTAAGGAAAAGCAGATCTTCAATTCCTCGACACAAAATCCTCTTAAATCCTAAACAGCCAGCTTAGTTTTTGACACTCGAGCATCATACAGAACAAACAAAAAGCAGGAGATTTAGTAACATAAACATTTGTTCTTTAATTCTATCTGTAAAAAAAGGAAACGTTCAAGTAGATTAATTATTGAGAAGTCAGGGAAAAGATGATTCATTAAACAGACAGAAAAACAAATGAACAACATGGGCGAGGATATTTGTTTTCATACGCTAGGATTAAAAGAACAAAAGGCAGCAAAGACTTTTGGCTTTTGTGTATTAATTGTTGGTTTGCTTACATGTACATTTGAGGGAAACACTGATTTGTCTTCAACACGACACCAAGCATCACTGTAAGTACATATAAAACGTGAGTTTTTAATTTACTCCATTTGGAGTCTGTGTTGTTCATTATTTGTCCTGGGTGTGTCACCACCTGTTCCCCATTCTCTCGCTGTCCTGCTTGAGTATTTAAGTGTTTCTCTCTGTTAGTTGTTGTATCGTGCCCTCACCGTGTTGTTTTCGCCTCTGTGCTTGTGGTAACATCTTAGTTCTCTGTTACCGGTTTTCCAGTTAGAGCTTCGTGCTTTGAGTTTAATTTTTCCTACTGATAGTCCTGCATTTGGGTCCTTCCTCCTGCCACACAGCACACACAATGACACATTTTAAGAAAGACAAATTAATGAGGAGTGAAATAAAAAATGAAAAAAGCCACTGCAGGACTCCTGTTTGATCTTTATGGTGTCATGAAAGCTGTGAAGAGCACATCAGGTCTTCATCAATCTCAGTAAACTGTAAACTGATCTGAAGCAGAGTTTGGTGAATCTAAAGTAGGATTGCAAAATGATCATAAATGTCTTGGATTTCATATTTTTATTGATGAAAAAACACTTTACATCAGTTTTAACATCAGAGCCGATCTAACACCACGTTTAGCTCTCTACATGCAACTATGTTTTTCTCAGTAGCAGAAAAATTAAGACTAAAATTCAATCCTCTGTATTATTACTGAAGCTATGCAGTGACTAATCTAAAAAGGCGACTCATACATTTAAACTAAATGTAATTTTTATGATTATTAGGAAGCTGATAGAAATATTTAACGATACTCTCAATTCAAAATGACTTCATTGTCTCGTATCACTGATAGAAACATCAACACAAACTCTGATTTCGTCACTGTGTGACCACAGTGACTGCTGGTTGAGCCATATAAGCAGCTGGCACTGATTGTACAGGCATCATCATGGGTGCCTGCATGACTGGAACAGGCTGCATGTTCACAATGTTGTTATTCTGTATGTTGACCACAGTGGGGGCTTGCTTACGATGCTTTAACTCACGATGCATCTGACACCAGGAGCACGTGCAGCAGCAACAGGAAGTTGCAATATCCTTACAGAGAGAGCCCTGCAGAGAGACGGTACAACCATTATTTCTTTCTTTCTGCTTTTCTGCTTCATGACATTGTCTCACTGTCACTGCTTCATACCTTGATGCCATATCTGTTTCGCATGGCAGCCCTTAAAGACAAGACTGCAGGAGGTGGAAAAATTGGAAGCCCAAGGAATCTCGACACAACACAACAGCATATATCACACAAAGGGAGACAGTTGTTCTCTCCAAACCTTCCTGCAACGGTGCAGGCGAGGCAGGGGCCGCACCAGAAACCATAGCAGCCTGAAAAACAGAAATACATCACCAAAGTGGTAACATGTCTGAAGTGCCTAAGACCCCAGAAATGACAAGAAAAAGATCTTAAAGTTCATCTTACAAGTACTCGCATCCTCAAAGCAATCCAAGAGACCACTGTCCCAGTCTGTCAAGGGTTTTTCTGCCATTGTGTGTTGAAGTTCAGCCACAGACACTAAATAATTACTCTGTAAAAGTAGAATGAAGTAGAGAAAACCCAAATAAAACAATTGCAATTAAAGTCAGCTTTGTCTTCATCTTTGTCTTCTTTCAGCTGAGACAGAAAGCCAAAGAAACAGTAATCCGTGCCCTTTTTACAACTTGGTTGTATTACTGTAAAGCTTTATATACTGGTGTTACCAGTTTGCCCTGTGTCGTCTTCAGCTGCTGCAAAATGTTGGATCACAGCTTTTAACTGGCTGCACAGTTAAAGTGCTTAAATGGTCTTCCCCGACCTTCCCTCTCTGAGCTGCACTTGCTTTTCCGCTCACATCAACTAACCGACTGCTCCTGGATGTGTCGAGGACACAGCGGAGGCTCAGACGGACTTTTGCCGTAGCGGGTCCCAAGTTTTGAAATTTGTTCCCATTTCACATTAGAGAGGTCTCTTCACCGCCAATTCCTAAATCCAGTCTAAAGATCCATGTCTTCTGCTTGGTGTTTGACCCAGTTTGAGATATTTATCATTCATTTAAAATTCTTTTACTCATGTTTATCTTGTATTGATGTTTTTAAAAAATGTTTGAATTCTATTTTATATTTAATGTATTTATTAATAAGAATATCTCTAGAATATCCCAAAATCTGACATGTTTGTGAACCAGGACACGGACCCCATCATTAAACCAGGTGACGTCTGGTCCCATTTGGCTTTAGTTACGCGTCTCTCCTTCATGCTCCATTGCAGGCTTGGGTATCAGTGCAGATCTACGTACATGGATTCCTTGCATTTTACTTTGTTGATGTTTTTAACATTGTACTGTTAAATGTTTGGTCACGATTATAAGTATACTTTTTTTTTTTTTTTTTTTTTTTTGCTCTTTTCATTCTTGATTTATATATTTTTCTATTACTCTATTTTTAAACATGTTTTTAAACAAGGAAAATGAACTACACCTTTTTAAATCACTGTCATAACTATTCCACAGGTTAACTCCTCTAACAGAAACACATCTCTGCTTTATATTTGTCCTCATCTTGTTTTCTTTTTTAAAGAAATCTGTTCCCCTTAAGTCATATTGACTCTCTCTGACTTTGAACAGCTTCTGAGTACTGGGGCAAAGCAAGTTATTTTGTGCTTTATACATTATCTGTGCCATTTTATATTCAACTAAATCATAAAATTTCAGGGTATTCAGATTAATAAACAAAATGTTAGTTGGTTCTATATAGTTTGATTGGATTATAATTCTTATAGCTCTTTTTTTGTAACTTGAAAATAGGAAGAGTGTTCGTTTTATATGCATTACCCCATATCTCCAGACAGTAAGTCATATATGGAAGCAACAGAGAACAATAAAGTGTGTATAATGATTTTTTTTGTTCAGGACATGCTTTGTTTTATAGAGAATAGCAATGGTTTTTGACATTTTTGTTTTCACATGGTTTATATGAGACTTCCAACTCAGCTTATCATCAATTATCACTCCAAGAAATTTATTTTCGTACACTCTTTCAATTTCAATTCCATTAACCCTTATTTTAGATACATTTTTCATTTGTCTAGTGCCAAAAATAATCAATATTACAATATTACTTTATCAAGATTACAGAATTGAATCTGTTTCCAGGAAATGGAGTAACATATAGGATGGAGGGAAACATGCAAACAACTTGCAAATGATATAAAAAGAGAGCACATGAAAACATGAAATATGGAGGTTTTGAGTTTTCCATGAATACTGTTGCAAATAAATAGTTACACGTTACAAGTTTTGAGGGTTTTTTTTTTAGGGTACATCACTTGTGAATCGGGACATGTTATATATAGCTACTTTGACATAGTCCGATTGATTGCAAGGCTAATTTATGACGTTTTCATATTTCTATTTAACCCTTTCAGGCACAGTGTCACTACAGTGGTCAGCTATTGATGGTACACTTCAACATAAACTACATTGGACACTGATGTGTAACTCCGTACCCTGCAACCCACTGGTCAACCAGTTGTCCACCTAAGTGGAGATGTTAAACTCTTCTGAAAAGTACATGTTTTAAAAAAGTGAAGATCAAAAATCTATTTTTTCATGTCTAAAGATGAATAAAAATACTTAAGAAAAGAAATCCAGATTGACACTGTCACTATTCATGCATGAAAGGGTTAAGTTTCTATTGTATATTCACCCTCCATCCATAATAAAGAAAACTAAACCAATGAAATATCAGAATCTCTGATAAATGAAATAACTGAACTGACAGCATCATTAACACCAAGCACTAAAGAAAAAAAAAAAGAGATGACACAACAAACTTTTCACTTACTTCTTATTCTGCACTCTGATGTCTCTCCTCTCCAGCACTCAGTCACACTCTGTTCTTCTTTATCAAAGGAGGTCATGACACAGTCCAGTGAAACCATTGGACATGTGAGCATGACTGGTACTGAATGTATTTGAATATTCAAATAAGTATTTTAAATTGGCTGCACAGAGGTGAAGTGACTGAGAGTGAACTACTGAAACCAGTGGTTTGATGTAAATATTGGCTACTACTAACCAGTGTTGGGTAAGTTACTTTAAATTAGTAACTTAGTTACATTACTAGTTACTTCTATCAAAAGTAACTCAGTTACTTCAAGTTACTCATTACTTTCAGAGTAACTAGTTACTAGGGAAAGTAACTGGTTTTACTCAGAATTCTCTTGTTAATGTGTTGCTTCCGTAACTGGATACCCAGCAAGATTGCCAGTCTTCTAGCTTGCTTACTTGCCACAAGTGCACTGTGCCACCTACCAATAGAAAGGAAAAAATGTGCCCATTTCCACGAGAGAAATCCCACGCCTGACTCTATCCTAGCCTGCTTTTTACATCCAACACAAAAACTGCAGTCGTGGTGCTTTCGATTGTACTCAGAACTCGGAAATTCTGCCTTCTGAATAGGAAGATGTAGGTAACACCAGACTGCAGATGAGCTGCATGCAGAGCTGGACTGGGACAAAAATTTTGACCACCATTATAGGAAAAATCATAAAGCCTTTGAATGAAAATAAACACTGTTGTGACAGTGATGTACACTGTTCTGATGGTATATGTATCAATCTATCAATTGTTTGTTGTAAGACTCAGATAATTATTTTTTTAAAAGTGAGACATTTTAAATGAGAATAAGAAAGAAAAGTATTTCTTTGTGCCCCCCTTTCCCTTTTAATGCCCTACATGGACCCCTGGCAACACTTTGCTAGACCCGCCCCTGCACAGTTACCAGCTGTCAGCTACTTAGAAAAGGATCCTGGTGTTATTTGTCTCTCAGAAACAGTTCATAACTTCCCTTCAACTCATCCATGTCACCTAAAAGGTAAACCTGTTTCTCCATCACAGCTCTGATGATCCAGTAAGGACATCTCCTGGTTTCATCTTCATGTTTCCCTCTCACCACATATCCAAACCGACATCATGACCAGCAGCTTTACAGCTGTGGCTCCAGCAAACATCAGCTGATACTAGAAATTAATATTAAATAAATTCTAACAACAGCTGATCAAGCTTAAACGTGCAGCTGTTGTTTAGTGCGACATCCGGTGGTTTCCTCTTTCTGGCGCAAAGTGGGCGATAAACAAACAAGAGAGAAAAGCCGATCAGCTGATCATTGATCAGTTTCATGATTGAAGTAGAAACGGGAGAGGGAGGGGAGAGAATGAGGGAAGAAGAGGCAGCTGTGCAACGTAAACACAGAATAACTCCAGCTTTGTGTCTTTTTCATTCTAGCTGAAGTCCGGGACAAAATGTCCCTTTTCACCTCAATACGAAATGCATGATATTTTCTCTGAATACGAGACGATTCCGTTTTTTACAGGACGGTTGGCAACTCTAATAATTAACCTTATGAACAAAATAAAGTTCAACATTAGTAACATAGCACCCACCCAGCTGTATAGAAACTCCGTCATGCTAGCTAGCACGCAGTACAAAAAAGTCAGCATAACGAAAATAAACTCCACCTAAACTTGGTTCATATCTGACCCAGATAGACTGCAGGTTATAACTTCTTACCTGAAGTTCAGTTCACCTGATACTCCAGCGGCCGCTTCGGGTCTCTCCTCTTGCCTCCTGTTGCGGGAATTGCTGTCTTGTGTGTGACTGGGTGCAGTAAGGAGTGTATGTGATGTGTGTGTGTGAGCATGCGCGTGAAGGAAACGCGGGGAGCGAAAGAGGGAAAAGAGAGTGAGAGAGTGTGTCATGGGTAGAGGGCGACCGGGAGCAGCGTTCTAACGGGCTACAGGCTGTGCAGTGTGTTTTCGAAGTGTGCAGTACTGTTATTAAAGCCTCATCTCTTCAGTACTCTCCGGTGCCTCGGATGATTTCTGTCTGCCTCACTACTCCACAAAAGTGAAGGGAGTTAACCCCGAAGGAGGACAAACTTCGGCCCTGGAGGAAGCATCTCCCCTCGTGTCTCCCGACCACGGTCAGGGGACTGACGGCGAGGAATGGTTAACACTCCCTTTTCCTTCATCCACCTGCTGGCCTCCACCACTTGCTAATGTTATTGAATCTGTGGAAGCACCGCGATGCCACCACACGAAGTAACGAATAACGACCCTATCTAAATCCCAGTAACGAGTAACGCGTTCCCGGTTTTGGCATAATAACTAGTTACCGTGCTCGTTACCACAATAATAACGTAGTTACTGTAACGCGTTACTTAATAACGCGTTAGTCCCAACACTGCTACTAACACAAATAAGACTTAAAGAGCAACGCTCTAATACACGTGAGTGAAAAGAGCAAGGGACTGAACGAATAACTGAATAAACGTATAACTGACTGCTGGATTGTAGCCTTTTAGTAAAACTTTGTAACCACTGAGAGAACTCTGGGTTCAGGATGAAGGCTACGAGGTCAAGCCTGTCATCATCACTAAAAGCAGCTTGTTAAAAACACTTTTAAATTGAGAGTTTCAGCATGAAAACTACTGCAATTTGTAACTCTTGTGCTTATTTGTGGTCATAGATCAACAAAGTCAGGAAAGTGAAAGTGATGGAGGAAGAGAGCCAAGAGCTGTGGCTGTGAAGAGTTTGCTGAGTATTCTTGGGAAAACAGAGATGGGAAAGTTGACCTGTGGTTATGCTTGTTCCTAGTAGAGGTGTTAGGGTTTAGTTTACATCAGTGTGCTTACCATCTTTCTCTCTTTTAACCGCGGTCAATAAAGTGTCTTTTGTTGTGTGTGGAGAATGCCCACAAACACCCAAATATAATACATTTAGAGACTGTAGTAGTTTGTGGGGCAGAGCTTCACTTTCATGCAGTGTTTGGGTGAATCTGATATTTAAAATGAACAGAGCCTTTGTCTACATAGCAACGATGTTTGCATGTGTTTGAAAGAAGGTGTGCCAAACTATGAGTAGGTGTCTGTTGCACGGGTTCTTTTTCCTTGTTTCTCCAGATATCACTTCCTTGTTCAACTAAAATGATAACACTGTAAACTAGTACATTTGAAGGATTACATTTAGATTCCCAAAGCTTCATTATTTTATTTGAACTTATGCTATATCCATTTGCAGATATGCACACAAGTATGGTTTTAAGACAAATGCAGCAGTATGAGTGTGCTGGTGTGGGACAAAAATGTTAACTACCTACCAACAAGCAGAGGGTAAATAGAGATCCTGTCCATAGGCTTGATTTTTTGCATTTGCGCAATATCTCTGTTTTAGAAATCACATGACTGTCCAGCATTGCAACCAGGAAAGAGTTGCAGTCTTACACACCTCCCTGCAGCTTCTCTCCCCCTGCTGTGACTCCAAACCCCATCACCATAGCAACTGTATCTGCTCACAGACCGACAAACCAACCAAAACTGACTTAAGCATAAAACAATCACAAAGAAAGAAAGAACAACATAGTTTCCTCAGCTCCATCAGTGTGTCCGTTATACCACATTCCTAAAAGAATGCTTAAAGACGTCCTACCATTGGTTAAATGATTCAATATAAAAAGTTGTGGAGGTGAACACAGACAATACGAGAGCTCTCGATTAACAAACCTGGTTTATTACTTTATTACTCATCACCACACAACTTAATACTTTTGTATTCAGTTGTGCGTGGAGCCCTCTAGTGGTCCACCACAATATCATCATTTATCTCTGTTAATGGGGTACGTACAAAGGGCCTTCAAGCTGGGAGTGATTAAACCACTATTTAAAAAACATCACTTTGTTTTCTCTGTATTAGTATCTCTGCTTTATAATATAATGCACCTTGATGTGACCACTGTTGTGATTTGGCACAATATAAATAAAATTGAACTGAATTGAGTGTCTCTGCAGGTCAGTGTATGCCAATGAGGCCATGCAAAACTGTCAATGAAATCTGGTTTTAGCCTTTATCATCCTTTAATGAAGTTAGTTGCACCTTAAGTGTGTTTATTTAGCAATTGGAAGAGAAAAAGAGTCACTCATTTTCTTCTAAAAATCTTTGTCAGAGGAGACGACCAACAAGCAACTACAAAGTTTAATGAAATCACTAGTTTTATTACATATAGTTCAATTCTACCCAGTGTAAGGTGGATTTCTTACAGCTCAGAAGACAGCTGCTAAACCAAGGTATTTACAAAATGTAGCGTATCCTCACGCCACATCGCGGTTCACTTACTAAGGGTGTAGAAATTATTTATAAGGGTGTGGGGAAGGTTTTTTATGGCTTAAAATATATAAAAATAATATAATAAACACGTGGTTTCTACTTGGTGGATTCTCATCGATCACGAGGGGTGTCGGAATGTAACCCCTACGATGATCAGGGATGTAGGAGCCATATGAGTCGTTCCTTTTTTGGATTAAGAGGGTTGGTTTAAATGCACACACTGTATTGGTGCACGGGTGTGGGGCGTGACTCATGGGTGTGTTAGGTGATAAAGGTGGTTGCACTCACCTCTTCACCACACCTGATGTTGATGACACAAAGGTAGCGTGAACATGAGGGGAGACCTTCTGTTGACCACAGCTTGAGTCATTTTGGTGCATTTTTGTATGCAGCCTGAGTTTGGTTTAGTGCACTAATTGATGCCATAGGCCGATGTTGTAGTTTGACATAGCAATTGGTGTAATGTTTGTGAGTTGTGTTCATGTTTGTGCAGTCTGTGCATTTGTATCCTGTTTGATCCCATGTGCTGGTTTTGTATAGTGGACAGTACAACGTGGAATTAAAGGAGCAAATGGTACAGAAGTGGATCTCATGTGTTTATTGTTGCGCAACATCTGTGTCCTCATGTTTTGCCCGCCGCGGCCGTTGGTTGGAGGAGACGCAACAAAGGATCTTGGTTCAAGCCCTGGCTGGATCCCTTCATAGTAGAGTTTGGTTGGTCTCCCTGTGGTTGTGTGGGTTTCCTCTGAATACCTCGTCTTCCTCCCGCACTCAGCTGAGTAACACTCAGGGTTACTGTTCAGAAGACGTTTTTGAGATTTAACTCATTTAAGGGAGTTTAGATTTTGCACCCAGCTGTATAACCCTATTGTTGCAGCCCTACCAGCCACAGCGCCGCCTCAGCCCCTCAGGCAGGCTCTTTTAGCTTTACATGTTTTACTTATGTGAAGCATTCACTTAACAGTGTTTTTCACAATGGCTAAAATAATAAACTGGTGTTAAACAATTTTTTCCAGCTTGGAAGCCACGCCTCCTGTGACACTGCTGTGTTACAGTGGATAAGTCGGCCATGTGTGAGATCTCTGAAGCTGTTTGCATTGATAGTGTGATTTGATAAGCTCTTTATCTGCACACAGTTTCCAGGTCAAATTAAGCCCATGCTTTCTGTTTTGTAGGACATCACGTTCAAGCTGACAGAGATTCATTCATTCAAGAGGATCTTTGCATGCTTTGGATTTTGTGTTTGGCATAGATGAAGTTCACAAGCGGTCGAACTGATTTACCACTGAGGAAATGATAGGTAATAGTTAAACCTTAAAACTGATTTCTTTTATCCAATCTTTAAGCTATTAAAAGAGTCAGATGACTTAACTAAGCATAGACCTGCTGGTCATTGTTTCTTTGTCATTTAAGTGACGCAGATATTCAATTCCTAATTTGATGACGTGACAACAGGTTATTGTTCCTTGTTAGTTTTCAGTTTCAGAGCTGTTGGACTCGACCTGAAACAGTGATTTAAATAAAACAAAACAAACAGCAACAGCATAAAAGCTTCTCAGAGGATGTAAGATAAAACTGAAAATGGGGCCTGAACTCTTTATCGATTCAGCTGAACATTTTTAAACTCGTTTTGCTATCAGAACAGGAATAAAACCAAAAACAACTGACTACACAGCTGAGAAAGGCCACATGTTAACTGGGTTACTCTCGATACTGATGACGGTTTTTCTTGTAATGCTTTAACTCACTTTTTAATTTATCCAGTCGCAGTACACCACTTTGCAGTGACACTAGTCACATTTAGAGTTTGTGTTATGTAATTGCCAACTGTGACCACAGGGAGGCACTGTGTGACAAAACTGCTTTTAAAAAAAATGACAAAGCAGTAAACATCTCTGATTCTTCTCTCTTCTTGTTTTATGAGAAAACAGATCTGTTTCTGACTCCAGTCTAAAAATAGTCAGATCACCCAAGAAGTCTACTTGTAATTCTTTTCCTGGTTTTACTTGTTAGGCAAGTCACAGCAAAGAACTCCTGATATTTTAATGTGATATCATGTTTCACCTTGTTGGCTGTTTGTCTGCGGTGAGCTGTATTCCTATATGACCTCCTTCCTTATCCCAGATTTAATGTAAACCCAGAGAGTTATCAGCTGTTTAAGAATCTCATTGTTTGTATTTGTATCATTGTTTCGGTATTCCTTATAGACCTTCTTTACTGTCCTTCCTCTGTGCTGTGTAATCACTGAATCTTTTCAGATTTGTTTTTGACACCAAGCATCATTGTAAGTACATATAAAACGTGAGGTTTTTAATTTACTCCATTTGGATTCTGTGTTGCTATTTATAAAAGACATTTTGTCACAAAGACCCAGTATTTGTGTTTCAGTCTTTGTAATTATGTTCTTTGATTGTTCTTGTTCATGTTGTTGGGTTTCTTTAGCTCTCAGTGATCTTAGTCGCGTCACCTCAGCCTGTGTTTGAGTCTGTGTGTTGTTCACCTCCTGTCACTGTTAGTTACTGTTGTCTCTGTGCTCCATGTTCTGTTTCTGTGCCTCCCCTGTGTTCCTGGTGTGTTGTCTCTAGTGAACATTTATTTCTGTTTTCTTATTCTCTTCATTTAGTCTCCATGTGCTTGGTTCTGTGCCTATTGTGTTTCCTGTTTTATTTTGATCTGTTAGTGTCTGCGTCGTACCCTCAGCGTGCTGTGTTTATGGTAACATCTTAGCTCCCTGTTTCCAGTTTTCCCCTTAGAGCTTTGTGCTTTGAGTTTCTAGTTTGGGTTATCGTGAGTTTTCTCAGCAAATGAAGCTGTGCTTTGAGTTAACAGATCATCTGCAGAGGAATGGCTTATTTGAAGAGTTTCAGTCAGGTTTCAGAGCTCATCACAGCACAGAAACAGCTTTAGTGAAGGTTACAAATGATCTTCTTATGGCCTCTGACAGTGGACTCATCTCTGTGCTTGTCCTGCTAGACCTCAGTGCAGCGTTCGATACTGTCGACCATAATATCTTATTAGAGCGATTAGAACATGCTGTAGGTATTACAGGTACTGCGCTGCAGTGGTTTGTATCATATCTATCTAATAGACTCCAGTTTGTGCATGTAAATGGAGAGTCCTCTTCACACACTGAGGTTAATTATGGAGTTCCACAGGGTTCAGTGCTAGGACCAATTCTGTTTACATTATACATGCTTCCCTTAGGCAGCATCATTAGAAGACATAGCATAAATTTTCACTGCTATGCAGATGACACCCAGCTCTCTGTCCTTGAAGCCAGATAACACACACCAATTAGTTAAACTGCAGGAATGTCTTAAAGACATAAAGACCTGGATGGCCGCTAACTTTCTGCTTCTTAATTCAGATCAAACTGAGGTTATTGTACTCGGCCCTGAAAAGCTTAGAAATATGGTATCTAAGCAGATTCTTACTCTGGATGGCATTACCTTGGCCTCCAGTAACGCGGTGAGGAACCTTGGAGTCATTTTTGACCAGGACATGTCCTTCAACGCACATATTAAACAAATATGTAAGACTGCATTCCTCCATTTGTGCAACATCTCTAAAGTTAGAAATATCCTGTCTCAGAGTGACGCTGAAAAACTAGTTCATGCATTTATTACTTCCAGGCTGGACGACTGTAATTCATTATTATCAGGATGTCCTAAAAACTCCCTGAAAAGCTTTCAGCTAATCCAAAATGCTGCAGCAAGAGTCCTGACAGGGACTAGAAAGAGAGAGCATATTTCTCCTGTTTTTGGCTTCCCTTCATTGGCTTCCTGTTAAATCCAGACTTCAAAATCCTGCTCCTCACATACCAGGTCTTAAATAATCAGACCCCATCTTATCTTAATGACCTTGTAGTACCATATCACCCCATTAGAGCACTTCGCTCTCGCTCTGCAGGCCTACTTGTTGTTCCTAGAGTATTTAAAAGTAGAATGGGAGGCAGAGCCTTCAGTTTTCAGGCCCCTCTTCTGTGGAACCAGCTTCCAGTTTGGATTCAGGAGACAGACACTATCTCTACTTTCAAGATTAGGCTTCAAACTTTCCTTTTTGCTAAAGCATATAGTTAGGGCTGGACCAGGTGACCCTGAATCCTCCCTTAGTTATGCTGCAATAGGTGTAGGCTGCCGGGGGATTCCCATGATGCATTGAGTTTTTCCTTTCCAGTCACCTTTATCACTCACTATGTATTAACAGACCTCTCTGCATTGAATCATATCTGTTATTAACCTCTGTCTCTCTTCCACAGCATGTCTTTATCCTGTCTTCCTTCTCTCACCCCAACCGGTCGCAGCAGATGGCCCCGCCCCTCCCTGAGCCTGGTTCTGCTGGAGGTTTCTTCCTGTTAAAAGGGAGTTTTTCCTTCCCACTGTCGCCAAAGTGCTTGCTCATAGGGGGTCATATGATTGTTGGGTTTTTCTCTGTATCTATGAAGCGCCTTGAGACGACTTTTGTTGTGATTTGGTGCTATATAAATAAAATTGAATTGAGTTTAATTTGTCCTACTGATAGTCCTGCATTTGGGTCCTTCCTCCTGCCACACAGCACACACAATGACACATTTTAAGAAAGACAAATTAATGAGGAGTGAAATAAAAAATGAAAAAAGCCACTGCAGGACTCCTGTTTGATCTTTATGGTGTCATGAAAGCTGTGCAGAGCACATCAGGTCTTCATCAATCTCAGTAAACTGTAAACTGATCTGAAGCAGAGTTTGGTGAATCTAAAGTAGGATTGCAAAATGATCATAAATGTCTTGGATTTCATATTTTTATTGATGAAAAAACACTTTACATCAGTTTTAACATCAGAGCAGATCTAACACCACGTTTAGCTCTCTACATGCAACTATGTTTTTCTCATTAGCAGAAAAATTAATAGACTAAAATTCAATCCTCTGTATTATTACTGAAGCTATGCAGTGACTAATCTAAAAAGGCGACTCATGCATCTAAGCTGATAGAAATATTTAACGATACTCTCAATTCAAAATGACTTCATTGTCTCGTATCACTGATAGAAACATCAACACAAACTCGGATTTCTGTCACTGTGAGACCACAGCGAATCCTGGTTGAGCCATATAAGCAGCTGGCACTGGTTGTGAAGGCATCATCATGGGTGCCTGCATGACTGGAAAAGGCTGCATGTTCACAATGTTGTTATTCTGTATGTTGACCACAGTGGGGCCTTGCTTACGATGCTTTAACTCACGATGCATCTGACACCAGGAGCACGTGGCGCAACAATAGGAAATTGCAATATCCTTACAGAGAGAGCCCTGCAGAGAGACGGTACAACCATTATTTCTTTCTTTCTGCTTTTCTGCTTCATGACATTGTCTAATTGTCACTGCTTCATACCTTGATGCCATATCTGTTTCGCATGGCAGCCCTTAAAGACAAGACTGCAGGAGGAACACAAACAGGTATCCCACAGGCTGTTAATCCACCAGAGCAACATGTATCACACAAAGGGAGACAGCTATTCTCTCCAAACCTTCCTGCAACGGTGCTGGCGAGGCAGGGGCCGCACCAGAAACCATAGCAGCCTGAAAAACAGAAATACATCACTAAAGTGTTAACATGTCTGAAGTGCCTAAGACCCCAGAAATGACAAGAAAAAGATCTCAGAGTTCATCTTACAAGTACTCGCGTCCTCAAAGCAATCCAAGAGACCACTGTCCCAGTCTGTCAAGGGTTTTTCTGCCATTGTGTGTTGAAGTTCAGCCACAGACACTAAATAATTACTCTGTAAAAGTAGAATGAAGTAGAGAAAACCCAAATAAAACAATTGCAATGAAAGTCAGCTTTGTCTTCATCTTTGTCTTCTTTCAGCTGAGACAGAAAGCCAAAGAAACAGTAATCCGTGCCCTTTTTACAACTTGGTTGTATTACTGTAAAGCTTTATATACTGGTGTTACCATTTTGCCCTGTGTCGTCTTCAGCTGCTGCAAAATGTTGGATCACAGCTTTTAACTGGCTGCACAGTTAAAGTGCTTAAATGGTCTTCCCCGACCTTCCCTCTCTGAGCTGCACTTGCTTTTCCGCTCACATCAACTAACCGACTGCTCCTGGATGTGTCGAGGACACAGCGGAGGCTCAGACGGACTTTTGCCGTAGCGGGTCCCAAGTTTTGAAATTTGTTCCCATTTCACATTAGAGAGGCCTCTTCACCGCCAATTCTTAAACCCAGTGTAAAGATCCACGTCTTCTGCTTGGTGTTTGACCCAGTTTGAGATATTTATCATTCATTTAAAATTCTTTTACTCGTGTTTATCTTGTATTGATGTTTTTAAAAAATGTTTGAATTCTATTTTATATTTAATGTATTTATTAATAAGAATATCTCTAGAATATCCCAAAATCTGACATGTTTGTGAACCAGGACACGGACCCCATTAAGCCGGGTGACGTCTGATCTTATTTGGCTTTAGTTACGTAGTTAGGAACATGTTACAAGTTTTGAGGGTTTTTTTCAGGGTACATCACTTGTGAATTGGGACATTGTTATATATAGCTACTTTGACATAGTCCGATTGATTGCAAGGCTAATTTATGACGTTTTTATATTTCTATTTAACCCTTTAAGGCACAGTGTCACTACAGTGGTCAGCTATTGATGGTACACTCAAACAAATGAAATTGGGTCGTTGTTACATGTACAAGATTCAAACTTGTAATTTGAACTAAATAATTTCATGTTTCTATGGTGAACGTATTTAAATCATGTACCATTTGCATGAAATTCAACTTAATTTGTTCTTGTTGACATGATACAATCTAGTAAGAGTGGTTAGTTGCCCTGACTGGACTGGTTCGTTGTCTCTATGAAACCATCAACCCTCATATTGGTTCATTAAGCAAGCCTAGCAGTATTTGCCTTGATTAACAAAGTATTTGTTCAAACAACAAGATTTCATTGTGTTTTCCTAAAGTTTTTAACTTATGCAGAATGAATTAAAACAAATTTCACTTTACATACTCCAATAAATCACTTCAAGTCAATGCAAGTATACTACGGTGATGATGATAAAATTGAAGATCAAAAATCTTTTTTTTTTTTCATGTCTAAAGATGAATAAAAATACTTAAGAAAAGAAATCCAGATTGACACTGTCACTATTCATGCATGAAAGGGTTAAGTTTCTATTGTATATTCACCCTCCATCCATAATAAAGAAAACTGAACAAGTGAAATATCAGAATCTCTGATAAATGAAATAACTGAACTGACAGCATCATTAACACCAAGCACTAAAGAAAAAAAAAAGAGATGACACAACAAACTCTTCACTTACTTCTTATTCTGCACTCTGATGTCTCTCCTCTCCAGCACTCAGTCACACTCTGTTCTTCTTTATCAAAGGAGGTCATGACACACAGTCCCAGTGAAACCATTGGACATGTGAGCATGACTGGTACTGAATGTATTTGAATATTCAATTGGCTTCACAGAGGTTAAGTGTGAGTGAACTACTAAAACCAGTGGTTTGATGTAAATATTGGCTACTACTAGCACAAATAAGACTTAAAGAGCAACGCTCTAATACATGTGAGTGAAAAGAGCAAGGGACTGAACGAATAACTGAATAAACGTATAACTGACTGCTGGATTGTAGCCTTTTAGTAAAACTTTGTAACCACTGAGAGAACTCTGGGTTCAGGATGAAGGCTACGAGGTCAAGCCTGTCATCATCACTAAAAGCAGCTTGTTACAAACACTTTTAAATTGAGCGTTTCAGCATGAAAACTACTGCAATTTGTAACTCTTGTGCTTATTTGTGGTCATAGATCAACAAAGTCAGGAAAGTGATGGAGGAAGAGAGCCAAGAGCTGTGGCTGTGGAGAGTTTGCTGAGTTTTCTTGGGAAAACAGAGATGGGAAAGTTGACCTGTGGTTATGCTTGTTCCTAGTAGAGGTGTTAGGGTTTAGTTTACATCAGTGTGCTTACCATCTTTCTCTCTTTTAACCGCGGTCAATAAAGTGTTTTTTGTTGTGTGTGGAGAATGCCCACAAACACCCAAATATAATACATTTAGAGACTGTAGTAGTTTGTGGGGCAGAGCTTCACTTTCATGCAGTGTTTGGGTGAATCTGATATTTAAAATGAACAGAGCCTTTGTCTACATAGCAACGATGTTTGCATGTTTGAAATGTGCCAAACTATGAGTAGGTGTCTGTTGCATGGATTCTTTTTCCTTGTTTCTCCAGATATCACTCCCTTGTTGAGCTAAAATGATAACACTGTAAACTAGTACATTTGAAGGATTACATTTAGATTCCCAAAGCTTCATTATTTTATTTGAACTTATACTATATCCATTTGCAGATGGACACAAGTATGGTTTTAAGACAATGCAGCAGTACGAGTGTGCTGGTTTGGGACAAAAATGTCATCTACCTACCAACAAGCAGAGGGTAAATAGAGATCCTGTCCATAGGCTTGATTTTTTGCATTTGCGCAATATCTCTGTTTTAGAAATCACATGACTATCCAGCGTTGCAACCAGGAAAGAGTTGCAGTCTTACACACCTCCCTGCAGCTTCTCTCCCCCTGCTGTGACCCCAAACCCCATCACCATAGCAACTGTATCTGCTCACAGACCGACAAACCAACCAAAACTGACTTAAGCATAAAACAATCACAAAAAAAGAACAACATAGTTTCCTCAGCTCCATCAGTGTGTCCGTTATACCCCATTCCTAAAAGAATCCTTAAAGACATCGTACCATTAGGTAATGATTCACACAAATTACCATCATTTATCTCTGTTAATGGGGTACGTACAAAGGGCCTTCAAGCTGGGAGTGATTAAACCACTATTTAAAAAACATCACTTTGTTTTCTCTGTATTAGTATCTCTGCCTTATAATATAAAGCACCTTGAGGTGACCACTGTTGTGATTTGGCACAATATAAATAAAATTGAACTGAATTGAGTGTCTCTGCAGGTCAGTGTATGCCAATGAGGCCATGCAAAACTGTCAACGAAATGATCAGAGCCTTTATCATCCTTTAATCAAGTTGGTTGAACCTTAAGTGTATTTATGTAGCAATTGGAAGAGAAAAAGAGTATTTACGAAATGTAGCGTATCCTCACGACACATTATAAGAGTATGGGGAGGGTTTTTATGGCTTAAAATATATAAAAATAATATAATAAACATGTGGTTTCTACTTGGTGGATTCTCACCGATCACGAGGGGTGTCGGAACGTAACCTCTGGGATAATCAGGGATCTTGGTTCAAGCCCTGACTGGAGTCTTTCAAAGTAGAGTTTGGCTGGTCTCCCTGTGTCTGCGTGGGTTTCCTCTGAATACTTCAGCTTCCTCCCACACTCATCTGACATGCATGTCAGGTTATCTGGCTAAGTGGAAAAACTTGCTGTAGGTGGCAGGTAGACAAAGTCCTCAAAGAATACAAAATAAGTCCAAGTTTATCGAAAATTAAATTTGACCCCAGCCTTTAATATGCTCTGAGGAAGTTCATTGGACAGTAAAAGTGTGCTTATGTAATAAAAAGCAGAGATTCTGCAATTCTGCCTGATCTGTTAAGGCTAATGCTGAATGTTCAGTTTCATTTCTGCTTAATCGTAACTTAACATTTCTGTGTCACACGGAAGCAAATACAGGATGTACATTCTTGATGTCACATTTTTGGTTTTCTTACTTTCTTACTAACTGCTAATGACAGTTCAGTTTCTGTTCTGCTTAAACCAACATTATAGTATAAAATATAAACTTCTAATCAAAGCAGTTTTTCCAGCTTGCATGGCAGCCAGGTGCAGTCTCCTCTTTGTCAGTGTGATTCATCGAACGCATTATTAGGATGCACTTGCCAAGTCATATTAAGTCTTAAACCCTGAGCGTCACTCGTCCATAGAGATTCATTTGTTCAAGAGGCTCTTTTCATGTTTGGATGTTCTCTTTGATGTTGACAGAAGTCACAGGTTTCCTACAGAGGTAAAGTTAGTTAATTTCTAAAACAAATTATATGAATACATCTGGGTCCTCTTTATCTGATGATCTTGCAGCTAAACAATTAAACTAACCAAAGAAGTTAATTTTTAAAACCCTTTCCTGCTGTTGGCTGTCAAGCAGGAGACTGTTTTTCCTCTGCCAGTCTGTTGCTACTCATGGTGATAACTTGGTCCTCAGTTCCTTATGATTCTCTCGTTGTTCAGCTGTGTACTTACTTCGTTTCCTTGAGCCTACAGCTTGCATAGTTTCAACTTTCAATTCAATTAAATTCAATTCTCATCCGCCTTCACCCTGTTTCATCGCTTCACCTTCAGAAGTTAGCTCTTCCCCATCTGCCGCTCACTCGGCCTCCTGCCCACCCTGAAGTTTAAAACAGTGCACACCTCATTCAGTCTCTTTCTTTCAGATGCTCAGTTCCCCTCTCTCTCACTGAACCAGCTTCTCCTGTGTTTTGCAGCCTTACAACTCAGTGAACCCCGTTTGGAAACCCTGTGTCATTATGGCTAAGTTGACTGTGTTTTGCCTTAAGAACGTGATTGTGATCACTGTTTGAGTTTGGGGTTTGTTCATCTCCTGCATTGGCCTCTGGGCCTTGTTACACTTGTGTAATTTTCTGAGTCTTTCCTTGTATGCTAACATTTTTTTCTCCCTTTGTCAAGGAGGGATACCCAGCATCATAGTTATAATACATGGCTCTTTATATTGAAAACACCAGACAAACATACTGCATGACACAAAGCATCAGTGTATAGTCTGAAACAAACGCTTCATGGTGGATTTTTGCAGTTGAAACACTCATTCAATAAACTCTCAAAAAGTAGGATAAGACTATAAAAATGGGGTCCAGATTGTAGATTGAATGTTTTTATTCAGTCAGTAAAATATTATTAAATATTGTTATTACTATATTATATTATTACTTATATAATCCTTACATTTCTGCACTTGCAACTAAGATTCGCATGGGTGAATCATCATTCCCTTCATTTATGTTAACTCTTAACACAGATAATTTTCTTGATAACTAGGAAATCATGAAAATTAATTTAACATAGTTTAATTTCAAAATGATTATATAACACTCTTTCACTGATAAATATGTCAGAACACACTCTGACATTCGGCATTATAAGATCTCTCAGTTTCACTTTTAGTGAATGACAACTGCTGGTTGAGTCATGAAACCAGTTGCAACTGGTTGCGCAGGCATCATCATCACTCCTGGCTGGACAGTTGGAATAGGCTGCATGTTGATGACAGTGTTACTGTGTAAGTTGATGACAGTTGGTGTTTTCTTGCGATGCTTTAACTCACGATGCATCTGACACCAGGAGCACCACTCACAGAAACAGGAAATTGCAATGTCCTTACAGAGAGAGCCCTGCAGAAAGAGAGTACATGCATTACAGATGTGGTGTAATTCAGGTGGAAGAGCACGTCATCTACCAACCAGAGGTTTGGTAGATCAATCCCTGGCTCCTCTGGTCCACATGTCACAATATCCTTGCAGCAGATACTGAGTATGTGTGTGAATGTTTGACAAAAAACATTTAGGCATAGTTGAAATCAAATGTGGATGTTTTTGTTTCAGTGAGTGAGACTTGTAATTCCCACTAAAGTCCAGCTTTGAGTTCAGTGTCATCATCTCACGGTTCATACCTTGATGCCATATCTGTTTCGCATGGCAGCTCTTACAGACAAAACTGCAGGAGGAACACAAACAGGTATCCCAAAGGCTGCTAATGCAGCAGAGCTACATATATCACATAAAGGGAGACAGTTGTTCTCTCCAAATCTTCCTGAAACAGTGCAGGCGAGACAGGGGCAGCACCAGAATCCATAGCAGCCTGAAAAACACAGAAACGCATCAACAAAGTTGTAAGAAGTCTCAAAAGATGAAGGCAACACAAATGAGAAAAAAACTGTAGTCCTGAAAACACAAATGCAATTTATGAGACAAATTTAACTGGCTTCTTACAAGTATTTGCATCCTCAAAGCAGTCAAGGAGACCACTGTCCCAGTCTGTCAAGGGTTTTTCTGCCATTGTATGTTGAACTTCACCCACAGACACTGAACGATCACTCTGTGAAAGTCGAGAAGCAGGAAAAAACAAAATAAAATGAAAATTAAATGTACAAATTAAATGAAAGTTAAAATTTTGGAGCACTTTCTATCAAACTACAGCAAAAAACTATATGCCGTCGATCTCTTTTGTTTGAAAAAAGAGATCACTTTTATCATTATTAGATCATTTTCCTTCAGATTAATGAAAAATTGATTCTTTTCACGGTCAAATAAACACTATACTGAAGAAACCAAAGTCTGTCTTAAGGATTTTGTGGTCATTTTTTAATTCTCCAACTAAGCTTTATTAGTATATCCATAATTTACATGACATATTATGTAAAAAGGTAAATATACTACAGCATTACAGAGAGAAACACCTAAACATCCACCATGAACAAGCATTTGGGGAAGTTGGAAAAACAAGCTTTCTATAAACATCCAAGTGACTTAAAAACAAACAGCAATTACATGGTTGATATACAGTGTTGGGGAGTAACGGAATACATGTACCGCCGTTACGTATTTAAAATACAAAATATGAGTAACTGTATTCCGTTACAGTTACCGTTTAAAAAGGTGGTATTCAGAATACAGTTACTTTGTTGAAATAAATGGATTACACTGCGGTACTTTCCTGTTTCATTTTGTCGCGGGTCAGGACTGTTTGGGTTTTGTTTGACAGCTACGTTCTGTTGTTCCAGGCGGCAGCGTTACGGTTGCCATGGTTACAGGGCGACGCTCTCTCTCTCTCTGCAACTGTGTGTTTCCTGGGTGAGAGAGCGCCTTTTCGTTGTTGTTGTTGTTGTTGTGCTAAGCTAACAGGCAGAATGCTACAAGCATAGCTCTAAAGAATGTAGCATCATGGGCAGTGTAGTCCGTGTTGCAGGGAGAATGGACTGCCATACACGTTATGGGTCTGTGAGCGTGAGGAGGGAGAAAAAGGAAAAGTACGAGCTGTCATCGAGGAAAAACGGGAGCTGGAAGCATGTAAATATAATAATAACCACTTCAGCCAAGAAGAGTGCCTGACGAGCCCAGTTGTAAGTAAGTTATTAAGACTCGACTGTTCGTGTTTTCCTCCGAAAACAATAAGTTCCGTTGGAGCAGTCTTTCAACGCCTCTCTCTGTCTCTCGCAAGAAAAGTTAACCCACACAACAAAGTAAAGCTATTTTTCGGCTACAAGCCGACAGGGACCCCGCCGTATTAGTCAGAGGTCCCTTTACTACAGTTCGGAGTCGCGGACCTTCAGTAATAGTAATAAATCACACAGCAATAGTACATCCACGTTGTTGTAAAAAGCATGATAATATATTAAGTAATCCAAAGTATTCAGAATACGTTACTGTCATTGAGTAACAGAACGGAATACGTTACAGAATACATTTTGGGGCATGTATTCTGTATTCTGTAATGGAATACATTTTAAAAGTAACCTTCCCAACACTGTTGATATATCTCAAAAAGATGGCTTGTGTAATTTGAAACACGAGTACAGTAACGCATGGGTAAACAACTCTCTCCTGAACAGGATATGTAGACTGGTTTGGAAGTGAAAGTCTATTACGCTTACAGTTCAGACAGTTTAATAACTGTCTGTAACACAGTGTAAAAACGGGAATAAAAGCATAAATATTGATACTATTTTGATTAAAATACGCATTTCACAATGGGAATAAACATTGGTAAAAAGCAATTAAATATAATAATTCCTCATAAAAAGCATGTAAACATAAGTTTAATTAATATGTGGATAAATGTTGTGGAGGCAAGACTTTGTTAGAGTATTTCAGAGTTTTGTCAGATACACTGAGCAACCAATAGTTGACTGGTCTGACCCTCCCCCTGTGTGCGCTCCTCACACACCTGTGTGTGTGCTCCTTCGTGTACCAGTCAGCTAAGAAGGAGATACAGGCAGAGAGAGATCAGTCACTCCTGTTGTGGAGAAGCTAACTGGATGTAAAAGCCTTTACGGCGAAAACACTCGGTGATAGTGAATTCCGAAGGCCTTGAGCCCACGCGAGCACTGTGAAGCCCTGCATAGCATTTGCTACTTCACATGGTAAGCCCCAGTCAGTGCATGTGCGCTAGCATAGCATACTACTTGCCGCTAGCTCTGATGCTAATTTCCGCTAGCCATTTTGCAATGAAAGTGCCCTTTCCGAGGCTAAAGAAATTGACTATGTGCACGTTAGCATATGCTACTTCCGGTGCGGAAACTCCTGTGGGGAGCTTTGTTTCCGGTGTCCTATTCACGCCCTGTTTACGGTCCAAAACAAGTCAAGCAAATGAATGAATCAAGCGGTGATTTACATTTCTATTGATGTCTCGGGCATTTACACAAAATATCTGTAAATGATGTTCATCAACTTGTCGATATTTTTCCCCCGCGCCTCAGGGCAAAAGAGAAAAGGGATTCAAATGTTATATTTCTCAGCGGTCCCTCGTTTATCATGGGTGTTATGTTCTAAAAATAACGAGCGATAGGTGAAATCAAGCAGCCAATTTTATTTTTTGACGGTGCAAAACGTTTGGTGGACATCGTGGACATACAGTACTGCACTTCAGAGTCACACTGCTAGCTATCGATGCAGTGATTCTGTACTGTACAGGAGAGACGTCACGGAGGAGATCGTCTGCAGCGATCAGGACGCAGGACACAATGTGATGTAAAAAAAGCATGCAAACTTGCACTAAAAAAATCTGTGAAACAGCGAGGTGAAAGGTGAACCGCGTTATAGCGAGGGACCACTGTAATTTTGAAGGTAAGTCACAACATACCCTTCGTAAATACTAATGTATAGAAACCGTTACCAGCAATCATTCATTTTTTGTGTGGCTTTTTTCACAGTTTGTTAACATGCTGTGTAGGTGTGTACTTGACTAGCTGATATCGACATAACAGGGGAAACATCTGGTTTGACTGTTCTTCACCTGTAGTTTGAATGCTGAACATTTGCCTGTTTAAATCATAAGACCAGTCACTATACAGAGATGTGCTTCTGAATGTGGACGATGTGTGTTCTGCATGCAGTAATGCAGTTCTGCTTGTGTTGAGTGATGTAAACAACTGATTGATCTAAACTCGATTGATCATTAGATTTTTTATGACAGAACAGCGGTGAGTGTTCCCACCTTCTGCTCTTTGTAACTTAACGCAATCTTTCCGTTTTCGAGTTTTGGACATGATTTTGGAGTATATCTTCACAGTAGCGATTGACAGCAAAGTAAAGCTACCAGAAATGTACAACCCCACATCCGGTCTCAAACCAGGAAGTTAGCATTTTCTCGTGCACAGGGTCAATTAGCACTGAGTCTGTTGCATTTTCATATTACCATGGTATTTATGTAAAATGTGTGGTTTTTTGCAAAGTTGTTATGTTAGTACATGTTCACTTTTCTCATGGTCCTAGTTATGGTTCTAAACTTGCTGTACAACATAGAATAATTTGAAAGAAATTTAGAACCACTAAAAGCAGTTAGTAGTAATAATAAGTTATAGACCTTATCGCTTAAATGTTGAACTACTGTGTTCTGACCTGTCCCCAGGTCATTTTTTTTCCTTTGTTTATTTTGAATGGATTGGTTTTGAGGACCTGAGAAGAATCGAGGATCCCTTTTCCAGTACTGGATGGCGAGCCCCAGTCCAATTAGACGGATGAACTGGTAGATTGTAACCCAACTGGAGTGACTATTGAACATTGACGGACTGAAATTGACTTAAAAAAAAAAGGACACAAAAGACAATACAAGCTTGGGTCTTATTTTGTTTTCAAGAAGCGTGTTCTACTTTTGTTGAGTGTGCACGACCTGCTAAACTTTAATAATTGTTAATAAATGCAATTTTGTTTTCTACACCTACTGTGTAAAAGTCCTCTGTTGTCAGACACCCTTGGCTCCTATGTCTGATCTGGCCCATATTTCCCTTCTGTCCTCGTTTTGTACTTCTATACTGTTAAATACATTTGAGTCTCTTTTTGTTTCATTTAAATAAACCTTGACGTTTTACAGCCACACCCTCATGATGGCCTCTGCTTCTCCAAATAGGGCTAACAAACAAAACACACTGCGTGTACACCCATGTAATCCAATAAATTATAACGTCAAAGCTTTCTCTTTGCAAACTGCCTCTAGTATCAGGTACAAACAACAAAGTACTAATCACTAAGTTTGTGTGAAAGGACTTGTAGAAAACTGGAAGGTCTTACCTGCCCCTCTGGCTCTTTGGACTGAGTTTATTTCAGTTGGGTCAACACAAATAACACTGCAGAGCTTGAAACTCTGGAAACGGAAAAATGAAACTCAAATCCATTCAGCAATGTCCTTCATAGCCATTGTGTTTTAACCTGTCAATACAAGTGCGCAGTCACCCACACAGCTGTACAAGCAGGTACTCGCAGACTCACGCTGTCTCGGTTCGCTACTGCCTCTAGATGTATGTGGTATTGTTAGTACTGTGTGCTGTTCATTAACATGTATTAATTATTATTATTTACTGCTTCTTTTCATATGTTGGTTGTAGATTTGATTTTTCTGCTGTTTCTTTTCTTAAAATTTTTCAGCAGTTTTTGAAGCAGAGTCTCAGTGTTTTTTTTCTCTCTCACTCCCTTTTCTTCTGCTCTACATTTCTTTCCCTCTTCTTCTGTTAGCTTTAACCACAATTTCTATTTATTCTTTTTCTTTTCTGCTCCCAGGTCTTGTCCAGTTGGACCAATATAGCAAATGCCATAATGGTCCACTCTGAAGTAAATCTGTTGGGCAGTTTTTGGCCTTCCTACAAATATTCTGATTTCTAGATAAGATAGATAAAGAACTTTATTGTCATTGTAGTTATACAACAAAATTTGTTTGGTAGCTCACAGAGGCCAGCAGCAATAAAACCAGAAGCAGCATAGTAACATAATAACCAAGTAAACGTAGTAAAATATAAAGTAAAAAGAAGGCACTTAGCACAGTAAATAAAACAAAAAACAAAAAAGAAATGCTAGTATTTAGAATATGGTAGTTTGAGCGCAAACGGTATAATATAATATAATATAACAGTATCTACAATGTGGTAATTTTAGTGCAAACATTAATGCCCAGTAAATGACTTTGTACATTAGCAGCAGACATGACATGGGGTAAAGTAGAGAGAGGGAGAGTTAGCTATTGTGTGCTGGGGGAGGGGTGACACAGGCTACAGCTCTGGGGAAAAAGCTGTTGTTTAGTCTGTTTGTGCGGGTTCTGATTGCCCTTATATCTCTTCCCTGATGGAAAAATCTGTGACCTGGATGGGTTGGGCCCTTGATTATGGTGCTTATGCTAGCTTGCTTCTGTAAACGACTAGCATAGACCGTTTCGAGATTCGGGAGTTTGATTCCAACTAGGGCTGCCACAAACGATTATTTTGATTGTCGACTAGTCACCGATTATTTTTGCGATTAGTCGACTAATCAGATCGTCATCCATTGGACGTACAACGTACAGCTTATTGCACCAGCACGCATCTGCTCTTATATAACTATCATTAGCTTACAGCTTTAAGTGTTTAAGGTATTTGCTAGCTAAAAATAAAGACAAGATGATAGTTTATTAAATTTTAATGAAATTTGCAGATTGTTTTGGTGAAGTTTAATAAACTCCTTGCTATCTAAAATATAACAGGACACCGGAGTATATTCTCGAGCACCTTATGTCTCTGTTCTCAATGCAGCACCAAAAGCATTGTTTCTTCTCAGATCAGTCGTTGATTGAAACTACAGCTGTCGTTAACACTGTCCTTACTCTTTGATGAAGGTGAAAGCCGAACTAGTGCCATGATGAGGGTTGAGTTGAATGCTTTACAGCAGCGATTCCCAAACTTTTTTTGCTGCCCCCACCCTTTGTTTTACAAGAAGATCTTAAAGGTTTATTGCAAAAAAAAATAACACATTTAATCCTCACATCTTTTCAGTGACTGGTGTGAGCCTGCCTGTTGGTGTAGAGCTTCTCAAACCTGGGTTGCAGTTTTGAGACCACCGCTCTGAGTTCATTTTCAATGTCCATCTTTGATCTGTACTTTGTCTTGATTGAAGCCACAGCAGAAAAGCCTACCTCACATAAATAGGATGTGGCAAAAGGAAGAAGTATGACCAGGGCTCTCTTATCCAGCAGTGGGTAATCTTTGTCCACTCCAATCCAAAACGCAACCAGGGTCTGTGAATTAAACTGCAGCCTCTTAGTTGAATCAGAGGTAAGATCACTGAACCGCTCCTCCTCGGATGTGCTGAAGTCAGCAGGGGGTGTTGCACTGAAGGGGTCACAGATCCAATTATTCTTTGGAATCTTGCACCAGGAAATATCTCTGGAAATGTTTCTGAAGGGCAGACATGTGTTCTCTGATGCATGGGATCACTGTATTCTGCAGCTTGCTGTCTTCAATGAATGATTTCGAATTCTCAAACTAGTCCACGTTTCCATCTTTCACTCGCTGCTTCCACATTTGCATCTGCAAATTTAGTTAATTGAGTTTCAGGAACATGTCACTGTGGTATGCCAGTTTCATGAGAAAGTTGTTGCAGTTAAATTTGTTGGTAAGATCACTGCCCACTTCCTTCAAAAAGATGCGAATCTCATCTCGCAGTTCAGAGACCCTGGATAGTGCCTTCCCACGTGACAGCTATCGGGACTCGCTGTGATACAAAACGGCTGTGTGGTCGGAGCCCATTTCTTCACACAGTGCTGAAAAAATCCGGGCTTTCACAGGTCGTGTTTTGATGTAGTTGACTGTGGCGATGACATCAGTCATTACGTTACTGAGCTCAGGACTCAGCTGTTTAGACACCAGTGCTTCGCGGTGTATCATATAGTGCGTCCTCTGCACATTGGGGTAGACGCGCTTGATGAGCGCTTGCTGCCCTCCTGGTTTCCCAGCCATAGCCTGCGCCCCATCTGTGCAAATCCCGACACAGTCCTCCCATTTCAGCTCGACATCTTTCAAGTAAGAATCTCTGATTTTAAACAGTTCTTCTGCAGTTGCTCTGGCAGGAACTTGTTTGCAGAAAAGTAATTCCTCACTCATCTCCATCAAGGAATCTGACATACGTTATCAATAAGCAGTCTTTTTTAATATCAGTGGCTTCATCCATCTACAGAGAAAAGCGGCCGTCACGCACCTTATCCTCTATGTCCTTTGACATAGAGTATCATAAATGCGCCTGCCGATGGTATTATTGGACGAGGAATATCCCGTAATACCCTGTTTGCTGGCTGCTGCGTCGTCAGTCATAGTTGAAACCATATCCATAGCACAGGGAAGTATTAATTCCTCTGCAATCGTGTGCGGCTTTTTACACTGAGCCACTCGGTAGGCAACTTTATAGGAGCTGAGGAGAGCATTTGCTGAAACAGAGGCAGCTTTAGTAAAGAGACACTGTTGACCACAACAATTTAGAAGTTTTTGTCTGAAAAAGTCCACTGATTTGTCTTTGTGCTCTGGATGTTTTGTCTCTAAGTGGCGTCTTAGCTTGTTGGGCTTTAAACTGTCTCAAGCTAGCACTTTAAGACAGACAACACACTGCGGCCTCTCCTCATTACCCACCGCTGTGCAGGTGAAGCCAAGCGCAAGATATGCTTCATCATATTTTCTGCTTTTTGGTTTGGAAGGAAGTGGGTTTGTACGCATATTTGGTGATGATTCATCTTCTGCTTTTCGTTTGTGTCAAAAACCTGTCCATTATGCTAGCAGGTTCTGTTAGTTCCACATCAGTCATTTCCCATCTTTGTTTGTATGTCACCAACTGTAGATAAACGTTCCCTGTCAGTAAATTCGGTGCCTGCACTTGGGTCCTTTCTCTCATCACTCCACACGTCTGTCGTTGCAGCCCTGATAGATAAACCCCGGGGCTTAACATGTTAAATAAAAAGTGCAATATTGTAACTGTTTTTTAAAAATCTGTTCCTAATTTGGAAATATATTTAATTTACAAGTTTTAGAGGGTTCTTTCGACAGTATATATCCAAGATAAATGATCACAATTATAATATTTCTTACTGCCTCAAAATCAAATTGAATCAAATCAAATCAGGACCTTGTGAATCAGAATTGAACGAGTTGTAGAAATCTGTGACAATACCAGCCCTAATTAGAAAGTCCACTACACAGACTCGGTGGCACAATGCTGCAAAGGAATGCAATCTAGCTAACAGTGGGACATGGAGAATGACAGCAGGTTTTCTAGACCAAGACAACTTTGTTCACCCATCCTTGGTTCCTGAAGTGGTTCCAACAACAGTTATTTACATCTACATCTATGTTATCACCATATTAAAATAATAAGATAAACATGTGTTTTCTTGTTCATGGATTTTCACCTGTCAGGGTCAAGGAATGTAGCCTCTGCTATATTCGAGGGAGTACTGTATTTACTTTCAGGTGGACTCTTGCCCCAAGGGTTCACCAGAGCAGGTAGCTGTGCATGTTTTATTTGGCATAGTTTATGCTGGACAGAGATGGGCAGTAACGCGTTACTTGTAACTCGTTACTGTAATCCGATTACTTTTTTCAAGTAACGAGTAAAGTAAGGGATTACTATTGCAAAAACGGTAATTAGATTACCGTTACTTTCCCGTAGGAAAAGATCAACAATGGATCACATATCGATTGTGAGAGAGAGTATGAGCGTGCAGCGTTTAAAGCGTGGAAGTACTGACCTTACTTTGAGTTTGATTCCATAAAAAGTGACAAAAACATTAGTGTCCGTTGTGCGTGGGAAGAAAAACTTCTTTTTACAGTGAAAAAACCCCTAAACTTCCAAGCAAACACAGAGTGCGCAACGATGTAATGGGAAACTCGCAGAGAAACTCGCGGATTCTTCCACTGACCGCTGCGGCACACCTGCACCAGGGTAAACCTCCGCCTACCCAACTTCTACTTTACAGGTGAAAATAGAGCAACAGGACCGCTAGTCTTTGACTTTATTTATTTTCTGCTGTGTTTTACTTGCATCTATTTGAAAGAGTGAGTGTAAACACACACAAAAAAAAAAAATTATGTGCTGGAATGTGCAGAAAATAGGTTTAAATATCAGAGGTGGGACCAAGTCATTGTTTTGCAAGTCTCAAGTAAGTCTCAAGTCTTTATCCTCAAGTCTCAAGTCAAGTCTCAAGTAATGTCAGGCAAGTCAGAGTCGAGTCTCAAGTCACTGGTGTAAAAGTCCGAGTCAAGTCACAAGTCTGAAATTTTGAATTTCAAGTCCTTTCGAGTCTTTATAAAAAAACAAAAAAACAAAAAAAAAACAAAAACGAAAAAAGCATGTTGCAGTTATGCTAAATGTAAATATTAGACCATGTAATTTTTAAATCTGTGTTTTTCTCAACACATGACCAAATAGTGAACTTAGAAAATATACACAAATTGTGAAATTGCACCTCTTTAAAATGCAGCTCAATTAAACCTAGCTCCAAGAATAATTTCCACCGACAGTTCTGAGATAAGCTGCATGTTATTCTTGGATGCGGTTGTAGGCACGGTTATTCTCCTGTAACTTTATTATATAAAGAGCTAAATCCTCCAAAGTTTCAGGAGAAATGCGTCATAATAAGTGTTTGTGAACGAAAAATCAGCAATGTGGGATACTGTTTGTCCGTGATTTACACAGGGGGAACAAATTGTGGCAGGACCAGCCTGATATTATTTGTATCCCACTATAACTTCGTTGTATAAAGAGCTAAGATCTCAAAAATGTCAGGAGTAGTTAGTCATTATAAGAAGTGTTTGTAAACTAAAAACCAACAATGCGGGATACTGTTTGTCCGTGATTTGGACAGTCCAGCGTGTGCTCCCGACGCAGGGGAAACAAATTCTGTCGGGGATACCTAGTTTGGCACGATAGTAACTTCAGGTCACTGCAACAAGCCCAGGTACAGTTTACCGACGGATGGGTGCAGGACCTTGAAATGCACCGTGTAGAACGAAAGACCATCGTACGTATCATAAGTTTACCAGTCTCACAAATCGTCGTCATAAATACACATTCGTTAACCGTTTATTAATAGGACCTTTAAGCTCAACGGTAATTAATTAGCAGTGGAAATAATTTCTGGTACGCATCACAGAAATGTAGCAGTGACAATAATACTGTATGCTGTAATCGTACTGGGAAATTAGTGATACAAAACAACTGTTTTATCCTGTGAATAAAAGTATATGTTTTTGTCACTGTACCATAATAACAGAAGCGAAACGCAATATTGTGCCAGGACAATTCACTATTTATGCACAATAAACAAAGGAGCATAGCGCGACATTTTCTGTTCAGCGTCAGACTTGCTTGTAACCTATATCACCAATTATGTTATGAAAATGACGCATTAACTACAACAGCAGACTGACCTTTGTGGAAATGCTTGGAGCAGACTAACCTGTGAGCTGGCGTGTTCTGGGACGTTATATTTGGTCTTTGAATGGCTGCAATCCAGGCCATCCGTCGCCTCTTTGTTACTTCGGAAACATGGCTCGAACAATTTCTCTTCAACGACGTAATCCGATAACAACCGATCTCTTTACCCGTCGGCTTCCCGTGGCTGTCATGCGACCGGCTATTGCAGTTAATAATACAACAGCTTCTTGACATTTTTGTGTTTCTTTTTTATCGCTGTGTGACTGATTTCAATTGAAAGCCTGCGTGTGCTAGTACCGCTTGCCACGAGTTCCCAGAATCCTTTGCGGTTTTACCCCTGAATGACGTCACATTTTCAATCTCGATATAATATGCATGTTAAATTTTATATTTGGGGTGAAATATCAAGTCTTTTCAAGTAAACCGGTTCAAGTCCAATTCAAGTCCCAGGTCATTGGTGTAAAAGTCCAAGTCAAGTCACAAGTCTTAGAACATTTTTTCAAGTCAAGTCTAAAGTCATAAAATTAATGACTCGAGTCCAAGTCATGTGACTCGAGTCCACACCTCTGTTAAATATTAAACTAATTTCTTCCAGTCAGAGAATGTTGCATATAATTTAATTTTTGCTTGATGCATTAAGTTAAAAGATTAAAACTAATAAAACAAGTTTTAAAAAGGGACTTTTCCATCTGATTACATTTTGTATGATGGATTATGCAGAAAAAGTAGAATTGGGCTGAAAGATCTATCGCTTTATCACCTCTTCAGGTTGTAAATCGTGTTTTTAAAAAGTAACTAAGTAATTAATTACTTTTGAAAATAAGTAATCAGTAAAGTAACTGGATTACTTTTTTGGGGAAGTAATCAGTAATTAGTTACTGATTACTTTTTTCAAGTAACTTGACCAACACTGATGCTGGATGCTCTTCTGAAGTCCAAAAATAGAATTTGTGTCGCCGTCTAGAATCACACCAGCAGCCTTTCACTTGTCAAGTACAAGTTCAAAAAACTACATTATACAGCCCACAAAATAAAAAAGAATTAGTTGATAATTAAAAGTATGGCTTTAGCTTAAGTCAGCTTCCTCAGCATGTTATTTTCAGGGTCAGGAATCTATACATCCCTGATCAAAGGAGGTTGGTTCAAGCCCTGACTGGGGCCTTTGAAAGTAGAGTTTCCCGTTCTCCCTGTGCCGTGGGTTTCCTCTGAATACTTCAGCTTCCTCCCACACTCAGCTGACATGCAGGTTAGGTTATCTGGTTATATGGAAAAACTTGCTGTAGGTGACAGGTAGACAAAGTCCTCAAAGCGTATAAAATAAGTCCTAGTTCGTCAAAAATTAAATCTGACACCAGCCTTTAATATGCTGAGGAAGTTAGTTGGACCTTAAAAGTGTGCTTATGTAATAAAAAGCAGAGATTCCGCAATTCCGCCTGATCCGTTGAGGCTAATGCTGAATGTAAGGTTTAAATTCTGTGTAACCTTAACTTAGCATTTTTATGTCACACGGCTTTACAAAAAAACCCACAAACTGCTGTGTGTCTCTGAATCTGTTAAAGCCTGTGAAAAATCTCAATCACTATTTTCCTTCAAGAAAATAAGAAAGCCTTCTGACACAAGAGAACTATGATGTATATGTTTTATAGATGAGTAAAATTTGCAGCAATTACAGGACATTCTTGATGTCACGTTTTCGGTCTGTTGCTCATTAAATGCTAGTGGGACTAATTCAGCGTTTCATACTGATCTATTATTAACTGCTAAAGATGGTTCAGTCTTTGTTCTAATTGAATTAATCTTATAGTGTTTGTCAGAATCACTTACTACTTCCATTACCTCGCTTTGCAAAGTGCTCAGCCTCAGAGAAACCGGTTTAGACTGCTTTAGATCATACTTGTTAAACAGAAAACCTCCAATGCTTCGTCATCATGAGCCTCTGTGGGCTCTATGCATGGTGCCATATTCCTGATTTACATGCCTTAATCAAGACTGACATGCAGATGACACCTCGATTTATTTCCCTTTAAACAGACAGAAAAACCAAAAAAACCCTCTCTTGCTCTAGTTAGAAGAGAATAAAAATTGAATATAATTTGGTTTGTCTTTCTAAAATTCACAATAAAGAATAGCCTTGTTTCTCTATCCAAAAATCTAAGTATGCTGTGTGACCTAAGTGCTGTTTAGACAAACAAGTATTTAATTCCTGGATTACTACAAGCCAGAGTGCTGTAATATGAACTTCTAATCAAACCAGTTTTTCCAGCTTGCAAGGCACGTTTCTTTTAATGCTGCTATGCTAAAGGATAGTGTGGTGACCCACTAGAGGGCTACCATCACACCCAAGCTTGGAGGAGGGTGTCAGGTTTATATTGTTGGATTATATATTTCTAAGCATAAATGACAACCATATATGCTTAGAGGTATATAATTGATTGCATATTGATAGGATGTTTGATCCTTAATAGTCTGCAAAGACTCTGTGTGCATTCCAGAGCACTCTGACACACACACACACACACACACACTCCCTGAAGCTATGTTTGTCTTAAGCTCTTTGTCAATGCGATTCATCAAACTCATTATCAGGATGCACTTGCCCGGTCAATTTGTTCAAGAGCCTCTTTTCATAGTTTGGAAATTCACAAATATACAGGTTTCCTACAGCGGTAAAGTTAGTTAATTTCCAAAATAAAGCATATGAATACATCTGGCTCCCATTTATTTGATAATCTTGAAGCTAAACAAACTAACCAAAGAAATTTATTTTTAAAATCCTTTCCTGCTACTGGCTGTGAAGCAGGAGACAACAAACCACTAAAGTTTTATATGCAGACAATGCTAGTATGTGTTGGCAGGTTACGGAGAGCTCAACATCTCAACTATTGTTCCTTGTTATTGTTAGTTTGTCAGTCTGGACTGTATATCCATGGTGTTCAAATGTACCATTTGCATTCCCTTCTGAAGTTTTCGTGTAAAAGTCTTTGCAGCTTTTAGAATTGAATCACTCATTTGAGAAGAAAATTCTCAGAAAAGTAGGATAAGACTAGATCTCTGAAAGTTTTTAGTCAGTAAAATATTGTTATTGCGTAAACAATAAAGTACATTTACATTTGTAACCAAACTTCAAATGGGCAAATCATCATTCCCATCATTTATGTTAACTCTCTTAATTTTCTTGATAACTAGCAAGTCATTAGTAAGGATTTACCATACTAAATGATTACATTCTCTGCTTTCACAAGTTAATACCCTGAGTAACATCAGATCTCTGTTTCACTTTTGGTGAATGACAACTGCTGGTTGAGTCATGAAACCAGTTGCAACTGGTTGCACAGGCATCATCATCACCCCTGGCTGGACAGTTGGAACAGGCTGCATGTTGATGACCGTGTTATTGTGTAAGTTGATGACAGTTGGCGCTTTCTTGCGATGCTTTAACTCACGATGCATCTGACACCAGGAGCACCACTCACAGAAGCAGGAAATTGCAATGTCCTTACAGAGAGAGCCCTGCAGAAAGAGAGTACAAGCATTACAGATGTGGTGTAATTCAGGTGGAGGAGCAGGTCATCTACCAACCAGAGGTTTGGTAGATCAATCCCTGGCTCCTCTGGTCCACATGTCACAATATCCTTGCAGCAGATACTGAGTATGTGTGTGAATGTTTGACAAAAAACATTTAGGCATAGTTGAAATCAAATATGGATGTTTTTGTTTCAGTAAGTGAGACTTGTAATTCCCACTAAAGTCCAGCTTTGAGTTCAGTGTCATCATCTCACGGTTCATACCTTGATGCCATATCTGTTTCGCATGGCAGCTCTTACAGACAAAACTGCAGGAGGAACACAAACAGGTATCCCAAAGGCTGCTAATACACCAGAGCCACATATATCACATAAAGGGAGACAGTTGTTCTCTCCAAATCTTCCTGAAACAGTGCAGGCGAGACAGGGGCAGCACCAGAATCCATAGCAGCCTGAAAAACACAGAAACGCATCAACAAAGTTGTAAGAAGTCTCAAAAGATGAAGGCAACACAAATGAGAAAAAACCTGTAGTCCTGAACACACAAATGCAATTTATGAGACAAATTTAACTGGCTTCTTACAAGTATTTGCATCCTCAAAGCAGTCAAGGAGACCACTGTCCCAGTCTGTCAAGGGTTTTTCTGCCATTGTATGTTGAACTTCACCCACAGACACTGAACGATCACTCTGTGAAAGTCGAGAAGCAGAAAAAACAAAATAAAATGAAAATTAAAAGTACAAATTAAATGAAAGTTAAAATTTTGGAGCACTTTCTTTCAAACTACAGCCAAAAACTATATGCCGTCGATCTCTTTAGTAATCTTTTAATTCTCCAATTAAGCTTTATTAATATATCCATAATTTACAGGACATTTTATATAACAAGGTAAATATACTAGAGCATTACAGAGAGAAACACCTAAACATCCACCATGAACAAGCCTTTGGGGATGTTGGAAAAACAAGTTTTCTATAAACATCCAAGTGACTTAAAAACAAACAGCAATACATGGTTGACATATCTCAGAAAGATGGCTTTTGTAATTTGAAACACGAGTACAGTAACGCATGGGTAAACAACTCTCTCCTGAACAGGATATGTAGACTGGTTTGGAAGTGAAAGTCTATTACGCTTACAGTTCAGACAGTTTAATGTACTTTAACTGTCTCTGTGACCGTTCCCAGTCATCCAGGTCATCGTAGAAGCTTCTTCAGTTCAGTTCAGAACTGAAGCTTCTCAAATGAAATGCGAAACATCTTCAAGAAACTTAAAGAACTCCAGACGCTTTTCTTTCCAAGCTCACTAATCTACTTTAACTGTCCTCTACAACACACAGCTTAGAATCTGGAGTTCGGTATGTGGTTTGCCTTTGGGAATAATAATTTAAAAAACAAATCTAGAAACACAGGCTATTAAAAAGTATACCTCTCTCTTTCTAAGAACTTCGATACTGTTATACACATTTGAGTCTTTTTTTTGGTTTCAGTTCATATAAACCTTAACGTTTTACAGCCACACCCTCATGATGGCCTCTGCTTCTCCAAATAGGGCTAACAAACAAAACACACTGCGTGTACACCCATGTAATCCAATAAATTATAAAGTCAAAGCTTTCTCTTTGCAAACTGCCTCTAGTATCAGGTACAAAAAGTACTAATCACTAAGTTTGTGTGAAAGGACTTGTAGAAAACTGGAAGGTCTTACCTGCCCCTCTGTGCACCTCTTAATGACTGAACGGAGGCTCTTTGGACTGAGTTTATTTCAGTTGGGTCAACACAAATAACACTGCAGAGCTTGAAACTCTGGAAACGGAAAAATGAAACTCAAAGTCCATTCAACAATGTCCTTCATGGCCATTGTGTTTTAACCTTTGAATACAAGCGCAGTCACCCACACAGCTGTACAAGCAGGTACTCACAGACTCACGCTGTCTCGGTTGGCTACTGCCTCTAAATGTATCTGGTATTGTTAGTACTGTGTGCTGTTCATTAACATATATTATTTACTGCTGTTTATGCTTATGTTGGTTGTTGCTTTGGTTTCTCTGATTTTTTTTATTTATTTATTTTCAGTAGGTGTTGAAGCAGATTCTAAGTGTTTTTTCCTTCCATCTCCTTCTTTTAAGTTTCTTCACAGCTTTATTCTTTCTTTTCTGGCCCCGAGTCTGTTACATTGTGATTGTAATAATTAAATATAAAAGAAATCCCAAAAATATTTCTTTAAAATATGGCTATCAAGTGGACCAATATAGCAAATGCATTTTTGTCCTTCAGACACAAATTCTGATTGCTACACTGGCGGACAGGACAGGGAAAAAAGAAAGATAAAAAACCTCAACTAAATCCTTAACAAGGGTGAAAATGATCAAATAATCGGGCAACTATGGGTGAAGAAAAGTCAGGAGAAGCAGAAAAACCAAAGGAATTTGTTATCTTGAGTGTCTATGCTAACGATTATCTGACCTCACTAATGACAGAAATTGAGGCTGTCAGTCTTCCAAAGAAAATACAGAAGATATTAGCTAAGTCAAATTTACAGCTACCGTACTCAAAACTGCCTCAAACAGTAGCAAAGTGATGGATGCATTCCAGCTGATGACCTGGAAAAGGACTTAGATATAGGGACAGACTCTTCACCTCTTCAGCGTGGCCTTGGACTAAGCTGGATCCTTGAATATGATGCCTTCATCTTCCAGGCTCCTAAGCAAGAATGATCCTTCACTTAGTCAGGCACATCCTCTATAGCTGTACATTGCTGTACATCACTGTACCGTGCAAGGCCCTCATCCGAGACCATACCACTGATCCATGTGACTGCTAAAGAAAAGAAATGGAATGCACAGAAAGACGGTGGGGTCGAACTCCGGTACATACCCAAATCGTATGTCTCTCTGTTGTCAATGCAGCACCAAAAACATTGTTTCTTCTCAGATGAGTCGTTTATTGAAACTACAGCTGTCATTGGCAAGTTTGTAACTATTATAACTAACTAACTATTCACAAAGGTTTTACACGTACGTATCCAAAAAATTACTCAAGAATTAGAAATAGGGTGGGTTTAAAAACTTGATTTCCCATTTCAAATCGATTTTCATTTGAATAATATCGATTCATTAAGTCCTGAAATACATTTTTAAATATAAATGAATTTTGCCAGAAATGCCAGAATCTCAGCTAAAAGCTCACAAAAGTATTTCAACACCCACTAAACTGCTAAAACAGCAAACGATTGAAGAGCAGGTAAATGGTTTCCACATAAATATCTGAACACAAATTGCGGTTAGTCTGGCAACAATGGACACGCCTTTGGGTGCTGAAAGCTGACAGATTTGCAATCTCACAGACTGCAAAGCTGCAGGCTTTGTCACTCTGTCCAAAATTCACTGATCCAATAGCAAAAGAAGATCAAAACTACACTTGAAAACCATTGTCATGAATTCCATCTTACTTTGGTTGTCTTGCTTCCACCACGAGAAAACCCATTAAAAATCCATTAAAAATCTCTATTTTTCTGCGTGATTCTCTTTGTTATTACCCACCAGTCTACCGTTGTGTAGAGCACTGTCGGCTGCTGGTTTTTTTTAATTTTTATTTATTTTCCCGAAATTAGCTCTAACAGGAAAACCTAATTTCTGCTTTTCAATAACAAAGAAATTTCAACTTTTACAACTTATGCTAAATTGCAAAACGCTTATCTGTGTCTCTAACAAACTTCTAACTTTGCTCTGCTTCACTTCATAAGCATCAGATAATCGTCAAATGTTGATTCATGGTTTCCTTCAGTTTTTGATCTCCTGCAGATCATTTTCAAGGGGGTCATAATGCTGTAAAAGACCAGGCCAAAAAGAATCTTGATATTTTTCAGTTTTATTCTCAGTTTGACACGAAGGCATCTGCTGTGATCCTTGAACCTCTGATTAAGTCTCACAAGTGTCAGCTTTGCTTTTAATCCTAGATAGTTTACACTGAGTGTGTAATTGCAGAGAAATTGTCACGGTCCTGGATCGGTGACCCAGTGTTTTATACCTGTTTAATTTGTTACTTGATTATTTGTTTTTCATGGTTATCAATGTTAGTGTTTTGGTTTCTGTTCAAGTATTTCTAGCTCTATTCCTGTTCCGTCTTGTGTCTGCTCTGTGCCTTCCTGTCCCATGTTTCAGGCCTCTGTCTCCCCGGTGTCTACTCTCTTTTGCTTCCTCCCAGTCTTGTCTCATCTGATTAGTGTCAGCTGGTTTTCCCTGCCTAACTGCCATTTCTTTGTTTCCTTGTCTGTGTGTATATAGTGTATACAAGGATGTTGGTCCGTCTGTCTGTCATGCCCTGCTCTCTGTCTCCTCACGCTTCGAGGTTGTGAGATTGTTACATCTTATTATATCTTATGCTACCTTATACTTCTAATCAAAGAATTGTTGAATCATTATACAGTACATATACAAGATAAATGATCACAATTATAATATTATAATATAATAATATATTTATAATATTTCAAAATCAAATTGAGGCAAATCAAATCATGACCTTGCGAATCAGAATTGAACGAGTTGTAGAAATCAGTGACAATATCAGCCCTAATTAGAAAGTCCACTACACAGACTCGGTGGCACAATGCTGCAAAGCAAAATGCAATCTAGCTAACAGTGGGACATGGAGAATTTATAAACGACTTTATAAACTTTATAAAATGGGTGAAGAACCTTTCAGACCAGAATCTCACTGAACCTGAAAAGAAAGTATTAGCTAAAGGTCTCAATTTTGCCATTTCTCCGCAACATTCGCCCATAGTGGACCTCATCACAGCCACAGAAACCGCCATATGGATTAATAAATCATCACAGACAGAAGCAGAGCAAATCAGGATGAAAGTCTCAGCCACCCTCTCCAGTGCCAAAGTCCCGCCGTCTAACCTCACATTACAAGAAAAGAAGGCCGTCGCTTCCCTGAGCAAAGACCACAACATCACTATATTACCAGCTGATAAGGGAAGGTACACCGTGGTCCTAAACACAACGGATTACCAGACAAAGATCACTACTCTCCTCAGTGACACCAGACACCAGCGATGGAGGATAAGAAAGACAGATGCAACAACATTGTCATCCCCTATGTAGCCGGTGTATCAGAGAAACTCAGGAGAGTTTTCTCCAAGCATGACATCCCGGTGCATTTCAGACCCAGCAACACGCTCAGACAGAAACTGGTTCATCCCAAAGACAAAACTCCAAAACACAAACTTAACAATGTGGTGTATGCTGTGCAGTGCAGCGAGGAATGCCCAGACCTCTACATTGGAGAGACCAAACAGCCACTTCACAAGCGCATGGCACAACACAGAAGAGCCACCTCCACAGGACAAGCCTCAGCAGTCCATCTGCATCTAGAAGACAAAGGTCACTCTTTCGAGGATGCCAACGTTCACATTTTGGACAGAGAGGACAGATGGTTTGAAAGAGGAGTGAAAGAAGCCATCTATGTCCACTGTGAGCGACCATCTTTGAATAGAGGTGGTGGTTTACGATACCAACTGTCTGCCATTTATAATCCAGTTTTGAGATCCCTCCCCAGACGCCTTAACGCCCACTCACATCCTGGGCCAGCTGACCTCAGGAAATCACATGATAGGGTGGGGCCAGGTTTCACAATGAGCTCACCCAAAACCCTGGCTGATTGTGACCCACACCCATTTTCACGCCTCGGCTCATGTGATTAGGTAGAGGATCATCAGGGGGTCCTTTGTCCCTCTTTGGGGGGAAACTCCCACTAGGTTTAAATCTGGGACTCTCCACCATTTGACCTTAGAACTGAGGAAGCTTCTCGGATGAGAGGTGAAACGTCTTCAAGCAACTTAAACAAGTCCAGACGCTTTTCTTTCCAAGCTCCTTAGACTATGATGACCTGGATGACTGAGAATCTTCATATTGAAAACACCACAAGGACACAACCACACAGTGCATGACACAAAGCATCAGTGTAAAATCTGAAACAAATGCTTCATGGTGGATCTTTGCAGATTTTAAAACTGAATCACTCATTTGACGAGAAAAGTCTCAGAAAAGTAGGATAAGACAACAAAAATGGGGTGCAGATTTGTTTTTATTGAGCCTGTAAAACATCGCTATTACTTCAACAATAAAGTACATTTACATTTGTAACTAAACTTCAAATGGGCGAATCATCATTCCCATCATTTATGTTAACTCTCTTAATTTTCTTGAAAACTAGGAAATCAACAGTAAGAATTTAACATACTAAATGATTACATTCTTGCTTTTACAAGTAAATACATGAGAACACACTCTGAGCAGCATCAGATTTCTACGAGTGTTACTTTGTTTGAACGACCACTGTTGGTTGAGACATGAAACCAGTTGCAACTGGTTGTGCAGGCATCATCATCACTCCTGGCTGAAAAGTTGGAATAGGCTGCATGTTGACAACAGTGTTATTCTGTATGTTGATGACAGTCGGGGTTTTCTTGCGATGCCTTAACTCACGATGCATCTGACACCAGGAGCACCACTCACAGAAACAGGAAATTGCAATGTCCTTACAGAGAGAGCCCTGCAGAAAGAGAATACAAGCATTACAGATGTGGTGTAATTCAGGTGGAGGAGCAGGTCATCTACCAACCAGAAGTTTGGTAGATCAGTCCCTGGCTCTTCTGGTCCACATGTCACAATATCCTTGCAGCAGATACTGAGTATGTGTGTGAATGTTTGACAAAAAACATTTAGGCATAGTTGAAATCAAATATGGATGTTTTTGATTCAGTGAGTGAGACTTGTAATTCCCACTAAGGCTACGTTCATACTGCAGGTCTTGATGCTCGATTCCGATTTTTTGATCAAATCCGATCTTTTTGTTTGCTCATTCACACTACAAATAAAATGTGACAGCAAACGCGCTCTAGTGTGAACGCTCAAAGCGGCCCGCATGCGCAAAAGAAGACATCACACACAACGCGCTCTGTTTAGACCCAGAGCAAAAAATATTGTTTTACTGATGGCCCTTAATATAAAGACTTCGGATTGTACATTTCCCAATTTTTGCTTTAAGTTATTGTGTTATTTACATAATAATGTAAATAACCTAATAATTATCCTTATTGCTGTTTTAGAGGAGCGGTGCTTCAAAGGATAGTTGCAGATTTCTGTCAGAATCTGCAGATTATACAGTACAAATAAAATGTTCACGTTGTCTTCCCAAGAGTTTCGCTGGATGGCCAGGCAGCGTTCACGATGTCTTCTCCGGCGGTGATAATTGGCGTCTGTCTTGTGTCAGTGATGTAAAAGACGGATTTAATGTGACATGACCGTTCAAACAGCAGTTGCTTTCTAAAACATCGGATATGTATCGGATTCAGTACCACATACGAAAGTGACCCAGATCGGATTTGTTCAGTGTCATCATCTCACGGTTCATACCTTGATGCCATATCTGTTTCGCATGGCAGCTCTTACAGACAAAACTGCAGGAGGAACACAAACCGGTATCCCAAAGGCTGCTAATACACCAGAGACACATATATCACATAAAGGGAGACAGTTGTTCTCTCCAAATCTTCCTGAAACAGTGCAGGCGAGACAGGGGCAGCACCAGAATCCATAGCAGCCTGAAAAACACAGAAACGCATCAACAAAGTGGTAACAAGTCTCAAAAGATGAAGGCAACACAAATCAGAACAACTTGTAGTCCTGGAAATACAAATATAATTTATGAGTCAATCATATTTAAATGGCTTCTTACAAGTACGTGCATCCTCAAAGCAGTCAAGGAGACCACTGTCCCAGTCTGTCAAGGGTTTTTCTGCCATTGTATGTTGAACTTCAACCACAGATACTGAACGATCACTCTGTGAAAGTAGAGAAGCAGAAAAAGCCAAATTAAATGAAACTCAAAATGTTAATTTTGAAGTTCTTTCTATCAAACTTGTTCACGAGACCTGAGACATTCAAATATTTGTAGCAATGGGAAAGTTTAAGTAGAGAAATAAAGTATATGTTGTGGACACATGCACATAGATATGAAACCAAAGTGCATGTTAAGGATATTGTGGTCATTTTGTAAGTCGTCAGTTAAGCTTGATTAATATATCCATAATTCACAAGACATTTTATATATCAAGGTAAAAATTCTACAGCATTACAGAAAGACACCCCCAAACATCGATAATGAACAAGCATTTGGGGATGAAGGAAGAACAAGCTTTCTATACACATCCAAGTGACTTTAAAACAAACAGCAATACGTGGTTGACATATCTCAAAAGTAAACATCTGAACAGGATATGTAGACTGGTTTAGAAGTGAAAGTATATTACGCTTACAGTTCAGACAGTGTAATCTACTTTAACTGTCCACTACACCAGACAGCTTAGAATTTGGATGTGGTCTGCCTTCGGGAATACTAATAACACACAAAACAGTTTACATAAACCTTAGATTTTTACAGTCACACCGTAATGATGACCTCTGTTTCTCCGACGAGGACTAATATACAAGATGCGCTGCGTGTACACATATGTATTTCCATGAAATTAAAAAGTGAAGGTTTTATCCACTTTTTAATTTCTTGGAAATGCATACATTTTCTTTACAAACTGCCTCTAGTATCATGGTACAAACAACTAAGTACTGACCACTAAGTTAATGTAAAATGAATTGAATGAAAACTGGAACATCTTACCTGCTATTGCTGGACACCCTTTGCGCACCTCTGAAACTTAATGAATAAAAGGATCCTTGGCTCTTTGGATAAGGAGTGTCAGTGGCATTTGGGCCAACACAAACAATGCTGCCAAGCCTGAAACTCTGGAAATGGAAACATGAAACTAAAAGTGACTTTCTATTATGTGGTAATCGCAGGGGCGATCGTGGCTCAAAGAGTTGGCAGTTCGTCTTGTAACTGGAAGGTTGCCGGTTTGAGCCCCGGCTCGGACAGTCTCGGTCGTTGTGTCCTTGGGCAAGACACTTCACCTACCGCCTACTGGTGTCGGCCAGAGGGGCCGATGGCGCGATATGGCAGCCTCGCTTCTGTCAGTCTGCCCCAGGGCAGCTGTGGCTACAACTGTAGCCTCCACCAGTGTGTGAATCAGAGGCGGAGCCAGAAATTTGAAACACCCGGGGCTTAGCCCTAAAGGATAGTATGCATGTGGGTTTTTTTTTTTTTTTTGGGGGGGGGGGGTTAGAAATGACTGAAAGATTGATAGGCTCTGTTTTGAGTTTTGTTCAAAAAAGAATGACTTCATATAGGGAAAAATATATATCACACATGCAGGACACCTTAAACTAGTTTTTTAATTAAGCAGCAGGGCAGAACAAAGTCGGGGCTGTATCAAGACACGAGGACTAAACCCCAATTCAACCAGACCCAGAACTGATCCGGAATTAAAACAGGACTACAACAGTTCAAAATCAGGACTACTTAGGACTTAACCAAGACAGAACCAGAACTAGATGATAGTAGCACTAAAAATCATCATAGACCTGCACTACACTTATTTTTTAATTCTACCAAAGTCCACTATTTAGATTGAGAAAAGTTTATATAATTATTTAGCCTTGTTGTGCAAACAAGCCTAATAAATGTTCAAGCTTAATAAATGTAGAATTTGAAAAATAGCAAACCTAAAAAGAAACACTAGGTACGAGATACATGAGGACCTATGATACGGTGATACTTTTGGTAAACAACCATTTGACTAACATGTGTGTCTCACCTGCTCTTGTTCATCTCTGTTCTGTCCTCATTCTCTCTCTCCCTCTCTGTTCCTCTCTCTCCCTCTCTGTTCCTCTCTCTCTGTTCCTCTCTCTCTGTTCCTCTCTCTCTGTTCCTCTCTCTCTGTTCCTCCCTCTCTCTCTGTTCCTCTCTCTCTCTCTCTCTGTTCCTCTCTCTCTCTCTCTCTGTTCCTCTCTCTCTCTCTCTGTTCCTCTCTCCCTCTTTGTGCTGACAATCATCAAATATACAGATATTTACAAACTCTTCAGATCAAAACACAAACACTTTTTTAATTGTAACATCAAATCAGACTAAATGTTTATTTTTTTAGATTGATAAATATAAAAAACATATTTGTTAACTTTAAGAGTAAAGAGAGAAACTATCTGTATTTCTTAATTGCAAATGGCACCAAATTGTATGCAAAACTGAGCCACACTTATGGAGCTCCACAGTTCTTTTCCTGGTGTTGTGGTTGACATCTCTTGATTTTCCCATGTCACAGAAACAGGCTCTGTGTTTTGCCTTATATGCATCCACAGGTGTGCCAGCAATTTACTCACATGGACTCTACTAACCTATCAGAAGCTTCTTCAGCTCAGAATGGAATCGTCTGGAGTTTTCTTATTAATTAACAATAAACTTAGTGTATATGTACTCCTAAATTTGATGAAAGTGATAAAAAATAGACAGCGCTGTCTCTCTTTATTCTGACATTTAACTAATTCAAAAGATATTTCAATATTTTTCTAAAACAAAAGTTTACTCTAAATTGATGTTGTACAGTAAAAATGTTTTCTCCCTAAAGTGTATGTAAATATCTGGTTACAAATATGAATATCCTGCTGTGTACTCAAATCCCTCTTGTTTTGCATAGAAATATACTGAACAACATACAAAGCATAATATATAAAATAGCATTTACCTGAGTTTTTTCTTTGAAATAACCCTCTAATGTCCATTCTTATATTTCAGTACATAACTGAAACCGATTTAGTCGGGGAGGGTAAGAACTGAAAATATGAAATAAACACACGTAAGCTAAGACTCTCTAAAAAAAAAGCATCTGTTCGGCTTTTCATTTCGCCATTTGTTGATTCACTTGAAGAGCAAGTAACGTAATATTGGTCAAGTGATCAGTTTGATATCAATCTTTCGTGATGCACCGTCATATTTACATTATTTGTACAGTACGAATGATTTGCTTTGGTACCTGCTCAAACTTAAGCTCTCCTTAGTATGGCTGGCTCCGTCTCTCCAACAGCGCACACAGGTAGCAGCTGCCCCGCCCCCTCGCTCAGTCGCTTAGTGCCTGAGCTCGGATCATACCAATATCAGGGGGGATTCACGCACAGTCGTAAATTCCCACAGTGTGCACTATGTGCTTCGAATATTGTGTGTACTTTTTGTTTTATACAGTTGTCAGCCAGACATCTAACTATGAAAAAATTACACTCCAAAATACCCCGGGCTTCTGACAAAACAACCCGGGCTTAAGCCCAGTAAGCCACCCCCACGCTCCGCCCCTGGTGTGAATGTGAGAGTGAATGAATAGTGGAATTGTAAAGTGCTTTGAGGGCCCCGAAAAGCGCTATATAAATGCAATCCATTATTATTATTATTAATAATATTATTATTATTATTATTATTATTATTATTATTATTATTATTATTAATAACTGCATTCCAGGTGGTTTTTAAAGGAAAAGCAAAAACAACCGAAAAGGGTGCTTATTATAAAAGAGAGTCCTAAGTGGTAAAAGAAAAATAAACAGTTAGGTGTTATTCAGTTGCTTTTTGGAACAGGAACTAAGAATTATAATTATCATGTTTTTCTTCTTATCTTAAGAATCCTCAAAATGCCGATCTGTAACTTTGATACATATGTGACCACACCATGCCAGTGTTACACACATAGGGAATTGATAAGAATTTAGCGGTTCTTATTCCAACATTGATATCCCTCATTGATTAAAATCCTTATTGATTCTTGTCAATGGAAAATTGTATTTAGTAGTCAGTATAATCTTTTAATGATATAAGTTTGCATATGGTAGAATACTGCATGTAATCATTTGTGTTTAGAAGTATATAGTTGGTGGCATATTGAAAGAATGTCTCATTCTAGGAGGTCTGTAACATTCCAGGGTGTTCTGGCGTTCACCCCCACATCCTAGGAGCATGGGAGAGGTCGTACCTTGTTTTATTGTTTTACGGTAGGATTAACGTAGCTATGTCAGTTTTAGTCTAAGTGCCTTCTTTACATATAGATGAACTGTTGGATTTTCCAGACCAGCAGGTTAAGGGAAGTCGTTTATGGGGTCACACACACACACACACACACGCGCACGCACACACACACACACGTACACCTCCACATTCCAATGTAAGAAACAAAAGCTCACTGAAGTATAAATAAAGACTGGGGCAGTTTCTCAGCACGAGTCTCAGTTCTGGAGGCTGCCCTTGCTAGCAAGAAGTTCTGTGTGTTTCTCTTCTCTCAGTCTCTACTGAAGAAGTGTTTTAGAGTATACCTCTTAACAATTCTCATTTGCTCCAGTTTGAGAGTCACCACCATCTCTAAGTAGCATATCAACGACATTACATTCATGCAAACTAATTACACGGTGCGTGGTCAAATGTTTGTGAATGTTGTTTTCCCTCTTTGTTGTGATCAGTGTTGGGGTCATAACTCCAAAATAGAAAAGTAAAAAAGTTGTTACACATATTACACAGAACACTTTTCTTAAAAGTAGTGCAGTATGTTACTTATTACACCCATGAGAAAGACATGTTGTACTACTCGTTGTTACTTTCCTGTTACTATGTAAAATGATTTGAAACACAGTGTCTAATAATTGTGTGGATGCCGTAGGCAAAAGTGCTATGACTTTTGGTGCTCATAACTTCTATACTTTTTGAGATATTGAATTTTTTTTGCAATATTTTTTGCCTATTTCTGCATATTATCAGTGGCCTCACTGATTTTCCTTGCCGGGTTGACCTGTGTTTTAGCTCAGTGAGATGAGCATCCGTTCTCTGAGTGGGAGGCCTGGGTTCAAATCCCGCTTATGGCAACATTTCTTTCAGTCAACAGTTAAACTTTTTTAACTCTTTTCAACACAAATTTAAGCTTTTTCACCCCTTTTCAGCACATTTTTCAGTTTTTTTCACCACTTTTCAGCACAAATATCAGCTTTTTCAACTGTTTTCAGCAAAAACCTCTTTTCAGCAGAATTCTGCTCATTCAACTCTTTTCAGCAGAAATTCTGCTGATTGAACTCTTTTCAGCAAAATTTTCAGTTTTTTCTGCTGTTTTCAGAAAAAACCTATTTTCAGCAGAAATTCTGCTGATTCACCTCTTTTCTGCAAAGTTTTCAGCCTTTTCACCTCTTATCAGCACAATTCTCAGCCACTTCTGCTCATTTCAGCACAATTGTCAGTCTCTCCACCACTTCTTTGTGAGAAAGAGTTTGGCGCAGTGAGATGAATAGCCGCCTACAGACCAGAAGGGCCAGGTTCGAATCCTGCTCAGGGCAACATTTTTTTTTAATGTAGTATTTCTGCCAAGTCATAGAATTACTGCAATTTCATAGTTTTTTTTAGGAAATCTGTTATGTTATAGTATTACTACTAAGTCATAGTATTTCTGCCAAATCATAGTCAGTAAGGGGCTGACTGTTTACTAATCGCATCAGTGTAAATAGGTCATCTCTTGTGTTGGAGTGCCCTCTTGTGGCGCCTTTTGGGTAGTGCCTTAGTAAACGTGAACCAAGCAAAAACCTCTTTTCAGCAGAATTCTGCTGATGGAACTCTTTTCAGCAGACTTTTCAGAATTTTCACCTCTTTTCTGCCCAAATTCTGCTTATTCACCTCTTCAGACAAATTTTCAGCCTTTTCACCTCTTATCAGCACAATTCTCAGCAGCTTCTGCTCATCATTCAGCACAATTGTCAGTCTCTCCACCTCCGCTTTGTGAGAATGACTTTGGCTCAGTGAGATGAGTAGCTGCCTTGAGACCAGAAGGGCCAGGTTCGAATCCTGCTCAGGGCAACATTTTTTCAACTTTTTCAGCTTTTTTCAGCAGACATCTTCAGCGTTAAGGCATCCACACAGCATTTTCGCAGGAAATGCAAATTTTTCTAGTTGCCAATTAACATTATAAACCTGTGGCTACAGCCCCACACACCAACACTAGTCCCTGTCCTAATGAGGACACACATGTTCTTTCTCTTAGTATTTAAGTATGAACGCCGACAACACAAAGCAAAGATAAAAACCACCACGGAGAGACTTCAAAGCAATAATTCTACTTTATAACCATGATGATGAACGTTAGATAGAAAGCATTTACGTAGAAAGAGCTTAGAAAGAAAGTGCTTGTGTGAATGGGTGAATGAGGCAAACTGCGTAAAGCGCTTTGGAGAGCTCAGATGCAGTAGAAAAATGATATATAAGAACCAGTCCATTTACCATAACTGTCCCACAACCTGGTCAAGGAATGGGCTCAGCCTCGACAAAGAACTTATTTTCAAAACTAGTTCCCCTCTTCTTGCTGTTTAACTTTATCCTTGAATGCTAACTGTTAAACATCAGGGATCACCCGAAAATTTGCAGTATTTAGGGGTTTTAAGGGTTTTCCCTCGAAACCTTAGACTTCCTTGCCACACTGATGAGCTTTGTCATTCCTCATATCAGGGTCTTTCATAAGGAGAACTATTCTAGTCAATGCGGAAACAGAAGTCTGTCAACAGTTTTAGTTGCGAAAACACTGATCAATGGGCAGATCTCTGCATCATGTTCTGGTTTGACCAGATCAAACATACTTCATGTCTCAGATGTAAATAGCTGCTGTTAGAACTTCAGGAACCAAGGATGAGTGAAAAAACTTGTCTTGGTGTACTTGCTGGTGTACTTCTCATGTATTTACTTGCAGACTTGCTGTTATTCGCCCTGTCGCAATGTTAGCTAAGTTGTGATCCTTTGAAACATGGTGCCACTGAGTCTGTGTAGTGGAAGTACTAATTCTTGAGACTTTTTTGGGTACATACATTTAAAACCTTCGTGAAGAGTCATTGGTGTAATATAAAGCGTGCAACTCAAGCTTCATCAAGGCACCAGCTTGGTTTTTACCATGATGAATCCATTAAGAGCAAGGGCAGCGTTGATGAAAGCTGTAATTTCAATCAACAACTCATCTGAGAAGAAACAGTGCTCTTGTTGCTGCATTGAGAACAGAGGCAATGAGACATAAGGTCTGGGTATGTACAGGAGTTCGACCTCTAAAAGGGAGTCTTTCTGTGCATTCCATTTCTTTTCTTTGGCAGTCACATGGATCAGTGGTAAGGTCTTGGATGTTAGCCTTGCACTGTACAGTGATGTACAGCTATAGAGGATGCGCCTGATAAATGAAGGATCGTTCTTGCTTAGAAGCCTGGAAGATTAAGGTCTCATATTCAAGGATCCAGCTTAGTCCAAGGCCACATTGAAGAGGTGAAGAATATGTCCCTATGTCTGTGTCTGAAGACCTTTGCCAGGTCATCAGCTGGCAGTTTTGTGTAGCTGTAAATCTGACTTAGCTAATGTCTTCTGTATTTTCTTTAAAAGCCTGACAGCCTCAATTTCTGTCAGGAGTAAGGTCAGATCATCATCAGCGTAAGCATTCCAGATAACAAATTCCTTTGGTTCTGCTACTCTGGTTCTCCTGCTCGAACTTTTCTTAAACCATAGTTGACTGATTATTTAATCGTTTTGTTCAGGGTTTAGTTCTTTACATCAGTATTTATTGTAGCTTGAAGAGTTTCTCGTGTGCAGAGGTGTTAAAAAACTATATTCCTGGTGCACAGACGGTAACTGAAATGTTGACTATTGAAAACTGCCTGTTTCATTACTTGTGTTGGTCCACCATCTTGTGGTGTATTTAAGAACTGTTTTTAATATATTTTTGCATTCTTAGCACAATAAGGAGAATGCATTTCCTTAACAGGACTGTAGTGTGAATGTAGGGGTAGCTGTAGCTGTAGCTCAGGTAAGCAGTTCGATCTCCGTGTGCTCCAGTCTGCATGCCAAGTGTCCTTGACGAGATACTAATCCCAAGTTGCTCTCCGGTGCGTCCATTGGAATATGAATGCATGTGAATGTTAGATAGAAAGCACTTACATAGAAAGAGCATTTAAAAAGATTACTGGTGTGAATGGATGAATGAGGCAAGCTGTGTAAAGTGCTTTGAGTGCTCAGAGTAGAAAAGCATTACATAAGAACAAGTCCATTTACCATGTGTGGGGCCTGTTGCTCTGACCTATACAACACAAATATTTCTTATTTGCATTGTAATATCTTGTTGTTTTTTTTATTCCTGTTCTCAGAAATCACACCATGTCAAACCCTTGTACACAGTCACAGTGAAAATACAACTTACATCAACAGTGAATTAGAATTACACACTCATATCCACACCAACATATCATATTCAGCATAGAACAGACAAGTAATTGTTTTATAGACCTGCAGGACATTTCTTAAAGGGTTGTTTATTGATAAAAAATAAATTTAGAGTAATTCCAGACTAGGGATCAATATTGCTACTCTTCAACGAGCAGCATTCACAGACCGGGGTGAGGTGACTGACAGCTAACATCTTTTTAATATTTAATAGATACTAAGAATCATCACGAAAACACGCACGCACACACACATAATGAATGCTCTTGGTCCCCTTTCAACGTTTGTGAAACCATCTATCAGGAACCTAGGGATAACCTTCGATCCTGCTCTTACATTGGATACTCACGTCAAATCTCTGGTTCGGTCTTGCTTTTATCATTTAAGAAATATTTCTAAATTGAGCCCCATAATAGCTCATACTGAACTGGAGATTGTTATTCATGCTTTTATTTCATCACGACTGGACTATTGCAATTCACTGTTTACATGTCTAAACAAGAGTTCCCTGGAGCGTCTGCAGACTGTCCAAAATGCTGCAGCAAGGCTTCTGACGAAAACATCGAAATACTCACATATAACACCGCTGCTTATACAGTTACACTGGCTCCCTGTCGAATTCAGAGTCCACTTTAAGATTCTGGTTCTCACATTTAAGGCTCTTCAAGAACAAGCACCATCATACATCATTGAACTCTTACAGCCCTATGCCCCTAGTAGGTCTCTGAGGTCTTGTGGTCAGGGCCTACTTGTTATTAAGTATACGAGACTGAAAACTAGGGGTGATCGAGCTTTTGCTACTGTGGCCGCCAGACTGTGGAATTCTCTTCCTCAGAACTTAAGATCTGCTGATTCACTGATTACTTTTAAAAAACAGCTAAAAACACATCTTTTTAAAATTGCATTTTGTTAACTTTTGACTGTACTTCGTCTTTTTAATCTGTGTCTATACCTTGTAAAGCACTTTGTGATCTCTTATCTAGAAATGTGCTATATAAATAAAATTTTACTTACTTACTTACTTACGTTGGGTATTCATATCTTGTGGGGACATATAATTGACATAATGCTTTCCCTACCCCCTTACCCTAACCCTAACCATGAAAAATGAATGCCTAACCCTAACCCTTACCCAGTGGCGGTCCTAGCCTGTTTGGTGCCCTGCGCAAACACACCCTCTGGCAACGACACAGGAAATCATTCCTGCCTGTGGCCATCTCACTCTACATCTCCTCCATCTAGTGGAGATATCATCTGAATTTCAGGAGCGGGATCACTCCTCCTTCACGCCCCCTCCGGCCTCAGGCTATAAGCCGTCGCCAGTCCCCTTCAAGGCCTTCCCCATACCGCAGCACTATTCACACTTCCTCATCCCTCATCGCCCATTGTTACCAAGGATGTGGTCCCTGCTAGTGAAATACACTGTAAACACTGCAATAGTTACAGCCATTTTACACACACTCTTTTCTACTCTCTAATGTTCTTGTCAATTTTCTTGATATTTATTTATAATCACTTCTGTTCATTCTTGATATTTATAATTGAGTGATCTGTATATATTAGTGCTATTTCCTAAACGTGTAAAATCTGTAAGACAATGTATTGTTTGGAGTTGGTCTGTTACTGTTACTATTTTTAGTTCTATTTTTCTTCTTGGATCAAATGTAACCCTCATAATTTCCTTAGGGATTAATAAAGTATTCTGATTCTGATTGTTTCAGGATGAGCTGCCATTATCCAATGACACACCTGCTTACCTGTATCTTTTGCTCATTTCTTCTCCTCTTCTTTTCTTGTTTTTCTAAACTGAGGACCTGATGGCTTTGAACTTTTCTTGTCCATCTTCCATTGGTTTTAATTTTGCACTCCAGTATGAACACCCATCCCTCAACCCGAGGATCACCACAACATAACCTAATAGACCTACACCTTAGTTCACAGATTCACTTTGTCTAGGGTTTATTTCTGGGATTTCGCACAACCCAGGATTCAAATCATGAATACATAATGGGCTTGGATTTACAACATTATGAATGAAATGTGCTCTATTTTGTAGCAGGGTTAGTTTGATGCTTTTTCGTTCTTTTTCCAGATTCAGTCTTTTGTGTTCTGCTAACCTGTATTTATTTATTTATTGTTGTAGCAGGAACTCTGAGCTCTTGTCTTTGTGTAAATGGAAATAATTTGGACAGACTGCATGACATCAAACATCAGTATAAAGTCTGAAAGAAAAGTTTTATGATGGACTTTTGCCATAGTTGGCTACAAAAATGAGCCCTGAAACTTTGATTTCATCTTTGTATCTGATTTCGTCATTTTACTATTTTTTACCAAATGAATCTCAGAACTATAGTGAATCACCAACTCTCACTATCATCATCATTTCTCAAAATATAACTGTTAAAGGAAAAAATATTGAGGATTATTAGGAAAATAATACAAATAATTGATCATACAATTCAATTAAAAATTATTAGAGGCTCTGATTTCACTGATAAATACATTAAAGCTAACTCAGAGCAGTGCCACTGTGAGTACATAACACCTCCTGGGTTAAGCAACAAAACCAGCTGTGGGTGGTTGTGCAGACACCATCACCACTGGTAGCTGTGCAACTGGAACAGGCTGCATGTTGTAAACAGTGTTGTTCTCTATAGTGATTACAGTCGGGGTTTTCTTGCGATGCTTTAACTCACGATGCATCTGACACCAGGAGCATAAGGCACAGAAACAGGAAACTGCAATGTCCTTACAGAGAGAGCCCTGCAGAAAGAGAATACAAGCATTACTTTGCTTTTTCTTTCCACTTTTAGTTCAGAGTATGTCATCGTCTTGCGCTTTATACCTTGATGCCATATCTGTTTCGCATGGCAGCCCTTACAGACAAAACTGCTGGTGGAACACAGAGGGGTATCCCACAGGCTGCTAATGCAGCAGAACCAAGTATGTCACATAAAGGGAGACAGTAGTTCTCTCCAAATCTTCCTGAAACGGTGCAGGCGAGGCATGGGCCGCACCAGAATCCATAGCAACCTGAAAAACACAGAAACACGTCAATAAAGTGGTAACAAGTCTCAAAAGATGAAGACGATACAAATGAGAAAAAACCTGTAGTCCTGAAAACACAAATACAATTTATGAGTCAATCAACTTTAACTGGCTTCTTACAAGTATGTGCATCCTCAAAGCAGTCACAAAGACCACTGTCCCAGTCTGTCAAGGGTTTCTCTGCCATTGTGTGCCAAGATGCTATAGGATTTCTCTGTGAAAGTAGAGGAGCGGGTAAACCAAAGTTAAAGAAATGCATCTGCAGAAAGAACCGTCTGTTGTGTAGGACATCTAGGCAGTAGATGATCAGATTAGATTCTGGAGCACCTTGTAGCAAAGCTTGTTCATCAGAAACCTTAAATTCTTAAAATATTTGTTCCAGCGATCGCTAAGATTAACTACGAAAAATAGAAAGAAGAAGAACACTGTACTGTATGTTGGCTACAATTCAAATATATATACATGTAAAAAAAAAAAAGCTTTCTACCTCAGAAAATTACATAGTTCTTTCGATTAGAAGCAGCATCTTTTTATGGTTGAATAAACACAAACAAACTGAAACTATAGGCTCGGAGAAATGAAATGAAAAGTGCATTGTCTGTAATTCTTCAGTTAAATCTGATTTATACATCCTTGATTCCAAAGACTAAGATTGAGCTTTAAAAACGCAACAGCGTCAGACAGAAAAACACCAGAAACACCACGAGGTAAAACACTGACTTTCCTAAAACATCCAAGTTCATTTTAAACAGTCACGAGGTTGAGAGTACAGTTCAATATAAACTGACCTCTACACAAGACAGCTTACAGTCTGCAGCCCTGCATATAATTCACCTTTGCAGATAAACAGTTACCAATACAGAGGGTCAATAATAAACAGGAAAAAAAACACTCATCTCTTTCTAAGAATGTATCAATTTACATAAACTTACATACATTTTAGTCCCTCTGTCATCACATCTCCTACAGCATTACACATCCAGTATTACACCGTGAACCATAAAGGAATCACACTAAACGGTAAATGATGTAAATTTCATTGTAGAAAAGTGGAAGGTCTTACCTGGTCTTACTGGACTCCCTGTGTGCACCTGTGATAAGGAATATAGGAAAGGATGTACCTTGTGATGGGAGTGGCTTAGAGTTGCCATTGGCTTGACACAAAAATGCTGCAAAACCTGAAACTATAGAAACAGAGAAAGGAAATCAAAAGATCATGCCCAGAAGTTCCTCTATATTTTTAATGAACTTTTCTCTTTGTGTTTTAAGTGCGTTCAAGTTCATTTTAAGCATACTGTAACGTTCACAAGAACCAGACGGTTGGGGTCTCAGTTTGTCCGTTTATTTGGCACATAAGCCAGCGGGTTGTTAACTCAGGGGGAAGCGCTCTCGAACTACACCTCTCTTCAGCCTGGCACACACACACAGAACAACCAGGTCCCCCCACCCCTTCCTGTACACCACAACCAAACATGAATCTTAAAGGAACAACAACAGTGTGCAGAGATCACCAACATGTCACTGTACAATAACATTTAACCATCGTTACACTGCCCCCCCAGCAATAAGTTCCTCGTCCCCGAGGGAACGACACAGTCTCTGAGGCGGGGTGGTAGCCTACGTTCCCTCCTTGACCTCCTGAGCCCCTGAGGTGGACGCGGAGCTTCGGGGCTTTGGGGTGGAGAGTCCGAGGGAGGGGAACGCAGCCCCGGTCGGGGGTCCCTCTGAGCAGGGTCACGGACGCTCTGTACACGTCCCTCTGGAAAGGAGGGGAGGGACTGCCCTCTGTAGGGGGCCATCCGGTCTCTGTGCAGCGCTACTATCCTCCCCCTAGGAGGCAACTGCACCCTGTAAACAACCTCCCCTACTCGCTCTAGGACGCTGCAAGGCCCCACCCAGCTGCTATCCAGTTTAGGACACCGTCCCTTCTTCCTCTTTGGGCTGTAGACCCACACCAGCTCCCCAGCATGGAAGTGCCTCCCCTTAGTGGTGATGTCGTAATCCCACTTCTGACACCAATGTAACGTTCACAAGAACCAGACGGTTGGGGTCTCAGTTTGTCCGTTTATTTGGCACATAAGCCAGCGGGTTGTTAACTCAGGGGGAAGCGCTCTCGAACTACACCTCTCTTCAGCCTGGCACACACACACAGAACAACCAGGTCCCCCCACCCCTTCCTGTACACCACAACCAAACATGAATCTTAAAGGAACAACAACAGTGTGCAGAGATCACCAACATGTCACTGTACAATAACATTTAACCATCGTTACAATACAAACAAATGCAACATCTATATGTCTGTTCAAGATAAATGTCAAAAAACATACACATAGAAATTTACTTTAAAAAAAGTTTCCTTTTATTGTTGTTGTGTTTCTTAAAAAAACAAACAGAAACTGCTGATAATAGTCATGATCATGTTCAAGTCTCAGGGTGTGACCAGAGGCGGAGCCAGACATTTGAAACACCCGGGGCTTAGCCCTAAAGGATAGTATGCATGTGGGTTTTTTTTTTTTTTTGGGGGGGGGGGGGGGGTTAGAAATGACTGAAAGATTGATAGGCTCTGTTTTGAGTTTTGTTCAAAAAAGAATGACTTCATATAGGGAAAAATATATATCACACATGCAGGACACCTTAAACTAGTTTTTTAATTAAGCAGCAGGGCAGAACAAAGTCGGGGCTGTATCAAGACACGAGGACTAAACCCCAATTCAACCAGACCCAGAACTGATCCGGAATTAAAACAGGACTACAACAGTTCAAAATCAGGACTACTTAGGACTTAACCAAGACAGAACCAGAACTAGATGATAGTAGCACTAAAAATCATCATAGACCTGCACTACACTTATTTTTTAATTCTACCAAAGTCCACTATTTAGATTGAGAAAAGTTTATATAATTATTTAGCCTTGTTGTGCAAACAAGCCTAATAAATGTTCAAGCTTAATAAATGTAGAATTTGAAAAATAGCAAACCTAAAAAGAAACACTAGGTACGAGATACATGAGGACCTATGATACGGTGATACTTTTGGTAAACAACCATTTGACTAACATGTGTGTCTCACCTGCTCTTGTTCATCTCTGTTCTGTCCTCTTTCTCTCTCTCCCTCTCTGTTCCTCTCTCTCCCTCTCTGTTCCTCTCTCTCTGTTCCTCTCTCTCTCTGTTCCTCTCTCTCTGTTCCTCCTCTCTCTCTGTTCCTCTCTCTCTCTCTCTGTTCCTCTCTCTCTCTCTCTCTGTTCCTCTCTCTCTCTCTCTCTGTTCCTCTCTCTCTCTCTCTGTTCCTCTCTCCCTCTCTGTGCTGACAATCATCAAATATACAGATATTTACAAACTCTTCAGATCAAAACACAAACACTTTTTTAATTGTAACATCAAATCAGACTAAATGTTTATTTTTTTAGATTGATAAATATAAAAAACATATTTGTTAACTTTAAGAGTAAAGAGAGAAACTATCTGTATTTCTTAATTGCAAATGGCACCAAATTGTATGCAAAACTGAGCCACACTTATGGAGCTCCACAGTTCTTTTCCTGGTGTTGTGGTTGACATCTCTTGATTTTCCCATGTCACAGAAACAGGCTCTGTGTTTTGCCTTATATGCATCCACAGGTGTGCCAGCAATTTACTCACATGGACTCTACTAACCTATCAGAAGCTTCTTCAGCTCAGAATGGAATCGTCTGGAGTTTTCTTATTAATTAACAATAAACTTAGTGTATATGTACTCCTAAATTTGATGAAAGTGATAAAAAAATAGACAGCTCTGTCTCTCTTTATTCTGACATTTAACTAATTCAAAAGATATTTCAATATTTTTCTAAAACAAAAGTTTACTCTAAATTGATGTTGTACAGTAAAAATGTTTTCTCCCTAAAGTGTATGTAAATATCTGGTTACAAATATGAATATCCTGCTGTGTACTCAAATCCCTCTTGTTTTGCATAGAAATATACTGAACAACATACAAAGCATAATATATAAAATAGCATTTACCTGAGTTTTTTCTTTGAAAGAACCCTCTAATGTCCATTCTTATATTTCAGTACATAACTGAAACCGATTTAGTCGGGGAGGGTAAGAACTGAAAATATGAAATAAACACACGTAAGCTAAGACTCTCTAAAAAAAAAGCATCTGTTCGGCTTTTCATTTCGCCATTTGTTGATTCACTTGAAGAGCAAGTAACGTAATATTGGTCAAGTGATCAGTTTGATATCAATCTTTCGTGATGCACCGTCATATTTACATTATTTGTACAGTACGAATGATTTGCTTTGGTACCTGCTCAAACTTAAGCTCTCCTTAGTATGGCTGGCTCCGTCTCTCCAACAGCGCACACAGGTAGCAGCTGCCCCGCCCCCTCGCTCAGTCGCTTAGTGCCTGAGCTCGGATCATACCAATATCAGGGGGGATTCACGCACAGTCGTAAATTCCCACAGTGTGCACTATGTGCTTCGAATATTGTGTGTACTTTTTGTTTTATACAGTTGTCAGCCAGACATCTAACTATGAAAAAATTACACTCCAAAATACCCCGGGCTTCTGACAAAACAACCCGGGCTTAAGCCCAGTAAGCCACCCCCACGCTCCGCCCCTGGGTGTGACTTAGATGTGACTGTTAACGTACACAGGTACGTTAAATTTCTCCAGACTTTTTTAGGGGTCTGATAGTTTGAATAAAGACATTTAGCTGTCATATCAAAAGCAGCGTCAGCTTTGTAATTCAAGTAGAGAATCAACAGTTTCTTTATTCATTCATGTATTTATTTATTTTGAAATTTAGTACCAGCTGTTCCTTCCTAGTTGTTTTGTGTTTGAATCTCTTGGTTCAAGAGATCCCCATGTATGCTGCTATCTGCGTTCCCTGTCTTTGTCCTTCGTCCTGTTTTGCAGTCCCTACACACACACACACACACACACACACACACACACACACACACACAAAAAAAATTCCCCACTCGCCAGAGGCCTGGGAGCTTGAGGGTCCTGCGCAGTATCTTAGCTGTTCCCAGGACTGCACTCCTCTGGACAGAGATCTCCGATGTTGTTCCCGGGATCAGCTGGAGCCACTCGCCTAGCTTGGGAGACGGCCGTAGTGATCGATGTAGCGGTTCCGAATGACAGCAATATCAGGAATAAGGAACACGAGAAGCTGGAGAAATACCAAGGGCTCAGAGAAGAGCTCGAGAGGATGTGGAGGGTGAAGGTAACAGTGGTCCCCGTGGTAATCTGAGCACTAGGTGCGGTGACTCCCAAGCTAGGTGAGTGGCTCCAGCAGATCCCGGGAATAACATCGGAGATCTCTGTCCAGAAGAGCGCAGTCCTGGGAACAGCTAAGATACTGTGCAGGACCCTCAAGCTCCCAGGCCTCTGGTAGAGGACCCGAGCTTGAAGGATAAACCGCCCGTAGGGGCGTGCTGGGTGTTTTTTTTTTTTGTATATATGAGAGAGAGAGAGAGAGAGAGAGGGATATATATTAGGGGTGCAACGATACACAAAATTCACGGTTCGGTTCGGTTCGATACTTTGGTGTCACGGTTCGATATTTTTTCGATACAAAAAAAATGTTCATGCCTTTTTAATTTGTCATTTATTAAATTTTCACGGCACATTCCGCACCACATCTCTGTGCGTTCATCATTTGTTTGAAGCCAGCTCACCTCCTGCAACTACTTTTCCGAGAATACGTGCTTCTTTTGTGGTTTGGACTCCTTCTGACATTTCTTGAGGTGGAGGAACATCACAGTAATTGCTTAAAGGAGCTTCTTCGACATCTTTAAGAGTTCTAAACAAATGTCTGTCCTCCTCCTGAAAATCTTATGTATGCAAACACGCGTTGCAACTTCTTATCTTGTGCCCGTTTTTTATTTTGACAGCGAATGCGCACCTGCGGACCACTTATGTGCACCCCTGGTTATTTCGCTTGTCATATTGCAGCCACAGAAATTCTTTTGTCCATGAAACCATAAAGCTGCACTTTCTTTTTGCCTTATAGTCTGATTTGTCATAACTTTTCCGTTTTGTGGTAAGCTTTTCTTTGGCTGTCACTTCTTCACCCTGACCTGTCTTATTTGGCTCAGCAGAACTAAAATATTGTGGCGAGCTCAGACAAGGAGGAGACGGAGGTATCGTTTGGTCTTGCTTCCCGTGAGCTAGCCAGGGAGCACAGCCGTTTATTGACATCTGCAGAAGAACACTGCCGCTAGCTAACTGCTCAGCGCGGCAACAGCACAGCAACAACAACAACAACAACACACAGGGCGCCCTCTGACCCCGGAAGGACACACCGTCGCAGCGAGAGGGTGTCACCCGTCACTATGGCAACATAAACAAAACATAACTGTACAAACAGAACCCCGAACAGCCCTGACCCGCTACAATATATATCCTGCTGCTTTTACACACGCACTCACATAACGGTCAGCGATTCTCTGCGCGATCAACCTCTCACATGTTTAAGCTTGCTGCGGAGATTTCACTTGTCATGTTTGCATAGTAAGCTAACGATTGATAAGACGATGTCAGAGGAATTGGTGCACAAATTATCATCACTCACCAATCAGTGCTGTCGCTCTCTATACACAGTTCGCGCGATTGCAAAGTGAAAGCAAAAAACAAGCGCAAATTCAAACGCGATTTCAATATGTCACATATTGACAGTGGCTCACCGATGCCAATGACATAGTTACCCAGCTACATTTCCGAAAGAATGCAAAAGCATTGACATATATTTTTCCTTCCTACAATAGACCGACGGGCAGGGCAGAGATAGATTTTGGTAGCCCGACTGGAAAAATCGCTAGCCCCGGGATGTCGGGCAGGCGATTTTGCGAGCCCTGTATCTGATTGAGGAATCACTCATCTTTGGAAAAGAGAGTTTATTACAGAGAAATGTCTCTTTCCAAAATAAAAGCTATACTATACGCTTCTTCTGGGCTATATTCTCAGCAGCATATTAAACATATCAGGTCCCCATAAGGAGAATCATGTATTTGTTGTGTTCCCACTAGTGCTGTCAGCATAAATCTCGTTGAAATGACGTTAACGCCACAACACGGCAAATCTCCATTAACGAGCTACCGCGGATCGCCCGTGCATGGGGCTGGACGGCCAACACGTTAACGAGCTAACTGCGCTAACACACTAGCTCCCACCCATGTAATTGAGCATTGCGTGGCACATCCGACATACTGTTTTACTTTAGTCCATGACGCGCTTACCTTCAGGGTCATACGTCACATGAAAACCAAAATAGTTCCAAACGCCAGATCTGAATGAGGGTGGGGGAGGTTCAATTTGCCATGTTGCAAGGAGAGCTTAACTTCTGTCTCGCTAGCTTGCCCTGCGCTCAGTGAATCTGCGTTCGACTACTCCGCCTAGGCTGCACTGTCGAGCGCAGATCCACTGAGCGCTCAACACAGACAGCATCGTCAGAAGGAAAGTTGATAAAATAAATTAAAAATTTATTTTATATTGTTCGATACATATGTGTACCGAACCGAAAGCACTGTATCGAACGGTTCAATATCGATACGAGTATCGTTGCACCCCTAATATATATATATATATAGAGGGATGGGGAAACTCAACAAACTGGTCAGGAGGACCAGATCTGTCCTGGACTGTCCGCTGAAGTCAATCGAGCAGGTTGGAGAGGAGAGGATGTTGTCTAAGCTGACATCCATCGTGGACAATACCTCCCATCCCCTGCATGAGCACTGAGCTGCTCGTTCAGCAGTAGACTTTCACTCCCACAGTGTAGGAAGGAGCGCTAGCAGCTGTCAGACAACCAGCTGTAACACAGTTTACCATTTCTTGGTCACTTACTCATCAGCTTGTTTGCCCCCCCCCACACACACACACACACTCTCTCGTGTACATATCTCCATACAATGTTTATACATATTTCTGTACATTGTTACCTGTATAACTTCAGTTGCTTATGTATATGGACCACTTTTTTTCCTCCTTCTATATTTTATATTCCCCTTGCTGTAAGAGCAGTGTAACACCCAAACTTCTCGTTCGCAGGACAATAAAGGTTTATTCTCTTCTATTGAGAGCGGCTATGCCTACATTACACCACAAGAGGGAGTATATCCTAAAGGATCAGATCAAGTTGGAGTAAAGAGGCCAGGCCATTCACTGTTATACAAAAGTCTAGAGATTGTGTACAGAATTTGTAACAATGCGCGATTTCTGTACGTTTGCAGGTAAGCAAGCATAAAATAGTCAAGTTGACCTTGGTGTAAGGTTACGTCCATAGGGTGTTTATAGTGCATTTATGGGGGGCATCAGTGTAGATTAGCAATGGTAATAATTATCAGCAGGTAAAGCTAATTCACCAGTCATTTTACCTACCTTGTGGCTGTGGCAGTCTTATTTGTGTACATAGGTGTAATCACAGTGACACAAGACTCTGAATCACAGTAATCTAGTGGTTATCAGTTTATTTTTGTTCTGCTGTAAGTGTTTGTTGTTCTGAGTTTGAAACCGGTCAGGCCACTCACTGTCACACAATGTATACAACAACACTCTAGAGGCCAAAATGTGTAATGATGCATTATGTCTGTATATTTGCAGATCATACTGTAATTGTGGACTCATTTTAATCCAACATTGCCATTGTTCTCCTCTGAAGATCTGCTCTCAGATGGAAGCCCACCAAGCCAACCATGTTCATGGGTGCATCGGTGACTTTTTACAGAAAGACAAGCATTGCTTCCTTGCTTGTCATGACATCATAGATTCATATGGTGGGATTAAACAGATCTCAAGTAATCATGAAAATCATAGCATCACGGACAAATTGATATTCATGATCTCTTAGACAAAGTATTGAAATAGAACATTTCCATTTAGGTATTTTTCACATTTGCATAACATTACAACAACATTACCCGTGACTGTGGGCTGATCTTGTTTACAGCATGTTTTGTTTTTCATGTAACAGGACTTTTGGGTTAGATGGATTTAGTTTGAGATACTTTTACATATACAAAGTTAGTATGTCTAAAAAGTTACAGATTCACAGAGATTTAAGAACTTAGTAGAGTTCACTTTTATTTTTGTAGATGTGTTTGAGGGTCATTGATCTCTCAGTTTCTCAATTGTCATGATCATCATTATTGTAGCATTAAAATAATTAACTTACATGTCACGAGCTAGCTCAGAGAGGCAATGAAAACCATGCATATATAAAACATACGATGCTTGTCTTGAGTGTATCACAGCAGAAATCCTTAGAGGGAAAAGAAAGGTCAAAAGCAAGACCGTCATAACCAAATATCAATTAGTTTGGTGAGACCAAACATAACAGATCTTAGAGGACAGATCACACCAACGAGGAGCAACCTCAGCACGAAACCATAACAAACTCTCAATTTTTCCCAGTGGGTGTAGGCTGCATGTTGACGACATGGGTGCCGTGTTTGCGAATTTTTAACTCGCGATGCAACTGGCACCAGGTGCACCACACACAGACACAGGAAGTGGCGATGTCCTTACAGATAGAACCCTGTAGAGAAATATTCTGTAACTATACTCATTTTACTACTTGTACCATTTCTTAGTTAGTAATTTACCAGTGGGAGCCTAAAAAATATCTGATTGTCAGAATAATATTTTTATTAATAAGTGTTATAGGGTTTTACCTGGATGCCATATTTGTGTCGAACGCCAACCCTCAGACCCAAGGCAGCAGGAGGCACAAACAGTGGTATCCCAAAGGCTGATAACACAGCGGGGCTGCAGATGTCACATAATGGGAGACAGCGGTTCTCTTCAAACATTCCTGCAACGGTACAGGCGAGGCAAGGGCAACACCAGAAACCATAGCAGCCTGGAAACAATATTTATGTTTATTTATGTTTTAGTACATTATCTAAATGCAGCATATGATGATAAAAGGGAAATATAAATAAAAAAATTCTTTTGTTGCTTACAAGATTTTATGTCGTCACAACAGCCAAAGAGGCCAGTATTCCAGTTGGCTGTCATTGTTGTTGACTGGTTACTGTACCTGTTAATACATGGAAATCAGTACCAAGCAAGAACACCTAATGCAAAACCTTCACGTTTAGCACATATTCCTCATTAAGAGGCTGATTTAACAAGACAAAGAACAAGTTTTGTTTTCTAAATGTCATGTGACTTCCCTCACACCCAGGTAGCTGCCCCTCTCTGAGCCCAGCTCTGCTGGAGGTTTCTTGGTAAAAGGGAGTTTTTCTCCCCCTGTGCTTGCTCACAGGGGGTCATCTGATTGTTGGGGTTTTCTCTCTATTATTCTAGGGTCGTTTGCTTTACAGTACAAAACACTTTGAAGCAAATGCTCTTGCTATATAAATAAAATTGAATTGAACTGAATTGAACATCAAAAGGTATCTAATGTACACTAAGTGAATATGTTTGCAAGTTAAAAAGGAGTAGGAAGAATTACTGGGATGGCACTGGACCATAGGCAAATCCCTATAAAAAAAAATAAAAATCTTTAAATCCCAGCTTGACAGCTATTTCATTTGTATGAAGACCAAATATTTATGACCTCATGATATTGCATACAATAAATGCAACTTTGACTGTGTTGTTTTGATGAGTGATATCTAAGTGTTGCACACTCAGAGAGACATGACTCCATTCTCTTTATTCTCCTCACTTCAGGTTTGGAGTTTACAGGCAGCATAGCATATCATCACCAAACAATGCTCTCAAACACTGGTTTATTTTCTTCTGCGCTTACTGATGACATCACAACTCTGAACTCTGACCTCCTAGAATTAGTGAACTAAAATAATTCAGCCGTCCATCCATCCATCCATCCATCCATTTTCTTCCATTTATCCGGGGCCGGATCGTGGGGGCAGCAGCCCAAGCAGAGAAGCCCAGACCTCCCTCTCCCCAGCCTCCTCCTCCAGCTGTCCAGGGGAACACTAAGGCGTTCCCAGGCCAGCCGAGAGATATAATCTCTCCAGCATGTCCTGGGTCTGCCCCGGGGCCTCCTCCCAGTGGGACATGCTTAGAACACCTCACCCAGGAGGCGCCCAGGAGGCATCCTTGTCAGATGCCTGAACCACCTCAACTAGTTCCTTTCGATGTGGAGGAGTAGCGGCTCTACTCTGAGCCCCTCCCGGATGGCCAAACTTCTCACCCTATCGCTAAGGGAATCGCTACCTTATCGTGGTGGAGGGGTTTGTGTGTCTCAGGGGTCCCAGGGGCTATGTTGACTGGGGGCTTCTGCCCCCCTGATAGGGTCTCCCATGGCAAATTGGTCCTGGGTGAGGGACCAGACAAAGAGCGATTCAGAAGACCCCTATGACAAGACCATCGAGGGAACAGTTCACCCTGCCTGGGATAGGGTTACTGGGGCCCCACCCTGGAGCCAGGCCTGGGGACGGTGCCCGAGGCGAGCGTCAGGTGGCCAGGCATTAGTCCATGGAACCGGCTGGGCACAGCCAGAAAAGGGGACATGGGCCCATCCTCCTGCAGGCCCACCACCCACAGGAGGTGCCATAGGGGTCGGGTGCACTGTGAGCCGGGCGGCAAGCCAGGAGCGGAGGTCCTGGTGGACCGATCCTGGCTACCAAGACTAAAATAATTCCCTGAAACTTTTTTCCAAAAATAAAACACAATTAAATCAGCGTATTTAGAGATTTCCCCAAAGATTACGAAAATGTCTGTTTTATAACCACTCTTAAAACGCAACAAAGGCAGTGCAATCAGTAAATGGATTTGTTAACAGCAACATTGGGTAGTGTTAAGCTGTGTGTATGAAATTTGTTACCATGTTGTTAACCACACCTAAGCAATGCATTTACCTGGAAGCCACTACCACACAGTTGTATCAAGAACAAGGGCGAGGTAGCTCAGTGTGGGAAAAGTAAATTACACGATTGTGCAATCCCACTTGGAGAAAAACACAACACTAGTTGTTTGACTGATGAATGATTTACAGAGCTGAGTTAGAATTGTATGCACTTTAAAAAGATAACTTTTACAGAAGGAGGAAAAAAAGACACAAACTCGACACAGTGCCACGTGCATCAGTTACAAAACATTAGTTAGAAATAATAAACACGTTTTTAAAATACTCAGTGACCATAAATGTTTGTTAAAAGACCAGAATGATTACATTAGTTTACATCTTTCAGCTGAAAGCCAGAACAGATCAGTTTTATGTTAGATCTGCAAGTTTTTGTAGACGTTTACAAGTCATCTTCCAAATGTAGCTTTTTACACCTCAGAAAATATATATTTTTAAAATACGATAAAAATGATTTCTTCTCTGTTCTAGCTGTTTGATATAATCTCACACCTCTCACTGTTTTGATTATAAATTTCCATTTTTACTAGCAACCAAAAAATCTTACCTGTTAAAGCTGGAAGTCTTGTTGTGAAGTCAGGAAGCTTTGAGAGAACATGCTGCATGTGCACCGTGCATTACTCAGATACCTCGGAAAAAAATGCAGCCGAACCAGAACTATTACACATAAAAAAAGGTTAAAACAACAACGCGCACCGAGGTGTGGCAAACCTGTTGACCACGTCGCTGTAAACACAGTCAGTGTGCTTCATTTTGATGGCCAAACCTCAATTTCCATTTTTTTTTTTTTTTCAAATTTAACAACAGGCGTGTTTCAGAAAAAAGAAATCACAATAATGTGATTGATATTGTCATGCTGATGTTTTTCATTGTCATCATTTGGTTAATGGTACGTGATATGCAAAGTGGTCATCAGTCAGTTGGATGATTGAAACCAAAATGTAATTTAACAAATGTATTAGCTTTAAAAAAATAAAAAAAATAATCTGCCAAAATTATTTAAACGTCTGATCTCTCTTTTAAAGATTTCTTTTAGGTTTTTTAGCCTTTATTCTGCTTAGTTTGACTGCCAAACACTGACTGACGTTTATGTGCAATTTTTCAAACTGCACACATGTCTTTGCAGTTTTCTTGTTTTCTTTAAGATCGTTATTTGATATGTTTTTCCACAAAAATGACTCACATTTTCCTCACACTCAACCTTAATCCAGTTTTGCAAACTGAGGTCATCTGATGATGTAAGTACATTTTGAGTATCACCAGCAGATGTTAAAAATGAATGTCTGGAAATGGGTAAAAGTTCAGTCGAAAAAGATTTAAGAATTGTGAATTTTCCCTTTTCTAAATATTTTTAATAATATTATTTAAATTCAATAAGAAATTCAATAAGGTTTTATTTATATAGCACCAATTTAAAGTTTTCCTTTGGCTTTTTATATTGTAAAGACCTTACAATATGAAATAGACAAGCCAAATAATCAAACGAACCTTTAAGCACAGCACTTGGTGGGAAGGAGGAACTCGATTTTAACAGGAAGGACCTTTAGCTGTCCTATAGGCTCAGGGTGGGGCAGCTAGCATCCAGCTTGACCAGTATAGAGGTGAGAGACGAGAGAAAAGGACCGCTGAGAGAGAGCTTTGATAAAACGCAGACTGTGGCAGCAGACAAACATTGCCATGCAGCGGTGGTGTAAATAAACACACTGGGAGAGAAAAGAGGGGAAGACATTTTCAGTGCATCATGGGAAGTCAACCAGCAGCGCGAACCTACAGCAGAACAACTAAAGGATGGTTCAGGGTTATCTGATTCAGCCCAACAACTATAAGTTTTATAAAAAAGAAAAGGTTGGGATGTTTGTCCTGGACATTTGTTTAATGTGACAGATGGCAAAAGTGTTGCCCAGAGGTGCAGCTCGTTGTACATGTTGAGCACACCCTCTGAATGCTCTAAAGACAGCTCCACAGTCTCTAAATATGATGAAAATGAGTGCTTGAATGATTAAAGGCAAGTAAAACTCTTTTCTCCCCCTGAAGGGAGTGAGTATGTAAGTGGTTTCATTTGTTTAGTTTTTTTGTCTGTCTGTCCATCTGTCGAGTCACCACAGTTTTCAAAGTATGTTCAAATTTTATGTGAGGGTAGATACCAAGAACAGCACAGGCAGATTTCTTTTTGCCCAAAATCAGTGAAAACTTTATATTACTCACAATTTTTTGTGAAGCATTTTCAAACTTCAAAGTATACTAGGCCTTGGGGGACACAAGTACCTAGTGTGGCTAAGCATCTGACCTTGAGCTTCAAATTTCAAGAGAATCTCAAGGTTTCCTTTTAGCTCATATAAGCCAAAATCTGCTCCATACAAATGGTTAAAGATTATAAACTACACCTTATGTATAGGTACAAGGTCAGGGTCATAAAAGTTAGGATAAAGCTTTAGTTTCCAAAGGATCATATCCAAACTTTTAAATGATATATTAGTTATTAGGGGTTATAAGCACTTTCTTTGAGCTCTTTGAAACATTTTTTTTCAATACACATTAAATGAGTTCACAATGACACAAATAGATGAATACACTACACCAGATTTCCATCTCAGTATAAACGTCAGTGTTTTTGTGTAGCCCTTGCCCTTCGGGGCTCTCTAAGGGTTCCTGTTGTTTTTTGCAGTTACAGTATTGCAGTTACTTTTCTTTAAATGTAAATTCTGAGTTTGTCATGTTTGTTATGTATAATTAGAATCTTATAAGAATCTTAAAATCAGTACGATAATGTACAGTGTAAAGCCTGAGTGATGTGTTCATACATACTAACACCTGTTAAAAGACAAGTGTTAGACTAACTGCAAACGCTGGAGAGAAGGCTGTTTAAATAGAGAGACGTGCAGTAGTCCAGGCTAGAGGTGATGGACGCATGAATGAGTTTTTCTAGGTCTTTAGGAGGAAAATAAGGCTTCAGTTTTTCAATTTCATGTAACTGATAAAAACTTTGGACACTTGCTTCTCACTGGCAGTATACCTTACTCCTTTACTAGATTTAAAAAGCAAGTTTATTTATTTAGTCAATTTAATTTTGGTGATAATAACTTTCACAGGATTTTATACAAAATGGTATCTTAAATAGAATTTTGAGAAATAAAGAACTAATATTTTTGAGTCTTGGTTCCTGTTTTGATTTTATGATTGTGTTTCTTGTGTTTCTTGTGTTTTCGTAGTGGGTGTAGTTTGTGGGTGTGATCACCTGTGTGTACACCTGTGAGCATGGACGTGTTTGTTTTTAAAAGGTTCCTTCATGTAATGATCTGCTAGAGGGTGTGGGGGGGGGGGCACAGCCCTGTCTGTTTTCCTAGTGGTGGCTATAGCTGACCTGTGTGTGGACCTCACCTCAGCTCACAGAACCTGAGACTGTTCACTATGTTTAGCTCGCTGAATGATACAGATGATCCAAAAAGTTTTTTCTTGAGATTTGGTGGCTTATACTGTATTTTATTGTCTGTTTCTGATGCACTTGTACAGATAGTGGATGTAGCTTCATAATAACAAAGCATTAGCTGATAGCTTAACACTCTACCCTCAACAAATGCAGTACTCTATGGCTCCAGCAAAACCAGCATGGTGGTAGTCAAAACACTTAAAAAGCGTTGAGGCTTGAAAATGTGCACTCCACAGAAGGACGGTGGAGACAGTGGTACTGACAGAAAGACAGGAGCCAAACCTGAAGGAGGCAGAGCTCAAGATGTTGAGATGTTTGCTGAGAGTGACCAGAAAGGACAGGATTAGGAAGAAGTATATCAGAGGAACAGAGTCGGGTTGAGCAGTTTGGATTGAGGAGCAGTAGAGCGTCTGTTTGGCCTCTTGTCTCTTCTGCTTACATGACATTATGTAAATTAGATGTTGAAGGATGTAATGGAATTCAGACTTATTTTGTTAATATTCAAATGCAGATTACAGTCCTCCTGTTCCAGCAGTAAATTCTTCCTTAGCTCACAAAGGGGAGACAATCAAAGATGAATGGAGACCAATGTCCAGGTTTGAATGTTTTTACCATTTTCTTTTATAAAAATGTTTATTTGAAGTCTTTTTTATTTGTTTGTTTGTTTGTTTGTTTTACAGTGAATGGAGGCAGATATTCCTAAAACTTGAAGTAACAATAGTAAAGTCTGTACATTTCCATGCTTTCTTTACTGTTCTTCCTCGAAATAGACTATATTTTATAAACCAGAGAAAGTGGTGCCAGTAGTGCTAACATGAAATTGTCATGGTCCGGGTGAGTGCTTGGGTTTTTCCACAGAGTCACCATTTCCACCCCTGGGTGGAGTCACTGCATTCCTGCGTGTCTCCACACCTGCTGGCAACTAAGCTGCCAGTACTGATGAGCAGTGCTCACCACGACTCTTTGCCAAGTCTTCAGCTAACCACAGTTAGTGCTGGCCACCACAGAGTTTCACAGAAAGAAGGTTTTGTTCATAGAAACATTTATTCAGCCTTTGTTTTCCTTCCCTCAGCCGTCCTGTTGTCTGCCACCTCCATCCTCTGGCAATGCACTCCTTCATCCTGAAGCTGGTTTGTACTCGGCAGTTCTTTGCATCACAGCACCTCTTGGATCAGATTGGTGATCAATTAGATCACCAATCTGATCTAATCTGACCACTTACCCCGCCCTTGCCGTTCCAGCTCCCAGTTTGGAGAGCTGCTTCCAGCTACACTGCAACAGGTTTAAGCTGCTGAGGGTTTTACTTGAGTATTTTCTCTTCACTCACCATTTTCACTCTCTTAGTTCTGATATAACTTTTTACTTATTAGTTATCATTCAAAAACACCCAGAGGCGGTCGCATGGGAGTGACTGTTCTTACAGACACTGGGAAAGTGTGCACGAGTTGAAGAAGAGCTGTCCAAAACTGACAGTGGCACTACGAAATGTGCAATGACTGCATTAAACAAAGAAGGAAAATGGAGCGCTGATGATTGTAACAACACAAAACCTTTCTTTTGCTATGATGGTGCGATTTCTAAATAAGGTCTTTGTCAGCATTCTTACTTAATTAATTTTAGAATTTTAAGTAAGATGCCATATTGAAATGAAGCAAGCAAAGCAATGAAGTAAAGTAAGAAAAGTAAAGATGATACGGGGAAAATGTTAAAGTCAAAACGTAAAGCCTAACTCGTACTTTTTCTTCTGTTTGTTTTTTTTGCCCTGTTTTGTTTCGCCTCACATTTTAATGTCGTTCTTACTGAAGCCCGATGTCCTCAGATTCAACCAAACATCTGTGTTTACTCATGGCAAAAATGTTGATCCTGATCAAAGAAAGCAAATAACGGCCTGAAATTACTGCAGAGTGCACCTTTGACCTGGTCTCCATCATGAACATGGAACAGCAGGAACTGGTGAAGGAGGCAGCCAAGAACACCAACACATCTGGCTGGGACTGTGCTACAGCTGTGCTCTTGATCTCTGGTTCTGGGTCAATGATCAGCTTCTCTGCTATGAGAACTGGGCCAATGAGACAGAGACTGGACAGTTTGACATGTCTGTAGAAGCAAGCAGGAGAAGACGAGTGGTCCAAGAAAACAGATGAAGAGTTAAACTTCATCTATTCTTTCTGACAGGCTTACCAGTGATAGACCTTTTATTTCTAGCAAGTCTGGAAAAATACAATATTGTTGCATCGTCCAGGCTACAAACAATAATAACTTTTCTTTTGTGTTTATTCTCCGTTTACTTCTTTGAACACTGTTAGATATTTATTACAGGATGACCACACTAGTATAAAACACCTCACTACACATAAGATGTGTATTATTGGGAAATTATACTTAAATATTGATCTATATAACATTGATAAGAATGAGTGTTTTTCCTTGTGACACTTTGTGTTTGCAGATCAACATGAAAAACTGCAGCGACCCAACCAGTCACTACGAGGTTTTAATCTTCTTTGCATCCAGTTTCATCCAGCGAGAACCAACAAAGTCTAATAACAATATGTGCATGATGAAGTTACAAACCTTAATATAATTCTGTTCGTATGTTTTTAATGACTGTTCGGTGTGGACCACATTTTTCTACAGTCATGTTTCAGTGTTTTTCTCTGAGCGGTGTGACATTCAGTGTTGTCTCCATCGATGTGGGATGTGCCAGCCTTTGTGGCTGGTCTCCTGTCCCTCTTATTCAAGGTAAGTGATGGAACAAACACTTGGTTTCTTTTTCATTTGCTATAAAAATGATTTGTAAACAACTGTAAAGGACTGGGAGCCAGCACCCCGTGTTCACCTTTATGGGTTTATTAATCGCTCAGGGACACTTTCACTCTCAGCACCCACGGCAGCCAGTTCTGCAGTCAGCTGCACCCTCCTCCTCCATCTCCGGTCTGCGACATCACTGAAAAAGGGGAAAACCTCATCACAAATCATCCCCACCTGACCCACCAACCGTCCCCTGCAGCTGATCCAGGGACCACACCTCCACCACAATTGCATTTACTGATCACTGCAAACTTTGGTATAAATCTACTAGAATTTGACACATCACAGATAGTCATACACTTGAGCATTATCACTGGCTCACGTGGCTGACATCCACCAGCTGTGTGTGCTTTTTAAATAGGAAAAAAGGGATTCGTGGGAATAAAAGTTTCAGTTCATCTTCAGAAAGTACACCGATAGAAAGCAGATGTCAAATGCTGCATCTTTAGAGTAGCTATAAATAACCATATGATATGAATCTCACCTTCAAAGTGGATGAAAGGCATTATGGTGACAGATAATTTGAATTTATTGAAATGTTGTTGTTTTTTAAATGTGCAATAGCTGCACATTTCCTGGTCCGGTTTTGAATTTAAGATGTTTAAGATGCCTGTCGTCTTTCCTGTTTTCCATGGCTTCATCTAGATTAGACTGTGAATGACTGACTTCTGTTTTGAATGTTCAAATACATAATACAGAATCCTCTTGTTAGAGCTGAATGTTTCATTCAATGACCCAGAATAAGAACAGATCAGAGTGAAGCAGGGACAGAGGAACAACCTGACGTAAGTAGAAACTTTGTAGTGTAATTTGACATTATTGGCTCAGAATAGAGGTTAAAATGTATTTCTTTAGAGATTGATATTAATGTATTTTCACATATTAAATGTAGAGCCCATGTTTTATTCTTGTTTGCTGTCACAGGGGGTGGCTATAATGACAGAAACAAAAATAGCAATACAAGGCAGTGATAAAATAGTCCTGCAGTAAAACAGTTTGTGTTAAAACGGCTGTTCCAAGCTGTGAAATTGCAAAACAAAACAAAAAGTCTCAGCTTCTTGTTTATTTTCCTTGTTTAGTTGAATTTTTATCATCTGCACATTTCTGTCCTTTGTTATTTCTATCCATCCTTCTATTGAGCTTTCTTAGACAAAGCAGTGAAACCATATTAACTTTGACAATTGTCTTTTCTCCACTTCTAAAAACAACAACAATTTTAAAAAAACTAACCACACACTGAAATACTGGGTCTATCAAACAGAGCAAAGATGCACTGGAGACCTTTTCTGCTCATTCTAATGGGTAAGTAGATAATTTTACTGGAAAAACTACAAAATAATTCACTTCAGATTAGTGCACTGTTACTGTGTAATCACTAAAAGCACTGAAACTGCTCGTTTTAGGCATGTGTTGCTTTCTTTATGTGATGTCTTCCCTCCTGATTTAACTTTCTTAACGACTTCTCTGACATCATTATGTTTATACATTTATTAAGGTGTATATTTGTTTTTTTCTTTTTAGGTCAGTGTTCCTTGTTTTCATGCCAGCGCTATAAGTACTATTTTATTAAAGAGCCTAAAACATGGGACGAAGCTCAGAGCTACTGTAGAGAAGGATATAAAGACCTGGCCACAGTGCCTGACGTGACATATAGGGAGACTCTGTACATAGATTCTACAGAGAATCAAGCAAACGCCTGGATTGGGCTGTACAGCATCTCAGGAAGAGAAAACAGGATGTGGCACTGGTCTCTGCCAGGAGTGGAGTTCCATGATAAAGAGATGAAATGGAAAGTAGGGGAACCTAATGATAAACCTGAACATCTTGAGAACTGTGGACGGATTAAAAGCCCTGATGGGCTGGTGGATGTTGGCTGTTCTAACAATCACACTTTTGTCTGCTATAATGGTGAGAATAAGGCAATCATTTATTAATTAATTAATTAATTAATTAATTAAATAACTGTTCATATTTAAATATAATTCACCTCTAATGAATATGAAAAGAAGCACTGCTTTTTTTTTTAGAGCAGAGCAGACTGTATGTTTCATTGATTTACTGCACCATCTTGTGGTGCCAAATGGTATTACACAAAATAACATCAAATTCAAATTCAAATTTTATTTGTCACATTCACAGTCATACACAGTACGATATGCAGTGAAATGCTTAGACAACTGCTCGTGACCTAAAATAAAAGACTATGAAAAGGAAAGGAAATAAATTGTGTAAATTTAACTGGGAAAGAATAAAACTTCAGAGAACTGTTTCTCTGCCACACAGAGCAAAGACATCCTGAGCATGATGTCACAGCAGTGGGTATTCCCCTAACGTTGCTACAGAGAGTAAAACATGAAAGTATTTTTACAATCATACTTCAGCTTTGGACTTTGTTTTAAGTCGCATTTTTTGTTAGTGGGTTGTTTCGACATGCAGTATGAATTATTGAGCTAGTCATTAATTATTGATCTTATTGTTACAATACAGCACAATGAAAGGATCACAATTTTCAGTATTCCAGGTTAATATTTTCCAGTTTTCATGAAAAAAAAACTATTGTCTGAGATCAAAAAATGTGCATTTCTTGTGACACTTTTTTCTCTTTATTCCACAGAACAAAACAAATCACTCCATTTGATTGACACACAAAAAAAGTGGCGTGAGGCTCAGAGCTACTGCAGACAGCACCACACAGACCTGGCCAGTGGAGCAGAACAGTTAAAGGAAGCAGTCAGTAAATTATCTCGTAAACCACCATCATGGATCGGCCTGTTCAGAGACACCTGGAGGTGGTCAGATGGGAGTAATTCTTCTTACAGACACTGGGAAAGTGTCGATGAGTTGCCTGTAGAGCTGTCTAAAACTGACAGCGGCACCAGGAAGTGTGCGATGATTGCATTAAACAAAGAAGGAAAATGGAGCGCTGATGATTGTAACAACACAAAACCTTTCTTCTGCTATGATGGTGAGATTTGCAAAGATTCAGCTTTTACATCTGGTTTCTGTCAGTTTTCTTACTGAAGGAATAAATGTTAAAATAATTTTTTAATCTTTCTTATTCTCACTGAAAGAAGTGTACATGAGGAACACTGGTATAAGTTTCATCATCAAGCTAAATAACACAAACTACTATGGAGTTTTCTTCTGTTCTTATAAACGAACATCATGTGTTCTTTCATTACAGAAAAATGGATCCTGATCAATGAAAGCAAAAATTGGGACGACGCCTTAATTTACTGCAGAAAGCACCATGATGGCCTGGTCTCCATCACAAGCAGTGAACAGCAAGAACTGGTGAAGGAGAAAGCCAAGAATGCCACCACTCCGTATGTCTGGCTGGGACTGCGCTACAGCTGCGCTCTCGATCTGTGGTTCTGGGTCAATGACCAGCTTGCCTGCTATCAGAACTGGGCCAATGAGACAGACACTGGACATTGCAACCTGGCTGTAGCCATGGAGACAGGAGGAGAACATAAATGGTTCAAGAAAGATGATGAAGAGAAGTTTAACTTCATCTGTTCTCTGTGACTGGTTTTAAAAGCAGTGTAGCAGCCATGGGTTAAAAATGTGCCAATACTAGAAACAGATGACACATAACAATCATTTAAGTTGATCAGGCATAAAATTATGACCCCGGACATGTAAGGTGAATTACACTGATTATCTCTTCATCATAGAGCCTGTTAGTGGGTGGGATACATCAGGGACCAAGGCAACATTTGGTCCTCAAAGCTAATGTGTTAGAAGCTGTTTTTTATTTTTCAAACTGTAGAATGCTTTATTCCTAAATAAGTTTAAAAGCGATACGTACTGTAGAGTAAAATATACCACAGCATTTGTATGCTTATATAAACTTTCCATAATCTGACAAAGATACAAGATTTATAGTAATACTTATCCCGAGCAAGTAACAATTTTTTATTTAAAAAAAAACAACATACAAAGAGAAACAAAAACCTTTGATTAAAGAAAGAAAAATAATAGCATGAGGCCTTAAAATAATGCAGAGTGCATGTTTGACCTGGTCTCCATCACAAACCTGGAACAGCAGGAACTGGTGAAGGAGGCAGCCAAGAACACCAACACAGCCCACGTCTGCCTGGGACTGTGCTACAGCTGTGCTCTTGATCTGTGGCTCTGGGTCAATGACCGGCTTTGTCTGCTATGAGAACTGGACCAATGAGACAGAGACCGACTGCAGCAACGGAGAAAGAAAAACAAGAGTTACAATCACAGCCTAAAAACACTGTTAAAAGTACGTTTTCTCTGTTTCCAGGCTAGAAACAAGCGACACATAACAACGATAGCATTTCTTTGTTTTTATTCTTCTTTTGAAGTTTATTTCTTTGTATTCTGTCACATATTTGTTACAAAATAGGAACCTGTTCTAGCTCAATAACTCTTCACCTGTTAGATAACATAAGGTGATGGCTTCATAGTGTATACAGCAATTATAAGCTTATAATATCTAATATGTAAATAACTGTCTCAACCCCCCCAAATGCAATGTTTATATATAATTATTTAAATTTAAGGACTTAAGTAAAATGTTTATTTTTATTTTTCTGACCCTGTTTAACAATGTTGTCAGATTTTCCTGTGAACTGGGAACACTGGTATAACTGATAATGAAATTATTAAAAAAAATATTAAACATTAAATATTTTTATCATTCGTGTCAGTAAAAAAGTGTGTATTGTTCAGGATTTTTTTTAGTAATTAAGAGAACACTAGATGGTTCACATGAGCCAACAATTCCACAGCAATTAAACATGTTCACATTTCCCATATGGTCTGTGCGACAGTGTAGAACCACCCCTCATTTCTTTACATTCTGCTTGGAAAATGGAAAATGGATGCAGTGATGTAGTGAAAAATTTACAAATAAAAATGGAAACGCAGCAGCTGAGGCAAAAAGAGTTTGTGCAATTTTTATAAGCTTTAAACCAGCATGTTGGTTCTTCAGAACCAGACATGATGGTCAACACAAATTATACATTTTGTGTATATTTTTATTCACAGGTGATCATTTTTCATTTAGTACAGTACAATATTTAGCATATTTTTTGATTTCCCAAAAAATGATTTATTTAGCACAATATAGTGGGCTACATACTGAACTCAGTATCACACTCTTGGTCATCATTAATATACACATCCTGGTTCCTGTGCCAAATCATTGACGGATGTTTTCTCTGATTTCTTAATGACGTGACCTTCAGTTACTTTGTATCTGCTGTAGTCGTTGTAGCTTGAATCAAATTTGTTGAGGGCACCTTTGGGATGTTTTTTAGATTGAACTAAAGAAATGAGAACAAATCCCTCCCACTGTGCTCTTATGAAAGAGCACAGAGGGAGGGATTTGCTTTGGAAAAAACTGTATATTTGCCCAACATCTGTAAAGCAGTGGGTGTGATTTATTCTGCCTCCACCTTTCTGTTTGACTTTGCTCTTTTATTTAATCTCTTAGTGTTTCTGTGCAATGAGCAAAACAACAAGAACAACAGCAGCAGCGATGAAGTTTCATGCTTTTGTTTTCATTCTTCTCTTCATCTGCACGTACCTGAGTCTGGCACAAGGTAAGTCAAACAGAATGGACTGGATGCAGAACTGAACTGTGACATTTCCACTTAAATATCTACTTTTAACAGAATTCACAGAAATGTAACCATGCAGCTCTTCACAGTATCTTCTAAAAATCTGACTAAAAATATGCACCCATCTTTTGGTGGGTTTTTTTATGCCACATCTTGGGTTAACCACAGTTCCTGAAGCCTCATTCCTTTGTCTTTGTTTCTGAACACCTGTTGTTTTTTTTTAGTGAGGGGATGTGGGGATAATACTGGACAGCACTGACTGGCAGACATCCACAACATTTCCAAGCGGGGTGGTTTATTTCTCCGTTACTCTCTAACTTTCTCTCCAGGCTCGTATGGCAAGTGCTGCCTCGGCTATGTTAACGACATAAAAAAGAAGAGAAACATCGTCGGTTACACTATGCAGGAACCGAACACTGTCTGCAACATGACAGCTGTTTTGTGAGTATACAGTGTAAGATCCTTCACTTCTGACTGGTTTTGTTTTCCTGCACTGTCAAATTCCAGCATAATTAATAAGCACAGACTGACGGAAAAAGAAAAACCCAATTTAGGAAGTGCATGATCGACATTTAATGAAGTGTGTGAGCTTCTAAAATGAGCTTGAGGACTTTAAATAATGATACTCACATATGTAGGTTTCAGATGAAAAAGAAGTCCAAACCTGTGTGTGCCAATCCAGACGATGATTGGGTCCAGAGGGAGATGAAGAGGCTGGATCCATCAATGCTGCATTAGGTAAAAAGATACATACCATGCTCTCCCAATGTCATACACTCTCAGAGGCTATGTACATTAACCATAATACACACCGCCTCTTTACAGAACGAGAAAAAGAAGAAGAGAGGACAGTGGACATCTTTATCTAGCTGTCCGAGATCGGATATCATCTTTAGTCATGTACACAGTTTACTAATACAGAAATATGTTGTATACTTAATGTTAGAGCCAGTATAAGTAAAATAATTTATGTGAACCATCTATGATACTATTCAACTGTGTGTGTATGTGAGAAAAATGTATCCTTAACATGCTGTTAACAGATAAGTTGAGGTTTTTTAAAAATATACACAGATTTGCTCATTTTTGCATCGGCACTAGAGTTGGACTTTGTGTTTTTCTTTTGCAAATAAAGAGCAAAACCAAACAGAACCTTTGGTTTGGATACTGCAACTTGATGATAGAAAATTAAAAACACTGCACTGCAACAGCATCCTTGAGATGTGCTTGAAAGGGAAATTTGTACAACCAAGGTATGCAGAACAGCATCTCTAAACACAGCACATATGGAACTGTAGATGGCCTACAGCATGGATCCACCCATGTGCATCCATCGTGTCTTGTATCCGCAGTACTGGCTGGTGGTGGGGGTGTAATGCTGTGGGGCACGGTTATTATAGTTAGCTAAAACTAAATACAAAATTAAAACTAGATGTAAAAACAAAACCCTTTAGTTATCTAAAAATTGAAATAAAATCTAAAAACGATTATGTGACCTTGGAAAACTGAAAAATAAAAACATGGGAGAAATATCTCCATTTTCAGTATTTGTAATATTGGTAAAAAAAAAAAAAACATTATGAGCTGGTCTGATGAGGCATTGATGAATGTATTTACTGAGACTCTTAATGCCAACAAGAGTGTAACTACTTTCAAAAAGTTCTGTATTTCTATTGTAATTTGTGCTGACTTTTGACAAAGTATTTACAAATTAAACTAAACTAATTAAACCAAACACTTTTGAGCAAGAAATACTAAAAACAGTCATTTGAAAACAGAAACTATAAAAACTCTGGTGTTGTGGATATTTACTTCACTTTGGTACCAACTTACACTGCAGCATATTATTGAAACAGTAGATTAACACCATGGATGTAAAGCCAACAAATCTCCAGTAACTGTGTGATGCTGACATATCGATATGGACCAAAATCTCAGGGGAAGCTTTTTAGCACCCTGCTAAATCTGTGGCAGGTGAAGGCAAAATGGGGTCCAATACTCCTAGAAACTATTGCAACAACAAAATCGTCTTCAGTGCAAATTTTTGACAGCTAATTTCATTTTACAACAGACTTGAAAAAAACCTAGGATTTTATTTGTAACTTATTTTGGCAAATATTTAGGGTGATGTTGCTGAGATGGCCTGTTTTATAGTCTCACGGAAGACTAAAGATATTAGTTTTGTTTGTTTATTTGTTTTTTGTTTCATTGTTTGTTACTTACATTTTGCAACATGAATATTAGATAATATAATATTATTAGAATATCAGAATTGCATTTTAGGTCTTCATCACAAAGGATCATAAGCTCCTTCCACATATTTAATGCAGGCTCCAGTATACAGTGAATTTTCACCTGGTATTAGGCAGACAGGATGCGTAACACCAGGTGTGATAATTAAGACGTCCTGAACAGAGAAGACGTCGATCTCTTTTTCCGGAGAGCAGAGAAGGACAGTCCGGGGGCGGATGCAGTGGAATTCGAGTTGGGGTTGCTCGGAGCTCGACAACAGCTGTACACGGCCAGATCCTGGTGTCTCTGTTCTTTAGAGTCGCTGACGGAACCACCAGGTGGAGTAGTAACGGAGGAGAGCTGCTGCGTACGTGGAGGTAGGCCTACTGTTGGTCGGCGAAGGGTTCGCGGTGCGAATCTCGGACTGAGCGGCTACTAACTGCTGGTTGGACACTGCTGTGGATGTTTTGTCCTATTTCATTGTGCTACTCTGTGCTCGTAGTTTGGGAATTCCTCTCACTGGTTATGTTTTTGGATTTTACACCTTCCTCAGAGGTACTTTGCTTTCGTCTGATTTTAACGAAGGGGAATTAAAATATTTTTGTAAAGTTATGATTATTGTTGTGTTTCTGCTCCACTCTGTTTCTAGCACAGCTCACACTGCTGTGGCATCTAAATTGTTAAAATAAAATTAGAGATCCTCGGCTATTTTGAACTAGGTGGTGTTTCCTTTTTCAAACACCACCCAAAGTCATCCGTCATTCCGCGGATCGATCGATTGATTGATTGATTGATTGATTGATTGTCTTACCCACATATAGTGTACAAGTGTCCCAGTCATCGTAATCTAAGAAGCTTGTCATGAAAAGCGTCTGGACTAAATTTATTGAAGACATTGAAGAACAGAACTGGATGAGTACAGATATTACTGCCCCTGCTTTAGAGAGGTGAAGTGTCTCAAGGTTTATAAGGTTGGAGAAACCTGCAGTCAGCTGAGACTGAAGAAGTCACCTGGATGAGTGACGAAACGTTTCTCCCACTGAAAACGCTACGTCCAGAAGAACAGAATCAACCTGTTGGGATTTTTTGGGGATGGACTGCAATTGCTACTAAATGTTACCATGTGTGTCTTTCTACCATTTTACTTTGTGTACACATTTTATTTGGGCTTTAATTGTATTTTGCTGACACAACATCTGTGTTTCTCATTGCTTATTTGCTTGCTGGTGAAGAGCCAAGAGGAGATTTAAATACTGTTGGATCATGACACTTTATTATACATCAAACATCAATCTCACAGTTCAAAAATATAACAAGAAGAACAAAAGAAAAAAACGTTTTAAAGGGTTAGTTTTACAGATCATTACAGATGCATGCTCATCCAGGTCAGTAGATCCTAAAAAGTTGATTCTGTACATCTGGACATTTTCAGTGAGAGAAACGTTTCGTCGCTGATTCAAGTGACTTCTTCAGTCTCAGCTGACTGCAGGTTTCCTCAGCCTTATAAACAGTACGTTTGCACTGAAACCAGCACCACTGAAGGAACAAACAGTATGTTTTTGTCTTTCCACCTTTAGTTCAGAACATACCATCATGCAGTGCTTTAGACCTTAAAACTATATCTGTTTTGCATGGCAGCCCTCACAAAGAAGGCTACAGGAGGAACACAAAGAGGTAAAGAGGATGGTAATGAACATATACCTCATAAGAGGGGACAGCTGTTTTCTTCAAATCCAGTTAAAATAACATTCATTTCATTAAGCCAGTTTGTCATGTAGTTTCGAATTGTGACCACAGGGAGGCAGTGTGTGAAACGTTTTCTACAGTTGAGACAATAAATGTGGGTCATTTAATTAAAGCCATAACTATTTTATATGTGTCTAGATGACTTGGTGATGATGTTTGAAGACCACATGGACAGAAAACACCTCCAACAAATTTGCATGTTGGGTTTTAATGAGCAGTGCAGTTAAACAGCAGGATGAATGATTTTGTATTTGCAGCTTTTAAGGAATAATTTAATATATATTTTTTCTTATATTTAAATCCCAGTAACTGACTGAAAAGACTGTCAGTCCTGTGTTTTTGTATAGTTATTTTACGAAGAAATTCAATTCAATTCTATTCATATAGTGCCAAATCACAACATTAGTTATATTGTACAGTAGATCATACAATAATAGATACAGAGAAAAACCCAACAATCATATGACCCCCTATGAGCAAGCACCATGGCGATAGTATGAAGGAAAAACTCCCTTTTAACAGGAAGAAACCTCCTGCAGAACCAGACTCAGGGAGGGGCGGGGCCATCTGCTGCGACGGGTTGGGGTGAGAGAAGGAAGACAGGATTTCCGGCTCTTTTTTATAGAACCAGCTCTTTCGGCTCAGCTCACTAAAAAGAGCAGAAAGAGCCGGCTACCAACCAGCTCTTCAGGTTGCTTTAATTTATTATTAACAACAATATAAAATTATGCACAAAAGGAATTACTGATAAAAAAAAAACAACGTGGTTTTATTTATATATGTTTATATATAAATATATACGGTGGCCCCTAGAGACAAAGCACGTACAAACTCCAAAACACATTTGGTTATTTTTTAAATTATTTCCTGGTGTCAGCTGTTTCCTTGTTAAGCAAGCACAACAAACAACTATTGGTATGTTAAATATTTTTAAGTAACTTTATATATTTTACCTTGTTGGCAGTTTGCCTGCTTTTAGCTGTGCGTCCCTTGTCTTTGATCTGTCCTTCCTTATCTCAGTTCAAAGGTATATCTCATGGATTATGAAGTGTTAGAGAATCTATTTTGTCAGTGTTCCTTATTGCGCTGTCTTACTTCCTTCATGCTGTTTTCCCGATTGAAAACCTGAAAAGCGGGGCGAGCTTGAATGGTGAAAAAGAAACTTTTTTTTTAAGTGACATCAATCGATCAAGCCTTTTATTTGTCACATGCAAAGTTTACACCTGGAAAAACAATGAAATGTACAATACAATGGGCAAGTGGAGGAGGGGAAAAAATGAGACCTCTACTCATTCTGGCCTCCTGGTGGCAGGTCAGCATGAGAACAGAAAACAAAAACAACTCCTCTGCACAGAGAGCACATACATCTCCACATCACAACACCATAAACCACATGACAAGCAACTGGGGTGGGTAAGGGGGTGAGAGGTGAGCCGATGTAGACACAGCCATGCTGCCCTGCAGCTATTAATCCAGCGCTGGGCCCAGACCCACCGTCTGACCTCGGTCTTGGAGATAAGCGTTTGAAGGCGTTTGGAATCCCGGATGAGGGTGCATAGGATGGGAAGGAACAGTCTAAACACAGTCTGTTATCAGGGAGAAATTTTTGTTGTCCAGCTCCAGCCTTGAGACCACAGCTGGCGCCGATATGGTAGCTGCATGAAATGATGGTGGTTTCCTTTAGTGCGAACAACTGCATGTCAATTTTACAGTCGATCTAAATGTCCGTCAATGGTCTCTCAATCTCCCGTTGGAGATTTATTTATATTGCGCCAAATCGCAACAAAAGTCGCCTCAGGGCGCTTCATAGATACAGAGAAAAACCCAACAAATATATGACCCCCTATGAGCAGCACTTTGGCGACAGTGGGAAGGAAAAACTCCTTTTTAACAGGAAGAAACCTCCGACAGAACCATTGCTGGCTGTCTGAGTGGTGTCCCAGAAACGATGTGGGCTTCATAGATAATTGGCAAACCTCCTGCAGAACCAGGCTCAGGGAGGGGCGGGGCCATCTGCTGTGATTGGTTGGTGTGAGAGAAGGAAGACAGGATAAAGACACAATGTAGAAGAGAGCCAGAGGTGAATAACAACTATGATTCAGGGGATGTAACTTTTATTAGGGAAAACGCCAAAAAACATCTTATGGATTTTGAAGCATAAATGACGATAGCCAGTTTGAGTTATGTAAATGCCAACTACCACCCAGAGTGCTGTTTAGCAAAACTAACAAAATGTTTTTAAAATGTGTTTAAAGAATGACACTTTTATGTATGACAGTAAATTAGAACGGTAACGTGTGGGGAATATGTTCTTGAAGAGTCACTCTTGCATCTTTCAGCTTCACAGACCACCTGGCAGTCATGTTTGGAAAACTTCCACCTTGGGTTACTAACTGCTGGTTGGACACTGCTGTGGATGTTTTGTCCTATTTCATTGTGCTACTCTGTGCTCGTGGTTCGGGAATTCCTCTCACTGGTTATGTTTTTGGATTTTACGCCTTCCTCAGAGGTACTTTGCTTTCGTCTGATTTTAACGAAGGGGAATTAAAATATTTTTGTAAAGTTATGATTATTGTTGTGTTTCTGCTCCACTCTGTTTGTAGCACAGCTCACACTGCTGTGGCACCTAAATTGTTAAAATAAAATTAGAGATCCTCTTGGAATGAAAAGCGTCTCGACTTCTTTAAATTTCTTGAAGACGTTGAAGAACAGAAGTGAATGAGTACAGATACAGTGGGATGCAAAAGTTTGGGCAACCTTGTTAATAGTCATTATTTTCCTGTATAAATCGTTGGTTGTTACAATAAAAAAAAAAGTCAGTTAAATATATCATATAGGAGACGCACACAGAGATATCTGAGAAGTGAAATGAAGTTTATTGGATTTACAGAAAGTGTGCAATAATTGTTTAAACAAAATCAGGCAGGTGCATAAATTGGGCACCACAAAAAAAGAAATGAAATCAATATTTAGTAGATCTGCCTTTTGCAGAAATTACAGCCTCTAAACACTTCCTGTAGGTTCCAATGAGAGTCTGGATTGTGGTTGAAGGTATTTTGGACTGTTCCTCTTTACTAAACATCTCTAGTTCATTCAGGTTTGATGGCTTCCGAGCATGGACAGCCCTCTTTAACTCACACCACAGGTTTTCAATAATATTCAGGTCTGGACTGAGATGAACGTTCCAGAACGTTGTACTTGTTCCTCTGCATGAATGCTTTAGTGGATTTTCAGCAGTGTTTCGGGTCGTTGTCTTGTTGAAAGATCCAGCCCCGGCGCAGCTTCAGCTTTGTCGCTGATTCCTGGACATTGGTCTCCAGAATCTGCTGATACTGAGTGGAATCCATGTGTCCCTCAGCTTTGACAAGATTCCCAGTCCCTGCACTGGCCACACAGCCCCACAGCATGATGGAACCACCACCATATTTCACTGGAGGTAGCAGGTGTTTTTTCTTGGACTGCTGTGTTCTTTTTCCTCCATGCATAACGCCGCTTGTTATGCCCAAATAACTCAATGTTAGTTTCATCAGTCCACAGCACCTTTTTCCAGAATGAAGCTGGCTTGTCCAAATGTGCTTCAGCAAACCTCAAGCGGCTCTGTTTGTGCTGTGGGCGGAGAAAAGGCTTCTGCATCACTCTCGCATACAGCATCTCCTTGTGTAAAGTGCGCCGAATGGTTGAACGATGCACAGCGACTCCATCTGCTGAGATGATGTTGCAGGTCTTTGGTGCTGGTCTGTGGGTCGACTCTGACTGTTCTCACCATTCGTCGCTTCTGTCTATCCGCGATTTTTCTTGGTCTGTCACTTCCAGCCTTAACTTGAACTGAGCCTGTGTTCTTCCATTTTCTCAGTATGTTCCTAACTGTGGAAACAGACGGCTTAAATCCCTGAGACAGCTTTCTGTGTCCTTCCCCTAAACCATGATGGTGAACAATCTTTGTCTTCAGGTCATTTGAGAGTTGTTTTGAGACCCCCATGTTGCTGCTCTTCAGAGAAAATTAAAAGAGGAGGGAAACTTACATTTGACCCCCTTAAATACTCTTTCTCATTATTGGATTCACCTGTGTATGTAGGTCAGGGGTCACTGAGTTTACTAAGCCAATTTGAGTTCCAATAATTAGTTCTAAAGGTTTTGGAATCAATAAAATGACAACAGTGCCCAAATTTATGCACCTGCCTGATTTTGTTTAAACAATTATTGCACACTTTCTGTAAATCCAATAAACTTCATTTCACTTCTCAAATATCGCTGTGTGTGTGTCTCCTATATGATATATTTAACTGACATTTTTATTGTAACAACCAACGATTTATACAGGAAAATAATGACTACAAGGTTGCCCAAACTTTTGCATCCCACTGTATTACTGTCCCTGCTTTAGAGAGGTGAAGTGTGTCAAGGTTTATAAGGTTGGAGAAACCTGCAGTCAGCTAAGTCACCTGGATGAGTGACGAAACGTTTCTCCCACTGAAAAGGTTACGTCCAGATGAACAGAATCAACCTGTTGGGATGACTTGGTGATGATGTTTGAAGACCACATGGACAGAAAACACCTCCAACAAATCTGCATGTTGGGTTTTAATGAGCAGTGCAGTTAAACAGCAGGATGAATGATTTTGTATTTGCAGCTTTTAAAGAATAATACAGACCATAGGAATAATTTAATATATATTTTTTCTTATATTTAAATCCCAGTAACTGACTGAAAAGACTGTCAGTCCTGTGTTATTGTATAGTTATTTTACGAAGAAATAATCAATAAAATTAATTATCAAATGTGTAGAAAGTCTGTTTGTGACTCCAGTTTGAAAATAGTCACCACAGAAGCTTATTTTTTAAATCTTTTCCTGGTGTCAGATTTTTCATTCTTAAGCAAGTTACAACAAAAAGCTATAGATACGTTAAATATTTGAGTGACTTCATATTTCCCCTTGTTGGCCGTTTGTCTGCTTTTAGCTGTGTGTCATTTCTTTTTTTCCCCTTATCTCAGATTAAACGTATATCTGGTGGATTGTGAACTGTTGGAGAATCTATGGCATGTGTAGCATTGTTTCAGTGTTCCTCATTGCGCTGTCTTACTTCCTTCATGCTGTTTTCCCGATTAAAAACCTGAAAAGCTGCTTAGCCGCAACCTTTTCTAAAATCCTAGCAATTAATGGTAATTTTGAAATTGGTCTGTAACTGCTAATAAGAGAAGGGTCTAACTTGTTTTTTTTTTTTGTTTGTTTTTTTTAAGTATCTCGGGGTCTTGTTCACAAGTGATGGGAGAAGGGAACGGGATATCGACAGACAGATTGGTGCAGCGGCTGCAGTGATGTGGACGCTGTAGCCTACCAGTCTGTTATGGTGAAGAGAGAGCTGGGTGTAAAAGCGAAGCTCTCAATTTACCGGCCGATCTACGTCCCCACCCTCACCTATGGCCACGAGCTGTGGGTAGTGACCGAAAGAACGAGATCGCGGATACAAGCGGCAGAAATGAGCTTCCTCCGAAGGGTGGCTGGCCTCTCCCTTAGAGATGGGGTGAGAAGTTCGGCCATCCGGGAGGGGCTCAGAGTAGAGCCGCTGCTCCTCCTCATCGAAAGGAGCCAGCTGAGGTGGTTCGGGCATCTGACAAGGATGCCTCTTGGGCGCCTCCTGGGTGAGGTGTTCCGGGCATGTCCCACCGGAGGGAGGCCCCGGGGCAGACCCAGGACACGCTGGAGAGATTATATCTCTCGGCTGGCCTGGGAACGCCTTAGTGTTCCCCCAGATAAGCTGGAGGAGGTGGCTGGGGAGAGGGAGGTCTGGGCTTCTCTGCTTAGGCTGCTGCCCCCGCAAGCCGGCCCCGGATAAAGCGGATGAAGATGGATAAAATGAATAAACCAAACTATTTGCATAGAAATGTATTTCTATTCCTATTTGTTGGATCTTCCAACGATAGCCTGCTGTTGTATATTCAATCCAATCATACACGAGAAGGCCATTTTTAAGCAGTTTAACAGAATTTAAGCAGTTTAACAGAATTTGACAATTTCTAAAGTTCTGGGTTACAAAAGTCCCATAACCTTTAAGAACTTTGCTTTATTTGCCTCCGGTCATTGCAGAGTTGTTCATCTCATCTATGTTGTGCAAAGGCTAATCCAGAGACAATACCCCAGCATCAACAGGTTCAGTGGTGCAGGATTAATGGAAGGCTCCTCACGGAGATCTCCGACTTCTCTGATCAATTTCGTAAGTCGGGGTTCCACTGTAGTGTAGTTTTATTGCATATTTTATATCATAAGTATCAAAAAGGGAGCATCAGTAGGAAAGTAACAATAGGAACACAGGGCCTCTCTCAGTAGAACGTGGGACGGGTGTTACACTTATTTGAAAAACCTCTCAGAAAAGTAGGATCAAGGTACACAATGAAGCCCATATATGTGATTTCATTTTTTTATTGAGTCAGTAAAACATTATTATTACTTTATTATAACTACAACATAAATCCATATTTGTTACTAAACTTCAAATAGGTGAATCATCATTCCTATCATTTATGCTAACTTTTAATAGAGATAATTTTCTTGATAATTACAAAATCAATAGCAAGGATTTAACATGAGCATGATTAGATTCTATGCTTTCACAAGTAAATACATGAGAACACACTCTGAGCAGCATCAGACTTCTACGAGTGTCACTTTGTTTGGATGACCACTGTTGGTTGAGACACGAAACCAGTTGCAACTGGTTGCGCAGGCATCATCATCATTGCTGGCTGGACAGTTGGAATAGGCTGCATGCTGACAACAGGGTTATTCTGTACAGTGATGACAGTCGGGTTTTTCTTGCGATGCTTTAACTCGCGATGCATCTGACACCAGGAGCACCACTCGCAGAAACAGGAAAGTACAATATCCTTACAGAGAGAGCCCTGCAGAAAGAGCATACAAGCATACAGATTTTGTGTAATTCAGGTGGAAGAGCAGGTTCAACAAAATCTAACAATCAGAAGTTTGGTAGATTAATCCCTTGGAATCTCCTCGGAAGAGATATTATGTGTGTGAATGTTAGACAAAAAAGGTTTAGACATAGATTAAATCCAATATAGATTTTTTTTGATTTGGTGAATAAGATTTGTAATTCCTAGTTAAGTTAATTTTTGAGTTCAGTGTCACCATCAAAGGCTTCATACCTTGATGCCATATCGGTTTCGCATGCCAGCTCTTAAGGACAAAACTGCAGGAGGAACACAGATCGGTATCCCACAGGCTGCTAATATACCAGGGCCACATATATCACATAAAGGGAGACAGCTGTTCTCTCCAAAGTTTCCTGAAACAGTGCAGGCGAGACAGGGGCAGCACCAGAATCCATAGCAGCCTGAAAAACACAGACACACATCAATAAAGTGGTAACAAGTCTCAAAAGATGAAGGCAACACAAATGAGGAAAAAAAATCCTGAATTTAATCTGTGAGTCAGTAAAATTTAACTGGCTTCTTACAAGTTTTCATATCCTGACAACAGCCAAGGACATCACTGTCCCAGTCTGTCAAGGGTTTTCCTGCAATTGCCATTGTATGTTGAACTTCACCCACAGACACTGAACGCTCACTCTGTGAAAGTCGAGAAGAAAAAGTAAAATAACTACAGCTGACACACAGTGCTGTATAATACATCTACATCTCTACATTAAGCTTGATTTACAAAGTAAATTCACAAGAAATGTTATATTGCAAGGTGAAGACACTACAGCATTACACAGAGAAAAAAGTAAGCACGAGTAATCATCTGGTGAGTGTAAGAAAAAATTAAAAGCTTTCTATGGACATTCAATTGACCTCTGTTTCCCTGAACAGGACTAATGTACTGCATGTGCACATATGTATTTCCAAAAAATTAAAAAGCGATAACTTTTCTATAAAACTGCTACTAGCTTCATGATATAAATTACCTTTCCCAGTCTATGTAACAAAGTTAATGTGAAATTACTTGTAGAAAACTGGAAACTCTTACCTTTTGTTGCTGGACACCCTCTGCCCACTTCTGATCCTTGAATGAATGACTGAAAGGATGCTCCTTGGATTGGGAGTTTTATTGTCAGTTGGGTCAACACAAACAATGCTGCAAAGCCTGAAATGCTGAACACTGAGAAATGAAACTAAAAGTGCATTCCTACAACAGTATCTGCCCATTATGTGTTAATAATTGCATCAAACAAGGAAAAACACAACTGACATGTTTCAAAAAGGATGCTTATTATAAATGAAAGAGTCCCAAATAGTAAAGAAATAGTTCCTCCCCCCCCCTTTGCACAAGTCGAGGAGCGTGTCTGGTTACATTTCACTGTGAGCTATACTTTATAACTATGCATGTGACGAATAAGGAACCTTGAATCTCTTGAATCTTGAATTTGGAACAGGAGCTAATAATAATTATTATCATGTTTGTCTTTTTATCTTAACAACCAATAGAACTTACTGTGGTAGGATAGCTGTACTAATATTGCCAGTTTATCTTCCATATTGCTTATTTTTGACTGCACATTTCTCTAATGTATCAGGATTTTAGTTTTCTCACCCTTTTCCTTCAGTGTCGTTATGCATGAGAACAAATGGAGGTTATATATAGTTTTTTTTAATTACATGTTTGGTTGATTTTTTTTTTTAAGTGAGTGATACATGGATAAGTCTGTGGTCTCCACATGCTTCAAGAGATTCACCGTCGTCCCTGTGCCCAAGTCCAACATGCCCTCATGCCTGATTGACTACTGGCCTGTTGCACTGACTTCTGTAGTAATGAAGGTGTTCGAGAAGGACTGCACCCTTCTCTAACAGATCCACTCGCCTACCAACCTAGACGCCATCGCCCATGTCTTGCACACCACCCTTAGCCATATAGACAAGAAACAGGGTAACTATGGCTACGTTCACACTGCAGGTGAAAGCGCATCAAATCCGACTTTTTTGACCCTCTGCGACCCATCTATCCGATCATGGTCTGACAGTGTGAACGGCGCAAATCCGATATTTTCAAATCCGATCTGGGTCACTTTCGTATGTTGTACTGAATCCGATACATATCTGATGTTTTAGAAAGCGACTGCTGTTTGATGGTCATGCCGCATTAAATCCGTCTTTTACGTCACCGACACAAGACAGACGCCAATTATCAGCGCCGGAGAAGACATCGTGAACGCTTCCTGGCCATCCCGTGTAGATGTCAGTGAAACTGTTGGGAAGACAACGTGAACGTTTTATTTGTACTGTATAATCTGCAGATTCTGACAGAAATCTGCAACTATCCTTTGAAGCACCGCTCCTCTAAAACAGCAATAAGGATCATTATTAGGTTATTTACATTATTATGTAAATAACAAAATAACTTAAAGCAAAAATTGGGAAACGTAAAGTCCGAAGTCTTTATATTAAGGCCATCAGTCAAACACTACTGTTGCTCTGGGTCTAAACAGAGCGCGTTGTGTGTGACGTCTTCTTTTCTGCATGCGGCCGCTTTGAGCGTTCACACTAGAGCGCGTTTGCTGTCACATTTTATTTGTAGTGTGAACGAGCAGACAAAAAAAAATCGGAGTGAACGTAGCCTATGTGAGATTGCTGTTTATTGATTACAGTTCAGCATTTAACACAATAGTGCCCGGTAGACTATTCACACAGCTGAGGGATTTGGGACTCATTAGTCGTCTGTCTGCATGGGTGCTAGACTTCCTCACTGGCAGAACTCAGGTGGTGAGGGTGGGTTGGAGCTCCAGTGTAGAGGGTGCAGTCCTTCAAGTATCTCGGTGTCCACATCTCCTCAGACATGACATGGTCTGCCCACATTCAGGTCCAGTCCGAAAAGGGCAGGCAGCGCCTGTATCACCTCTGACAACTGGGGAAGTTCGGCTTCGCTCCAGTGATCCTCTGGACTTTCTATACAGGCGCTGTGGAGAGCATCCTCACACAGAACATCGCATCCTGGTGCGGGAACAGCTTTGCTAAAGACCAAAACGTTCTTCAGAGAGTGATCTGTACGGCTGCACGACTGCCCTCCCCTCCCTACAGGACATTTACACCAGGAGATGCTGGTCCAGAGCAGCTCAGATATGGAAGGACCAGTCCCATCCCAGCAATAAACCTTTCCAACTTCTGTAATCAGGCAGAAGGTTCAGAACCATCCAAGCAAAAACAGAGAGGCTCAAGAGGATTTTCTGTCCTCAGGCATCCATGTGTTAAATCAGGACATGCTTATGACTGTTTACTTTTTAATTTAGCAATGGGTTAATTGTCTTTCATACACTTTAATACAGAAAATCTTTAAAGACTTACTACATAAAAATGTTAGTAGATGTGCAGGAAAAGCCAACTGTGTCACCTCGTGGTAAAAATGCTGCTTTGCTCAGTGGTCGAAACATTCAATCAACAGGGCACTCAGTCTTGTGCAGCATACTTTTCACTGCTTCGTTATGAACAAACTACAGTTATTAAGAATATTTCTGTAAGACCTGCTTATGTTTGTTCTTGTTGCTACTTGTAACATAAGTGGATTTTAGTGCTTTCTGTTCTTTTCTAGCAGCTAATTAATGACTTTGTTGCCACCATCAAAATGTAATTCACATGCTAATTTGATAGGCTAACCCCCTATGGTAGTTAGGGATTACTTGAATGAATAAATAAAATAAAAAATAAAAGCAAATAAAATCTAATAATTACAAAGAAGAAGAACAAACCAGAAACTAGTTAACAAACTTTAAAAAAAAAAAGTTTTTTATATGTAGCTTAAATATGCTAGTGACCATAGAGGTAATTTAGATAGGCGTCACATTAGCCGTTGACTGAGAGGGTGTGCCTCGCTTACCAAGAGATCTTTCTTCCTTAGAAGCTTGGAAGATGAAGACATCGTAGTCAAGGCTTGAGCATAGTTTAAGGCCACAATGAAGAGGTCAAGGGTCGGAGATGCCTGATTGTTTGATTGTTTCCGCACTCTTTCAGGGGTTTAATTGTTTTTGTCAGTGTTTATTGTAGCTCGGACTGTTTCTTGTGTTTCTGTGTAAAGCCGAAGTGATAAAGAACCATATTGCTTGTGTACAGAGACTAACTGGAAGTATTCGGGCAGTATTGACAAACTGCCTGTAGAGAGATACTTCCCTTCCTTGTGTTGGAGAGCCATCTTGTGGTTAGGGATGGTACTGAAATTAATTTATCAATTAAGGACTTATTCTCTAATGACCATTTCAAAATGGATGTCAAAAAAAGAATTCAACTCTCAATAGAAAACTCATTTCAAAAACCATTTTCTAATTCTAAATAAAAAAACAGAATTTTACAAAAATCTTTTTCAAAATGCAATTTTAAAAAAAGAGAAATAAGTGAATTGATTAAAAAAAAAAGTCAAAGATTTATTTCTGACAAGAAAAGTTGTTGGTTGGAGATATGTTACACACAGAAACAGCGATGTCCTCTTCAGTCACTTCAGCATCCCCGAAGCATCCCTAAGAGTTATACAGCAGCACTGTGAATAACACTGCCATGCTGCATCTGTAAATGATGCACAGGCTGCAGGTATTCAGACATACTGTCATGGACGAGAGTCTGGTGACCCAGTTTTTAAGTTTTGATTATTTTATATTCTTTGATTTTGTGATTTTTCTCATGGTTTAGTCTTTTGATTTTCTGGCTCTCTAAGTTCTTCAGTGTTTTGTGATTTCCCGTTCTTAGGTTTTGTTTCTTGTGATTAGTTTCTTTTAGAAAATCAATATTATAATCCCCACACAAACAGAAAGTCTTATTTCCCTTAGCCCTACTTAATAAATCTTCCACTACATCTATACATTTTTCCAGGCTTTCTATATATACAAGTAACAATTATATTCTTCGTTCCATTTCTAGTTCTACTGTAAGAGTCTCCATTAAGTCGTCAATAACCATAGACATATCTTTAAGTTGTTTACATTTCAGATCACAGTTAACAAAAAGTGCCACCCCTCCTGCCTTCTTATTAGATCTATGTACTATAACTCATACCCGTCAATATAGAAATCACAGCCCCTTTTCTCATCTAGCCATGTTTCAGATAAAGCAATTACTTTAAACTTGCCTCTCAAACTATGCAAAAAATCATTAATCGGAGCAAAGTTTTTATATAGGCTTCTACAATTAAATGGTAAATGGTAAATGGCCTGTATTTGTATAGCACTTTACACATCCAGTCACACACACATTCACACACACATTCACACACACTGGTGATGGCAGCTACATTGTAGCCACAGCCATTAAAAGCAATTAAAGAAAATATATTACTTATATCAACGTTATCTCTAAATTGGTCCTCCATATAATATTCACATGTCTCATTAATTGTGTTAAGCACATTCCCTTCTAGATCAATATTGGCTTCAAAGTCATATGATTTATAATCTAAATCACCGCTCATTGTAAATGAGTATTCTTTAAATGACTATTATTCTCACAAAAAAACAAAAGACGAAACAACATTAGCAGTCGGCATCTGTCTACCAACATAAAGAGAAAATCCGGTGATCTTATCACAGTCCCATGTCCAAATTACAGCCTGACTCTGGTCCTCTTCCATACAATTGACTCCAGTAATATTATCTCATATATATATATATATATATATATATATATATATATATATATATATATATATATATATATCCAATTCCTCGAGATCTTTAATCGTGATGACCTTAGCTTCTGGTGTTCCATTAAGCTTTATCATCACTTTACAGTTTCTCGTCCAAGTTGCTTGGATTTTTTCCCCCCTTCCGTAATATGCGAGCTTGTCTGGCGATGTCTGCATTCTTTTTTGCAAGATGTTCATTCAAGTATACTCCGCTTCCTCTCAGCTGTCTGGACTGCCTCAGTAAGTCAGTTTTGTGTTTTTGATTTACAAATCTCACTACTATCGCTGGAGGTGCTTTAGCATTCTTTCTGGGAAGGGTATAGCATGCTGCAATGTTGTTACTGTGCAGGGGCAGTTTTTTACTCGCAAAAAACTCCACAACTTGCCGCTCCAGTGTTTGCAGCTCTCTACCGGGGGCTCATCACCACCAGTTTTTACACCGATCCCTGTCTCGATGACTCTCGCGTAACTCCTATGTTTGGTTTCCAGACCAGTAATGATGACATCCTCAAGCCATGTCTACTGTTCCAACTCCTCCACTCTCATTTCTAAGAGTTGGATTTTCTTGTCTTTCTCTGTAATCAAGTTTTTTAGTTCTTTAATTTGGTCCATCAGAGACGTAAGTAATCCTTGTTGCTTAATTACTTTCTTGACATCCGTCGACAATGAATTAAGTGAAAGCTTGATCTCCTCCAAATCCTCTTCGATTTTCTTCATTTTTGCCATTTTCTCCTCTTTTCGATATCTATCCTTTGTTTATTCGTTTCCCTTTGTTACTATTACCTAATTCCAGGCAGGATCTATACTCAGAATTACATAAAATTAATTAGAATCACCAAACAATTTTCACCACGCCACCCGCCTGTTTCTTTCTGCGCCATCTTGTTTCCTGACAATCTGGTTGTAAGATTACGATAATTATTTATTAAAAGTAAGACATTTTAAATGAGAATGAAAGAAACGCATGTCTTTGTGCCTTCCTTTCCTTGTTAATGCCCTACGTGGCACCCTGGAAAAACTTTGCTAGACCCACCCTGCACAGCTACCAACTATCAGCTAGTGATGTGTCGGTCACAAACAAAACGGCTATTAAGGTGCAACACTGAGTTGAAAGCAGTTTCTTAGCACCTGGTTGATGAGGGAACAAGGTTTGTAACAAAGTTTGTCTGGTAGATATCTATTTTGTTGTTTTACGGAGCATATAGCTGCTGACCGCTACTAAGCATAAAGGCTAAGTTTTCACCCACTAGAGGGCGCTAACGTACCTCGTCATGTTTAGGCAGCGATGCCACGATTTCCCTGTTATATGCAATAATTTACAAGTTTTAGTGTTATTTGTTATGTAAGGTAAGGAGAATTAATTTGTGATTAATGAATAAGTCAAAAGGTTAAAGGTAACACACTGTTTGATTTACTAATAGTCTTTTATTCTGTATGTTGTAGCTCTTACGGTGTGTTCACATACACGGCTGTTTAATAAAAGGATTGTGAACCATCAGTTTGAGAGACCATCTTTTCAACCGGGTATGCTACACAAACAGTTTACCCTTGCGTCCTCCACACGTGTGCTTCAAGGACTTCTTCCTGTGTGCAGCAGCTGCATGACTCAGTTGAAAGAACTCTGATTAAAAAAACGGTGCTGAGTGCACGCTTATAGCCCATCTCTGTGAATTGCATTGCAGGGCTCAGCAGACAGATCCCACTCGTACACATTCCTGGATGGCTCATGGATCTGGTATTTTGCGTCAGGAACATCAACTGAGGATGTGGGTTAGATTTCTTTGAAAGAGAGGAAGAGAAGGCCGTGAATTAATCTGTCAAATAAAGTTGCACAACTGTAGATGATCGGTCATTTTAGTCCCTCTTCTGTGTTTGTCCTCCTCACAAGGTTTAACACAAAACTGCCAACAGTGAACTTATTAAACAGACCCGTCTGACAGTTTACAAGCATGTCTAAAGAGCAGCAGCTTTTAAATGTTGCTGTGACTGACGAATTCACTGCATTCAGTCCAGGAGAAAAGCCTCTTTGATTTTGTTGGAAGAAAGTGGAGGACGAGGATGATATGGGTATGAAGGACTGGACAGAGGTCTCAGGTAGAAAAGGACGAGAACGAGGGAGGAAGTGGAGTGAGGATGAAAGTTTGGTTGGAACGATAAGGTGGAAATGGGTGATAGGTGAAATCAGTTCAGATGAAGGAAGTGCTGTAGTTTGGAAGAAGATAGCAAGAGAGGAATTCAAAGTAATATTGACGTTTAGGAAGGAGGATGAGAACATACAGTTATGTTTAATTGTGGTATCAAAGATACCTTCAACATAAAGTCCACTTTACTCTAGTTTCATGAAAATTAGAGCTGATTGTGAACACTCATGACAATTCAAGTCAAGCTACACAAAGTGGGTGAAGGAAACAGGAAGTCAGAGCAGGAACAGAATCGAACATCCGGAACTTTCTAAGAGCTGCTGCGAGTAGCTTTTGCCGTTATATATGTCTGAACTGTTGAAAATCTGTGTTGATTTTGTTACACTGATTCATTAACATAACTGATTTTCATCTGTACAAATGAACTGATTTTAAATGAAAGCATATTTCCTTAGATTATGTGGCTTTTTGATACTAAATAATAATAAAGTTTATAATGCCCTCTTTCATGTAACTGTGGGCACTCTGGGGTTTCTATAACCCGGTTGTCAGAAACTTCCCACACTGTCTGTCAAGTTTGTGATCACTGTGGTTGATGCTGCTGCTGATTGGTTGTGGTGGTGGTGGAGCTTGTGGTGGGCCTGTAGATGTTTTTTTTTTTTTTTCTGTTCTCAATCTGATCTCCCTGTTGGAGCTCAGTCTGGGGGGAGTTATTTTTTCCTCGTTATCTTTCCTCATGTTGTGCTTTTCCATTGTTATACCTCTCTGACCTGTCTTCCCCATGTGATGTTTTTGTGTAATGTATGTATGGTTGGAGGGAAAGATGGCGCCGCCATTGCGTGCAATAGGTCGGCAGCCTTAACATGAAATTTCTCACTTGTGGGACTAATAAAGGTATCTTATCTTATAATGCCAAGACTCTGGTCCTCAAACATTCTGTCACTGTGAGCTTAAATGGTTAAAGGAGTGACATGCATTCATGAATCTGTCCATAGTCACAAATAATCCAACTATTTTTCAGGCTTTGTTGCAGAGCAGGTGTTCAGTCACGGGCCTACTTTATAAAATGATTTAGAGTGTGGGCAAATTAAGTATGAGAGGAGGTTTAGCAGCTGGACATTTCACAAATTAAATGTAGTTTTATTTATATGGCACCAAATATCTTAGTGTAGTGATTAAAACCACACAATAACCGTCAAGCGCCTTTATACTATTCATACATTCACACATGCTCTAAAACAAACTAGGGAGAAAAATGCAACAAAAAAGGAGAAAGAGGAAAAAGCAGTGACACAATCACATGTACAGCCAGTCTTGTAGGAGACAATACAATATAAATTACATTTCAATGCATAAATATCCCTTTTTAATGTATAATATATTAAATTACCATACCTCCTACATCCACAAAATCATCTCAGGCTCTTTGCCTTCACAAATCACCCTTGTTCACAGCCACTCATCAGCACAAAGGAGAGAAGAAGAGCACATGCTACTACTTTTATACCCTCCCTTTCATCCCCTGGGTCCTAAAGCCTTCCCAATTACAGCATTTGTAACTTGCGACATAATGGCAAGTCACACCAATATACCCATCTATGCTAATGGAAGGCCACATGTCAGCTGGACTAACAAAATCCCCCTTCTGTAGGTCAGCCGTGGCTTTCTCCTTGATGTTGCTGTCCTTGTCCTCCACCACTTCCTTGAGTGTCTTTCTCGATGGAAGGATAAAGGTGGGGTCATGCTTTTAGATGAAGGCCCTGAAAGCTTTCATTCTCTTCAAAGAGCTGCAAATCTTCCACAAGAAATACAGCAGAGCCTCATCCAACCCGGTCTTTCTGACTTTCACAGTAGAAAATAGACTACATTCAAAAGGGTTAAATTAAGTAACTCCAACTTCAAACATTTGTTTAGGGTATGATCCTATTACTAAAACACAACAAAGAAACAAACTTAGCAATGGCTTTACATCACATCCACTTTTCATGCTGTCAAGCTGACTGTGACATCACTGGTCTAGCCCAATCATCTTTCTGTCACCCTTCTTCAGGACAATCAGCCTTCACTCCGTGTACTTTAAATCTCCCATCTGTCATTCTCCCTTGCAGACCCATTTGTGCAACCCACCTCTTCCCCATCACCTCCTCTCTCTCGTCACTCAGGCTCCATTTAAGCCTCCATCTTCATGTCCACCACCAGGATCTAGAGTCTGCAGGTCATGCTCTAATCCCCATCACCGCTGGGATTCTGTTCATCAGAGTCTAACCTCAAACTGAATTCTGTACATCAATTAATCATCTCCAGTTCCTTCAAATGATCTCTCATATTGAAATATATGGGACCTTCACTTGTTGTTGTTTGATGATGTTTAGATGTATTCACTGAATTAAACTGACTGAGTATAGTGTCAGTGTTGGGGATGGACATCAGCCAGGATAGCTTGTGAGACTGATGACATCCACAAACAGCAGCAGGTCAGTATTATTACTAATGACTTATTATTGGTGGGGATGGTTATCATTATGATACCGATGTTTTTGGTGTCATTGTTAATGACTTATTCTCAATGTTACCCTACACCCTTCCCATTTGCATGTTTTGAAGGGTGTGGTTGTTTTTTGTTTTTGTTTTTGTTTGGGGTTTTTTTTGGGGGGGGGGGGGGGGTTCGTCACACCAAGACATGGGTCTTTGTCTCTGACCACAGGACGGAGTCAAAGACTCATGAATCTCTGCGGTTATTTTCTCAGCAGTCCACACACACAGAGTGTCTTTAAGTAGTTTTATTGATTTATTTATAGGGCTATTACATGCTATACTATATCGGATACCTCCAAACATGGGTTATTACTAGAGTGCAGCAAAGGAGATATCTATGGTCAGCTCTGGGAAGTTGTTTTTGACACACAAGAAGTGACCAAACAGATGGATGCAAAGTAATTCTAAATGTTTTAGAAGGCCTGCCAGTATTATGGCTTTCGATTGTCTTTCTCTCTCAGGTAATTTCATTCATGGGAAACAAATGTTGTTACACATATATCAATATTTATTAAATATACAATTACAGTAAAAATACAATTACTTCATATATGATACAGCCAAAGACTGTATCAGGAAAGTAGAAATAGTAGAAGCTGATTTAACAAAATAATTCAACACTGTAGGAAAGCTTTTATTTGCATTCCGGAGGAGATTTAGATCAATAACCCCTTTCAAGCATGATGTAAAGTATAAAACATATATAAAATTAATAAATATATACAACAACTGGAACGCACACCGAACGTTAACCTACAGTACCATAAACTACCTTGAGTTAAGGTCGAATTATGAGGTTGCCAATCAACCAAAATTGAGAAACCTGAAATTTTCTTTGAAAATAAAAAAATAAATACACCTGAATTAAACAACACAGAAATTAATCCCAAGAGAGGGGAAAAACAGACATCAAGACTTCAAATATAATATCACTTGAATACAGAGACGGGCATCGGTGGTCAAAACCCATTCCTATCCGAGCGACTCTTCCGCCACAGATAGATGGCCAACAACACTGAAAGACAAACGGTAACAGATTTGACCTGAGCGGAAAAACTAGAACATCTTCAATTTGCAGTAGAAAAGGTTTTCAGGCGTTTTTAAGAAATTGTGTCCAGGTTTGAAGAAAAAGCCAACTTACCAGCAAGAATACCGGGTATCAGCAGGGAAAGTACTATTGGAAAGACACTGTGTGGTGGAGGATTACTGAGGCTCACTGTCTTGTCACCATACTTTATCTAGAAAACACAAAAACGCATTTCACAGAGGGACGTCTCAACAGAGCAAAGGGTCACAGTATTTCCTCTATTACTACCATTTTGAAATATATCAATTTGAAAACGGCTGTAGAGAACTGTTGTTATCTCTATGTCTGTTTCATGGTTTTTTGTTTTACTATGTTCCTTCCTTTCATGTCCCAGTTTCATCTCTGTCTTGTCTTCAGCGTCTGTTGTGGAAGTCTTGTCTCTGTGTTTATTTACCTCCCAGCGGTGTCTCTGTTTAGTTTTTTCAGGTTCACGTTCTCACCGTTTCCTTCCTGTTTTATTTTGATAGTCCCGTGTACATTATATTCAGTTTTGCTTACTATGTCTCATTACTTCAGTCTTCACGTGGTCTTTGTTTTGTTCTCCCCACAAGCTGTGTGATCCATGGGCCCCTGTTGGAGGCCAGTCTGTGAGTTACTGGTTTTCGTTCTTACCTGAGCTATTTTGAATAGCACATTTTGAGCTCTTAAGCAATAAAGCTATTCTGAAGTTTGTGTTCGTGAGTTTTGAGTCCTGCATTTTTGTCCCACCCTGCCTGCCGCATAGCGAAACCTGACATAAAAGGATTGATTCTCATTATCTTTTCCCTCACTTGTTGTACTGTTTCCGTTCAGGTTGCCAGCCCTCACCTGCTGCCTTCCTGGTGGTGCTCCAGTTTCTCCCAGCGTCCTAGCCTCTTGCTCTCCTGAAGCTTCTAGTGCGATCCCCGTCTGCCATAGGTCACTTGCAGTTTCACCCCGTCTTTCAGATGGATGCTTATTTTCGTATAGGCTGTTTCTTCTGGTATGCCAAATATGTGGATGTTGCTTCTTCACGATCTTGCTCAAGGTTGGTTATTTTTTCTTGCATCTGCTGTGTGTGGCTCAACAACATCACAAGGGCCTCGTTAGCTTCTTTGTGCCACTTTCCTAATTCTGTCACCCAGCACTGCATTTTGTTAAGTTTTGCTATTTCTTCTTGAATTGTTTCCTGAATTTCTCCAAATTTCCTTTTCATAGCATAACTGATGCAAGTTAGTTCTTTTTTCACTTCACTTTTGACTTCAGCTTTGAATATTTTTAGTTTTTGTGGGAGACCTCATGGTCACTGTGCTGTCTTCATGCTTGTGTCCATCTGTCCCGTTGTCTCTCTTCATCCCTTTTCAGCTTGGTTAGCATTTCATCAGCTTTCTTTGGTTTCTTCTTTTGTTTTCCTCACGCGCATGCATCATTTGAACCATGTCAGTATTTTTTAAAGTCAGTTCTTCCCAGTCAGTCACGTCTCCCTGTCACTGTTAGTTACTGTTGTCTCTGTGCTCCATGTTCTGTTTCTGAGCCCTCCTTGTGTTCCTGGTGTCTTGTCTCTAGTGAAGGTTTAGTTTTTCTGTCTCATGTAGTCTCCGTGTGCTATGTGCTTGGGTCTAAACCTGCCATGTTCCACGTCTCTGTGTCAAGTCTGCTTATGTCTCATGCTTCCTGTTTTACTTTGATAGTCCTTGTCCTATGCCAGTGTATCTAGTTTTGCTTCCCTTTGTCTCATTATGTCTGATTAGTCCCAGCTGTGTTTCCCTCCTGTTTCTCATTCCCTCCTCGTGTATTTAAACCCTGTGTTTGCCTTTTGTCACGTCGTACCCTCATGGCTGTGTGATTCTCTGTGTGTTTGGTTCATTAGGTTTCCCAGTTTAGTTTTGCATTGTTTATTTATTCAGCAAATAAAGCTGTTTTCTGAGTTTTGCCTACAAGTCTGCATTTGGGTCCTTTCCTGCCTGCCACACACGATCATTTCATGACATTTTTTAAAGCGCTGATTTGATCTTTTCTTCTGCTAATTGTATTTTAAAGCTCAATAAAAAAAACAGTAATTTGAAAACATACCAGAAATGTATTTATGGTGTAAATTGTTAGCACAGTACTGCACTTCTGAGGACTTTGTAAGGTAATAGAGATGTTGTGATGTTATACCTATTATCACATTAATCACACTTAAAAGAAAGATTTACCTTTAAGTCATAAAATTCTGTGTTGGGTGGCCTTTTAATCCGACAGATAAATGAATCCATCTCTTTGGCCTCCAGGATACAGGGGTGTTCCTGTTTGTCTTGAACGCCCCACACTGATAACTCTTCTTTTGACATCTCCAGGTTGTCTGACTTTTTCTGAAACAACAACAGAAGTCTGACCTTCAGTGAGCTGATGTCATATGTTAGTAGATTGTTTCAACAGACGCAACATTACCTGTATGGTGACGCGTACATCTTCCCCTGTTCTTATAGCCGTGAAGCTGGTAAACTCAGGGTCCGGATAGTAGGTGATGTTTGTGGAGCAGGCCAAGGTTTGATTGGCTACTTTCAAAGACACACTGCTGCTCAAAGTTTTTTCAGCTGCAGGTGTGTCATAGGTGAGACTCTGCAAGGACATTGACTGTATAACACAGAATGTATTTAGTGTGTGGACAGTACAGCAAGCAGATGATGATGTCAAGGTAAACCAAGCACAAACACATTTCCAAAAGAGCTGGAATGCTTACGTCACCTTATTTTGTTGAGCATAAAGTGCATCCAGGAAGTATTCACAGCACTTCACTTGTTCCACATTTTGTCATGTTTATTCCAAACATTCCAGCAGCTATTCCTTATTCCAAAATGGATAAAATTCACTTTCAAGATTCTACACACAGTGTACCATAGTGACAAAGTGAATGATAGTTGTTTGAACTTATTGCAAATATAGTTTTTTAAATTAAGAATATAACATATACATAGGTATTTCCAGCCTTTTCCATGACATTAAAAATCAGTCATCTGATTTTGATTCAGTCAAAATCAGATCATCTGTCACATGTTTTTACATCTCGACTGAAGTCCACCTGTGGTAAATTCACTTGGTTCGATGTGATTTGGAAAGGCGCACATCTGTCTATATAAGGTCCCATAGTGGACAGCGCATGTCAGAGCACATGTAGACCTCTGAGACAGGATTGTATAGAGGTGCAGATGTGGGGAAGGGTACAGAAAAGGTCCCAATGAGCAAAAATGCTGGCCTCTTGTATGGAACCACGAGGACTTCATAGTTCTGGCGGCCTGGCCAATCTGAGTCGGGTTATAAGGGCCACAGTCAGGCAGGAGAACCTTCCAGAAGGACAATCATTTCTGCAGCACCTGAAGAACTCTCAGACCATGAGAACAAAACTCTTTGGTCTGATGAAACAAAGATGGAACTCTTTGGCTTAAATGCAAAGTGTTGGGAGGAAACTAGCACTGCTCATCACCTGCTCATCACCTGGCCGATACTATCCCTACAGTGAAGCATGGTGGTGGCAGAATAATGGTTAGGGTTGAGATGAGATGAATGCAGCGATATGCAGTGACATCCTTGATGATAACCTGCACCAGAGCACTCTGGACATCAGACTGAGGGGAATGCTCATCTTTTGGCAGGAAAACAATGCTAAGCACACAGTCAGGATGACAAAGGAGTGGCTTCAGGACAGTCTGTGAATGTCCTTGGGTGACCCAATTTAGAGCCCAGACCCAACTGAACCTCTCTGAAAATGGCTGTGCTCCGATCCTCATCATCCAACCTGATGAGCTGTAGAGGTTCTGCAAAAAACAATGGGAGAGATTTCCCAAAAATAGTTGTGCCAAGCTCATAGTATCATAATCTAAAACAGTTAGGTCTGTAATTGCTGCCAGAGGTGCTTCAACAAAGTGCTGAGCAAAGGCTGAGAATACTTACATGTTATCTTTTTGTTTTTGATAAATTTGCAGGAATTCCAAGCAAATTTATTTCATTTAGTCTTTTTTCGGGTAATGTTTCCAGAATTTTAAATGGAAAATGAATTGAATCCATTTTGGAATGAGGCTGGAACAACTGCAGCGCTCTGAATACTTCCTGGAAGCACGGAGCCTTCAGGAATTCTTGACTAAGAAACTAGAAACATTTACATTTAAGTTGTGTTAAAACTGTAGCTGTGATAAATGTCAGACTGTAAATCCAAAATCCTCTTCCTTCCTGCTGCACTGAACCATCTGTCTGACCCTCCTCATTCATATATTCAACAGAAAAGGACACATCAGAGTGCATTAAAGAGATAATGATCGGGAACATGAAAACCTACTTTGCTCATTGTTAACACGAACACTTTTGTAATTAATCGTTCATCTAGACAAAGACGCCAATCGGTTACTCTTTCAGTCACAGCTAATCTCTCTGAAACTTTGTTCACCGAGTGTTTCCCAGGTTTCCCAAGCTAGTGAGTCCATCAACTCAGAGCAGAATGTTAGACTGACGTATTCAATTTATAATAAACAGTCCCATTTCCACTGTGTGTGTCTGCAGACCTGATAGCTGCTGTTTCTGGGAAGCTTGACGTCCTGCTTGGTGTGGCTGTGTTTCACTCCTTCAGCAACCTCCAGGTGCGACCCCGTGAGTGTGAGCTTCCTCTTCCCACTGCAAAACACAGAGCAGCATTTATGCCGAGCAGAGAATATGAAAGACTCTTGATCACAGAGAAGTGAGTCATCCTTGGATCCAGCGGAGCTCACTTAAGAATAACGAGAAGCTTATTGTTTGATGGACCAGAAAAATAACCATCTGTCTATTTTCTTTCCTGCCAACCTGTTATATTTGTAATAAATAAATAAAACTAATGTAGTTTTCGATTCGGATGATTAACACCACCTTGACTATCTGCCTCAGGAAGACTCCCCACTTCACTAGCTGGGTCCACGTCCTCATTTTAGGTTTGACAGCGTTGTAGTAGGTAAAAGTGAATGCTTTGACATGACTTGAGCTGTGGATTGGGGAAGCCCTCGAAGGGGACTGGCGACGGCTCCCTGGCAGATCCCCATGTACTAAATAGAAGTGAAGAAGTTAAAGAATGGAGAACAAGGACGGAGGGAGGGTGGTGCATGTAAACAAGAATGAACAGCTTGCAGAACTGGGGGAACCAGAAGGTTGTCATCTATAGACGAGCGTGTTTGGAAGCGTGGTCCTGCTCCTGAAATTACGATACATAATCTCCAATAAAATGATCTGCAGATGATTTTGATTTTGATTAATCAGGTTTGTTATTGCACTTCTTCAGAAGATAATTTCTTAGAGACAGTGTGCTCCATATGTCACATTAAATGAGACACATGGAGCACATATGGCTGGGGGGTCATGGTTTGGTCCTGCCTTCGCTATTGTGGTTGATATGAGGGTAGGGACGGCCTTAGGCGTCTGGGGATTCCCTGGGGACGTTTTCCCTGGAGTTGTTAATTTGGTTCTATATGATAGTTTGGTACTAAAAACTAGTAGTTTTACAATTTAGCTAAAGGTGGCCTCCTCAAAAACAACTATCAGCACAAGTTTCTTTTAATCATAATTGCAAAGAAACTGACATTAAGCAAAGAGTTCAAACTCTTTCTGTAACCTCGGCTTCTGGAAGTTGTGGATCTACGATCAGCAGTTATCACTAACGAATTGTGCAAAACTAATTTTACCTCATCCAGCTGCTGCTTGGAGTAATGTTGCCGCAGGATGGCAATGAGCGGTAAGTGATGTTGGCGTCACCATGGCAACTACCATCTTCTAGGATAACACACACACGGACCACACCTTTGATATCTGTGCTGGGAATGTGGAACGTCAGACTGACGCCAGCGTTGTCCCAAATAGGAGACCTGAGCAAAGACACACAGACTCAGTGACATCATCACGACATGCAGAAAACCTTTTTTTGGTTTTTACTAATTTCGTTGTTTGCACCTTAATTTTCAATGCTTAAGTTATTTTATTGTTTTGTGTGGGAGACTTCATTGTGAATTTCACTGCATGCTGTAAACTGCTGTGTTTTTTCTTACTGTGCAGACAACAGTACATTTCTCCTCCTTCTGTTTTACACTCAGAAACCAAACAATCTGCGTTTCAAACTGTGCATCATTTGTCCTAATTTCTGCAAGCCTGAGTCTAAAAGCTCCAAAGCCAAAAAAACATAAATAAAAATCAGCGTGTCCAGTAAAAATGAATATTTGTTGTCAATGAAATCTGTATCAGTGTTTTTTAAACTCATTTTTAACTATTTTGCCATCGATAAATGCTGGGTGAGAACTCACATATTCCCAAATTGTAGAATATGGTGGTTTGTTACCAGAGATGGGCAGTAACGTGTAATCTGATTACTTTTTTCAGATAACGAGTAAAGTAAGGGATTACTATTGCAAAAACTGTAATTAGATTACCGTTGCTTTCCCGTAGGAACGCTGCGTTACTGCGTTACTAAAACCGTGATTTTTTTTTTTTTTGCGAGAATGTCTCATGACAGTGACGTAAGCGAGTGCGACGTTAGTGACAACAGCTGTGTGCAGATCAACAATGGATCATATATCGATTGTGGGAGAGAGTATGAGCGTGCAGCGTTTAAAGCGTGGAAGCACTGACCTTACTTTGAGTTTGATTCCATAAAAAGTGACAAAAACATTAGTGTCCGCTGTGCGTGGGAAGAAAACTTCTTTTTACAGCGAAAAAAAAAAACAAAACCCTAAACTTCCGAGCAAGCACCGAGTATGCAACCACGTAATGGGATTCTTCAACTGACCGCTGCGGCACACCTGCACCAGGGTAAACCTCCACCTGCCCCACTCCTGCTTTATAGGTGAAAATAGAGCAACAGGACCGCTGAGTCTTTGACTTTATTTATTTTCTACTGTGTTTTACTTGCATCTATTTGAAAGACTGAGTGTAAACACAAAAAATATTTTATTTTATGTGCTGGAATGTGCAGAAAATAGGTTTAAATGTTAAACTAATTTCTTCCAGTCAGAGAATGTTGCATATAATTACATTTTTGCTTGATGCATAAAGTTAAAAGATTAAAACTAATAAAACAAGTTTTAAAAAGAGACTTTTCCATTTGATTACATTTTGTATGATGGATTATGCAGAAAAAGTAGAATTGGTCTGAAAGATCTATCGCTCTATCACCTATTCAGGTTGTAAATCGTGTTTTTAAAAAGTAACTAAGTAACTAAGTAATTAATTACTTTTGAAAATAAGTAATCAGTAAAGTAACGGGATTACTTTTTTGGGGAAGTAATCGGTAATTAGTTACTGATTACTTTTTTCAAGTAACTTGACCAACACTGGTTGTTACAGAGGTGGGACCAAGTCATTGTTTTTCAAGTATCAAGTAAGTCTGAAGTCTTTATACTCGAGTCACGAGTCAAGTATCAAGTCCCTGGTAAAGTCACAAGTCTGAAACTTTGAATTTCAAGTCCTTTCAAGTCTTTAAAAGAAAAAAGAAAAAAATGCAAAAGCAGAACTTCTATTCAGACAAAAGCTGCTGAGATTTCCACAGTACAAAACAAAGAACCATTGCAGTAAATGTAGTGCGCTGTGATTGGCATGTCCTCTCTCTCCTGCCTAGTCTGTTTGTGCACATATGTGTCTGTATGTGTCTATGTCTGAGTCACAGAGTGTGTGTTCCCTGAGTTCAGGTACGGGACCCAATTTCTGAAACTGACCCCGCTCACCATCCACCGACAATTCTGAGATAACAAGCTGCATGTTAGATGCGCTTGTAGAATTGGATTTAAAATAGCATAACAAAAATATCATAGACGTGAAAGCCAAACAATATCATCAACGTAGCCTGGACAACATTTGCTAGTAAGATGAAGTCAGCTATCACATTGTAGCAAAAGAGAAGCACCACCTACTGTTCTTTATGCAACTTCAAATGTCGGACGAAGTTGGAAGTTGTTCCATCTTCGTCTGTGATTCTCTTCTTGCATGTTTTTGCATATTGCATTTCATTTTTTGTTGACTACTTCGTAGTTTATGTACCTGAAAGAAATTCCTCTTGGCAGCATTTTTGGCTTGAGTGTTTTTTTGTTTTTTGTTTTTTAAAAAAAATCTGGTTAATTTGATTGGCTGTGCAACAGCTCATGCACACAGTACGTAGTGTGGTGAATGAATGAATGAATAAATGGTGCACACTTTTTATATCATATGCCTGTTAAATTTTAGATTTGGAGTAATATAGCAAACCTTTTCAAGCAAACAGGTTCAAGTCCAATTCAAGTCCCAAGTCATTGGTGTAAAAGTCCAAGTCAAGTCACAAGTCTTTTTTTCAAGCCATAAAATTAATGACTCGAGTCCGCACCTCTGGTTTGTAATATGGGTGGTGTTCCCCTGGATTAAAATCTGCTCTTTATTCAGTTATTTCTCAGCATCTTAGTGATCTGTACAGTGACTCACTCTTTTGGAGTACATTCAGCGTGCGTCTGGATCCTCACTCGTGTTACAAAACCAAGATTTTGACCTGATAACACCGCATGGTTACTCCCATAGAAAGACACCACACTGGGAGTGATGGAGTAGATCTCCGGCCCCTGGCAGCAACACACAAAAATAATCAGATCGTTTAGTTTCCTTCTGCTGACATCATAACCTCTACTGGATGGGGATAATGAGGATCAGACTCACAGATTTCTTCCCAGACTCCAAATCGTTGCAAGCTCTGTCCTGCGGGAGGGATACAGCACTTAGCATCTGCACAGCACTGTAATCTATCAGGACTGACCTAGGACCTGTTGTAGCTAACGTTAGTTTAGTTCAAAAAGAGGAGTAAACAGAAAACTGCTAATAAAAGTATTGCCATTTTTTTTTATAATCTAGACATGTAAATCATTGTACTGATGAAGCAATAAGCACTTGGTATTGTTTTGGTGAATAACATTTTTTAAGTTAAAAAATCGTTCTTTAGCATCTCTGGTGTATGTTTAATAGTTTCATTTTCTACCATCAATCCCATGTTTCTTGCTCAATGTTAAAAGTGATGACTTTAAAATAATGTAGCACAGACTGATATGAAGTATGAAAATCCAGAAAATCAGTCATTAGTACATCAGTCTTTCCTTGGTTAGCCCAGGAACAGCTGTTTTTGTTCCATCCACAACCAGCTTTGATGCACTTCTGACACCTGGACAGGAAACATATTGGAGATGAGATGAACAAAATAAAAGGTGTAATCACAAAAAAGATGAGCATGAAGAAGAGACGGGAAACAGCTTTCTTTTTACTCTGACTGTGAGTTGTTTCAGTCATTTAAGGTGATCAGACTTTCTGTGTGTGGGACTAAAAAAGGACCAGATACAGTAACAAGTCACATTGTGTCTAAGTATAAAACATCGTGGACACTGATCTGATATCATAAAAGACAGCTGTGGTTTTGTTATAACAAATGTTTTACTGACATCAGGTGAGAATTACAGGTCGGCAACCAAAACACTGCATAGGATTGTTTGACTGTGTCTTATTGACTTTTACTCACTGAAAACAGGAAAAATATTTTTAAAATCCCATCTCGTCAGGTTTTCTTGCAAACCTCATGTTTTTAATGTAATTAAGTGTACAATTAAGCAGTCAAAATCTGGTATCCTATACTTGAGTAAAAAAAAAAAAACATTTCCAATAATGATTTCTTACATTAATTTGATATTTCTAACTCAAGAGAAATACACATAGAAAATGCGAGGAATTAAGGGGGGTAAGTAGGAGGGGGGGGGTCCGGTGGCAGTGTGAGGACCTCAGATGATCGTGTCCCAACAGGTTTCGTTTGTTCACAGTGAAAGTAAGGAATCTCAGAAAAATTATGCCGAGTTAATTGGAATAAAATATTGATTTTTTCATCGCGGTTGCGCTTTTTAAAAAAATGTAAATTTCTCTTGTTTTGCAAACAAAACTGTATGTGAGGGAAATGGAGATCATTTTTGGATTCAGCACCCTACAAAACATAAAATTTACCAAAAATATTCCTTGCAGCTGAAAAAAATTTTTTTGCAGACGCGTCTGCGCTCGCCGAGACAAGAGGAAAGCAGTGGAGGAATCGAGGATGTGACGACTCTCGTACTTTTCATGTGTCTTTTATCTAATATCTCATTTATTAATTTTATTAATTTCTTATATTTTAGTCTCTGCTTTAATCTTGGCGTGCACTTCAGTGAGAACTGCAGAAACATTCAGCCTGCGTTATTCTGCAGGAATTACAGGAAAACAGCTGATGTTCCGCCAAGTTGTTCTGACTACAGCTGAATTTAGGAAGCTGTGTTAGTTTACTGTGCTGACTAACAACATCTAACAATAATGATGATGTTGCTCTGGGGAAACTCCAGACCACAGCACATTGCGAGTGCTCACTTGATAAAAATTCCTGTGTAAAAAGTCTCTGTACACCTCCAGACGTCCTTTTTGTCTTGACGATGGCTATACTACACCAAAATAAAGACCACTCGCTAACAACGTCTGATACAGTTTCATCCAATTATTAAACCTTTCTAGCTTTGGTCATGAAGGTTTCATTCTCTCTGATTTCTAACCGTGACCTGATTGTCTGATCTGTCTGATGTACTGTAGTCTGTCCACAGTGAGTCGTTGAATTCTTTCTGATATTGATGGACTTACAACGCGAAAATTGGCGTTCCCCTGATGTTAGAGCAGTCGTTTAACCTCAGTCGTTGTGACAGTGGTGATGTCCCAAGTCTGAATTTTACTGTGACATCAAGACCTGTAAATTAAAAAAAAAAAAACAACTTATGATGAATGTCAGTGTCTCTGTTATTAGTGATATGTCTGTTTTAATGAGCTGAGCCAGTATATAATAATAAACAGAGTCAGAGAACCTCTATCATTATTTCTGAGTATAATATATTTTCTTATGTTGGCAAATGTTGCAAATCAATAAACAACTTTTACTGTGAAGTGTTTTTAATTCTTGGAATTATTTCTGAAAAGCCACTGACCATCAGCAGGAAGTGTACGATCAGACAGGATGCAGGTGCATTGTGGGAACTGTGGAGGAGGGCTATTCGAAACACAAATCGAGCCGGACCTTGCAGCAAACTGACAGGCAAACCTCGATGACACTTCTTCACCCACAGTCAGGTGTGTGTGGACTTTTAGTGAGATCTGAAAATGAAGAACAAAAGTGACAAATAACTGAAAGCCACAAATGATTACAGTCCCGAGTGTGTTTGTAAGCTGCACCTGTCCGTTTGTGTCCTTTTCCACTCTGTGGGAAATCATTTTGTGTTGGGACCCATCAGGAATGGACAGCCAGTCTGAATCTGTGCAGTCATCTTCAAATGTGCAGCTACGAGAAGAAAAAGTAATGATCACCAAGTTCAGGATTGTTTGAAGACGTCAGCTGCACGAGTTGTTTCTCTCACCTGCGTTTAGAGCTACACCACACACAGTATGGATCCTGTGCAGACCAACACTGCTCCAGATTTGTGTACGTGCTGCACTTCGACACAGGAACTCGCTTTATCTAGAACAACAAACACTGTAAAATGCAGCACAGGTACATGTGACGTTCAGATAATCTGTAAAAAATATAAGTACCTGGTTACTAAATGGCACATACACATGTTTCTGATCCACTGGATCCAGATGTAATTTGGGAAACACTTTGCGGTCATCACTGGTCCTGTAGAGCACCGTGGGACAGCCAGCGTGATAGTTCCTGTCCACAGACAGCTGACAACAAGAAGGAGGTTTTGCCAAGTTTGCCTTTGAACACTGGGTTAAAACTAATAACAGGATCACACCAGTGCAGAAATAAAAAACAATGTGTAGAAAACACTGCTACTGTTTTAGAGAACTCTTTGTTGCTGCCTAATTTCATCACATCCTCCAACTGTCATTGTGTTGCTCAGTGCATGAGTCAGAGTTATTAAATTTCTGACCCCATGAAAAATTTCATGTAGTCACAAAATATATTTGGGTCTTAAAATGAAGGTGACGCAGCTTTTTAAATGTAAATTAACAGCTTTAATAATAGCTGTAAATACGCTTTTTAAACTTTGTCTCCAAAAGCAGACAATATGAAAAATAGGATAAACATGAATTCAGGATACTCAGGCGTAAAGAGATGTGCAGAGATGTCATGGTGAGTGTGAGAGTGCAAGGGGAACAAAAGGTGATAAGATATTAAAATGATCAGACACTGACATGAGACCAGTGGAACATGTGGGAGTTCACCGTGAGTCAGCAGCTCTGGTGTGATAGTTTTTCTGTTTGGTCCCCTCTGCAGACCTGATCACAAGGCACCAACCTCGAGGATGATCTCAAAACAACCCCCAGATCCAAGTTAAAGAAACCCGGTCTACAAGCTGGTTGGCGGTCATGTTAGAGTGATACCGCCAACTTTTGAGGGTTGTACAGATTGGGTCATATCAGCACAGACATTTAAAAAATACATTTAATTTTAAATAGTACAAAGACAATAAATACATTTTTTGAAGCAAAGAAAATGTAATAAAAAAATGAACACTGACCATTATATCCTTTTTTTGAACTGGATGCCAATACATTTTTTTTTTTAAAAAGTTACAAAAACAGGAACAAAATTTAAAAAAAGAAAAATATTAGTGGAACGTCTCACAACTCATTAAAAGTTTATAGAGATTAAAACCAGTTCAGAGTCCACTTCTAAGGCCTGTAAGAGCTATATTGTAGGTGTTACCGTAAAGTTAAACCTGTTTTTGGCTGGACTGTTTTCAACCAGGTCATATTTTGTTTATATTTCAGGTCCTTTTAATATGTCTGCTGTTTACCTCAGCAATACACCACATCTAATTACTCTGGAGGAGGCTGTAAAACTTTGTGAAAGTCCGTTTGGAGTCCATAAGTCAGTAAAGCTCAGTTATGGCAGTGATAATGAGACGAGTGCTTGAGGATATCCTGAACTTTTCTGTAGGCGAGTGCTGCTAGTTTTGCTGCTGTTAGCAGCTGTTAGCCTCTTTTAGCTGCTGTTAGCCTAAATTGGGGAACTTTCTTTGAAGTGGATCTAATACTGTTGATCTCAGACACTTAATGAATAAACTCTAATATGATGTGAGAATGTTATCAAACTTTAAAGTGTGATTTTTAGGACTATTGAGCCTAAATTAGCTGGCATAATCTCACCTGATAACCACCTGTTGTTGTTTAGCTGCCACAAATAAACGCCTCCTTTTATGTATTTTTAATGGATTGTGTCCAAGTTCATAAGAATGTATCACTTTGGTTGAAGACGTAATGGCACACTTTCTTGTATAACTGATGAGCACAACGTTCTTTTTTCTATTAAATTACCTAAAAATACTTCATGTACCTTTAAAAGAAGATAACATAAGGTCTGAGAAAGTGGACATATTTTATTGTTTGTGATGAGTTCACTTTCTTTGCATGTATGAACACAAATGTCATACTGCGACCATAATGACCTTTAACTGACAAACATTTTATATTGCAATTAAGCCAAATAAAGTATTACAGTTGGTATCCATGCTAAAGGTCTGGGTGTTAAAAATGATGGTGAGGGTAACATGGAGCCTCATGGCAGCATTTCAAATGTTGAAACAAACACTTCCATTAAACTCTCAGATCGATTAAGCAATGTCTCAGAGTGCAGCAAATCTGTCTCCTCCTCTTCTCGTATTCAACCACAAACAGAAATGAATGCACTCATGATCCATGCTGCTTCCTTAGAAGAAGCCATGCTCTATATAGCAGAATGACTAAGAAGCAGAAAAGAACAGTTTTGCAATAAAATAGAAATATCTGCAGCAAACAGCAGCGGTGCTGAATGACTGAGATCATGGCAACGTTTCAGAGGCCCACTCAGATGTAATGGTGTCATATTTCTAAACAGGATCAGCACGAATGCTGCAAGATAGTGACTGGAAAAGGAGTCGTGTCATCAGAAACATTTACTGTCTGCCAGCATCCAGTTAGAAAAACACTTTAGAACACTTTACACTTTACTCCGTCGAATTCCTCTAGAATTAAATGAAATTGTTACATTGTGACAGTTACACAGTAGTGTAAGGAATTTAAAGTATTGTGTAACTTCAGGTAATATAGAGGAAAAGAGACACAAATTAAACTATTAGCAATTTTAAGTAATGCAAAAATAATTTTAAGCAGTAAGTAATTTACAGGTGTTTTAATGGAAAAAGATATACAATCTATATAAGACCCCCCTCTGCCTCCCTGTGGGTTGGTATGTCTGTGTTCTTTCTCAAGATTGGCTCTTCTACAAGAGGCCTGGGAATCTGGGGGCAGTGCTTAGCTTAGCTGTCCCAAGGACTGTACTCTTCTGAACAGAGATCTCTGATGTTGTGCCTGGAATCTACTGAAGCCGTTCTTCCAATTTGGGGGTTACAACTCCTAATGCTCCTGTTACCACTGAGAGCACTTTGGTATTTCTCTTTTTTCTCACTCTCCTTCCTGATCTTGCTGTCTGCCAGGATGTGGCAAACCCAGCGGTTATTCAAAAGAAAACAATTGCATTTTTTTGTTCCTTGTCAACCACCACATTGTCTGGTTGGTTTCCATTGGATCTTGGGGACTTCGAGTGGGGAAAAGATCTTCCTGTACACTGTCCCAGGCACTTGGTTGTGCTTCTCAGTGTACACAGCTTTCATCTTACATCCTGCTACTTTGTACTGAATAGTCACTGGGGTACCTTTGGCCAGCCTGCAACTTGGGTCCTGTCAGGTGTAGTGGACTCCTACATGATCATGGCAGCACACGAACAACCATAACTACAAGATCAGAGACCGTGTCCTTTAATAAGCTGGCCTTTTTACCGGCTGGCAGGATTTCACTTTGTCTACCTGTCGGTGGTACGGCCTATGCAGGGGTTTGCTCGTCCAGGATAGTTCCTCCTCCTGTTCCTCATTAACATGTGTCTTCAACTGCCGAGGCAGTCTTGAAGCAGTTAGTCTTTAGGGACCACCTCTCTGATGTATTTGAGGAGGCTCTGACGCTCGCTGATCCTCACCCTCCCGCTTCCCATTGCTAGTAACATGGAGATATCTGTACACTGTGAGGAGTTTTCGTATTTTGATTTCAGTGGCATCCTCCTCCTCCTATGGCCAGCTTATTATTCTATCTGGGTGTCTAATGACTGTCAGGGCCTATGTATTTGTAGTTTTAATCCCAACACTTTTTACCACTCAGTTGGCTGCTCAGTACATATCTTGTCTACTTGAGTGTGGCTGACCTTTGTGCATTTCTGTCATGTTTCCTGTTGACCTGTGGGATATCCAGGTACTTGTATCCTTTATGTCTGCTTCTCTGCCCTCTGGCAACTCCATCACCTTCACTCTCTTTGCAATCATTCATTGTACAGGAGCTGACTGATGATCGCTTCACTCCTGAATTAATGTCCGTATCAGCTCTCTGCAATAAGCTGGCTTAGAGGGTTGAGGTCTATGCAAAAGCAGTAGGTACAGTGCATCACCTAGATATGTTTGAAACTTTATGGTGACATGAGTGATTGCCTGTGGGGTTGTTGAATGAATGTTCTTAGTGCACTGTTAGTCTGATACAGTGCCAAGCACTCCAGTGTTTGTGTGTGGGGCACTGAGTGACAGGCTTTCTCGTAGTCAGTGCAGCGGTGTTTAGGGTGGTCTGCCTGGTCTAAGAGTCTTGGTGCACTGCTCTGTCAAACAGGAGTAGATGCCTTCATCCTGTTTTTATTTCTGAGCAAGTGTTCACTTGCCTTTCATGGAATGCTGCTAGTGACTTCAGCCAGTTCTTCTTCTTCCAGTATTACTCAGTTGCAGTTCAGGGTGCGTCTGTTCCCATGTTATTATTTCGTTGTAGCTGGGAGAACAGAACTGGAGCTTTGGAGAACAGACCATTTATTGTTTATTTCTTCAGTTTAGTGGCTTGAGCTGTGAGCCTTTGTTTGGCAGCTTTCAGAGTCGCACTTATGTACTTATATTGTACTTCATATTCATCTATTCATCATGCTTCTCATTGAACCATTCTGCATCTCGGTAAACTGACTAACATTGTTCCAGACTTCCTTGATTGTGGTTTCAAGCTTTCTTCCCTTCCTATACAGATCTTTGACCTGACACTCATGTGCTTCTCAGATTACTGTGGTAATATGAGCTCACTGTTTCACATTTGTAAACTGTGCCAGTGCATCGGGGTAGTCTGTCTTGTTTGGGTGGCTACCCTAAGTCAGAGATTCATCTGCTGAAAATCACTTCACTAACTGACATCAGTAGCATCTATCTAACTTTGTGGGAGTGGTAAGAGAACTCAGTTAATCTTTGGCTTTATTAGATCACAGTAAAATGCAAGAGACTATGGCAGAGGAAGGCATTACATGGAGCTGCATCCCTCCATCCATTAAAGCCATTAAGCTACTATTATAATTTATACATGAGCGTAAATGCACCCTGAAAGAAAATACTTTAGTAAATATGGTAAATATTGTGTCAAGCAAGCACAATATGATTCTTTAACGATGTGAGTGAGCTGTCAATACAGAATCTCTGCTGAATAGGGTTTTTTTTGTCAACTACATGAAAGCAGGTGGAGGATGATGAGTGATGGAGGAGAATCCAAGCAGAAGGCAGTGTTAGATACATATTTCTATTAACTGATATCTATTACTTAATACACACCTTAATGAGCTGCCCGTCTCCTGTCCCAATGAAGAAAACCATCCAGCCTCTCTGCCTCACTGCCAGCACAGAGGTCATGGAGCTGTGCCTGAAGAGCACTGCCTTCGGTTTCAGGATCTTTGGCTGAAAAACAGGCAACCAGCAGATCGGATATTTACAAATAACTAACCAGAAGAAGTACTAAAAGTACCTGATATAGAAATAGCATCTCATTACCTTGTGTTGTTGTGCCATCAAAGTGACCTCTATTTATTCACTTTGTATTTTTGTCTTGTCAAAAAATTAAGTGCTAGCAAATACTTCGTAGTGCCAGTTGAAAATTAAGAAGTACATAATGTGGCAACATGTCACGTGTACTGTTTTAGGGTTTTTTCTTTTCTTTTTTTTTTAATTACATCATGTGTACAGTTTAAAAATTAGCCTTAAAGAATCAATGGAACTAAACTTTTTTATAGTTCATTTCTGTTTATATACATTTACTTAATTGAATACTAATTAGATGCAGTTTCACACACAACACGTCTTGTCTAAACAGAATGATCTCCCATCCACAGCTGCTAAAATCCAGAGAGTTGTGTTGGTCAGCAGCTGCAGCAACATGGTTTTTACTTACAGTTTGGAAAACTAATATTCTGATAATGAATCAATATGAGGTCCTATGAATGCACAGCACCAACTCTACAGAAGGCTTGAGCTGGTCTGTATACTTTATGGTTTTTAATAAATCAAACATCTTCACATGAACCAGCAGGACAACACAGTACTTTAAATACCTCAGAATCCTTATTCAGTCTTGACTTTTAGTTCATTTTTTACAATATGAGGCCCTGGATTTTTTTTCTGTTTTCTAAAGTTAAAACTTTTAACGGAATATTTTGTGTCATTTATTTGATTCGTCGCTGTTATTTTAGTTCCACCATAATTATTTTTTGTTTAGTTTAATAATACAGTAGATTGTGCCCCTGCACATTTCTTACAGTTGTTATGTCTTTTTGATGCCACATAACAATGACTTAATGCTACTTTCTACAAACCAGAGGGAAAAAATGGGACAGGTGGAAACAGTTTCAACACAAAAAAATAACCATTAAAAAATAAACTTAAGTTATTCAGCGACCCACCGTCACTTCTGTTGGCGCAGAGGTGTAGAAGTCTGGATCTCTGTCGGTGTTCGGGCTGTAATCAGGGCTGATGTCAAACACCATCAGCTCGGTGTCGGTGTCTCCTCCATCGATACTGAACACGCCGCTCCAAAGCACCGGCTGCTCCCCCGGGATGACCGAGGAGGCCACGAGTCTGCTGCGTTCACCGTTAGAGACACTGAGAGTCGCGCCCCGCAGAGACCTGAGTGTGTCAGTTTTACTTTTATCGCCTTCGAGCCAAATGAGACGGACTCTGTTTGTTCGAGCTGAGAGCACGTTGGAGAACAGATAGATGGTTGAACTGATCTGAAACCCGTCAACAAACTCCACATCACCTTTACTTTTGATCCCAGGTGTGCCCGAAGCTCCATCAGTCACAGAAAAAATACCTCCACCCTGTTTGTTATCCGTATTCTGAAGCTTGACAGCCTGCTGATTAATACCACACTTGTTGTTTTCGGGCTGCTCTTTGTTTTGTTGGATCGCGGTCAGAATGTAAGCGTCAGTCTGAGTTTTCTTCTTCACATCCACCAGAAAGCTGACAGACCTGCTGCTGTTCTTCAGAGGTCCCACCTGGAAGTGTTCCCTGTACAGAAGGTTGGAGATGTTCTGCAGGTCCAGAATCTCGCAGTAACCACAGTCATCGTCAGTCACACCGCAGCTGATCAGAGAGTCATTCTTTGTGAAAGGCAACAGCACGTTGATGCTGAAAGTTGCGTTCCACTCAGCTGCCTCAGAAACCCGGTAAAACTGGACACCATCCTGCTGGTTTCCGGTCTTTAAGATTCCTCTCTGGGTCAGACTGTTGATCAGACTCAGGCCGTGGCTCAGCTGGTACAGCCTCTCCTTTGTGGCGACGTAAAGTGTGTTTGAGGTCACGGCGAACTGACGGATGTCTCCATTAAACGTGAAGCCTCCATCCTCCTCCAGGCACAAACCCGGTTCTCCGCAGAGAACAGAAAGCAGAGCGAGCAGCAGGATCATCTTGAACCTACAGCAATACTTCCTCTACACAGCGAAGTCTGGCACGGCTCTCGGCTCTCTCTCTCTGACGTGGTGTCTCAAGACTTGTGCGTAAAAGCGCAGCGTGGGTCTAAAAGCTGAGACGAATACTGCCTTCCGAAACGTCAGAACAAAGCCTGTTCGGCTTTTTTACATCCTGTCAGAAATTATATATAAGAGAAAAGTTAACAGTAAGCAGCCTCTCTCTCAGTGCCATGAAGTCAGAAAAAACTAAGGAAGACAAGACACATCCTCTTTCTGACGTGCACAGTTGTCAAAAGTGTGCAACCTTTTAAGAGCAGCACTCTCTCAGTGTCTTCATTTCCGAAAAAAAGTTTCGCTTTGTACCCCTGCGGTGAACAGGAAGTAGTTCAGCGTTGTATTCTTATGGCAATATTTCGCTGCATATGTGTTTGTGAGTACAATAGCCAGAAATAGTTACAACTATACCCGGTCTCCCCTGTTTCTGGCATTTGTAGCTTTCGAGCTCTTTTAAAGTAGTGGATGCAAAATGTAATGCAAACTATTTACATGTCTCTGCTGTTAAATAGTACAGATATTTTCTCAGCAATACAATTAGTACTTGCATGGTATGGTCTCAAACACAAAGAGTGAAATGATGCAATTAACCCCATAGTCTGGGTTAGTTGTAACATGTCCTGTAACACAATGACATAAGGGTACTGACAAAATCTTAATATTTAATCATTTTTATTCAACACCTTAATGCACGCACACACACACAGCTTCAGTGATCCCTTGCTCTGCTATGTAGCAGCAGGGAATCACCACTCAGGGGAAGAAAATGTAGTTGTGCACCAGCATCTTCATTAGTACAGGTGTGGGGGGTTTTAAAACATATTTATAGGATATAAATATTATTTATAAGTCCCAACGTGTGAGTATCAAAGTGCTGCTCTGAATATTTTCTGTTAAATATTTTGGCGGAGGTGTGGTAAATGGCTCCACTGCAGGGGAGCCATTTCAGTGACACCGGGCCTGGAGGGAGAGGTGTGTGTGTGTGTGTGTGTGTGTGTGTGTGTGTGTGTGTGTGTGTGTGTGTGTGTGTGTGTGTGTGTGTGTGTGTGTGGAGTCGGCCGGAAAGCTGCTCCGCAGTGGTGGTGAAAGATGGTGTGAGGACAAATCTCTGTTCACAAATCTCAAACATGAAAAGTGTTAAGTGTCGCGAATATGGTTACAATATAAAATCATAATTAATGATAAACAGAATGCCATAAACAGCCCGTTCACTCAAAAATACACAGAATATTTGAACATGCAAACAATTTAAAAAAAAAAAGTTTTAAGTAAGGCGTAAGTGCTTCTGTAATGCACGGCTGGGTTGTTGATGAACAGTGGCATGTGACTCGTGGTCGTGGTCTAGTTGACCACAAGTGCAGCGTCGTCACATTTCCTGATCCAACAGACTCAAGTGAATCAGTTCTCCATTTGTGTCCAGCATTATGAGAACTGTCCTCTCTCTTGTTAAAAAGAATATTTTCACAATGGTATATGTGTATTTATGCCCCTGAAGTCTTTTTTTCTGTATGTATGAATATCCAGGAACAAAAAAGAGGCACAATTACAGTAGTTCCCTTTCCCTCAACACAGAGTAAGATGACGTTTAAGTTTTAAATCAATAAAAAAAACATTAGCTGAAAACTAGATTTCGACACTAAAGCTGATTTCCGGAAGCTAATAACAACCCTCTTTAATTGTGACACAATATAAAATAATCTCCACCAAGGTGTTCTCAATAAATGCTGCCATACAGTGTGTTTGGGTCCCATAAATATGCATCACTTCTCCTTTAGTCCTCTCCAGTTTTTCTGAAACCTCTAAAAGGACCCTTACTGGATTCAGACGCCTTGGTCGGGAGTCAGACCCCCAACCTGAAGTTGCAAAGGCGTGTAGTGTTGTGCTGCATGTGCTGCCAGACACTCATGGAGTGCAGTTAGTTTCTTTAGCCAGTAGGCATGAATCGTGTCAGGGTCTGGTGATGTCCTTCTTCCATATGCTGTTCGAGTATTGCTCCAACTCAAGGCTTGGGATGGATGCTGTTCTCATATTGTTCCGACACAAACCTTGTTAATCTAGATGATGTCCGAGCTGATATAGCTTCAGTTTTGTCTCTCTTGCTCATATCCCAGTAGTAGCATGTGGGACCTAGGCTGGAAAGTGTACTGGATACACATGCCCTGGCGCATTATCTTTGCCGTTCCCAGGACTACGCTCTTCTGGACAGAGATCTCTGATATCACTCCTGGGATCTGCTGGAGCCACTGGCTCAATTTGGGGGTAGCTGCCCCGATGCTGCAGTTATCACACTAGTACTGTTGCCTTCACCCTCCACATCTTCTCAAGCTCCCCCCTCAGCCCTTGATATTTCTCGGGCTTCTAGAGTTCCTTTTTGCTGATGTTGCTATCATTGGGTATAGCTGGGGGGAAACTTTAGGGGGATTTAGATAAAGGGGAGAGAGTAATTGAAAACGTATTTATTTAGTTATTTATTTATAAGTAAATAAGGTGGAAAAACACTAAACACTCACTCAGATCATGATACATGCCATCCAAAGCCCCCAACACACATCTGCGTCATCCACGCATCTATTCCAGTAGAGGAAGCAGGAAGGGCCCAGATGGGTTTCCCATAGCTAAGGGGTGAGAGTCCCAGAGGACCAGAGGTAGTCGACCCCGCTAGAGGCTGGCTGCCCTGGTCCGAGAACAGGGTCAAAGGGCCACAGGTGCCCAAGAACCACCCGGCAGAGCCCCTCCCATCAAGGAGGTCCTAGCCACCCCAAGCAACCAAGGGAGTGGGTCAGTGACCACACCAGAACATCCAGCTCCCCCCCGAAACCAGCAGCAAACTGGGAGGGTGCCCCAAAAACTGCCTGTAGCCCCTCATCCCGGGCAGGGTGTGTGAAACAGGTGTAGGGATTCCCCTTTATAAACTCAGAACCTTTGTTATGACTTGTGGCCACCAGAGGCCGCTGTCCTCCCTAGGAGGGCGCTCATACAGGACTAGCTGAAGTAGCATTTTATGAAAGCAGACAGACATAATGTATCACACAAGAAAGTTTTTTTCTGTTTTTACAATGACGACCCAAACTAATAGTAAAACAATGCTTTGGTTGTTGCAAATTAAGAGTTTTAACAAGCAGCAGTACACTGAGTCAACCCTCTGTGGGTCAATAACATCCACAGCAAAGTGAGGATAATTTCATTGTTTTCTTAATGTTCTGCTGTGGATCAAAGTGTCTGATGGACTGATGTTAGCTAACATGCGGCTGGTGTCACGGCTGTTCAGGCAGGACTTAAATGCAGGACTCAGAGCTGTGCATGTAAAGGGAGGTTTATTTACAACAACACCAAGTGAAATATATACACATATGTACATATTTAAGCGCCTTGAGGTGACTTTTGTTGTGATTTGGCGCTATATAAATAAAATTGAATTGAATTGAATTACAGTGATGAAGGGACACGGGCCCCAGGAAATCTAGGGGAAGGTCCAGGGCAATGGTCCACGTCCACAGTCCTCTTCACACTGTCTGTGACTCACTCGTACTCAATCCACTCCCACGCTGAAACTCACTGACACTCATCCAAGCAGGGTCCACATGAAACAGGCAGGGATCCTGAGAATCGTTAGGAAAAATCAGGAATCACGATGAGACTCGGAGATTCACAAAGAGAGCTGGGACTACACTAACGAAGGTAAGCACAACAACCCAGCAATGAACAACAGTCCGCCGTGGCTTTAAGTAGTGGCAGAGCAATCATGCAGCAGGTGAGTGATGATGAGCAGTCGTGGAGATTGAGGCAGGGACCAGGAGGAGGAATGAAGAGGGAGAGAAAACATCCAAAACAAACGGAGCTCTAGAGAGGACCGGAGGATCAGGACACCTGGTGTGGTCTTCTGCTGCTGTAGCCCATTTACTTTGTGTTGTGCACTTAGAGCTGCTCTTCTGCACACCTTGATGGTAACAAATGGTTCCTGTTGCCTCACTATTGGCTCAAAGCCGTCTGACCATTCTCCACTGACCTTTGGCATCAGGAAGGTATTTTCCCCCAGGAAAATACAGCTCACTGGATATCTCAACTTCTTTATACCATTTTCTGTAAACCACAGAGATCATTGTTCTGGAAAATCCAAGCAGAATCAGCCTGTCTGGCATCAACAGCCACGACACATTCTATCATCTTTCTTCACCATCGTGATGCTCAGTTTGACCTGAACAGGCACACATAATAAACTGGCTGCTGGATGTATGCAGCGTGACTCTACTGGACAATACAGTTTTGGTGCCATGTTCTCAGACTGTATATATTTTCTTTGTATGTTTTCTGCTGCATATAGTTTCACGAGTATCATTTTGCTTTTCTCAGTTTAATGATTTATATTGTCTAAAGTTTTAAATAACTCCACATTTTTGTCTAAGGAGCTTGGAAAGAAAAGCATCTGGACTGTTTTAAGTTGCTTGAAACTGGCTGAACCTTCACAGACAAACTCCCCACTTTGTTTTTGTGTCCGAACACGTTTTAGTCCACTGTACATTTCTGTGGTGCTCTTTTTAAAGTCAGCCAGGGTTTAATAAAAGTGAAAAAGTGTCTGTGTTTACATGTCATAGCACATTTAAGTTGTGCGTGTCATTTGCCTAAATGCCGCCAAAACACTGGAAAAAAATCTAACATAGACGGTTTGGAAGAATATCGTTTAACTTTTTGAGATCTTTGAAATCTTTAGGGGGTTTGGCGAAATGAGAGAGGAACTGGAAAATAGTGGAATTTCCCTTTAGAATCTCGAAGCCTGTGTTATCGCTCCCCGCCACCAGAGGCCGCTGTCCCCCTCGTTGTGCTCATGCAGCGGCACGCAGCATCAGCCCGGTCAGAGGCAGCAGAGTGTCGGGAACTCCAGCAGCTCTTCTCTATATATTTCCACTGAGGCTCTGTTTTTGGGATTCATTCATCCCCGTCAGAGCTGCTGCTCAGTCCGCACGGACAGGATCTCCTCTTCCATCCACCCGTCCATCCACCTATCCGTGTTCACCTCCCCCTCTGCCCAGAGGTGCGCAGCGTCCGCATCTGCACCTCAGAAGGTCAGACACATTATTTTCGATCATCGGACCTGTCAACTTTTTTCTTTCTTGTTTCCCTCTCTTTCCCCCCATTTCTGTCCTCTTGATTTCATCACCGGAGGAATTACTACTGAATTCAGCGGTCACCGGTGAGTCGCCCTGCCGGTGTTTTCTCGTGAGGCGAAATCCCCGCAATATAGAGGCGTGGAAGCGATCAGACTTGTGGTCAGGCCAAGAGGTCTGATATATTAGCAGCTGAGGGAATCCTTTTAAGGAAGCTCGTGTTTCCTGAGGTGAGGTTGAGTCTCATGGGGGGAAAGTCTATCCTAAGTGTTGCTGGGATTGCTTTAAATTAACCTTAACCATAGCTTAATCTAATTTAGTCTGTGGTCTTAATGACGTGTTGCAAGTTGGAAAAGTCTTGCAAGTCAGTTATTTAGGAAATTAAAATGGAGCAATGAAAGAGAAAGCCAGAATCCAGTTTTGTAATACAACCAAAAGAGTTCGGTCTTTATGAATATGCAGTTTCGTGTTACTCTGCTGCTTGATCTCCCTTCTCCTTCTCCATTCGCATTCATGGGCAGCCCCGAGTACTGCAGAACAGGCCAAATCTTTATGGGATTTAGGGTCCTGTCGCCCAGCACTGGTGCCTGCCAAACTGGGCAGAAGAAGAGGGGCAAGGAAATGCTGAGTGGCTTTGATATACTGCTTATGCACTGAATTTCAATCAATTCAATCTGGACTGAAGGCCAGATAAGAATAATAATTAATTAATAAATAGTAATAATAATTATATTAATAATAATGAAAAATAATATGCATGTACTCATTATAATCATGATATTTAAAACAGAGATAAATGTTGCTATATTGTGTTTATAATAGCTTAAATAAGTGTATAATAGTCCTTTTTGTAAACAGAGCTGTGAAGCACTACAGTCTCTGCCTTCTGATGAAGCATTGTAACTGGTGCACTTACTAAAAAAACACAAGTACAACTGACATACTCTCAGTTTTTGCTACTTAATATCCCTTGAACGTGTTAACCTATAAGAAAAAAAATCACTGCAACTAGTTACAATGCACTTTAATGTTAACACTAATGCATAGATAACAGCAGCACATCATTAACATATTATATAAATTAGTATGATGTCCAGGATGGGGCCATTCTGCATGGTATCGAGTTCAATGTTAAAGTTGCTCCTAAGGAAATCTCAGAGTACACACTGACTTGTTAACAGGTCAAATGAGGCCAAACTTATTTACTTTAACTTGAATGAAATTTATTAGAAGAGTTGTGAAGAGTTCTGCTTTTATACTGAGCCACTCCTTCTTCTATTTATGTATCAGGATGATGATCATGTGACAGATACCTGTCACCCCTGGTTGGTGTTCCAGTGTCACCATATGGTAGAAATTTTTGGAATTTTTTTGTATAACATTAAAGCCTGGTCTGGATCGTTACTGAAAATCTAGCGTCTTTTTTCGGCTTTTACTTAACTAAAAATATAATTTAAACGTTTTCTTAGAGTCAGGGCATTGCAGAAGTATTTTCCCCACTAGTTTCCCTCCAGAGGCTGCGCACCATTTCACTGTATATTCTGATGACAGGCCTGCGGTTTGCCGTCTTTCTATAGCCTGTGGTGCAGCAGGTCTCCTCCCTTGGTTTGGAGCACTGAGGTCTGTAATCTCAGTCAACCACAGCACCACCACCCAGATTCATTTCTCAGGGTAAAAATTACAAAAAGGCCAGCTGGGCACACAGTGGAAAAAAATATATACACGTGCCCAGTTTGACAGTCTGGATGAAGTCCCTGCAGAGCAGAGGTCCACGTGTCAAAATAAGCACACTGCTGCATCCTGGACAGAGGGCATCGAGTCCATCAATCATCAGTCTTTGTATTTCTCTGTTAAAGTTTTTGCCTCTCCTGAAAGTAAACAAGAACAGCTTCACAGAAACACTGACAGCACTGGCTATGTAGCCAATTATGGAAAAGTTTATTAAGACACAGTCTGATGAGGCATCACAGGATTTGCTTTCTAATCTTGTAGTCATTTCTAATCACATGCTGTAGTTAGTGCTGACTGTGTTTAACCTTTGCCGTACACAGCGAGTTTGTCTTTCGCCTCTTTTATGTTGATTTGTTAAGAATGTTCTAATTAACGTTGAAACTCAATTTAAAGGAATGTTGTAGAAAATACAGAAATTCACTTATTTAGTCTCCTGATGGGAGTTAGCTGAGATCGCTCATTTGTACCTATGAAGTCTGGACACCCTTAGCTTAGCTTAGCTTAAAAACAGTCTGGTGCTGTGAATTCCTAAAGCATTGCCGTTACCATGTGTTGCTCAAAAACTGTCTGAGAATGAAGTCATCCCACCCAGCCAAAAAAAGCAAAGAAAAAAGACCCTTTTCTGTAATAAACTAGATGTATAAAATGGACGTAGTTCCTGTGATGCGTCAACGGTAGCATTTTGGCTAGTTAAGACCAGCGGTCCCCAACCTTTTTTGCACCACGGGTCAGTTTAATGTTAGACAATATTTTCACAGACCGGCCTTTAAGGTGTTACGGAGCCCCGCAGGGGACATGGGAGAAAAAAAAAATTAAGACGGACTTTTGCAAGATCTCGCAAAACAAACTCGGGATCTCGCAAAAGTTTTAGCCACATTCTTCGGAGGCCGCCAGCTCGAAGCCGACCGGGAGATCGAGGCACGATGTGCCGGGAAAGCGGTGTTCCTCCCGGCTGTAGTAGGTCTCGACCTCCCGTTAGCTTCGACATGGTGGGTGTCAGATCTCCGAAAACGTCGGAGCACTTTTGCAAATTTGTGATGTCTTGTAAACCGAGCAGGTATCTGATGTTTACACAACTACATTCACACCTCAAAATATCTTAAAAGTGTATTTTGTGACCCAGAAAGAGTAATATTACAACTAAGTAGCTGCCGCCATTGTTGGAATGTTGCGAGATCTCACAAAAGTCCGTCTTAATTTTTTTTTCTTCCATGTCCCCTGCGGGGCTCCGTAAGGTGTCGCAGATAAATACAACAAAATAAAATGATACGACCAAGACAAAAACTGTGGTATTTTGTAAATATAATAATAAACACGAATTCACTGTGTAATTGTGTAACTATTAGCAGTGTCCTCCTAAAATCCGGGAAAAGACCCAGGGAAACCGAGTTAACGATAAAAACCCTGAAAATCATAAATTTCACACCCCAGCCTCAACTCTTGCGGGCTGGTACCAAACCACTCACGGACCGGCCCGATGGGTTGGGGACTGCTGGTTAAGACTAGCAACACCAGCAGAAATGCATTCGTAAGCCGTATATATGCGACAAACAGACATGCATGTCTGCTAACAGTACAGAACTTTATCGCTCAAGTATGTGTACACACACAATTGGGCTCAGGTTACTTCTTTGCTCTCAATGTACACTGCACAATAGGCAACAGACAATACTGACAATAGCAACATGGCACAAATAATAACACACTGGAAGCCTGGCAGATATAATGAACTGCCAGGGGACATTTCTGCCCAGCCAGGTTTGGGTAGCACAGGGTGGCTGATCTGGAAATCTGTGTACGACCGTGGTCAAGAATTCCAGATGGTGGAGGGAAGGCCTGGCAGGCGCTCACTGGCTGTAGCTGCCTGTCAGTCAAAGTAAACACATCCGTAACTCTTGTATTCAGATGGATGAATTTCTCACAGAGGGCAAATACCTCAAGGAACTGAATTTTTGGCACTTCTAGTTGAACCAAAGATCATTTTTATTAACTTTAGAAAAAGTTGGGCCAAGCAGTTTTCACTAGTCTTTACAGCATGCTAGTTAAGCTAGACTACAGTCACGGTAAAGACTCACTTGTTGAAGTAAATCCTGAGATCTTTCTTTCCCTCTTCTTTTTTTCCCCATCTCCAGATTCAAGCAGTGATTTGTTATCCAACAACAGTATCAGACTTCAGCTAGCCAGGTTTTTATCAGGTTTTTTTTTTTTTTTTATAAAGAGCAGAAGAAAAAGAGGAGGCTCCATATTTACAAGAGACAACATGCAAATGCACCTTTGTTAGCGCTGGACGAGTGCAGTGCTAAGGTCAGCCAAGCTAGTCACAGCTTGTCTTATCTCTGTACCGCATGCAGGTGAGATGAAGTTGATAGTGATTACCACGTTTGACACATAAAGGTGGCAAACACACAGGCCGTGGTCTTTCAGAATGTGAGAAAAATTGCTCTTTAAAATGCATCCCTGCTTTACTTGTAGTGCTTATCCTGGCTCATAGTTGTTGTTTTTTTTTCCTTTCTCTGGCTGATCCTATGTTTCTTTGACCTTGGATCCATGCTGAAACACCATATCATTTGTTTTTGTCTTGGCAGCCACTGGAATTTGTTCTCTGTCAGAAAAAAGCTCTACATGCGTTGAGTAAAATAGAGAGACACCTCAGCTTCACTAAAGCAGATCATCCTGTGACTTCATTGCATGACTGAGGTGTGTGCGTGTGCGTGTGTGTGTACATACATGTATGTGTTTGGATGAAGGATGGAGCAGGTGTGGAGGCCATAAAAGGCAAAACAGGAAGACGAATGGCCGAGTCGATAGGGAGACACGTCTCTGTGCTTCTCTTCTTCCTCTCAGTGGTGATTCCCTGCTGCTGCGTGGGAGAGCAAGGGATCACTGCAGCAGTGTGTGTGTGCGTGCGCGTGTGTGTGTGTGTGTGTGTCTGTGTGTGTGTGTGTGTGTGTGTGTGTGGTTACAGCAATGTGTGCGAGATGGGAAACAGAGGGAGAGCAAACACGAGCGTAAAAGTGAGAAACAAGGCAGAAAAAGAAGTGCTGTAACAGCCATACATATTCCCTTCATGTCCTGTTTACATTCGACTGAAGACTTTTCCTTTAGCATCTACTGTCAGTGTAAACACTGTGCGTGGAGCTAAAAGAGAAGCTTTTATCTCCCTTTAGAGCGCTGTTGTTATGGATGTTACTAATTCTTATAGCTAGCATTTGATGGAGTTGAATAAGCATTTTAGAAGACAGAGGGTGTGTTTTACAGAAGTAGCAGCAGGTCTGGTGCACAGCTAACTCCAGTATCAGTAGATACTCATGTCCCCTCAAGCAAACTGTCCAGACTTTTATAATGCAGGTGTTAGATAGACACCAATAACAAAACAGATTAGATAGCTCAGATTAGATTAGTGAATGTCCGTCTCTCTATGTTAGCTCTTTCAAAGACTGGCGACCTGTCCACAGTGTACCCTACCTCTCACCCTGGAAGCGTTGGAATGACCAAAATATAATATCCCAGAGGTGTTCTGTTGAATTTGGGTCAGAAAGACTTGGGGGTTCGTCAGTGGTGTCACTTCCTTTATCCTCTAGGACAGGGGGGACAACTCCAGGCCTCAAGGGCCGGTGTCCTGCAGGTTTTAATTATCACCCTTGATCAACACACCTGAATCAAATATTAGTTCGTTACCAGGCCTCTGGAGAACTTCAAGACATGCTGAAGATGTCATTTAGCAATTTGAATCAGCTGTATCTGATTAACCCCCAAGGAGGCCATTTACGTGAAAAGGGAAAGACCATCTCTGAATCGAGGAGGGGCCTAAGGGTACATCTTTCGCCATCTTACAATGCTGTGATTGCAGCCATTCCCCAACTCTCTGTGAATGGGACTCCTGGCCATTGATCAGTGGTTGTTGATCAATGGTCATGAGAATTTGCATAATTAAGATTAAAGGAACTGACCTCCCAGCCCATTGTTCCTTCAGTGGGCTGGTTTCAGTCATTATGCAAATGTCCTGTTTATAAGATTGAAACCTGCAGTCAGCTGAGACTGAAGACGTCACTTGGATGATGACGAAACGTTTCTCCCACAAAACGCTACGTCCAGATGAACAGAATCAACTTTTGGAGATTTACTTACCTGGATGATTGAGAATGCATCAAGATGAATCAGCTGTACTGGATCAAGGACACATTTAAAACCTGCAGGACCCCGGCACTCGAGGCCTGGAGTTGCCTACCTCTGCTCTAGGAACACGAAGCTGGGCATTGTTGCGCACCACGAGGAATCCAGGACCCACTGCACCGGCATGGGCTCTGACAACGGGCCCAAGAGTTTTATTCTGATAACTAATGGCAGCCATTGCGCTGCAGGGTGTGGTTGCACAGCATGTAGAGGTTTGTGAGTCTCTCCATGGGAAAAATGTCGGTGTTTGAGCGGTATATTATGGTACACAGCAAACTAAGGAAGCAAGGAGTCTGTAAACAGACAGCAGTTGTTTTTGGTTGTTAGTATAATTTCATATCTGATGGCTCCATATCATAGTGTTTACCTAATATGCAAAAGATCCCTGCTGCGAGATCAGGATGGGACTGTAAAAAGTCTCCCAACTTAAATATGTGGAACTATGTAAAACCCTGTGATCAACAGCCAAAATAAGTTTCTAGTGTTATTTCATATCTGGTATTCTACAGAGCTTGTTTAACAGGTGGGATCTAAGTGCCGTTTGATTGTGATTACACTGATAAGCGTACGTGCTGTCAGTTTCACAAAAAAAACCTCGGTTAGATCGCTCGTCTTCAATGCCATGTTTTTGCTTCCTACTGCGTCGGATAGACAGAGGAGAGAGACTGTGGTTCCACCATTTACTATACATAGGACGACCACGTTATCAACATAGATGGCAAAACAGATGGATGTTGCTACAGTGGTGTCACCCACTGGTTTGTCAAATGTGGCAGTTTCATTCATTCTAAGCACTCAGGAAATAAAGGTTGCATCACCGAGGCAGTGATATTAATATTGGTTGGAGATGTAATGACACATTTCAAACTTGAACAGTGGGAGAATGCCACTCAGGGTTAAACTCAGTGATTCATCTTTGTCCTCGAAACTGCCAAACACCACAAACTTAGCTGGGAGGACAGAACACAACGTCATTATTGCTATTACAGCAGCGGTTTTGCTCACTGCTTTGACTGTGCTGTTTGGTTATCGGAGCCACATCAGCAATGACCGAAACAAATATTTAAAGATGCTGGCAGCTGCCGTGACACCACCCGCCGAGTAGGAGACGTAGACAGATGATCAATCTCCACTTGGGTCACACAGAGCGGCACACTGTCACACCATATATAGACATATGTGTGTTGCTATGAAGGGGAAAAGGTTAGTTTAAAACATATGTGTGTGTTTAAGCGTCTGCCTGGAGTAAAGGAGAAGAAAACTGGATGCTGGCCACTTAATAATTTCAGCCAGTGTGAAGTTGGGTGTGTGTCAGTGCCAGCAACATATTAACCAAGCACAGCTTTTATTTAACTGGGCACACGAACGTGTGATCCGGTTTCAGCTTTCTCTCATTTTCCTGCTGTAGTTCATTTCAGCCAACAAAGAGCGAGAAGTCCAGACGGATCGTCTGTGCTTCATGTAATGTACACAACGGTGACTGACGATAAATCTGTTCAAAAACTTGGCTGACAAACTTCAGCACGCTATCAATGGCTGTCTTAATTATTGAACGGCAAAGTTATGTGGTGTTAAATTAGAGTGTACATTTAAAAATAATTCACAGAACAAATTACTGTTGTCTCTTGACATCTGCCTGTTCAACATCATTCTGTTGTAGATTTGCTGCTCTGCTTGGGATCATTGTCGTATTGCATGATCCGGGGTTTAGCTGTTGGCCACACATTTGACTCTCGTATACTTGGTGTACGGAGGAGTTCGTGGGTGGCTCGGGGACTGCAAGGTGCCCAGGTCTTGTAGGTGCAGAACAAGCTCAAATCATCACCCCTCCACCACCGTGCTGGACACCTGGCATGAGATCTTTGTGTTTCTTGCTAATTGTGGAGCTGTGCAATATTATTACAGTACCTTGTAGTACCATATCACCCTATTAGAGCACTTCGCTCTCGCTCTGCAGGCCTACTTGTTGTTCCTAGAGTATTTAAAAGTAGAATGGGAGGCAGAGCCTTCAGTTTTCAGGCCCCTCTTCTGTGGAACCAGCTTCCAGTTTGGATTCAGGAGACAGACACTATCTCTACTTTTAAGATTAGGCTTCAAACTTTCCTTTTTGCTAAAGCATATAGTTAGGGCTGGACCAGGTGACCCTGAATCCTCCCTTAGTTATGCTGCAATAGACGTAGGCTGCCGGGGGATTCCCATGATGCATTGAGTTTTTCCTTTCCAGTCACCTTTCTCACTCACTATGTGTTAACAGACCTCTCTGCATTGAATCATATCTGTTATTAACCTCTGTCTCTCTTCCACAACATGTCTTTATCCTGTCTTCCTTCTCTCACCCCAACCGGTCGCAGCAGATGGCCCCGCCCCTCCCTGAGCCTGGTTCTGCCGGAGGTTTCTTCCTGTTAAAAGGGAGTTTTTCCTTCCCACTGTTGCCAAAGTGCTGCTCATAGGGGGTCATATGATTGTTGGGTTTTTCTCTGTTTGTATTATTGTAGCATCTACCTTACAATATAAAGCGCCTTGAGGTGATTGTTGCTGTGATTTGACGCTGTATAAATAAAATTGAATTGAATTATTGCCACTTTAGTTTCATGTGTCCAAACGCCACTGACCCATAAGTCTTATGATTTGTTCAGATCGAAGTTTGCAAACTAAGCTGTGTTGACATGTTCTGACCCTATGTTCCGTAAAACCTTCCAAAAAAGCCACACTTGCTCAGTGTTTTTCTAATTCTACTGTCATGGACTTTAACATTCAGCATGCTGACTGAGGCCCGTAGAGTCTGAGATGTAGCTCTTGGCTTATTACACTTTCTCTGAGCATGGCACAGTCTGACCTTTGAGTAACTGGGGAGACTGTCACTTGCCAGAGTTTTTTCACCTCATGTTGTATCAAAGCTGACTAACACACAGCAGGATTAACTGAGGCGTCACTCCTCCTGATCACTGGCATCAGGTGACTGTGAGAGCTGGAGATCTTGGTTCCTACAGCAAGCCAAGATCTTACTTTGAGTATCATTGCACGGGTGGCAGGTATACAGAAATAGTGATTACTTCAGCGTCCATGTGTTGAAGTGTCCAAAGACCGACAGGCTGAAAAATAAAGTTAGCCCCTTCCCACCTACTGCACCTTTAACTGTGGCTTGCGGTTGACAAGCTGCACCTCTGCACTGCAGCACATTAGAATAAAGGATTTGCAAACAGATAATGTCAACAACTTTGCTTCCTAAGTAGATTTGTGACTAAGCTGTATGTTTTTCTGCACACATCGTCGCTAAACTGCAGCGCAGTGAGAAAAAAATGAAAATTATCTTTAGCTGCAGCTGCCCAGCCAAACACAGCATGACTCCCCACATAGACCTGGGGTGTTACATTCTCTCTGTCAGCACTGGTGCTAATGGGAAACGCACCAGTCTCCAGCTAGTTTGTCCCAGGATTGCTGTGAAGTCATCAAGCTAAGATTTGAATTAAAGCCTTGTCAGTATCTGTTTGTTCTCAGGTTAAAGGTCCGAGTGGAATCCAGGAGAAAAACAGAGTGATCAGGCCAGAAGTTTAGAGTCAATTACCAGGAGAGACAGCGCCACAGCTGCTTGTTTTCTTATTAAACAGACGGGCGTGTGGCTGTTTCATCTGGCTGTACTGGTGTTTTCTTTTGAATGGATGATTTCAGATCTCGGTGTTCTCCCCCACTCTCTCCTGTCTTTTTCACTTCACATTTTTCATGCACCAACTAAAAAACCATAGCCTGGGTAGATCAACAGCCTAAAAAAAGATGGACATGACTGTCCAACATTCACTTCACTATGTTGTTGGAAATGGAAAACTCACTGATTTGTGGGTTTGTGATTTGTATCGGTTCTCTCCTGTGGAGGTACAGTGAGAGCTGTGTGAGGGCCATCACCTTCAGATGATTAAAGCTCCATAGACAGATGACAGCTGCAGGAAGGTTGCAGTGTGCATTTCATCCTCAGTGACTGCTGATGGATTAACAAAGTGTTTTAAAGCTGGTATCTCCTTTCCTGGTATTCTCCTTTTTTTCACTTTCACTTTGACTTTTGAATTCAGCCCTCTCTCTGCATGTTGATCGTTTTCATTTCCATCAAACGATGTGGCATCTTTTCATTTCTAACACATTACAAAGTCCATATCAGTGTAGAAATCTGGCATGATTCTTTTCCACTGAGAGCTGACATGTTTCCACATCGTTTCATTCATTTCTTGAGTAAGTGAATCAGCCTTTCTACTGATATTTTCTTTAACCTGTACACAATGAACTCATTTTTAGACTGAACCTGATCCTTTCAGTACCAAAAATTGCAAAAAAAAAAGAGGAAGAAAGAAAATGCTTTGGTCCTGAATTTGTGGCCATCTTCTTAAAAGAGCTGCTAGCATCACAATCTTCATGTTATCTATGCAACCTTGTCCACATAAAATCAGGTTTTTATATTTATTTGCAAGTAGTGATGTGACACTGACGTATGAATTATTTCATTTTATTTGCTAAAAGTATTTATTTCCTTTTCATCACATTCAGTCATAGTCTGCTACTTCTGCTTGCTTCCTTGAACACTTTCTCTGTGACTCACTTCTGATGGTGGAAATGTTTTGTGAATGTTTCGTGGAGCTAAACGTAGACGCATTACCTCGTCTCCTCAGACGCTGCTTCCTGGATGGAGGATGTTTGGGGCTGACCTCGGAGATCACTGACTGGCTCGCTGAGCTTCTCTCGTCACAGCTGCTGTCATGGCCAAAAGCCCGGAGGTGAAGCTGGCCGTCTTTGGCAGAGCCGGGGTGGGAAAGTCAGGTAAACATCAGTGTGTGCTTGTGTGTGTTTGTGTACATTAGAGCTCTAACAAAGGACTGTTTTACTGTGCGCACACTTTTAGTTCTTCGAGTGGCTCAAACTAATATATTAAACAACTTCACCATAGGACTAGGTGCATAAATGTGGTTTTTGTTCCCAATCTCCTTCCGCCTCATTAATGTTGCCATATTGTGTCTTCATAGTTTGTGCTTTCCAGTGTTTTCCCTCCATCGTCCCTTCAGGATTTTTATGCTTGCTATAAAAATCATACTGACTTTGTTTGCATTGTCACCAATGCAGTAGGTGGTTGTTATCGGTCTGGCTTAAAAGCCTTCATTCCCGCAGATAAGTAAGTTGAGTCATTATCATCTGGTTTCAGCTTTCCTCCATAAGCTGCAGCCACTCACGCTCAGCTGGCACCGTGTACGTTTTCTCTGCAATAAAACAGACCATGTGTTTCCCGTTGGCGGCAAATCAAGCCTGATTGCTTCTATGTAGCAATCAGATGTTAGAAAACAGGCCTTGGCGGGATCTCCTCTGTGTTAAAGGAGGCCATTAAAATGTCGTTGGAGGTCAATTCAAGTGCTGCACTGAGAAGTATAACGACTGAGAGGCTCATAGCCTCCAGAGTGAGGATGATGGCATCTGACGTAAGTCTGGGTTCTTCTTCACAACATACCTTGAAGCTTGAATCTGCTGCTTCTTTCCATGAACTAAAGAGTGTGATGTTGGTGCTGGAAGCTCATCATTTCATCAAGTTTTTATCCCCCCCTGCAAAAAAATATATATATCAGGGAGCTGACATCTGCCCGTGTCAATCACACTGCTGCAGTTCCCGTCTTTTACTGCGACTTTCTGTTTTAACTTCTGGAAATAAGATTAGTGTTCCGGCTTCTGTCTTTAATGTATGAACATGTCACTGCTCATTTTCTCTAAGAAAAAAACAAAACAAAAAGCACCTCACTGATAACTTTTCCAACAGCTGCAAACGGTTACTGCTGATTATTTCCTGCAGTGTTTCACACGTATTTTGACCGTCACACAACTGTCAAAATACGTGTGAAAAAGCTGATGGAAACAGATAAAATAGTACAAAAAAAAAATTTCACAGCAGTTTGTGAAATGCTTGCAAGATGTAATATATTGAGTCCTGTGCCTGGACAGAAAGCCATGACCATGCAATCTTTATGTCCCAATGAATCGCAAGTCACAGCTGTCCCTGTGCTTTCAGACAGGAGTTTCAATAGAAACTGCCTTCAGACACTCAGGACTTACATGTATTTATATTTTTACTCATTAGAACCTAAGTGGTACAGGCACAAAAATGTGTCTTTTAGTTTTAAAACTAAAGTTGTCCAAACTTTAAAGAAAAAAAAACTCTTTATTTGTAGCAATTTTGTGATTATTTCTTGCCTTGCCATAAGACTAGGCTGCAAACTCTGCAGCCATGCTAACACATCTGTGTTTGGAACAAACAGTGGCTCAAATGAGGCTGGTCAGTGACCCCCTTGCAACCTCGGCTTGCTAGAGAAAAATCCATATTCCCTGAATAGTTGGCGAGTGGTTGCTGGAGGTTTCCTCCAATGCACCAAAACCTCCCTGTATTTGCTTTCGTCAGCAGATTGCAACAGTTACGTCTGCAACCTCCATGCAATTTCCAGGTGGAGGAAATTGGAGCATTTAGCTTTATGAATGTTGAGAACAATCACCTGCAGAGAAAATGTTGGGCCTTAACACTGCAACCAACACAAAGAGAAAACACTGGGGCTTGGGTGCAACTTTAACTTTGTAGGCAAACTTTCTGTTTCCAGTTTGCGTTGCATTTTTCAAACTTTCTGCTTGGTGAGCTGAGCCTGTTTTTGATTCAGCACCATATACCTCTTTACACTCTACTGGCTACCAGCAACCTCATGCCAGCCAGTTGCAGAGTACACTTAGTAACCCTAGTAACCACAGGTCACTAACCAGGCTCTAGACCTATCGAATGGGGTTTAAAAACCAGTTCCACAGCTACCTCCAACAACCTTTAGCAACTTGTCAGAGGACACACATTGTTCCTCAGCGACCAGAGGTTGTTCTCTGGCTGATTAGTCTCTGGGCCTCACATGCCTCATGGTTTCTATTTACACTGATTCTTATTGAGTGGGTTAGCATTTGTCATTTGTACTAAAATCAAAGTGCAGTTGATGGTGTATTGCAGATAGTTTTTTTTTTTTTCATGTTTCAAATGTTTTTAATTTGTTGCACATAAAACCTGCAGTCAGCTGAGAACAACATACATCATGTCATTCTGGCCAGTCAGTGGTTTACTCAAGATATCAGTACAACTGCAGCTCATTATAACTCTGAAAGAGAAGTCACAGCTCACTGAAGTCAGCTGGTTTCATCCTTTCAGACAGAGTGTCTGTGAAAAACTTCTCAAGGAGTCTGATAAGGGGAATATTTCAGCGAGGACTGAGCTATAGAACTTTCTCACAGGCCTTTTCCAGAGTTTTGGTGGAGTGCTCGTCTCCTAAGTTGTTGTCTAAAGTGTAGAAGAACAGAAAATTGTAACAAGCTTGAGAACAATGAGACTGATGCTCCTTCTTCTGGTGACAAAGCAACTTGCTCAATGAAAGGTTTCTTCCTCTCTCACATGGACATTTGATCTTCACGTGGACAGCTGCAGCTTTGTATTTGCCTGATCCTCGTGTCACCAGCATGTCTCCCTTTTGCTTTATTTTAATGTACAAAAACAGAGCACAGCATGACAACGGGCATTGTTGCCACATCTGATGCTTCGTGTAGCCCTGGTGATCCTTTCAGCAATGAGCAGCTCTCATCTAAACATAGGCCTTCACTGGAAACTGGCAGATGCTATCAGATCAATCAGGTTGCTTGTCAGTGGGAAAACATCTGCATTTGGGCAATAAATTACACTCCCCCTGCGCGCACATTGTAACAGGGAGGAAAAGCAAAATAACAACGTTAAGCAGATTTAATGTTGTTTTGGAGCCGTACTGTGAACTTCATAAATCTCTTTCAGAACACTAAATTCCATCTTTGTGCTGCATTTTTGTTTGTTTGCATGTTTTGTCAGGTTTGTTCAAATTGCTATCAATTCAACCGACGAAAACCTTGAACAATTTGCAGTCCTTGAGTGTTAAATGTTCCTTCTGATTCCAAACACTTTAGATTTCTGATACTTAGTTTAACTTGGAAAAAAATGTCGGGTGTCAGTGTTTCATCTTTACTTTGGACAGCAGTACCAGTGGTATTTTCACTTTAGCTGTGATTATTCCGAATGATCAGCAGCAGACCTCTGGGGTGTCTCAAAATTGTTTGATGGGGTTCCAGGGTGCCAGGCTCCCTGTGAGGGTCTGACTTGGACTCCTGCAGAGAGCTCTAGCTCTAATAAAGAGCTGAGTGTGTTAAGTCTGGCTCTTCTAGCAGTTTGCAGTCTTTTGGTTTATTGACTCAGCAGACGTAGAGCGGAGCGGAGTGAGAAAATAAGACCCATTTATCCAATTGCTGTGCCTACTATACACACACACACACACACACACACACACACACACACACCACATGCTGTGAGCTCTCTTAGCTCCTCTGCAGCAAGGCTTTTCAGTAGTTTTGTCAGAGTGCAGCACATCAAGTAAATATTCTGTTCCATGAGTTATTTCTGACTTTTAATACATGCTGTATTAGGAAAAACACAGCAGCAGATTATTATGTTTAACACTGCAGAGAACATCAGTCAATATCTGAGCGTAGAGGCACTTTCTCCCTCTGCTGCCTCGCCATCTTTCAACAGTTCTATTGTATAGAGAGAGGACTCACAGCAGAAATGACTTCCAGGCTCTTTATTGCACACACTGACAGATTGTTACAGTTATGATAAATTTTAGAATATTACAGAGAGGACCTTTGCCTGGGATTCATATTAACATTTTTTGAGCCTTACCATCGTGGCTCAAGAGTTGGGAGTTTGCCTTGTAATCGGAAGGCTGCCGGTTCGAGCCCCGGCTTGGACAGTTGTGTCCTTGGGCAAGACACTTCACCCATTTCCTACTGGTGGTGGTCAGAGGGCCCGGTGGCGCCAGTGTCCGGCAGCCTCGCCTCTGTCAGTGCGCCCCAGGGTGGCTGTGGCTACAATGTAGCTGCCATCACTAGTGTGTGGATGGGTGGATGACTGAATGTGTAAAGCGCTTTGGGGTCCATAGGGACTAGTAAAGCGCTATACAAATACAGGCCATTTACCAATATTGCCATTAAAGCTGCCCTCAAATAAATGAGACTAGAATGGATTAGCCAGCATTTATAACTGCATTAATCAGTATTCACATTTATGCTCATTCACACTACAAAGTGCTTATAAAATTTTAAACAATTAAATGACTAATATAGAATTATTTATTTTGTATGGCAGGTCAACAAAAAACAAAAAATATCACTAAATTAACAAAAATATGCTGTTTTTTTAAAAAAAACCCTCGGACAGATTTCATCATGTGCAAAACCAAGACATACTGTTGATACTAGAGATGGCACGATACCACTTTTTTATGTCCGATACCGATATAATAAATTTGGATATGTGCCGATACCGATATGAATCCGATATAGTGTGTTTTTTAATCAATAAAACAGTTTTTTTAATATCTTGCTGCTTTTTGTATAAGTTCATACTCAAGTTAAAAAAATAATTAAACAGACTCAACATCTTTCTTCTACAGAACTGCAGACTGCACAGATGGTATCTTCCCAAAGGAAAAAGTACTATAGCTTACTAGGGTATATTAGACTTAAAGTTACTATATACAGTAATGGACTTCTACACATTTTACATCAGATTAAAACTTTGGGTGTAAGATTCAGATAATTAATTATTAAAAACTAGACATTTTAAATGAGAATAAGAAAGAAAAGTATGTCTTTGTGCCCCCTTTTCCCTGTTCATGCCCTATCGGCCCCCCTGGCTAAACTTTGCTAGATCCGCCCCTGCACAGTTACCAGCCGTCAGCTGTAGAAAAAGATCCTGGTGTAGACAGTTTCATGACTGAAGTAGCAGCAGGAGAGAGTGAGAGAGAGAGAGAGAGGCAGTCGCTCCATATATCTGTTGTTAAGCTTAACACTGGAATGCTTTACAAACATTCAGAGATGAACTTACACACTTGCTTTACTTCTCTCTGCGATAACTTTCTCGGAGATGAAATGCCGAATTGGTAGCGAGGCTACAAATACTCAACCACACCGCTGACAGGTCCCGCACGCCACAGCCGCTCTATCACGTGACGCGTACTGCTTCGACGTGCTACGGTTATGTGCCGAGTTAAATGGTAAATGGCCTAGTCCTTAAGGACCCCAAAGCGCTTTACACATCCAGTCATCCACCCATTCACACACTGGTGATGGCAGCTACATTGTAGCCACAGCCACCCTGGGGCGCACTGACAGAGGCGAGGCTGCCGGACACTGGCGCCACCGGGCCCTCTGACCACCACCAGCAGGCAACGGGTGAAGTGTCTTGCCCAAGGACACAACAACCAAGACTGTCGGAGCCGTGTCGCAAGTTTTGTGAGGTGCTTTTTTGATATTTAATGGATCGGATTACTTTTTTTTTTTTATTTCTCTCCGATATCCGATCCAGTAATTTATGTCAGTATCTGACCGATACCGATATGTAATATCGGATCGGTCCATCTCTAGTTGAAACTGCTCTTATTTGCCAGTATTACATTTCATTACGTTACATTTCTTTACAATGACCTGGAGTTTGACACCTGTGCCTTAGGCAGTATTATTAAAAGGCGTATCGTACATTTTCATTGCTATGCCAATGATACTCAGCTTTTTCTATCCATGTCGCCAAGTTTAGATAAAACTGAGGTTACTGTACTCTGCCCTAAAGTTTTAGAAACATGGTATCCCCAGTAACACTGTGAGGAATCCTGAAGTAATTTCTGATATGTTCCTGCCTTTCTTTCAAAATTTGGAAAGTCTCAGAGTGAAACGGTGAAAACTAGTTCAAGCATTTATTGCTTCTAGACTGGACTATTGTAATTCATTATTATCAGGTGGTCCTAAAAGAAACTCCCTGAGAAGCCTTCAACTGATCCAAAAGGCTGGAGTGGGAGTACTGGGACTAGAAAGAGAGAACAGATTTCTCCCACACTGGCTTCTCTTCATAGGTGTCTGTTGTCCTGTCCTCCTCCTTGAGTCTCATTCTGCCAGAGCTTTCTTCTTGTGAAAAGGGAGTTTTTCCTTTCCACTGTTGCCAAGTGCTTGCTCATAGGGGTCATCTGATTGTTGGTGTATAATCGTAGGGTCTTAACGTTACAATATAAAGTGCCTTGAGGTGTTCATTGTTGTGACTTCAGCCTAGTGTAGCTTAAATGTTTCAGTCCACATATAAAAAGCAAAGTTTGTACTAAAATGATGTTTACTAGTATTGTTGCCTTTGTCATCTTCATAAGCTGATCGTGTGTGCTCTGTTCCTTCTGCTGTGAATGTGCTGACAGTAATTACTAATAAACAAAAATAACTGTAAGAAAGTGTTTTTCACAGGCTGGCTTTCACTGATTCTGTCTGTTTACACAGCATTCACATTAACAGAGGGAAATGTGCTTTGAAACTTCTCTGGAAACTCTTTCGGAAAGTTAACTTCAAGGCGTGTGAAGCGCCAGCTCGTAAAAACTCTTGTCTCGTCACTCCTCAAACATGCCGCCTTCCCCCCCTCTCACTGGCCTGTCTGACAGCCAGACAGCAGAACAAAAACAAAGGAGTGAGCTAAAATGTGTCTGCTTCTGAAATACCACTTGCTTACCACATTCAATGCCAAGAAGAGGACCGTGGATCGGCCTGATGTATGGTCTGGAGATGTAAACAGACATTCAGAGGGCGGACAGGGGAGACGAGGCCACAAAAACAAGACACTACTGTGTTGGACTCTACTGTGAAAAACTACTGTAAAAAGATTTGGTATTGTTTTTTTCTTTTTGCAGAAAAACAAAATATGGATGAGATGTTGTAACACTTACAGTAATATAATCTCTAATGAAGAAAATGAGTTTGACTTTACAGTGTGATCTGATTTTGAAACAAACCTGGTGAAAGATGGCACAGTCAAACGTTCTGACTGCAGCGGCCATGCTGCTCCCAAAATCAACTGCTTGTGATTCCTGCTGGGTGAAATGAAATACCTGGAGAGTGATCAAATAACTCACCAGTTATTTGACGTCCATCAACAATGCTTGTGTGTACCTCCTCACATTGCACAGTCGAGCTATTTCCGAGGGTGCAGAAGCAGAAGAGCGCAATTTGCCTGTCCTGCTGCTCGAGCTTCCAGGCACATCCTCAGCCTTTGACAGCTGACAGAGCCCAAAGCTGTGAAGCTGACTGGATATTTGACTCCTCCTGATTGCTTTCTCCGTGCCGGACCCGGTGAGCAGCCATATGGTGTGACTCATAGACTGCATTTTGCCCCAGAACAAGTGCTCTAATCAGTGGGTCGGAAGTAGATTTGACTGGTTTTAGATAAGAGATCTGAAAAGGTTCCCAAATGGCTTTTAGAGTGTGAGTGATGTGCTGTGCAAAGCGCTAAGTGACTTTTATGCACTTGAATATGTTACATAAGAGTTGATCAAATTTCAAGGCTTTATTCTTTTAAATTTGGCTTATTTGCTCAGCAAGCCAGTCCTCTCTGTGTTTAGGTGAAAAGTCAAGTAGGTGCTCACGAACATGCAGCCGAGGTCAGGTGCTTAAAAAAAGTTATCAAGATCACCAGACAGCAGGAACGTCCAGTAAATAATGCTTTTTAATAATACCTGACTTTAATTTCTCACAGTATGTTGGATTAATAAGTCTGCACTGTTGGGTTCCCGGAATCTGATTGAAGTAGAAAATGAGTATGGCGCCTTAATGCACAATTTCATACGTGGAGACCAAAACAGAGCTAAAAGAGGTAAATCTTGGGCTCTTAGCAGATGGCAAGAAACAAAATGTCCAAATGAAAGAAAAAAAAAAAAAAAAGCAAGTGACTGCCAAGAGTCAGGTTGTTCTTTAGTGATTGCCCTGATTGAGGTGATTTTAAAACACTAGCATTCGACTCTTTTTCATGCATTATAGACATTTTCCAGGCAGAAGCCAACGGAAAGAAACGACAGCAGTTTGTGTTCTTCTCTTTGATCAGGATCAGGATCAGCTGATCATTGCTCAAGAGAGGGAAAAAAAGGTGCATCCGGACACAATTGCATGAGTGATTGGATTTGGATGCCGTTACGTAGCTGACATGTATCAGATTATCAGCAGGATCTCCACTTGGTTCTTTGCTAAAGTTAGACACTGATTGGAAGGATTGCAGGTTAAAGGTGAGGACGTTAATTACCTTTTGAAATGGGCAGGAAGTATTTTTCTTTTATTCAGAAAGCTGAGAAAGCTACAGTAAGGCTGCGTATTTATCTGAACATGCCTTTCCAAAGTAATTAAGTGTGCAAGTTGAGTGTTTGCTGTGTGAAAGGAAATTGTTGACCCTGCATGCCCTGATAACTCTGTGCACAGCGGCTGATGAGTATAGTCAGGGCAACAAAGGAAGAATGACTTCTCACTCAGGTTATTGTTGCAGAATTCATGTTCAGCGTATGCTGCCAGCGTAAAAACATGTTTTAGGCATGGTGGCTATATGGCTCCAGAAATGGCTATGTTGCTATGTCACTAAATAAAATGCTTTGGTTCAGACTTTATATAAGTAGATGACTCATCAGTACTTCCTCCCATTTTCCAAAAATGAAGCCGTGTTATTGCAGAAATGGGTACGATCAGCTTGTGTTGGTGCTGTCATTTGCAAACTGGGTAAGCAGCAGTGGCCAGATGAGAGATCAATATCGCACAAGTATTTCTTTAACATCTACTATGAAGGCAAAGGAATGATATGCCTTTAGTTTTAATTTTTTTAAATGCTCTGTGTGTAATTGCCAGAAGTTACTCTATGAGAGTTGGACAGAGTCACAGAAGGGACTTAACCAATCAAACGCTCAGTGATGTGCTGGTTTAGATCTGTGAGGAGATCCTGTAGGACGCCATTAGGAGCATACCCAGACATTGTCAGGTCAACCGCGTGGGAGCTATAAAAACTACTACATCTATCATTTTGAGTTGCTGCAAAATGGGCATATTTCTTTCACTTTGATTTTTAGGGTGTCTTTGAATTCAGCTCTCTGTAGGTCAGAGGTGTCCAACTCCAGGCCTCGAGGGCCGGAGTCCTGCAGGTTTTAGATCTCACCCTGGGTCACCTGAATCAAATGATTTGTTCATTACCAGGCCTCTGGAGAACTTCAAGACATGTTGAGGTAATTTAGCCATTTAAATCAGATGTGTTGGATCAAGGACAAAACTATAACCTGCAGGACACCGGCCCTCGAGGCCTGGGTTTGGACACCCTTGCTGTAGGTTAATAATATTAATTTCCATCAAGTGATGTGGCATCTTTTGTGCCTAACACTTTACCCAGTCCGTATCAGTATAGATATCCAGCTTGATTATGTTTTTTTGCTGGCAAAGCTGGACTGCATGTAGGCCCGCAGTGGGCTGCTGTGGGTAGTGGTTTGTCTCCTTGAGAACTCACTGATATTGAGTATTGCAAGCTGTTGAATTGATGGTGCCTTTTCACAAACTTTCAACGTGTCTAAAATTCTCGTCACGTATGTGTGAAACGAGGTCATTAAGAATAAAGTCTTAACTGCATGTTTGAGTTTCAGCTACAGTAAGGAGCAGGACTATTCAGACAGCAGATAGACATCATCAGTCCCTCTGATGCCTCATCCTCTACCATCTCTGAAGCTTCATTAAAATGTCAAAGAAAGTGAATTCCCTTAGCATGCCCACACTCAGCTGGTCTTTCTCTATCTTCCTCCACTCCCTCTCCTTCTGAATGTGCTGCATCTCCTGCCCAGAGCTGCTTTTTGTCCTCAGAAAGGAAAAGAATGACTGTGCTATTCACCTTTTCTGTTTGTGCCTTCTTAAGGCCATCTGGCGGCCTCAGAATCCAACCCTCCCCCGTGTTCCTATTCACCTGACACACACCTACACAGATTTTACTAATATTACTACAAATGATGTATTTCTGGAGTGAAGGAAGCCAATGTTCTGTGTATAAATACCAGAAAATCAGTCTTTCCTTGCCATATACAAAGATAAAGAGGAGCCATAAAAGGAAATGACTGTGTCACAGGAAGATGAGTTTGTCGAGTGGCCACGCTTATTTCTTCTGCTGAACTATTTTTAGCGCACACCTCTGACTCCTCTCAGCCTCCACACATCCACATCCATTCTCCGCTCATGTACTCGGACAGCCACCGCTGTCCTCAGCCGGTGCGTGACTCATCACCGATTATTTTCCTCCTCGCTTTTCACAACCTCTCTCTCTCTCACACACACTCTCTCTCTCTGGAGATTAGCAGCTCATTGAAAATTTCATGATGAATCCATGAAGTATTTTGTTTTTTTTGCTTCTCAGGGTGCGTTATCAGCTGAGGTTCAGCTTACTGTTTAATATTCAGGGCCACTTTCAGCTCTATTTGATTTAATCCACCCTCTGCCTTCCCACATTTTTTGGGCAGTAGCATCTTTCTGCTTTTCTGTCATTCAACTCCAAAAACTGCAGAGTTTTACTCTGCATGCATGTATGTGTGCATGCCTTTTGGAAGACATTAGAAGTGGATATTACTGCAACAGTTTTCTTAATTATCGATACCAAATTTATATGCTTATGTGAAACTGCAGATTGTCAGAGCCTAAAAAACCCTAACCAGGATCAATGCTGTCCTTACAAGACTCCACTGTGGCTCTTTGCTGTGGTTGTGCAAATCATGACAGCTGATAAGCTCATATGGAATAATAGAGGGGGACAGAGGTCGACCACCACATCAGAGATTGTTCCACAAATCATTGTTTATCGCAGTTAGTCAGTCTATGACATTGTAGGGAGCTTTTAGCTAAATCAGCGATGCGTTTCAGCTTATAGCCATTATTAGCATTAGCAAATTTTGCCCCCTTAATGATACTGGTGACTTTTCCATCAGTATCCTGAGATCTGTTTTAGCATATTAAACTAAAAGTTTTCAAATGTGAGAAGATAAACAAGTAAAGAATGCAAATACTGATCTTTAGGTGGGTTTTTGCATTAGCAATTATTATCAAGCCACTTTGCAACCCACCTTTTTCCAGCTTTTCCTCCTTTAAGTGACATACAGTACTCAGTTATTATCTTGGGCTTTTTGTACATGCCCACAAATGCACAGGAATGTTTCAAGAGACATGAGCTAGAGCTATACCACCAAATATAAATCTGTGTGGGTGGAAAGGCTCTTCTTATGAATATAGTCCTAACATAAGTCTTAATTCTTCACAGAAAAGAATGGCCCAAACCACTATCAACTGGCTGTGCAACCATGAATATCACTTTAAAGCCTGAGCCATGAAATCTCTGCCCCAGTGATGAAATTCCAGTGATGATGTAAAGGCTCAAAAACTCTATCAAATATGATGCACTATGCATTAAGTGGTTAAACTTGAATGGTTTCTGTTTAAGCTCCACAGGGCTCAAAGTATCTGCTGCAAGGAAAATTGAAAGCTTTAATACTGAGGCTGTTCTTGAAAATATTTGCTTTGCTTGTTCTCAGCTGCTTCTTCTACACAGCACTTAACCTTTTCGCCCGTAACCGCAGTGAAGATCGCTCCATGAGGTGTGGTCACCGCAGCGTCGCATCAGCCTTGCAAATGGTTCATGATGAATAGCGCTGTGGTGCTATTGTTAGAGACTAAATTAAAGGGATGAGTGTGTCGTTGGGATCCTCACGCCCTTCCTGTTCTAACCCCACGAGTGCAAGCCTCTGTCCTTTCCCATCTTCAGAGACGTGAAATCAAAGCCTCTCTGGTGTCCTGTGTTACAGAGCCGCAGGGCCCTGAGGAAAATGTCTGCATCACCCTCTGCCATTGTGTGTTCATGGATCCCATCCAAAGATTAGTGGAGGGGAGTTTATCCGACCTTCACTGTCATTCAAAATGAACTTAATATGCACTGCTCAAACAAAGCCACATCTGTCTTTGCCTGTGAAGGTAACGCGCATTCAGCCGAAGGATGTGAAGCCGGTTTGTCCCGTACCGACAAAAATATGGGACAAACTACTTTTGGGTCAGAAGAGACTAAAATCAATTCGCATCACTCGCCTAGATGTAATACTGCAAGACCTCTATTGTTGTCATGACTGGAGTCCCTCTTTGTGCGGGTAGTTTTGCTCTGAACCATACAGTATGTCGTCATGATACATCACACTGCTCCACTCAAGATGCATAGTGATTTATAAGAGGTGATTAGGCCTCTTTGGAGTGCTATACTGACACAGCTGATTGCTATTGAAACTTCTTAGCTGTAATTAAGTTACTTGAGCTTGACATGAAAATAATCTGATTAGATGAGAAAAATGTCTGCTGGCCATAGTGAAGTTATTAGTGAATAAATGAACTCTGAAGGCAAAGGATTTGAGTACACTCACTTGACACTTCATTAGATACAACTTTGCACTCTTAGGTTGGGCGTCCTTTTGCCTTCCGAACTGCCTTAATTCCTCATTGAACAGATTCAACAAGATGCTGGAAGAATTTCTTATAGATTTTGATCCATATTGACATGACAGCATCACACAGTCGCTGGAGATTTGTCTGCTACAAATTCATAATGCAAATCTCTCAGTTCACCAGATCCCAAAATGTGCTCTGTTGAACTGGGCTCTCAAGACTGTGGAGGCCTCTTGAGGGCTGTTTGAGGTTCAGTTTCTGAGCTTTATGACAAAAGACAAGCAACAATATTTAGATAGTATGGTCTTTTAACTTGGTGTGCCCAAGGTGTGCCATGGAAAGATCCCTAACATCATTGCAACATGTTTCTGACAATCCAAATATTGCAGCGGAAACTGAGACTCGTCAAACCATTTTTCCCAATCTTCAATTGTCCAGTTTTGTTGGGCCTCACTTTCCTGTTCTTTGCTCACAGAGGTTTCTCTGCTGCTTCAGTGTCGAACAGGTTGTTCGTTCTTCTGCATGCTTTCCTTGTAACAAGTCGTCATTTAAGTTACTGTTGCCCTTTTATCAGCTTAAAGCATTTCAGCCATTCATTTTCACCAGTTCTCTGTAGCTGGCAGAGATCGGGTGAAAATGACATTTTTACACACAGAGCTGCCGCTCTCTGGATATTTTTGATTTTTCTGACTTTTCCCTGTAAACCCTAGAGATGCTTGTGTGGGAAAATTCCAGTAGATCAGCAGTTTCTGGAATACTCAGATTACCCCATCTGGTACCAAGTAAAGCAAATCACATTCAAAGTCACTTAAATCACCTTTCTTCCCCTTTCTGTCCGACAGGTCATCTTGTAAATGCAGTGAGTTGCTGCCATGTGTTTGACTGAATAGATATTTGCATGAATGAGCAATTAAACAGGTGCATCTAATGAAGTGGCCACATAGGTTGGATGTAGTTCAACAGACTCAAAAGAAAAGTCATTGAATTAAGAGTGCAGGTGGCTACTGTTGTCAGCCAAGTGATCTCACTTATGCCAGTTTTATTAAATATTTGTGCAGCTTCTCTCTGGAGCCACTTTAATCTTTAACCTGCAAATCATTAACCTTTGACACGGAGACCATAAACTGCAATGTGCTCAATGGAGAATCCGGGCATTACCCCGTGTTGTTGCTCCCATTTCCACCTTTAAATGCCCAAAGAAACCAGCCAAATTACTTTTCCACTGCTGTATGCTTAAGTCTTTCTCAAAATCTTAAAAGGCTATAAATGTGTGATACATCACCAGCTTTTTCTTAATGCAATCACTGGGAAGTGGCTTTTTTTATTTATTTATTTTTTTTTTACATACAGAAAAAGATACTCCCACAGATTTCCACCCTTCGCTTGTATCGTCCACATAAGAAAAAACCAAGATGGTGGTGGTCAAAATGCCAAAGTTGATGCTTCAAAGCAGTAGACGAAAAAAGGAGCAGACATCGCTTAAAGATAAAACAGGCAGTGATGCAAAAACAGTTGTTGAGCTGAAAGCAGCCACAGATGAATCAGAGTCGAGCTTTCTAAGTGCCGTGCAGGTCTTTAAATTATATTTGTGTACGCGGAAGATCTGAATCCCTGTTATCTCTCTCAGTCGTAATGTTACTGTCGTATCTAATTAGATTGCTTGCAAGTGTAGCAAATCCCTCTGCATTAGAGATTTACAGAGGGGAGCGATTTAACAGCTCGGCAGAGTAAAACGGCGCGACACCTGATGGTTTAATTGCCGTTTGATTTATTACCAGAACCTGGCTTGAGGCAGCAAAACCAATTTAGCTGCCAAAATATCTACTCATGACGCTGGGAATGTGTTTACCACACAACGGCATTTAAATAGCATCAGGTCGGACGCTGTTCACACTGATACAAAGACAAATGTGTTCATTTTCACTGCTGCTGCTCCTGGGCACCACCGGATGATTTATGAATCTTTTATGTTTTACAAAGCTCTTTGATTTTGTAGTATGCCGACAGCGTGCTTAATTTGGAGTATTTTTGAGGAGGGGATTTGAGATTAAAAACTGGTAGTTGACGGATTGAGTGGGGTTCATACGGCTGTTCGAGAGCTGTTCATGTAAAACATTTTCTTTCTGTTTTTAATGTTTATGAAAAGGGTTAATTATTAATCTTACTATGGTTAATGGCAAAGTAAACATGGCAGAAAAGCAGAACGCTCCTCTATTATTCTCACAAGAGCACTTGTGCTCATTATGGCCGACATCTCATTAAACTAAATGCTGTATGATGAGCAGGAATCTGAGAACCTCTGTCACTAATGAGTAGGCATGGAGAAGAAAAAGAGATGAGTCATGTGGTGATAATTGGCCAGCTGTAATCTGATCAGGAGGGGAAGAGAGATGATGAGATTTCTTCAAGTATTACTGCATTTGGTATTCTGGGAACAGAACATAGCTGAGGCTCCTTGGAGCATTTGCTAAACTTTGCTTTCCTGTTTACATACAGTTACGGCTCGTATGCAGCTTGTAATCGCAGCGTAGCAGATTTAACACTCCCACTGATATATTTTTTAAACAGTAATTTGATTTCAGATATGCGAGAAAGACATTAAAGGTCAAACTATCTGTCGTTGAGCCGATACTGGCTCCTCACAGATAAATCTAATATGATGAACGCTGCACTGTAAGTACAGTACTCACTTTTTAAATCAGATACAGAGAAAGGTGGTTGCCAGCTAGTTTGTAAAATACATTGCTGGGAAGTTACTAAATATTGACTTTATAATGTTCCCATTTTTGCTGTTGGAGCTGCGAGCTCCAAGGTCTACACTATCCATTCATCCACACATCCGTGTGTGCCTCCACAGCTCACCAGAATCAGTCCTCCTTCTACAGTATTGGTCAGAATCTATACAAACTTGCACACATTCAAACTGTGCTCAAGGACAAAGTCGCATTTGTTGTTTTTCAGAAAATAACCAGTAAACTGTGAGGAATGTTGGGCCGGATGAGCTACTGCCTCATTGACCTTCTGGTCAATATTAAATACATTTTATTGTGAAAATATCAAATTGATTAACAGTATGTATCAGTATGGAGGCTCTAGTTTCACTCTGATGACACTCCTTGACTTTTCCCAGTAAGGAACCTGCTTGCACTTGTCAGCTAATTAAAATTTGAATGCAATCTTATATATGCTCTTGATGACGAACAGCAAGGCAGGCAAGACTGACGCTAATGATTTAATTATTGCTGTGCACTATAGTGTTTGTGGGGGTGCTGGGAAGCACCTCCCTCACTAAGGTGAAGCACACTCTTGCAGTGTCTGACAGGAAGTTTTGATTTTGTTGTGCTTTTGTTTTGAAGTCCACTAATCAATGTTCTTTTGATGTCAACTCCCTGAAGGCTGGATTCATGACGTGCACACATGATTACAGCCTAATGATGTTCACCTGATTGGAGTTCCCCAATTATCCTCTGTTAGCGGGGTAAACCATCAGATGAGAGCTGAGGGTGTGAATGGGCTGAATATTTAGTTTGATTTGATTTAGTTAATTTGTATATTATTTAACTGGGGTTTGATTGTAGTCAGATATATCACATCCTGCAAATTCTCATTTGTTTTTCTCTACCAATTGGCCGTTAAGCCCAAATCGCTCTGAATAGACAATATATTTGCTGTAGAGGAGCAAAACGTCTGTTAACATAAGTTAATGTTAGATGTTAGCTTGTTGGTGAGTAGCCTTCAGTAATAGTAATAAATCACACAGCAATAGTACATCAAAGATGCTGCAGAGCACATAACCCAGGTAGCTACCACAACTAAAACAAGGTAGCTGCAGCAAGCTAACGTTAGTTTTTAAAATAGAACTTACTTCCAGATGTTTCTTTAGGTTGGAGTCTTCTGATGCTGAGAGCAGCTTGAGAGAGTTTTCATTGCACAGTCAGATTTTGCCCATCATCCCTTTCTTCTTTAAATGTAAAGTGGTGTCAGAATTTCCAAGTATGAAATGCATTCCTGCCCGTGCACTGCTGGATCTGTTGTGCTGGCTCCGGGTCCATTGTGTAACTGACACCATCAACATTTATAGGATGCTCACATTAGAGCCTCTCATTGCGTGTTTTGTTTGGGTTTCCAGCAATGTGTGAAATTACCAAAATTAGAGAGAAGATAGCCAAACATAAGAAAGAGGAAAAGACCGCCGTGCACTCCATTTATTTCCACAACGTAACTGTATTCTAATTATCACCTATTTGAGCGGCAACTGTAACAGAATAAAGTTAAGTCCCAATATTTTTATGTCACTGTCAAGTTTGACAAGAAAGATGGATTTTACTGACATGGGATTTTATGAATGTAAATTTATTAAGGTCTCAGGAAGTGGTAGAAGGTTATCTGCTATATTTACTGCTACTTTAGTGCAAGTTTATACAGATAAATGAATCACAATATATTTCACCTCACCTTGACTTACTTTTGAATAAAGTGTAATGCTTTATATTAGTTTAAATAACCCAAAATTACAAGAAACTCCACCTTTATTATCTTCAGCGTTAAGTGATACACTAATCCTTCAATAATCTTATTCTAATTATATAATGCACATTACCACTGATTTTATTAGCAACATTTTGTACATTTACTTGAGTAAAAGTTTAATTTGACTTCAGTTTGATTTACTTTTATACTTTCATATATTCCATTTATGCGATTGGGTTTGTGGCAACATTAGACCTAAACCTTGACAGCATTCAGGACCAAAACACTGGAGAAGGAGGCGTAATGGAGTCATGGCAGCAGCCAGCATGACTAGTCATGTAACTAAAAGCTAAATCCTAATGTAACAATTTTGTTGCTGCGCTGTCTTGAAGTCATGCTTGGTTCACACTAACCTCTAAGTAAGCAGGACATGCTAAAAATTGAAGCTCGAAACAAAGAGCTGTCCCGCTGAGCTGCTTTTATACAGATACGTTTTCATTTTAGGTCTCAACATAATCAGTGAAGTTTTCTACAGGATTCTTTTCTATTTCTTAATTCTGGTAGTTTTGATTAACAAAGGTCTAAAAGTTCGTGTTATTTCGTCCTCATGCATCGCACTCAGATGCTCAGGCTCTGAACTCCAGCTCAGAGGGTAACGCCATCAATCCTGGGAGTTGACATGTTTACTGGTTTGTGTGTTATTGTTACTCCACTCACTTCAGCCTTCCCACATCCGTTCTTTATGGGCTTTTAAAACGATTTAAAATATATATGTATGAATGGGAGCGTGATTGGCGAGCTGTAATCTGATCTGGAATGGGACTGAGATGATTAGATGTCCGCCCTCACATCTATCTGTATTAAGATGGATTGGATATTTCCCCTGGCAGCTTTGGGAATCGTAACAGCCCATGTTAAACAGACAAGCACACACATCCTTATGGCTGAAAAATGGTTTATGGGTATTCAACTGTTCCAAGGAGGCTTGGTGTATTGGTTGGTGGTATGAGATACAGTCATGCCCCAGGGAAAATGGTGGTGAAAGGAAGTCTGGGAAAGCTCTGAGACTGGAAACTGTGACCTGACCTACTGTTCAGGAAGTGGTTTGGGAGCTTTTGTAGGTCATATGTTTGCTTGTTTTTAGCATGAGGGCTGTCACATCTTGGCGTGTGTAAAGAAACAGTCCAGCACAGTAATGTTTTCATTTCCACAGTCGGAGAAATTAGCTGACTGGCAAAAAAGCAACAAAAAATGTTGGCTGTTTCCATGAAACTGCTCTCAGATTCATCAGTACTTTAAAATGAGGTGAAATCTCTCAAGTTAATAAAAACGTTGAATACATTTGTGTCAGCGCTGTAAGCATCAAGCTGCCACGCTGCTGTACGCCTTTCTCTCATCTGTCCATCACTTTCTGTTGACTTCAACCATTCTTAAATAATTTAGTTCCTGCAGAAGCTTTTCAGATTCTCAGAAGTAATCCTCGAACCAGGGGGTAATGGATCTGCAAAGCTGCATAAATAAAACGTCTTCATTTCCTCAGTTTCCGTTTAACTGCTGAGGATTTGCAGGAACCATAAATCGATAATTAAAGGAGAGAGAGCTGTGACCTGTAATCCTGTCAACGTCTCCGAAGTAAATGGTTATGATATTGACTAAGGGGTGGGGCCGGCTGCACAAATACTAATCCTCTAGTCATCTAAACTAATGAATCTTACAATCTCAAAGTTGTTGACAGAATCAGAACAAAATTGTCCGTTTTGTTTTACAGATTCCTGGTAAGTGTTACTCTTTACAAGCTTTTGGGGAGAACATTATGTGTAAATTGCTGCTTCTTGTCTGCCAACAAAGCAGCAGAGTGGCCATTTTTTTCTAAACCAAATGCAATAAAACCCCAGAAATGTCTTGTTAATGATTCATCCCTTTTCTGTTCACATAGAACATAAAAGCAGCCAATGTACTACAAGTCTGATGGCATCAATCTGCACAGGCAAATGCTATGATCTGTCTAAACCAGATCCAACACTGAATTCTGTGTGAAATTCAATTGCTGCTGATTATTTTTATCACATTTGCCAGTATTTCTGAGCTCTCGCGGGTATTATAGAAATAAAGTTATCCGTGAAGTCATATTAATATCAAATCCATGCGTCCAAATATGTGGTAACATTTTCCACCTGGTAGAAGGCAGCTGTACCGGTACTTAACAATACAATACCCCCTCTGATCCCCCAGCTACTGCTCTCTTTAGATAATCTTCACTAAATCAAGGGGAAAATGTAGCTCAGTTTAGCTCAGTTTGTATGCTGGTTTGTCATGTAGTAGCTTTCAGTTACACAGCAATGACTGCAAGGTGTCCAGGTCCGATACTGCAAAGCAAGCCCAAATCATCACCCCTCCACCACCAACAACTCAACAGTTGGTGTGATGTGTTTGTGCTGATGTGCAGCATTTGGCAGTTTGCTTTATGGCCACAGATCTCCACTTTAGTCTCATCTGCTCAAAGCACATTTTTCTGGAAATCTTGTGCTTTGTTTAGGTGCACCTTTATAGAAAGGAAAGAGTTTCTCTTGGTAACCCTTTCAGACAAGCCGTACTTGTTGAGTCTTTTTAGTTTTTTATCGTACTGTCATGAACTTTAACATTTAACCTGCTGACTGACACTTGTAGAGTCTGTAGCTCTTGGTTTTGTTTTGTAATTTTGTAATTTCCCTGATCATTGCACAGTCTGAGCACAGACATCATCCTGGTGACATGTTAACTCATTGCCACAGTTACTGAGGGTCACACTGCTACTATCATCTGGATGGAATATTTCAAGGCACCAAAGACTTTAAGCCACTATTCATCACTCTACATTCACACCTGTGGAGGCCCAGTTGTAGCACAGCGCCCTGGCAGACTGACAAAGCAGGCTGAGCGCGTCGGCCCTCTGGCACACTGGCAAGTAGGGTAAGGTCTTGCCACACAACGCCACCAGAGAGCCCAGGATCGAACCTGCGCCTTCCTAGCGATCGATTCCAACCCCTGAGCCACGCGTCCAGCTTACCTTCTTGTTCCGGAGAAAAACATGGTTTACACAAGACTGAAAACAGTCTTGTGTAAACTTTATTTCTCATATCTGTATATATAGTATTTCAAGTTTTCTATTATTACATTTTAATTTTCTCGCTTCTATTATTTGTTTTTAAGGCAGTTCCCATGTAACCGTTTCTCCTCCAGTCTTATCAGCACAGCTGGCTGTGTGACATGACCCAACGTGACACGAACACAATAGGTACAGGACTTGACTGCAGAGCCACAGCTCTGGGAGAGACAGCAAAGAAGTGTTTTTTGTGGCTGAAAGGAACTAAAGAGCTGTGGGTGTTCGTCTGATGGTCATGAGGAATCAATAGAGACTGTTCAATGAGTAACACAACACTGGTTCAGAACAGGGGCATGGGCGCCACTAATTGCTCTTGCTTTGTTTGCAATTAGTCCAACATTCTGCCGCTAATGTGATTAGGTCACTTCAGATAAAAGAAGCTTTTGGCAAACACCTACTACGGATGGTGTGTCTGACGTAAATCTGAAACCTCTGTCATCCATCAGCTCGCAGCTGCCCTATGAAGTCTGAGCTGAACAATTTGATAAGATCAGATCTGTTTTTTGTTACTTTGACTCCAGCTGCGGTCAGTTGTTGGGAAATGTCAAGTTGTGAAGAAACCGTTAGCAGCTGAAGACATTATAAGGCAATAGTTAATATAAAGAGAATTTTTCAACCAGCCACATGATGCAGGCTATGTGACACCAGAGAATAAACACCAGAGAAAATATAAAACAGCAGCTCTACTCTGATCTACTTTCCATCGCTACACACAGCCGGTTTTATTTGTGGCTAAGGAGCGGTAATGTTGTAGCCAGTGACACTGACAAAAGTCAGTGCAGGAGTTATAAGCTGCTGTAGAATAAACACAATTTAAGCTGATTAATATTAGCTGATGCTAGCAAGCACATACTGCTTATTATTGGTTTATTACCTCTAAGACTTTACTGCTATTGCCAAACAGCAGCCTGTTTTTAATGCTTAGTTTATTTTTTTTGGTCCCAGTTTTGCTAAATGTGTAGCAGACAGCAACATTAGTTACCATGTATTTGAAGATCGATCTAGTCCACAGTGGGCCTTCACCAAAGCAGACCAGGACATTGCTTCATGGTCCTCGGGTCTTTTTCATTATTTTGAATTCTCAGTTGATATAGTCGAGTTGGTTGAGTTTTGAATTACAGTTTTGAGGCCTTATTATGAATTCAAATGTAATATTAGGCTTAAATTGTATTGTATTACATCTGCATCTTGTTGATTTTCAAATTCCTGTTAAGACTGCTTTACTGTTCTAGAGGTTTTCTTGGTCGTTATTTGGCTTCAGTTCCTATTTTGAGTTAAACTTGCTTCCTGTTTTACTCTGATAGTTGTTTTTCTTTTGTGTCTTGTTTTGGATTTGCCTTAACATCTGTTTGATTCTTAGGTTGTTGTTTTTTTTTGTTTGTTTTGTTTTTTTAAATTTCATATGGGGCAATCGTGGCTCAAGGGTTGGCAGTTCGTCTTGTAACCGGAAGGTTGCCGGTTCGAGCCCCGGCTCGGACAGTCTCGGTCGTTGTGTCCTTGGGCAAGACACTTCACCTACCGCCTGCTGGTGATGGCCAGAGGGGCCGATGGCGCGATATGGCAGCCTCGCTTCTGTCAGTCTGCCCCAGGGCAGCTGTGGCTACAACTGTAGCTGCCTCCACCAGTGTGTGAGAGTGAGAGCGAATGAATAGTGGCATTGAAACGCGCTTTGGGTGCCTTGAAAAGCGCTATATAAATCCAATCCATTATTATTTTATTATTAAATTTCATTCCGTCTCCCCTTTAGCATCGCCTGGATATTACCAACCACCATACAAACAGATGTGTGTTCAGGGTGTTCCTGCTTATGCAAATTCAGTCATTTAAAAAAAATAAATAAATAAATAAAAAATAAAAAATAAAAAAATAAAAAATAGTAGGCCACTCACTTTAGTATTCTGATTTGAAATTTGTGGCCGGAAGGTCATTATTCCTGCTGGACTGTTTTTTGTTTTTTTAAATGCCAGTTTTTGATCACACCTTTCAAAACATAATAACACAGGCTGCTAAAAGCATAAATGCAACTCTAATTCAGAGTCGCTGCAAAATGTGTGGCTCCATTTTAGCCAAAGCAACGCCTCTATCAGACTGTAAAAAAAAAGAAAAAAGGATCAAACTAGAAAATGGTATCCACATAAGCAATATGTGATGAGCACAGAAAGGCTTTTTTGTAAATGCCAGCGCTGTTATCAGCTTTCCTCTCTCTGCACACAGTCAGTAAATCACCTGTTTTTGTGTTCTGGTCAGCTTGGCGATACCTTGCACATTATTCTGTTTGCAATCCTTCAGTGAATCTGGGCCACAATGTGCACTGATGCACATTAACAAAGGCTCCTCTCTGCCGTGTGTACCTTTCTTTCCCGTGGAAGTGAAAAGCAGGAGATAGAGTTACATCTAATGAGAAAAGGACTTCACACCCCATTGGTTTTTCTCGCCACCTGGAATCCAGGCCACCGCCACTAAAACCTCAACGGCAAAATTAGGGTTGAACGGGAAAAGGAAAAGTGCTCCGAGAATAAATATGCACGCTCGTCTGCTTTGTCAACAGCAAATTGACAAATTACCTGCCACTGTTCTGTTTTCACTGCGTTCAGGGGATAATTGAACGTTACATGACCCGGACTCCCTTTGCCTAAAAACACATTGAATTTAGTTAGCGAGAAAGGGAGGCTGTGATTTCCTGAGGAACAAAATCAGCAAGACAGGAATGATGAACGCTGAAGTAAAAGACCAATTTGGCTGATAAAATGGTAAAGCTTTGCAGTCTGCCTCATGCGTGAAAGTTACTGTCCTGAGCTCAAAGGAGCTGGCTCACCTTCACTCCTTTTTTCATTGTGGATTTTCTTCCTTTACTTGGTTAATTGGAAGACAGGCCTGTTTTTTCCAAGTTCAAAGGAGGAACTGTTCCTTCATGAGCTCTTTTCCATAAGTAGGAGCTCAGCAAGCTGACATGATTACACAGATACCCACCTGGACTCATGAAAGCCAGACAGTCCCAATGGCAGTGAGTCGAAGCTAATTAAAAAGTGTGAAGACACTTGGGTGGCTTTAATGTTGCTTTAACATATTTGTTACTAAAAATTCATTTATGATATAAGTTCAAAAGCCATACTGTTTTATTTATACCACTGTGAAGAAAGTTAAATGCTGATAAAAGAACAAAGTTACCCTACTACAGTCAATCATTTTACCTTTAAGAACACGGATAAAAATCAATCCGGTGAACGCCTGGTAGTTCAGTAAAGCTTAGCATGTCGATATTGAGCCAAAGTGCAAAACTCAGCTCATTTAAATGGTCCAGCTTTAGGTGAATGAAGTAAATAGACTTACAGTCTTCCTGTGGAACGTCCTTGAACTTCATGAAGGGTGGTCGTGGCTCAGGAGGTAGAGCCGCTCATCTTCCAGTTGGGAGGTTGGTGGTTCGAACTGGGGGGCCAAAGTATCCCTGTGTGAGTTAATTGGTGTGTGAATGTTAGAACTTAAATGCAGGGGAAGACTGTATAAATACATGGACACAATCAAACAAGCACCAAAGCGCTACGTGAGAAACGGTCCATTTACATGCTGAATGGTGACTCTCAAGCCACCTGTCATTTCTTTATAGTTTACTAGGAAAATGTGAAATACCTGTACTGATTTATTTATCTAGAAATGGTCAGGTACAAGGACGGGATGGAACATGAGTGAAAAAGCAGCCAATGTCCAAATAAAGACTAAAAGACATAACTTTACACAGACCACTTTACACAATCAACCTCAATTATCAAAGTAAACAGAAAATAACAAAAAGGGAAGGCTAACACTAAGACATGAAGGTTCATATTAACCCCAATAAAAGAGCAGAGAAGGCACTGGAACACAAAAGAGACAGAGGGAGGCAAAGACAGTGAAACACAACATTAGAAGCAAAAGAATCAACAAAAGGAACCAAAATTCAGCAAATACTGAACAAAACCTTTGGACCATGACAGAGATGCCCACCTCCTACAGCTGAATCCATATTTCACTGACAGACGAGAGTGGTTTCAATCATTTCATTTCACTCTGAGTGAAAGTGAATGAGCTCATAGCCACCACATTTATTTTCTCTGCTAATCTCTTTACATAAAGTAAACTGATACAGCAGGTCTCTTTTTCAGTGACATCACCCCTCCCCAACAACTGAACTAAAAGGAGAAATGTTGCAGCATTCAGATAACTGAACACATTTTACACCAGTGTTTACAGGTAATTTTACTCTGAGAAAGAGGTTTTGGTGTGTGGCTGTGCCTGATAAACAGGGAAGGGCCGTCTAATTCAGCCTGCATAAATGACATTTCTGTGCGGCAGATTGCTTGTTGATGGTAAACCATTAAGACAGTGAGTCACTGGCTCACTGGGGATGTTTTTTAAAGGAAGGCTGATGCTGTCAAAGGCAGGCCAACAATCCTGTCTCAGAGAAGAAGATGATCTTGATAAAACCTGAGAGCTGATGTTTCAAGGTTGTTTGAACTCTGTCTTAATGAGCTGGACGTTTTCCAGTGGGTATTAGCATTTAGATGAAATGTGTGTTAAAGTGGTTTGGATCTTATGGACTGTCGGTGCGTTAGCCACAGCTGATTTTCTGAGAATACATGTTAGTGGATGTACATATTAGGGCTGTAGATTGAGCTTCACTATTATAAACAAATGGTCATCAATTTTTAGTTAATTTCATCTAGTAAAAAGTGTATTCATGAATCAGTATGCAGTCTATTTAAAAAAGAAAACTATTTAATACTTAAAATCAAACTGCCACCCTGCTGTGTGTCTCGTGTGCTGATTTCATATGCTGAACACATTTGTCCTGTGGTTCTTTGCAGCTCTGGTGGTGAGATTCCTGACCAGACGCTTCATCTGGGAGTATGACCCCACACTTGGTAAGACAGCCCAAGAAACGTGTATCCCCTCCTGCTGTTACTGCCATCTCCTGTATCTGCAGTAATTGTACACTGTCAATTTTATGGTTTTATATGAAGTTATAATAAGTTATAAAAGTTATAATACATATAGTCCTTAACTAAGTTGATTATTTAAAGCTATCCCCAGGTGTAAAAAACACACAGCAGATTCCACTAATTTTACAAAGCCTAAGCCAGTTACTCAGTAGCTTGTAGAACCACCTTTAGCAGCAATAACTTGAAGTAATGGTTTTCTGTATGACAAGTGTTGTATGGCACAGGTGTCTTAAAGTCCCAGCACAGCAATTCAGTCAGTTCAAGGTCTGGTCTTTGACTGGACCATTGCAACACCTTGATTATTTTCTGCCATGCTACCGCTAATGCGAAATCTTCTGTAACTAGCCTAGCATTACTTTTAGCTTTGTGCCCTCTTTCTGTAAGTTTAGCCAAAAATTGAAAGCAGGAGAAACATCTTGTTCAGGCATTTTTCCTGCATGAACCTCTCTAAAGATGACAAAATGAAAATGTGTTTGCTTTTGGCACAGCTAGGGTAATGGCTTTCCCCAGCTAGCTTCTAGCTTTTAATCTAAGGTAAGATAGCTGCTGCTCGTTGTAGTTTTCATAGTTAGCATAGATTCATATTAGTGCTGTCAGCGTTAATCTCGTTAAAATAACGTTAATGCCATAACTGCATTAATGCGGCAAATCTTCGTTAGCGAGTTAACGTGGATTGCCCCGCATGTGGGGCTGGACGGCGCTAACGCGTTGACGCCCTGCGATGAGAGATTTAACGAGATTCACGCAGACAGCACTAATATATACCAAATCTCCTCATCTAACAGGAAAAAGAGAAAATGGAAATTCTAGGTGCAGGAGTTATATCATGGGCACTATCATGGCCAGCACAGAGCTAGCACTTTAATCTTCTGCACAAATGTTTATCTGGTGAAAACAGAATAAAAGCAATAATTGATTCATTAAAAATTCTGGGATAAAGTGCTGAAACTGCTACAACTCAGCGTAATGTAAAATTGTTGTTGGGGGGTTTCTCTTATCAGTGCATTATATACAGTAGAACTGGCCTTTTCATACTCTGGTTGAACCAGTTCTCTACATTGTAATTATGGGACACAAAGTGCCTCCTCTATAATGTGCTTTTCATTTCCTGGCTGTGCTTGGCAGGTCAGCGCCTCTGGACTGTTCACATGATGCTCCTTCAATAGCCTGCCTGTTCTTAGCAATACATGGTGCAGTACAGTGCAATCACCAACATAAAGCAGACCGCACTCAGGAGCATAATTAATCCATTTTCATATAATAACATAATGATCACAGTCATTATGGCCTCTGTGTGACATCTCAACATATGCCTGTGAGACTGCTGAGATATGTTCAGGTGCTAGACCAACAAAGAGGAAACACTTTAACTAAAGCGATATGATTCTGGATTTCTTTTACATTTAGCATACGTGGCATTTAGATCATACTCAGCTGCCACCCATCCACATCTTACTACTTTTTTACAGTATAATGTATTGCCACTGTGCCAGCTTCATATTACACGCCTGCTGTTTAAACTCAAAGTAGGGAATGTGGTAGAAATCAGGAAAAGAGCAATAACTGCTTCCTTGGTTACAAGAGGTTACGTCACAACCCCTTGAGGTCTGTAATGGAAATAACAGCACCGCTGGAGGGTGTCTGTGACCAATCAGACTGCCTGGATGAAATTACCCTCAAAGTGCTCAAAACATCATTAAAACACTATTATGAGCAGATCGCACAGGTAGGGGGTTTGCATGCTGGAGAATTAGTGCCACAATGTGGGCTGCACTCCATCTATCTCAGTATGCCTTCCAATAGCTATTGCTCACCATTCATCTCCATTTATTATCTACCTATTTATCTGGATCAGGTTTACAAACAAGCTCAGATCTTATTCCCTGCAGTGAATTGTCCCTTTTCAGCCTAGATGTACGAAACAGCCCAAGCAGAGCTATCTTGTGCATCTTCAAAGGCAGATTTTATTTCAGGGGACAGTAGATTTACTGTGACTGCAAAAAATTCAGGCTTAGCGAAGCCAATTTTCTGCAGGATAGTGCATATACACTGTGTATAAAGGATGTATGTTGCTGTTGTGACATCATACACTAGTTACTACTTTGTGAAGTAGTGGTTAAACGCCTCAACTTGACAACTGTGGCTCTCCCATCGTGCATTTTTTAAGCCAGGTTTAAGGAATGATTGGTTGAATTGGGCTAAGAAACTGAGGACCATATATGGAGTTCAATTGTCTGTTACAATGTTGCACACCTTTCAGTCCACAATCAATGGGAATTCACTAGAATTCCTGTGAATTCAACAGCTTGACTTCATAATCTCAAACTGGTGATTGAAATCCTAAATTCTAATGGGATGATAAATGATAAATTCTAATGTTAAAAGAGGTTAGTGTTGCGCAAGCGGATTGCAAACAGCTTTCCAATCAAGGACGTTTTTTCATTTCTTGTTTTCCCATTAACACAGACCTTCCCAAAGCGGGGGGGGGGGGCGCGTTATGAGAAGGGAAGAAGGGAAGGGGAAGAAAAAACAAAAGGCTTGGACTCTGCTAGCACAGGGCGCCCACAGAAATGCAAAGCAGGAGATGAAGCATCGCTGAATATGTTTCCAAACCAACTTCATTCTAAGCCAAAGACTAGAAAATATGGTGAAGCAAATCCTCCCTTTGGCTTCACCTGCACAAGTGCTGAGGTAGGTCTCCCTGCAAAATTGGTTTTCCCTTCGTGGGGAGCAGCGCTGGGCTCTTCAAATCACGGACAAACAGTATCCCACAGTTGTTTATGTTTTTAAACCCATTTTGCACAGAGAGGCATTTTTTTGAAAAATGCATTGATGGCAATGTTGAATATTATTACACATACAGTAAAATAATCACATCGTGACGCCTCTGCCTTTCTAAATGGAGGGACGGTAAATGCATGTGTATATGTAAGCGTGTAAAACCTGCAGATAGAGACAAAATACTGTTAATCTGACTATCTGCCATTCTGCAATTCATCTCATGTAAACAATAACGTGGCGCACAGCGTGACGTGAAAAAAGGCACCTACCTTTGACGTTGCGTGATGAACTCTGTATTCTTCGTCCACACGTAAACGGGAAAAGGAGTTTTAAAATATCTCCGTTTTCAGCGATTTGAAACGCCGTTTACATGTGGGCGAAACGGCTGCATGTCCAAAAATACCCCTGTAGGCATGGACGTAGAGTAATAGAGTTAGTAGTTTACATTCTTTCTACCTGTAATTTATTGCAGGTTACTTGTATTTTCCTAATTGTTTACTAAATGCTTGAGGTGTGAAAGAAACCGCAATGGAGCAAAATATGGGTGTGTGTGGTTGGAGGATGCGTGCGTGCGTGAGAAGGGGGGCGCGAACATTTTTCTTGCAAAACAAAGGGGGGTCTAGCAAAAAAAGTTTGGGAACCACTGCTTAACACATCAAATTCATATTCTCAGAATCATGTAAATATACGAACATGTGGGCATCTCCAGATATAATCAGTACTTGAATGAAGAATGAGTGGGCTTGTGTACCCACACACACACCCACACACACACACACACACACACACACACACACACACACACACACACACACACACACACACGAGTGTTCTTGCTGTTGTTGTGTTCGTGTTGGACATGATGTGATGTGACAGAGGAAGCATACATCTCACTGTGAAACTGCACACTCATTAGCTAAAAGACTAAACTAAGGTCCAAAGGGGCTAATTTTATGAATTAATACTTTTTCAGCTCTAAACTTAACCCATCGTCTGTGTCAGCATGCTTGTAGTGGGAAATAAACTGTGAGTTCTGATAACTAAGAAAGAAAGCACTTTTTGCATTCGCTGCATTTTTTAGCTTTTACATATAAAAAGCCTGCACATCCAAAGAAAGAAAATGTGTGGCAAGAATTTAATCTCTTTTTTTTTGCCCCATTTCATCTCTAGTTAAGGAACCAATCATTGAAGAGAATTAAAAGATGCAAAAACAGGAGTAAAAAAAAAAAAAAAAAAAAAAAAAAAACCCAAAAAACGTGCAGATCTCTATGTTTAAATTCTCGGCTGGTAGCAACAAAGACTGTGAGTTTGCAGAAACATTACATAGCCCTCATTCCCAGCAGCACAATGGGAACCAACAACACTTCAGACTGCACATGGCCACAATATTGCAAAAGTTATTTCTGTCTCTGCACACCGTCTGGTTACAGATTCTAATCTCCTTTGGCTCACAGAAATTAATTGTGTGCTACCGTGACTGTGGTTTGGCATCACAACAGCAGCTCGGCTTTATATTATATCACACGGCTTTTTGGCTTGCTCATGCTCTGCACCATTTTCTCTGGTTTGTTGGAGCAATTTATGGAAGCGCACACTGACAGAGTTCATCAACAAACTGGATGGTTTTCAGTGTCGACACTGAGACTTTTTTTCCCTGCCTGATCCCAAAACAGCGTAAAGCAGCTGTTTGCACTGTCATTTTTGTTTCTTCCCAAGACCCTTACAAAGGATGGTGAGCCTGCTTAAATCATACCACCAGCACTGCCTCCTGCCAGTGCTTTTATCAACAGATACACTGGGGTGTGGACGTGGACAGATTGGGAGCTGACAGGGAGCTGGCTCCTGAAATAGGCTGTCCCACGAGGCACAGCGTGACTCTGGTTCTCCGTAAGGAGGCTCCTTGTGAATGCAGCCAAACAGCTGCGTCAGTTGCTTCCTCCTCTGGCTCCCTGTGACATTTCATTTACATCACACAACACAATTTATCCCCCCCGGAGAGGTGAGCACACCTGGCACACAGCAGAGGGGGCCTTGCAGGACCTGTCATTTTAAACTCTCTCGTGAGATAGAATCTGAACATCAGTCTGACAGGTCCTCTTCATCGTTTGTTGGCTTGGGTTTTTAAAGTAATAAGACCTAATCTTTTTTTAGTCACAATAAAACATTTGAAATACAGCATTTAATTCGATTGAAGTGATACTTTAGAACTTATCTTCAAAGATTTTCTTTTAATACTATGAAAGTTCTTTTCATTGGTATCAAATGTGTAGTGCTTTAGGTTCAAAGAAAACTGTCGTATGTAGTTAAAACCAAAACATAAATAAATCAAACACCTTAACCTTTTCAATGGGCCCCTTTTGGTGTGTTTTTGACAAACGTCCAGTGCAGTTGTGTAGATCACTCCCTGGAAATCGCACTTCTGACACCGACACATTGCCAAATTCTAAAACTTAACTTTCATTTTGTGGAAGTGGCTGGACTTCCAGGGTATGTTGGCTGGTGACTGAAGGGTGTGTTTCTTATTTTTTTAAATGCATTGTATACTTGGACACAGTGGCAATAGAAGCAGTAGATTTCGGCTTTATTAGTCTGAATTCACAGTGTACAGTGAAAGAGGAAAAAAACTATGACTAAAACTACGCTCCTGGTTGTGATCCTGACCTGTCATGGTCCATAAAGACCTTGGAAGTTTGAGGACTGTAGTGAAATTAAAGCCGGCACAGAGCTCCAGGAATAATCTAAAAATAACTGCCCTGCTGAAAGCAGTCCAGGGATGCACACGAAGATGATCTTGTATGAGAGACTGGACAGATTTTTTTATGTTTATGGGACGATTCCCAGAACTTTTACAACTATCATGCCAGAAGAATCAGTAAATATATAAACAGAAGCACAATCGGACTTTGTAGTGTTACAAACTGTTACACAGTTTAGCTTGTTTGAAGTTCATTCCTTCCAGTGTGGGCGCAGCTTTCGTTCCTGTGTGTCATGTTAGCGTGTTCCTCGTGTTTGTCTAGTCTGAAAGGTTCAAACACTCAGTAACAAAACTCTGCAATGGCTTAAATAAAATGCACACTGCATTTTTATGACGTTTGGGAGCAACAAACAAAATAACATTTCAAATTATGTCTAAAGATGAACTGCACAGTCTTTGTGACTGGCACATGGAGTACTTGCTCATTTTTAGACATTGGGACAAATGAGTCAGGGATCCTGGACCTCTGTGTACATGATAGCAGAGGTAAGAGATTTTTTGTGAAATCACTCAGAATGATAGAAGAAAGCATCGGTTTAAGCCCTATCATGGAAAATGTCATGCGATGGAAAATCCCGGCAGTTTACCTTCACAAAGGTTTCAGGGAGCCTCGATCCTGCCTGCGAGGTGTTTACAGATGGGATTTTATGACAGCGAAGGGGGGCGGGCAGATAACCTGCTCTCTGACTGAGGTCAAATGAAAGGTCACACTCACGGTTCACACCTGTGCCGGCAATACAGAGCTCTCATCCTGTTTTTCAAATCACCGAGAGGCGAAGCTCAGACTGTTTTCAGGTCATTGCAAGAGTCAAACTTCACCCTGCAACCAGGAGAGTCTGACAGCATGCTGGGAAAAACCTGTCCCCAAAATGTAAGCAGAAGAGAAAGAGTGTTCTCTCTTCAAGATAAGCATCTGAGGCAAAAAGCAGTTGTTTTGACCTAAAAATGATGCGCTCCCATCTCAGGCATGAAAATGTTTAATACATGGTTCCTCAAAAACAAATGTGGTGCCAATGACAACTAGCTAATGTCTCTAAAGGGAAGCTGTAAACCCAAATGCCTTTGCTCTAATTGTGTCAAACAGGGGGGATTGCACTGCCTGTCTGGCTTTTATCATCAGCAAACAGAGGGTCAAAGTGTAAAGAGAACTAGAAAATGACCCCATGGTAACTAATAAACAACCCACTGTTGCAGATGAGCTACAGTTGCAGTCATTTTAAGGGTGGAGATTCTGTTTAATTCAATTTTATTTATATAGCACAACACAACAGCAGTCGCCACGAGGCGCTTTAGTTTTTTTTATTTTATTTTTCAGCAAAAAAACATAAGCTTAATCCTTTCTGGCTCCTTAATTGCCAGAAAGGCTAATATGTATTTAGATGTAAATGCATTAATAACGTCTGTTTAAACACTTTTCAATAACTATTTTCATGTTACCTTGAAATAAAACATCTCCCTCTGCTGTTGCTGCAGCTTACTGCAACTTCTACACGTGTGTACAAAATGTGCACGGAGTACCGGTGTCTGTTACATGCAACTTTGCACCTTAACCAGATGCTTTTGGTAGCCATCAACAAGCTTCACATCATTAAAGATGCATGCATTCCACCCTGGGGAAAAAAAACAGTCCCAAAAAAGCATTAAAAGCCTAAAACTCCCATGACAGTCATCATGCACATGAAGAGTGTATATTAACGTCTGATCACAACCATATATTACTAGCTGGCTAGTAGCATGAAATCATGTTCGTCACTCTGACTGGCTTTTTGTGATGCCCACACTTCTAAAACATTTGCAGTGAAGTCTAAGGAGCTTGAAAAGAAAAGCGTCTGGACTTCTTCAAGCTGCTTGAAGACGTTTCAACTCTCATTCAAGAAGCTTCTTCAGTTCTACAGTCAAATGTGGAGAGTCCCAGATTTAAGCCCTGTGGGAGTGTCCCCCCCCAAAAGGGACATGGACCCCCTATTGATCCTCTACCTAATCACACGAGCCAAGGTGTGAAAACGGGTGTAGGTCACAACCAGCCAAGGTTCCTGGTGAGCTCATTGAGAAGCCTAGCCCCACCCTATCATGTGATTTCCTGAGGTCAGATGGCCCAGGATGTAAGTGGGCGTTAAGGTGTCTGGGAAAGGCTCTCAAAACTGGATTATAGATGGCAGACGGTTGGTGTCGTAAGCCCCGCCTCTGTTCAAAGATGGTCGCTCACAGTAGACATAGATGGCGTCTTTCACTCCTCTTTCAAACCATCTGTCCAAAATGGGAACATTTTGGCTGAGAACCTTCACAGACATTTGCAGTACATGTTTGTTTTTTGTCACATTATGTTTTTATAACTAGCATGAGAGTTTGGAGCCGTCACTTTGAAAGGTATCTGCTATGTGTTTCTGATGTGTTGCGCGTTGTTTTAAGAAGGCTACAGTGATGCAGTAAACTGCGTCAGTCCTGCAAGTTTCCTGAAACTTCTCACCAGCAGCCCTGTCACCAACATATTTTAGATAAAATTACAGCTTAGATAAGATGCAGGGTTTTAGTGTGAGTAAGCTTCTTGCAAACAGTAATCATCACTTTTATGTTTCATCGTCTGAATATTCAAAAGAATAGTAGGTGGAATTATAATCACGAGTGAAAAGAGTATTGCAAACACATTGAAAATCTGCCCGCCCTCACAGTGATACTGATTTGTTAACTCACAAAGGATACATAACGATGAGTTCCACTCCCATGTTAGGAAGTGTCACAGTTTTCCAGTAATGACTCACTTTAGTTCTTTTTTTGAATGCTGCATAAAATATTTCCTCACATTTTTTGCCTTGCAGAATCAACATATCGTCATCAAGCCAATATCGACGATGAGGCTGTCACCATGGAGATTCTGGACACTGCAGGCCAGGTGAGACAATTTGTCAGGTAACTTTTTTCAGTAGTTTATCTCCTATGTTGCTGTTTTTGATTACACTGGGTAGTCTCTGGGTGGTAGTGAGATCAAACATTTCATGGCATTTCTTTAGATGTTTGCACAGTTGCAGAGGCCCAGAAACAAGTTGGCAACCTCTCGGCAACTTCCGGTCACAAGGGAAAAGGTTGCTGGCTGTCGTAGGGTGAAATAAGTTGCCAACAGGGTGCTAGACCAGTTATTGCCTTGCTCGCTAGCAGCCACCTGTAGTTTGTTTGGAAGACACCAGCTTGTCTTGAAACACTCCCCAACTAAGTATGAACTGGAAACACAGAAGGTACACCTCCAAAGTAAAGGTTTTGCCTTATCGCTGAAACCAACAACTTTCAAAAGATGCAACTTTTACTTTGGAGAAGTGTTTGCAACTTCAAGAAACCAGTCATGGGATACACATTTTTCTCTGAGTGACAGGTGTTTAACTGGGCCTTTAGCAACTGATTTCAAAGACACTCAACAACCTCTGGAAATCACTTACCTACTGGTTGGGCGATACACATTTTTCTTAGGACAGATGTTTGCCGGGAGTCTCCAACCAGTCTCTAGGCCAGGGGTAGGCAACTCCAGGCCTCGAGTGCCGGTGATCCATGATCCATCACAGCTGATTTAAAGGGCTAAATGACTCCTCAGCATTTCTTGAAGTTCTCCAGAGGCCTGGTAATGAACTAATCATTTGATTCAGGTGTGTTAACCCAGGGTGCGATCTAAAACCTGCAGGACACCGGCACTCGAGGCCTGGAGTTGCCTACCCCTGCTAAGCCTTTGAGACTGTGACAAAGCCTTTATAACAAAACAAGCATTTATCCACTTTATGAATCATCTTCAGTCCTTATGCCAACTAACTGTCTGTAAAAAAAAAAAAAAAAAATAACAACAGTCTTTCTGCATCATTCATTTTCACAGTTGTTTCTTTGTGCCAAAAGTAGGTGTACAGCCCACTGTCTATGTCGACTGAAAAAGTGTTTGTCAAGTGTTTTTCCAACTCTGAAATGTACTTTAATTAAATATGAATGTGAATGAAATAGATGGAAAAGACATCATTCAGTTAACTTGTCCTCTGATTATTCAGGTGTTTTATTCAGAGATATTCAACACTGCTTTGAAGAATTGTTTGGCTGGATGTGAGAGTGGATGGCACTTAAAGATGTTAATTTCCTGGAGTATAATAGAAGTATTGCCAGGTTCTGACCATGAGCGAGAGCTTGCGTAAGTCCTTGGGCTGAAGATAAATATGCTGCACTGCTGCGTAGGTGTTCTGCTGGCGGCTGATTTCCCCTGCGACACTTTAGCCAAGCCATCTCTCTCTCTTGCTCTCATTACAATGTAGTCTATTTTCAGCTGGCATTAGGATGAGGTCTGAATGTTTCCAGACACGACTTCAGTGAATGTCAGACCTCTCACAGCTATGATTGTATCAAAGCATTGTGCTAACTCTCGTAATTTGTGGAGGTGGAGTCTTAAGTTCAGAAGGCGGCCAGGTTCACAAACGTCAAACTCATCTGTCCTCTGGAGGAGGAATGCAGTATTTTCAAGTCGTTTTCTGGCATCTGGTACAAGAAAATTACATAATCAAAAAACTTCCTTCCAACAAAATCATTCCTTAATGTTTAAAATGGGTTAGAAATAAATTATTATTATTAATTTATTTATTTATTTAGCATATTTGGATGTATAATTATATGTATATGTGTATATATATAAAGAACATTACAGAAACATCTGTTGCTTGCACTCTGATAGATTTTCTATTTTAAAAATGTTTTTTAAAAGACAATTAAACAACCAAACAACGGAAGCAAATCTAAAATTCCAAATCCAGTAAATGTGCCTTTTTAAAATGAATATTCATTAAATATATCTAATGTTTTCAGCACCATACTGTATCAGATATATATTGTTTGTATATTATACACATGCAAAACATTCCCCCATTCCCATTCAGGTTCATAATATTCTATTTTTGAAAAATGTGGCCACTCTTCGAGAAATTGTTCAGCTTCCTCTGTCGGTAACTGTGAGATCAGAGCCTTTGGGCCTCCATCCAGTCCAAGCAGGTCTTGTGTGATCGGTCATGGATGATTCTGCCGCCACATGATCAAATTAAGAGCACATGCTCGAGTGTTTGCATTCCACAGATGGCTGCAGAATTCAATGTAGGGCTTAAGAGGGTGTGGCAGAGTGCAAAGATAATGTTAGGAACTAAACAACATGATTCTTAGATCAGAAAGAACTACACGTCTTTTTATGTTTAAACACAACAAGAGCTAAAAATGTATATGCATATTAAAGAAGCTGACTGCAGCCTGTTCTGTTTAAATAATATTTGAGTCAAAAATATTAAATGAAAAGTTTTCTTGGTGGGAAAATTAGAGAGAAACTACATTATCAACATAAATCTACAAACAGGAAAATGCTAATATGACTTTTACAGCTTCACTGGACCCAAAGGTAAAGGCAGCACATCTGAAATTCTCCAGCTGCTCCGTCTGTTATTTTTACCTGAGATTTTCTTTGGTTGGCGTTTTATGATAATGTTACAGTAAAAAACAAAAAAAAAAAAAAAAAAAAGCTACAGTTGTTTAGCTTAATTTAGGAACTGGAAACAGAAACTGCTAACATGGATTTGTTCAGCAAAGTCTCTACAGACTTAAAGCTTCACACATAAAATAGATATGAATCATCATTACATCATCATTTTATTTAAAAACATGGGAAAATCTGTAAAACTCTAAATCATCAGCTTCAGCACCATGTGTCTTGTCTTCTTCTCAGGAGGACATCCAGCAGAGGGAGGGTCACATGCGTTGGGGTGACGGCTTTGTCCTTGTGTATGACATCACGGATCGGGGAAGCTTTGAGGAGGTGGGGCCGCTCCGAAGCCTCCTAGAGGAGGTGAAGAAACCGAAGAACGTTCCTCTGGTTCTGGTGGGCAACAAGTCTGACCTGGACCACGTCCGGCAAGTCGGCACAGAGGAAGGAGAGCGGCTGGCAGCCGAAATGGCGTGTGCCTTCTACGAATGCTCTGCCTGTGCCGACGAGGGCGGCGCTGTGGCCGAGGCGTTCCACGAGCTCTGCAGAGAGGTGAGACGCCGCAAAGCTGTTCAGGGAAAAGCCAGACGCCGCAGCTCCACCACTCATGTCAAACAGGCCATCAACAAGATGCTGACCAAGATCAGCAGCTAGGGAAGAGCCATGCTACCGCCTGATGACAGGAACAAAAATTGCTTTTCTCGCTGAAATGTTTTGGACCATCAGTGGACGATGACTGATTTAAGTGTGAAATGTGTTCTTCTGTTATTCTCTAATTGTTATTCGATGAAAAAAAATAAAATCCAAGTGCACTGTCTTTTCAGGCTGTAAGAGACAGCGAATGACACTTGGCTTGGGAGCCATAAAAGATGATTTCTCATTAATAAAAAACTGAAATGCTTTTGGATTGAGATGACAGACATTGATGAGTCATGTCGACTAGCTAAGACAGGGGTGGGCAATCTCAGTCCACGAGGGCCGGTGTCCCTGCAGGTTTTAGATCTCACCTTGGGTCAACACACCTGAATCACATGATTAGTTCGTTACCAGGCCTCTGGAGAACTTCAGGACATGTTGAGGAGCTAATTTAGCCATTTAAATCAGCTGTGTTGGTTCGAGGACACATCTAAAACCTGCAGGGACACCGGCCCTCGTGGACTGAGATTGCCCACCCCTGAGCTAAGATCACAAAGGATCAGGAACATGGCAAGGTTCTTAATTTTTTTTCTTTTATTCTTTCATCAAACAAACTGACATATTAAACAAACCAGAGAGTATCCAGAAAATGACTCATGCACGCTCTCCTATTTAATATGCAGGGAATCCAAAACTTTGACATTGCACAGTAAGATTTAGAGTTTCCTGTTTCTATCTTATGTGCAGGGGGCTGTTGTACTATTCTGTCAGCAGCAGTCAAAGAACTTCAGGAGCAGAGGACTCCTTTTAGATAAACGTAGATCTACTGTGTTTCACTCATTTTGGTTCCAGACAGATCTACAAAGCTGTCCGTCTCTGTCTTGCAAGCAATCCTTACGATCAAGTCTACCATGTTCCTTTGACATTAGCTGTCAGGGTGTGTGCGTTTGTCCAGGACTCGTGAACTGAACATTTTTCCCCTCAAGGAACCCAAAGCACCGCAGGTTTGGAACGTCTTAAAGCTAATATGCATACAATATCTGTTGTTTTCTCTAAATCAGGGGTGTCCAACTCCAGGTCACAAGGGCCGGTATCCTGCAGGTTTTAGCTCTCACTCTGGCTCAACACACCTGAATCAAATGATTAGTTCATTACCAGGCTTCTGGAGAACTTCAAGACATGTTGAGGAGGTCATGTAGCCATTTAAATCAGCTGTGTTGGATCAAGGACACATCTTAAACCTGCAGGACACCGGCACTCGAGGCCTCGAGTTGGACACCCCTGCTCTAAACAAAAGGAAGCACCATCACATACTTGGGATGTTCTTCACGGCGATAATGTTAATACTGTAAACTACAGCATGTTCGACAGAATATATAGCCTTAAGCACTGCTGTGTCTTAGGTGTGTACAGAACCAAGAGTCATCTATAATAGAATATACTGTAATTGTAGAAATGTGATATCTATGTGAACTTCTCTGATGAAACTAATCAGCTGTGCACTTACAATAAAAGACTGACATATCACACCAGTTTTTCCTGTTGGTCATAATTGATGCAAATGTCCTCAGTGGCTGCAGAAAATTTAAGAGAAGCACATAAACAGTTTCAAATAATCATCACTGATTGGTACAGATGCTTCCAAGCAGATCATTAAAAGTCAGGATGCACACCATCAAATGTCATATTTACATATTAGTCTCCAAACACAAAATGCTGCTTTTATTTGTTAAAATTATGAAATATTCAAATGATGAAAACCTGTATCAGCTGCGATCAAAGGGGATGGAGACATTGCTGATAGCTGACATTCGTATAAGTTCAAATCTAATCGTTAACATAACCATGGATTTTCAAATTAAAAGATGTGAATGCGTCCAGTTCCAGTAGTTTTCCACAGTGTCTCTCTTTCATTAGAAGAAACCTTATTGATGTAACTCAGACGCTCCACCACAGCTCTTACTTTGGTGCTGTACTGCAGACTCTGGTAATGTCTCGACTTAGAGAAAAGGCTGTAAAACCGATGTTGATTAAGTCTACTGGCTCACATGAACCACAGTGGCTTTGTGTCCAACAACGATGGTTTCCTCAAGTGCAATTTTTACACTTTAAAAAGAGTCAGTTTCTTCTCTTTGGCAAACCAGTTCTGGTTCACAGAACCAGATTCCAGCATCACTGCAACTGGGCAACAAAGCCTGACCCGTTTAAACTCAGTGTCTCAGCTTGGATACTTCTATTAGCATGCTTTTAATGCACCATCCTCATATGTATTTCTTTGTGTAGTACATGAATTTACAGGCAAGCTCCTGGCTCCTAGCTAACAGCTAGCTAGCTAGAACTAACATTATTGGCAGTTCTTGTTGGAGACAAAGTATCTGAATTTCAGGAGCAGGACCACGCCTCCAAACACACTCCTTCCAGTTCTTATCTATATATGTTCCCCCAGTTCTACAATCTGTTTGTTCTTGTTTACGTGCCCCACCCTCCCTACCCTTTTCAATTCTTTAACTTCTGTTTAGTGCATGGGGATCTGCCAGGTCCCGGAGCCGCCGCCAGTCCCCTTTCAGGCCTTCCCCAAACCGCAGCTCAATTCATGTCCAAGCCGTTCACCTTTATCTACTAAAATGCTGTCAAACCTAAAATGAGGACGTGGGCCAAGTGAGTGAACTAGCTATATACTCCTTCAACAGGCTGTACATTGTTTGGTGTACACTTCCATTGTTGTATGTAGCCAAGATGGCAGTCGCTGAGTAATAAGGTGTTTCATGGGTAACATTTTAACTTTTTCTGTTTTTTGCACACCATCTGATACTTGCAAATTATCCATAGTAATGCTTAATTTTACCCACCACACATGCAATCTAAGCATCAGGTATAAAATTTGAGAACTGTCGCTTTTGCTGTAAACCTCTGACTTACCAGTCAAATAGCAGTTTTCATTCATTTCTTTCCAGGTTTGACATTTTGGATATAAAATGTAATTTCTTTTTGTACTATTAGACATTTACTGTAACAATTTTAATTTATCTTATTTAGCGCTTTGTTTCAGCAGTTATAAAACATTTGTTATACCTGCTCTTGTTTTCCTGCAGTTCTAGATTAAGAAGGACCACGTCTAAAAGCTTTTCTTCCATATGCGATATAGCAGCCAAGAAGCTCAAAGTCAACAACATCTTTGACATTCTCCTGTGTTAAAAAAGGAAACTTCTCACTGAGCACACCCCGTTACTTCAGACAGACTGTAAATGAAGCAGAAAGGAGTGGCTCAGCGATCTGGCAGATAATTACTACAGTGGGAAATCTCATAATAACCCAGGAAAGGAGCCACAGGGTTCCTTCTTATCCTGACCAGCAGGAGAAAAGAGCATTTTATGGTTTTGCCATCCCTGCAGTTTACATTATGAGCCATATTTAGTTACTTTTAATTTAGTGATTGAAGGTAATACTTCACTGTGAACTGGGACAGTGCATTAATAGGACTGAAGTCCACAGTTAAGCACAGGAATGTGAGTATTCAGTGCTGATTTGGAGTTGCTATTAAACCCACAGTGATAATAGCAATGATCTAATGCAGTGGTTCAAACCTTTGCTGGCATGCCCCACTTCACCACCCTGTGATCTAAGATGAACAGTAGTGAAATCAGCACCACAGCATCATCAACCTCTGTTTTAATCATCTCCCCTTAAAAAATTAAATTCACTCTACGTAGTTCCACTTTATATTTCTCTCCTGTTCACCCACAGTTCACCTCACCACCGCCCCACAGTTTAAGAACCAATGTAACTAAACAGCAACAAGGCTGAAGCATTGGACTTCAAGATGCTAAAATCCATCCTAAAGCCGAAGGGAATCATTAATGATGATTCTTCAAACCGCCTCCTTGTGTTAAAATACAGATAAGTGAAGATTCAGCAGAGCTGGTCAGAAAACACAGCAAAAGGAAGGGGAGATGACTGCTGAACTTGTGTGCCTTCTCCTTATGTCGTTACGCTGCAGTGCTGCGGAAGTTGGTCGGGTTGTGAACTGTTGGTACTCCCACACGGATCACGCTGACACCACAGTATTCTGCTTCTGGATGGATGAGGCAGTGTCAGTGGCAGCCAAGGAGATTTGTGACTGCAACTTGCTTTTTGTGTCTTAGATTAGTGTGTGTGTGTGGGAGGAGGTGGGCCACACGAAACTGAACTATGGATCAGCAAATACGCTTTCAAACAGCATTTTTTCCGGGATGTTTGTGGGGTGCAGGGGGGAACCAAGAGCAAAGCAGGTGTGGCTCCCAAAGGAAATCGCTATATCTGATCATAAATAAACGCCACAAATACACAGTAGAAAATTGGCAAGAAAAACACTGCACACGTTGGGGACAACTTTTTTGCCAGCGGGTGGACAGCTGCTTCTTGTGCTGCTTCACAAAGCTCGCTGAAGCTAACTGTGGAGGCAGTGAAACAAACCTTTGGAGTAAATGGGACACCTCCCCACACAGCACTCAGGAACTGTCATGCAAAAGGTAGCACAGTGGAGATGAGGAGCAGGGTTTAAAGTATAGAAAGATATTTTAACAATAGTTTTGCTCACCACCGCTGTGAAAACCAATTCTCCTCTGTAGGAAAACAAAAGAAATCACAATTTTAAATGGATTCATCTTTCTCCTTGGTTGCTGCTGGGGACGGGGGGACAATCACTTCCCACTACAACAGTGATTTCTGCTCAGTAACGAGCTGTCGACACTCCTGACACATGAGAATACGATGTAAATTTAATTTAAAGTCGCAAGGTTGAAGCCAGAATTTGTTCATTTCAGGTTCAGAGCAGACATCTGTGGGAGCTGCAGTCCTTTGACAGACACAACAGAAACGATCAAAGCAAAGTGTTGTCACAGTGAGCTGTGTGGCTGGCAGTGGTTGGGCCCAAGCGCAGGACTCAGAGATGGAATTTTTAACTTAAAGGCAGCAGCTTTATTTGCTGGCAAAACAAACTTAGCAACACAACACATGAGTACTAAGCAAAAACAAAACTCAAACTAGGAGAGTTTAACTAAACTGGGAATACATGGCGTGGCATGTCATAACCTGACGACACAGGACGACGGATGAACACACAGCTGGGAAAATGCACTCATGATGAGACACGGGGAAGCAGAACTGAAACCATAAACATGGGACAAGGACTACAAAAGTAAAACAAGAAACTGAGACAAAGCACCAAGACGCAGACTGGACACTAAGACGTGGAAACATAGGAACCTGAAGCCCAGAGATGATACAAAACAGAAACCACAATCCAAGGACTGACGATGAAGCATAAACTGAAAAGCATAAATAATAATAATAATAATCAGAACTATCAGTTCACCAATAAACACAAAGCACCTGGTCTGTGACCCAGTTCTGTGACAAGGGCACTCCACATGTTTCCATAGGGAGGACTTCATTATCAACGTGCAGACAGCTGAGTGTTTAAATATGATTAAGGTCAATGTTTTATGTCATGTAGGGGGGAAAGTCATGCACCTGCTCAGTTATCAGTTTACAGTATACGAGGAAACTGAGCATTTTTCATTACAGGGTAACATTTTTTTTTTTAAATCCATCACAATACATTATTTATAATGTTTTTAAATTTCAAAACCACCACGTTACTTTAAGCTTCTTGTCACAACAGAAGCACATTTGAGAATTTAGCTAATTAATCTGTAGGGCATTAATCCCAAATCTGTTTGCAAGTCGCTCTAACATTATGTAATCACACTCACATTTCTATGGAAGCTCTCCAGCAGTGCACGGTGCCGTGAACAGTCCGGCTCAGGCTCTGCCAGCTTCAGTGTGCAGCTAACTGGCCCCCATGGCAGCAGAATATCCCAAGAACACAATCCCCACATCCACAAAACCTCATAAAACACAGTTAATAATGGTGATATGAATACAGCTAATAGGCGGTGATTAGACCGGAGACATTAATGGAGCTACCACGACCTTGTTGAAACAATTATGAAGCTTTTTAAAATCTCACTTTAATCAGATGTGATTGGTGTCTCAATATACAGTTTCATGTCCTACTGAGCAGAGGAGCAAAAAATAAAAGCTGTTGAAAATACTCATTTCAAAATTGAGACACTTCTGTGTGAAGGGACTATAATAGTACTCATTAGAAAAACATACAGAATTTAACTTCCAGGCACTTAAGCCAAAAAGCAAAAAGGAGGAGATCACATTTAATCGGTTATAACACGGGGTCAGAAATATAAGTTCTGACATGTGTGGTATCCACAGAAACCTCTGAATCTCAGCTAAAATCTCATATAAACACTTTCTACACCCACCAAACAAAACGACAACAAGCCATGATTAAACGAGCAGTTAAATAAATGTGCACAAGTCCACTAAACAAACAAAACCGAGCCAGAAATCCTTCAAACTTCACGTAACCGGCTATAGAAAGGCTGGTTATCTTCCAGAGCTATTACTGACTCCAAACACCAAGTTTCACCACGATCAGACCAAAATTCACTGAATGAGCCACAAAAGAAGACCACACAAACACAAATGCACTAAGTCAGAAATTGGCTTCCGATTTCCTCGTTATTTTCATCGGTAGCCGTTAGCCACGTGATTATCAGCAGTTACCTGCCTAGCTGCATCAGAGCCGTTTTCCATCAACAAGCTCCATTTTAGACCCACCTGCAGACACCTGGACGGACGCCACATGAAGTAAATTTGTGCCCACCTGGGATTTGACCTCAAAACTTCTGATTGGTTGAAGTGACCCGAACTGTCACCGTTACTGTGGTCCTATTGGCTCAGGTGGTGTCAATCATGCAAATTGACCAAAAGAAACCAAAGTTACAGCCTCTCAGAGTTTGAAAGGGCCAGAGGACGGCAGAAAAGGGCCATTGCCATGTAAATGTGTGGTTAATTCTTCACAAATATATATTTTTTTTAAAAAAGCATTTTTAGGCCTGTTAATAAAATTAAATAATTTCTGCTCTTTAATACCTAAAAAATTAAACTGGCATGGTGTCCATTGTGTGCCAGAGTTGGACATTTTTTGTTCAACGTCTGGATATTCATGTATTTACGGTGCCGTAATTTTTCACTGTTTCACGTTAGAAACATAAATCTTTGCACAGATGATGTTTATATGTTGGTTACTTAATTTCTGCAATGAAATGTGAACTGAGGCATATTTTAAAAGAGTTATATGCTAAAAAAAAATAAAAATAAATTAAAAAAGTTCGGTGAGGATAAAATCTACTAACTTTTTCCTGTGTTCCAGTCTCAGTGCCTTTGACACAGTAATATTTGCTGCAATATTTACACCTCTGGTGAAATTTCACAAGTGTCAGCTTTATTTTGATACCAAGATTGTAAGCACAGAGTTTGTAATTGCAGAGAAATAATGAATTAATTTTGGGCATTTCATTTTTGAGCAGGAAGCACAGAAACCACTTTGGGGCTTAAGAGGTTAAAAGTTACGGTAGACCATTGGAAACAGTCCACTGGAGGTAAACATATTCCAATAAAAACACTTACAGACTGATTTTTACCTCTTTACAGTTTTACAAAGCTAGACAAGGTTTAACAGTGACTCTACACACTTATTACATATTTAGTTTTTTTTTTCACTTTAGTTGTCTTTATTGCTTTATTGTCTTTATTGTCTTACTGATCACTAATTTCCCATTGCCATAGCCAGACACGTGCTCAGTCAGTGGACAACAAAGCAGCAATGGTTCAAAGACTGATCTTTAGCAGCAGATGCTGAATAAATGTTTTTTTTAATCATACAGATGGAAGAATTATTATACAGAAAGTAGTACTGATGCAACACATTTCAAAATTATACAAGGGAAAATTATACATTTCCAATACTAATTGCATTCAGCAAAACCTCTTGGAAAACATGCTAATCTTGCTGCTCATATCTCTGGAGCAAAAATAACTCCCATATCCTTCGATGCTGATATCCCCATACATCCTGTTTAGATATGCAATCATGGGGAAAATGAGTTCTGCAGTGATTCAGCACACGCTTATAAAACAAAATAGATGTACAGCATTACCGAGACACAACAGATTATAATTTATTATATGAATCAATTACAAATCAGTAGACGTGAGTTCGGACGTTCAGATGTTATTTTTATGTTTGGTAGCAGACGTGCTGCCCTGACCTCGGTGATTAAATTTTCCTTCACAAAGTGGAGAGAGAGGAAAAAAACAGGATAGTTTCATAGTGGAGGAAATGAAAGGCGTGCAGAGAGGGGTAATGTTCCCTCTGTAAACAAATCGACTCTTCAAAGCTCTTCTTTTCTCTTCACTTTGTTCTCTTGGAAATACCCCGTGATTCCTCTGAGAACGGGTTGGTGACACGCTGTTTAATTTAAACTTTAAAGAGTTTGTTTCCAAAAATGATTTAAAAAAAAGAAAAACGTCATCAACTCAGATGTTTTTCAAATGTCGCACGGAGTCGTAAGCGTGAAACAAAACTGTTTTTTTCTAATACAGCCATGTGAAACGTCAAAGGTTTTAGTGATTTTAACAGGTGTTAAAATGAGGTTAATATAATTTTAGATGAACAAGGACATGTGACATATTACACTGTGCCATTTAATTTAACAGAAATAAAAGCATAATCCAGAAGTGAACTGCTTTCATAGAGATCTAGAGAGTAAGTAACACCCAAGCGCTGCTGATCAAATCTATTCGCTGAAGTGATCATCAGCAAGCGTGAGCGGCTCTATGAAAGCAGACATTTTTGGCAGTTTGCTTGAGCATTCAGCTGTCTGTTAACACAATCCAAAGGAGGAAAACACTGATCTTAGAGAGGCATTTATTGCTGTTCATCTATCTGAGATGGGTTAAAAGGCCATTTCCAAACAATATGCAGTGCATGGTTCTACAGTGAGAAAGCTCATACACAAGTGGAAAACATTCAAGACAGTTGCCAACCTTCCCCGGAGTGGACGTCCCCAAGGTCCGATCAAACAATGCTCAGAGGAGCTGCAAAAAAACTTTAAGAGCTGCATCTCAGACTCTACGAGCCTCTGTTACTTTGTTATAAATTAAAGTTCATGACAGTACAGTTAGAAAAAGACTAAATGTGTAAGGCTTGTTTGAAAGAGTTATGAGCAAAGAACCTCTTCTGTCCAAAAAGAACACAGCAGCAGACGTTAGCTTTGCAAAGTTGGATTTCAACAACAACAAGATTTCTGGAACAGCCAAGACCAAAGTGAAGATATTTGGACGGACATGATGCACAGAGCATGAATACCAAAGCTCAGCAGCAAATCTGAAAAAACAGAGTACCAAAGTGTTGCAACAGCCCAGTCAAACCTGATGAAATGTTGTGGTGAAACCTTAAAGGAACTGTGGATAAATTAATGCCCAACTTCAAGTTCATACAAAGAGAATGTACTTTGTTTTTCATGTGACTGTATAATAAATACAATGACAATCTTCAAATGTGTAAAGCTTTTACATGAGGGTTGAAAACGACCTTTGATGGAGGTCGAACACTTAATTTTCAATAGAAATATCAACATATCTCAGCGATTTAAGGCAACTTTATGAACTTGATTGATGATTGAACACATATTAATTGTTTTTTACACCATATAACAAAAAATATGGAACTCTTTTGTGATCCCTATGATGAAGGGTGTTGAAGTGGTGTGGAGCGGGACGCTCTCTGGTCCAGTAAATGCAGACCATCAAAACTTTAAATGAGGAAACATCTTTTGGTAGAATTGGTGCACCATGAGTTTCCTGGTGGGGGGGGGGGGGGGGGGGGAAAAAAAAAAAAAAACTGAAATTTGGGGTTTCTAATGAGTTGAGAGAAATGCAAACTCATAGAAACTGCAGGAGGCCTTCTTTAACTACACTTTAACAAAAAGAAAACCCTTTTTTTTGAAATTTGTCCACCTGCCTCTAAGGAAGTCAGTTAAATATGACCTTGAAGTGAACATGAACAACATCTGTGTGCTCTGAATAACAACTTTATTCTTAAATTACCTCATTCCCGCTTTTCCACAAAACCACCCGACCACCCTACCATGCTCTCATTTTTTCTTTTACTGAAATATGTCTTAGCTGTGTAAAAACAGGGAGCACGTCACACAAAGGAAATAAAATTCCAGCTCAAGAAGTGGCTAAAAATGGTCTTGCACTGGTGGTTTGTTCAGTTTCTTGTCCATATCTATACACGCGCCGGACACAGGGTTCAAGATTTCTCCCGATGATTTGGTCTTTTGGTGTTTTTCCCGTGTCAGTTTCTTGTTGTGAAAGTGATATAAAGGATGTATAGCCCAGTGACAGGAACACTCCTTCCTACTGTAGAATCACAGAAACGTCAGCAGAGATACAACAAAGTCTGGAGACAAGAGTAGAGGACTTCCATCTTTCTGTGCTTTATGAAGCATTGCAGTTGCCATGACAACCAAGGCCTTTCCTTGTTTTAAAGGGATTCACTATGGTGACCGAGGCATTGTTGTACTGTGGGCAGGTCTGAGAGGATACAGCAGGGTTTCTCACATGTATACTCGCTCAAGTGTGCAAATACAGGACACGTCGGTGCATGGGTGCACATCCACCTACACATATGTGTTCAAACAGGGGTTAAATGATGTCCAACTGTAACAGGTTAGACAACTGAATAAAACAGAGTGATGGTTAAATATAGATTTGAAATCAATGCCCTCTTTCCTGCAGGCTTCCTAGTTACACACTTTGACTTGTAGCTTTCACGAGAAAACATGACAGTCATCAGAGACAAATAAAACATTTCCCAGCATTGGACACACCATTTGTGTTCAGCCTTAACATAGTCAAATATACAATTTGACTATTGTGATAGTTTAGTTTTATCATGATATAAAACAGGGATTGCGAGTCGTTTTGGACACTGACAAGTATTTAACTCAACCCACTGCAGAAGTGACAAAACTGCAGTTCCTCAGTTTGCCACTTGAGGCTACTTCCAAAAGTGAGTCATTCCTTAGTCTCCTTTTAAAATGCCCTACTTTAGGGAGGAAACGGAGGGTTAAAGTGGTGCATTGCAATTTCACCATCTTTTTTTTGTTGGAGCTTTTTGAAACATTTCTTACGGATCCACGTTTAAGATGATGTTGCTGCAAGACACACCTCCGCTGACTCTCAGAACAAACTTTAAAATACGTAACAGTTTTACCAAATTGTGTTGAAGTTAAATAGTGTATGGCATGCTTTTTCATGAATACTGCTGTCAGGTTTTGTGCAGGAAGAAAAGGTCATAACTGGATTTTGTAAGCACAGAGGGAAAAAACAATCCATCCATTCTCTTATGATACAGACTATGCAGAGAGCATAAACTCAAACAAATGTTTGAGCGAAACTTCTTCTGAAAACTGATGTTCTCACAGTTTCATACAGGACCTGTTTATGTATGATCCTGTAGCAGCAGCTTTTTTGCACCACTGCAGTGCTTGCGTGTGTGTTCAAACAACATTGATGCAAAATGTAATAATTATTTGTGCAGTTTTCACGTGTTGATGTTCCATTTGTTGCTAAGCAACACCTTCTTGCCTCTTTCCTCTTCACATTTACCTGGACAAGTCCTATTCTGATGCTGCTGGATTGAAGCTGTTCATGCTTTGAAGCATCCTGTGTAATACCGGACTGATGTGCTGGCAAGTATATTTTTAAAAACTGAGAACGATGACATTACCCACTTTACACAGTTTTCTTTTTCATATTATTCCTTTAAAAATGTATACCAGGGGGCGCTTTAATGTTTCTTTATTGTACTGTGTCATGACTTACACAGATCCCAACTGCACCACACATCTATTGTAACAGCGCCCTAAACTTAATAAGATGTAATGCTGGCATGTTAGGGAAAATAAGTGAAGTTGAAAATACTTTGGTCTGTTATCTTGCAGGTAAATCACTCCCAGTTTCCATCCTTAAGAGACAGACTGGTGCCACTATTGTCTGAGACAGCACTGACTTGTTTTCCAGGAGATGCAAATGAAGATGTGTGAAGGTGCTTTCCCTGAAACATGATGAAGGCTTAAATATCCTTGAACAGTTAGGAGGGGTGGACTGGGTATAGCTGAATGGACAATGCCCCCTACTGGCCTACTGGTTTAATCAATTTACTGTGGAAATGTGTAAAGACCCTTTGATTCCTGCCCCAAACAGCATTTGGAGGTAAGAGGTGAAGAGTAATTTAGTTACATCTATTTTTCATCGATATTTGCACACTACAGTGTGGTGGGAATGGATTTCTTTGCAGCCAGTGGAGGCTGCGGGCAGGCAGGCAGGGACCTGCGGCTGATAAAAGATTGGACATTCCACCTTAAGAATGCAAGAAATTACACTGGCAGCAGATTACCATCAGGCTGCCAGTGGTCTGGTATGCAACTGTGGTTCGTGAAACAACTGAGAGCTGCAGAACAAAGAGTGAGAGCAGGCACCGGGTGCTGTGAGAGGTCAGAGGTTCATCGTAGGGAAGAGAGTTTAACACCTTTGTGAAGATAACATAAATCAGCATGTGGGATGAATTCTTGGGGAAGAATTAGGTTGCAGTCTCTGCCTCCTTAAATCAGTTGATGTTAAATGCAGCCGGGTTGATCTGCAGAACACAAGCCTGCCATCTCTTTGATTTCATACTAAATAACTCGAGGAGCTTCAAATCCCAAGAAAACAGACAGGCAAAAGAGTTTGTTAACCCACTGTGTTTCGAGTTTAAAATGCTTTATATTAACTGGGACGTGTTTCATGAGTGTTACATGTCACCTGGATGTACCAGAGTGGGAACTTTGAATTAGAACGAGTTAGAAAAGGAAAGCTATTAGATGTGTACAGTTGTTGTCACACAGTTGTAATCATTAGTTGGTTTTTAAAAACTAAGCTGAAGACACGTTTGTTCACCTTATCTTACAAGTCTTAATTCTATGGCTTTTAGTTTTTAAATTTTTACTGTTTTTAACTTGTATTGTGTCTTTTACCTGTGTTGCTATGTATCTCTTTTATTATTATTTTTTTATCTTTTTAGTTTTAAATAGTTGTACAGCACTTTGTTTGAAAGCGCTTTATAAATAAAGTTATTATTATTATTATTAGTTATTATTAGTTTGTTTTAAAGGTACAGTAAGCAATTTTTAGGTAATTTAATAGGAAAAAGGGAATGTTGTACCCATAAAAATACATTAATAGTGTGCAATTGCATCTTCCAACACACTGATGTATTCAGAGAAACTATTTTTAATCCATTAAAAATACACAAGCGGGCTCCGATTTGCAGAAGCTAATATGCTGCCATCTTACTGTGGCTGAGACAAACATCATCATCTCAGCCACAATAATCGTGTTATTGTATCTGGCTACCTCCATATTAGCGTTTCGGCTTCTGTCATATAAACAGTAAATCATTCACTTTGTATTTGTTGTAACTATCTTCTCTATTGGGTTGCCAGATTGTGGTGTTCTTGCTGCCACATTGTTTATATTGCAGTGAAGTATGTGAACAGTATAGGTAGTGGGTTTCTTTCTTAAAGTTATGATACAGTCAAGCTGCTATACACACACCTCACCAATATTACTATACTGTGTAAGTAATTTAAAATAATTAGATATTTGATTATTTTTTTGACAAACAAATATTGTAGTTGGAGCTAAAGTCAGTCTTTTTCTTGTCCATGATGTTGTGTCATGTTGTAAATTTTATAAATTCAGTACCAATGAGTATTTTTACTATAAAAAAAGGAGATAAAACGATGAGTGTGTAATGTGAATGGGGTCACTCACAGTGATTGATGAACACATAGTGTTCCCTTTAGGTTAAAAGCTCAAAGGTTCTCTTTTTTGTTTTCATAACCTACAATAGAAAAACAGTAGTGACTAGGCGATGTACACAGAGCTGCTCAAGAGCCACATAATGCTTTCAGCATACGGTGGAAATGAACCGCAATAGAAACACAACTCTAACTGAAAGCCAGTGCTGATCAGTGTCTGCTTGATGTGGAAACATGTGCATCATTTAATCAGTGGTGTTGGTAACGGTGTCATAAATATTTGTTCGTACTTTTTAGTTTACGGGCAACAGGGCTCATCACTTCATCATGACTGGATGCACGGGAAAAAAATATCCTCATGAACTTTCTTTGTATTTGTTAACCTAAACATCGCAGCTTTTATTTGGACCTGCATACTTTAAGTAACACTACCAACTACATCGGTACAAGAAGAAGTGTTCAAAATTTGTTCTAAGTTCAGACATTTTACACGCCTACATCTGTTTACACTTTATTCTAGTGCGCCAAAGTGATTAGGAAAAGGGGGAAAAGAAATACTGTAGTTTGAATTTAAGGTTGGCCACAAAAATACGATCGTCTCAGTTCAGTTCTTCTCGAGTACTTTACTCCTTAAAGCTGGGCTTTCGAGTCTGGCAGTCACATTCGGTCGTAAAGTAGTAATACCTGGATGATGATCGTGTTGTTTGAGAATTTATAACACGTTCGTGTGTGCTCAGTGACATATTCACAGCTGAGTGTGTTTAATATCATCTCTTAACACAATTAATTTCTGGACCTGACGTGAAGTGGGCAGCAGATGAAAAGAAGCACTGGATGCCGGCAGGTTTCTTTCTCCTTGGCCTTGTGTTGCCAGACAGCTTTTAACACCCTGAGCATCATGCCAAGAGAAATAAAAAAAGGGTAATAATCCAAGATGAAAGGATTTTGGGATTATCGCTACATATTCTGAAAGTTGCGTTTTTCAAACAGGGCTTTTAAAAGTACAGTAATAGCCAAACGTTCTGTTTCAATGACCATAAATGGAGAAAAAAACCTTCAAATCTGATCAAGTGGAGCTCAGCAGATGACTGATAGAGACTGGAATGCACTGCAACAGGTATAATAAAAGTTTTTACTTTATTAACAGAAATCTTTCGTTCAGACAAAAGAACAAAAGTACAGAAATAATGTTAATACTAATAAATTACATCACACTTCTCACAAATAAGCAGCCAGACATCGAGATCACATAACGCCTAAATTTATACACCTGAGGCACACAAGAGGGGTTGGTTTTCATGCCACATTTACACCAATATACACAACATTAATACACTTACAATATCACCCACCATTCAGCAGAGAGGAAGGGACACAGTGAACTCAAAAACTGGCAAATGAACCCGTGCAACGGCATTATTTCTCTCATGTACATATGCCACATTAAAGTAGAGTTGAGTTTGCTTTCAGTAATAGCTGTATTTCATTGTAAGTCTCTGTGGCTGCATATTAATTCAGTCTTACACTATGCATCACTTCAACACACCCAGAGCAAATCATGATGAGCCAACCCCGGTAGCAGAGTATTACCTTTGCTCCAAATTATATATTAAATGAAAACAATGTTGGGGAAATTAAAAAAAAAAGCTTTATGAAATGAGCATACGTTCCATACACACTGTAAAAGTTCCCAGATATAGCACTGGTGACATCAGCGACCTGTTTTGGGAGAAACAGGTGAATCTGGCACTGTGATTGGCTGAGATAGCTATCAACCTGCTTAACTCAAACACCTCTCTCTTTACGATGACAAATGATATGTGAACTATTCTTAGAAATGTCTTGATGCATGCTCAATCGTCCAGGTAAGTAAATCCAAAAAGGTTGATTCTGTTCTGGACGTAGTGTTTTCAGTGGGGGAAACATTTCCTCACTCATCCGAGTGACGTCTTCAGTCTCAGCTGACTGCAGGTTTCCCCAATCTGAAACAGTACATTTCAAGTGACAGTTATTCTGCAAATGTCCTGTTTACAAGGTTGGGGAAACCTATTTCTCCCACTGAAAACGCTACATCCAGAACAGAATCAACCTTTTGGGATTACTAGAAATGCTTACATCTATAGAGACAAAGAGAGCGAGCAGAAGTAAACCTGGGGCGTAAATACCTGTGAGAGTGCCCTTTTAAACCCACAAACTGTATGTTAAAGATGGACATGAAAAGTGAAGCTGGTGAGGATGTGCCTTAAACCTGCATTTTCTCTAAATGACAGCAGGGGGCGACTCTACTGGATTCAAAAAGAAATTCCATTGTAAAAGAAATGGGAAAATTCTCACACTTTGATGTATTTATGGTCTTAAATGCTAGCTTTAAGTCTATTTAAAGCTAGCAGTGCTTTAGCCCATGGTTAAGTTGTTAATGACAGTAAGCTAACCTCCTAATTGTAATTTCATCCTTGCTTTTCCAGCATTAGGGGTTTTAGGGGGACAGCCTTTTTATGTTTACACATTTGGTTTAAGCCTGTTGTTAGCAAAAACTGGCATCCAAATTAATATCACAGTGAATAACGGATGCACTTTGGTAACAAGTCTAACTAGCTAGTCTAAGTGTTAACTAATCAGCTCCAAATACACTCAAAAGACCAAAATGTTGATGACCAAAATGTGAAAGTGAAAGCTCTGGGATTGTTAACTACAAACCAACACATGCTAGCGCAGTGGCCATGTCCATCTTTGATATACAGTCTATGTTTCATCATAAAGGAAGTAAAATTCTGAAAAGTGACATCAAAATATCTGTCATAAATATGAAATCTGTAACATGTACAGTATAGTAAGCACAACATCACTTGAAATAATAAAGATACAATATTCAAATAAGATTTTGACACAGATACCTTCAAGAGCCCAAATCATTTCAATTTATATTGCATTCTAGTAACACGTTACAAAATGTTTTCTTTAACTGACATGTTATGAAAGAGGAAAGACAATTTATAAAATTAAATAAAATTTTGAAAAACTGGAGAAATGTATAAACTGGGGGGGAAATTTTGAGACAAAGAATTTTAAAATGTGTGACTCGATATTTGACTTTAACAAAATTGTATTCCTCTCATTCCTTCTGCACTTAGATGTTGTTTTACCACAGCAGGTTTATTGTTTTATGAGCACATCAGTTATAACATGAAGCCATGCTCAGTGCACAAAATCTTGTCCAGTACTACCACTCTATTGTCAGTTTCAGCAGAGCACTGCTGAACTTGAGGTAGTTACCAATCAACATTGCAGCTCAGTTCCAATTAAATCAGCTCAGAAACTATCAGGTACGGGTCCACATCTGACCCTCAGACAAAAGGGAAGCAAACCTACAGTAGTGACAAAACTAAAATTATTTGATGTCCGGTCATTGTTTATAATTTGACCCAATAAAACAGATTTATGGAACATGCCAGATCCTAAACTGTATTTTAAACCCAAAATGTGAGAAAAGTGACATCATAGTTCTTTCATCTTTCACCCTGACAGAATGAGCAAATAATTATATCTTGAGATAACCTTGATATCCAGAAAGAGTAACTGCTGTTTCTCTCCAGGACAAGTTAGGCTATAGACACAGTGTTTAAAGTTAACATTTCAATTTTTCAGCAACGTCACAGCCATTATTGCGTGGCACATAAGGGATAGGAAATACTCACGGTTTGGTTATGGCTTATCACACTGCAGTATTATATATGAAGTGGCAATAATCTTTACAGGTAAGATGGAACAATTTAATGTAAACCTTTAAGGGGCCTCACAATCAAATGCAGATTTGGTCCACTTTGACACAGTACCAAAAGCTACGAGATGCTTGCAAAAGTGTTTAACACAAGACACTGCAGTAAATCTGAGATTACAGATGAGAATTTGACAAAAAGTCAGAATTAATACAGCCAGCGATAACTTGAAACAAAAGAATCACAGTAAGCAATGTCAATATTTTCATTATTCCAAAATGAAAAATACAAGCTAAGTAATTATTACATTAGTGTTTATCTGCCCTAGCATGACAACTGACAGGAGAATTAGCTTACTGCCTACAGTGGAAAACCACAATGTTGTTACTTTAAAGCCTAATGAGCACTTAAAAAAATAAAGTAATATTTAAATTATCAAGGGTGGTTAACACGAGCAGATTGAGCCTGCTCTTTATAAATAAATAAATACATTTGTGGAATTTTAGACATTTGAAATCCCAACCAAGTTGACCAAGCTAGCATTGAAAACTCACAAATGCTTTTATTAAAGTGGAACATCCCCTCTGGAAGATAGAATGGCCATGATTTAAATAAAATTTAGCTAGACTAAAATTTGAAATGGTCTTCTTGAAGTTATTTAGGAATAATTAGCACTTTTATGTAATTTATTTTTAGTTAGCATTATTCTGTTGTTTCGTGTATCCTAGTATGTTTAGCCTCAAACCGTTTCCATCAGAAATGCATATTTAAGTTTAATTTACTAATTTATTTTTAACAAACCCATGGCGTCCCCTTTGGTGTAGCAAGCTAATAAACCACTGCTAAACACTGCTACTGCTAAAATCCGTTAGCTGACTAGCCGCATTCTAGCTAGCTAGTTAGCTTTCTAGTTGATCTCAAGAACCAGCCATTTGAAAAATGCAGAAAAAAATTGCCACCACAGTAACATTGCTTCAAAGGAAGAAAGAAACCTGTTAGTTAAATTTATAAGTAGAAGCTGAAGCTAAGGAAACTAAACGAAGCCTGAATTCACTTTATTTACATCTGCTAAGCCATGCTCTCTTTAGTCAATGCCACTGTAATGTTTCCGTGTTTTGCAGGATAAATATGCAATCTGTGGTGGCATTTTTTTTCCTGCAATGAATGTAATTATTGCAAAAATGGCTAGTTAACTTTTTTCTCCTTTTCTGGAACTTTCATCATTTAACACTGGCTTTGGGATTATCATTTATCGACTAAAGATCCAGATTCTGAATTAAATAGAAGGTGGGAGAAACTATTACAAGCTCATTCTAAGTCACAAGATAAAACTATTATTTACCGTTACCATTTTGATAATTTTCCAATAAAAGAGTATCATACTTTGATTGTTCTTTGCATGGAAAGCAAAATCATGTAGTCAGTTTGTGTCTTCGAGCTTGCCGCTACAAGAAGCTAAAATCTGTAGCTCACTCATTATTTTTTGAACATTTTTTTTTTAAAGAATATTTTGGAAATTTAAGACTTTGGTAAACTATCAAAGATGTTTTTCATACCCTTCAGATCAAACTAACGAATAGTCATAAGAGATATTTGCCATCAGTCATCAATTAAGAGTTTTTCTTTGAAGGCTTCATTGCGTATGCACATTCCATCTTGCGAAATATGCTGAAAATCTACAGAGTCCATCTACGATAAACCAAAAGTACTTGGTGTCTAATTTCATAATAAGTTACCCAAAAATGCACTTTTTTTTCCCCAGAAAATTCAAAGTAAGCGTCAGCTCCCATCAAATAAACTGTGGAAGAAAACAGGTTGGCTCCACACATCACATTCATTTACATGCAGATCCAAAACAGTGACGGATGTTAGAAGAGGATGGCTGCCATTCCTGCAGGTATATGTGTGCGTAGGTTATATCTGCTACAGAGCAAAACTCCTAAAAAGAACTACAATAAATGAGCTGCAATCCTAGCTGACAGAGAACAAGAGACGGATGATTAAAATATCAGACCCTTGCTGTTTGCTTCTAAAGACTCACCAGTATTAGTTGCTAGATCAGTCCCCACACCAACAAATACCCCACGGTGCTATTAACAAAGCATAAAAGATTAAGAAAAGGAACAATTTGCTGGGGAAGAGCAGAGCTGTGATGGAAGACGATGGCTGTAAGCCAGTACAGCATTTGCACCTCGTTAAAAAAAAATCACAAGCTCAAAGGTTTTTCTGTGTGATTGTGATCTCAAACAAGTTAAGGGGGTTGTTTCTTAAAAAAAAAAACTGTTCTTTTTTTGTTATTAAAAAGCACTTTGGTAAAGTTAGGCCAAGGCAGAGGAGTCACTACATAAGCCAATATGTGTCTACAGCACACGGATGTCTGAGAAATGCTGCTGCTGGCTAAGATGCTTAAGAGACCGCTGGTGAAGCGAGAGGATTCAGTACGCTTCTCATGACTCAAGTGGAACTGGTTCAGATCAGAATATTGCCATGGACATCTGCAAACAATTTGGAAGCTGTGTGTCGAATAAAGAAACTGAAGATAGACGGATGTACATGAATGTAGAAATATGAACATAGAAATAGTTTCACCGGTCGGACAAAGAGAATGCAGAATAACAATTATATACCAAGCAGCACGAGCGAGAATATGAATATCTACTGTGATCACCTACCACTAAAAAGGCCATTGGCTGGTTTTGCTTTCTAGGAAGTTCAATTTCTATGGACAGGTTTTAGGTTTCAACACAACATTGGAGTGACTAGAAATGTTTCAGGAGTTTCGTAGATTAAACCTGAATATGGAATAATTAGAACGTGAACGGGGGGTTTGGTGACATCTTAAAATCTACCATCTCCAGTTAACATGGTGTAGGTCCTCTGAAATCCACTGGCCTTTCTAGTGATAGATTGATCACTGATTTGAAGACAGAGGGTTGCACCAGTGTTAAACTTCACAAACATGGAAAGGAGAGAGGCGACTCCATAACAAACAGAGTAAGCAATTATTATTATTTTCTGAAACCTGATGACAGGAAGAGGAAGGTGGTAGGGATGTTTTTAGTCAGAGAAGAGGCTGGCAAAGGACTGTCGGAGGGAGCGGATGGTCTCGGCTTTGGCCTCGTCGTCGGTCAAGCTTCCTCGTAACGTCTCCGTGAAGCTGTTTGTCAGCGACTGCGATTTGCTGCGCGACGAAGACGAAGACGGTTTAGCTACCCGACGAGGAAAATCATCGTAAGCAAAGTCATGTGTGAGATTAACAGAACCCCAGCTTTGACTTACTTCAGCTGCGGTGATTGTTTCCCAGCTCCAGGTCCAGAAGAGGCAGGGATGGGACCGGGCTGGAACGCCTGGCTGGGAGACGTAGTGGCGGACCGGGCTCTCTGAGGGGATCCCTGGGCCGACTGAGATGGAGAGGCAGAAGCGGAACGATGTCCCCCTACCATACATGAACACGTGATGCACAGGCTTATTATTTCTCTGTACTGTATTACCACAGAAGGTAGTGGCAATGAATCATAATGAAGCACTTTACTTACCTCGTCTGGGCTGCGTGGTCTGAAGAAGACACAAAAAGACACAGATATAGCATCATTTACATAAAAATGCTTGAAATTTTACTGCTAACACCATGACAACAACACATTTTTGAAAACATGGAAAGGAAACAGTTTCCACGATGAGACATTTTGATTGTCTTTGCAAATACATCAACTCAGGTTGATGCCACAGATGATCAGCTCCAACATATCCTACCCCAAACCATCACAGAGCTTTCCTCCTGCTGTTTCCTTTCAGATGGTCCAATCCGGCTTCAAGCTATATGGTTGTTGATGAACCAACAATAAGTAATCTATACTATATGTAATGACAGTTTGAAAACAAAACAAAAAAAAACAAGGGCGCTAGTGAAGTGACCATAGATGCTGAAATAGCATTAATTCAGATGCTAGTCTAGAAACACACAGCGTTCCAAATTATTGTGAAAATTGTGTTTAAGTGTCATAAAGATTAAAAAAGTTGTTTTTCAATTAAACCCATGGATGCAATTGTGTCTCAGGACTCTCTGGATGACTGAAATCAATCTCGGACACCTGTGATCATTAGTTTGCCAGGTGAGCCCAATTAAAGGAAAAACTACTAAAGAAGGATGTTCCACATTATTAAGCAGACCACCATTTTTAAGCAATATAGGAAGGAAAACGGAGCTCTCTGCCGCTGAAAAGCGTGAAATAGTTGAATGCCTTGGACACGTAATGAAAATCTTAGATATTTCACGAAAATTTAAGCGTGATCACCATACTGTTAAGATATTTGTGGCTGAGTCAGAGCACACATGGGTTCGTACAGATAAAGGCACAATGATGAAGGTTTCTGTCAGACAAATACATCAGATTAAGAGAACAGCTGCTAAAAGGCCAAAACAAAGCAGCAAACACATATTTGAAGCTGCTGGTGCCTCTGGAGCCCTGCGAACATCAAGGTGTAGGATCCTCCAGAGACTTGCAGTTGTGCATAAACCTTCTATTCGGCCACCCCTAACCAATGCTCACAAGCAGAAATGGCTGCAGTGGGCCCAGAACTACATGAAGGCTAATTTTCAAACAGTCTTCTTCACTGATGAGTGCAGTGCAACCCTGGATGGTACAGATGGATGCAGTGGTGGACGGCCACCATGTCCCAACAAAGCTGCGTCGTCAGCGAGGAGTTAGTGCAGTAGTTAGTGCAGTCATGTTTTGAGCCGTAATCACGGGGAGAGAGCTGGTTGGCCTCTTTAGGGTCCCTGAAGGTGTGAAAATGACCCCTGCAAAGTATGTGGAGTTTCTGACTGTCCGCTTTCTTCCATGGTAGAAAGAGAAGAACTGCGCCTTCTGCAACAAAACCATCTTCATGCAAGACAATGCACCATCTCATGCTACAAAGAACACCTCTGCATCCTTGGCTGCTATCGGCATAAAAGCAGAGGAACTCATGGTCTGGTCCCCATTCTTCCCTGACCTCAATCCTACTGAGAACCTTTGGAGCATCCTCAAGCAAAAAACTATGAGGGTGGGAGGCAGTTCACATCCAAACAACAGCTCTGGGAGGCTATTCTGACATCCTGCAAAGACATTCAAGTAGAAACTTTCCGAAAATTTACAAGTTCCATGGATGCAAGAATTGTAAAACTGCTTTTAAATAAGGGGTCCTATGTTCATATGTAACTTGACCCGTTAAGATGTTTTTGATTGAAATAACTTTTGATTTCAGTGAAATTGATCTACTAATGCTGCAAATTCAACAAATGGCCATTTTCAATTCTCTACAACCTATAAAATCTTTTGAAACTATGTGTGTGTAATAATTTGGAAAAGTGCATTTTAAGTTTTTTATTTCTGAAAAAAATTATCAGTGTGAATACAGGTGAAAGTATGGCCATACAAGCACTGCTTGTAATTACAGTGCTACTCCAACAGTAGTCACTGCAGTTGGTAAAACTGTGTAGCGTTATAGTGATCATCAGTGACAACATTATTAATTAACAGACGTGATAATAAGTATCCATAGTAGAAAAAATTTTATTAGCGTTATTGGTAGAAGTGGTAACAAAGTTTTGTAATTAGTAGCAGTTTTTATAATTACTGCCTGGTACTATGAAAAAAGTGAGTTACAGTAGTAGTAGTGGCTTGTTTAAAAGCTTTTTGTACCTTAACAGTAGAAGGCTGAGGCATGGAAACTCCCAGCAGCACCTGGGCCATCTTGTTGATGACCAGCTCTGTGATCAGCTGTTTATCCTCCTCCACATGCTCGCCAATCAGAGGCATTGAACTGTCCATCACCTGCAGAGACAGAAAACAAACAGACCTCAGCTGAAGTGTAAAAATTCCCCCACTAGATGGCAGGCTGTTACCTCTTATTCAGAATTCCTCTACTCTGACCCTCAAGTGATATTAGTGATAAGACTGTGTGTGGAAACACGTGATGAGTCATTTAGTGTAGATCACATGTTTGTTGGGGTCAGAAACAAGCTTTACAGCCCTGTGGCAACCACAGTTTGGAGGATACAAAGAAGTGTGTGACGAAAACTGCGAGGTTCTGTCTCAGGAGGTCTCGGTGCTCTGGCAATTAATCACATAAACAGAAGCGAAAAAAGATGCTTTAGTTTATTTCTCTATATGTGTGCTCATATAAGCTTTACAACAGTTTAATTTTGACTGATCACAGGCTTCTCTAGTTAAGCTCTGGATAAACTAAATAGGTTTATCTGAACACACACAAGAAGCCAAAGTTAGAATTTCCAGTGATCTGCAAAAAAAAGTGGCTCCATCTGTAAATATTATGTTGCTGGGGCATGACTTTGAAGGGCATAGACCAAACCCATTGCCACACAAATAATTAAAATAATCAAAAAAGAAAAAAAAAACAAGGAAAAATGTTTTTTCCCAGCACTTGAGCTCACATGCAGGTCCATGTGTGCTGCAGAACCACAGGCCTCATGAGGCTCAGAGACCTGCTGTCCTCCTCCCTAAAAACCAAAACAAACAGGAGCAAAGGAGTGTTGCTGCTGCTGGCTAGGATGTAGATGCCCATCATGGTGGAAGAAGCTGCTGCACCGCACCCAAGCTGCAGGCTGTAAACACATCAGCAGGCATGCATGCATGTGTGTGTGCTTATCCTCTGGTACACAGCATATGCCAGGCAGAGATTAGACTGTACTGGAGCTCTCTGTGGCTGAAGTTGTTTTTATTAGTGGTATCAGTTAAATCCCAAAAATGTTCTTTAGTCCAATTTCAGACAAACTGGCCTCTTAGCACACACTTGGTGTTTGCTTAGATTCAAATGAATGCGACTTATTATGGCACAAGATACTGATGCAGGCAAAGACTTAACTCACTTCAATTCACAACAGTCGCCTTAAGGTGCTTTATATTGCAAGGTAAAGAGCCTAAAACAATGTGGAGAAAAAAACAACAATCAAACGACCTCTTTTAAGCAAGCACTCATGACAGTGGGCGGGAAAAATTTACACTTAACAGGAGGAAACCTGCAGATCCAGGCTCATGGAGGCGCAACCAGCTGCTCCGACCGGTTCGGGGTGATTGGGGTACGATGCAGAGCAGCCACTTGTTGTTTTCACACAGGCTAGAGTTGTTCTTTAGGCTCTTTTTAAACAGCTGTCCATACCATAACACCGCCTCCACCATGTTTGACTGACGATGTGGTCGCTTTTTCTCCCATCATTCTTTTACAAGTTAATCTTTTCAGAACAGTACAAGTTTTTTAATCTGGCCTTCTTGATCTATAGAACGTGGAGGTAGCTTTCCAGAGCAAAAAAACTTGGCGTCTAAGACCTGCAATCTGTTTAAGGTTATCATAAGGTGATCGCTATGGCTGCAAAAAGAAGAAATGGCTTTCTGTCCCTAAACACTTTCCTGCTGGCTCGTTCACTTGTTTTGGGCCATACTGAAGTCTTTTTTTGTAAATTTTGGTTCCAAAAACTGAGGATTAGTTATGGTACGGAATCGACACATCGCCAGCTAATGAGTTTTCAATAACAAGCCGTTCGCCAGTTTCACCGTCTGATCCACAGTGTTTTCTATGTTGCAAAGATGGCAACGGGGAAATGTTCAACTTGATGCTCCAAAACAGGACCAGGACCAGAAACTATGGCTAAGTTCATGTCTTATACTGTCTATGAGTGTAACCAGTGGTTTGCACATCATCACTTGCTACCTCCTTGCGTGTGTTCTTGGCTTGAGAGCTATGGTGAAGCTGCTTCTCCCAATGTAAATAATTTAGAAGGGTAGATTTTTGATTTGGTTCCTCCAAAACAAGGCAACAGGCCTGACCTCGCCCTGAAACAGCTTTTCAGTCAATTGTCCAATTATTTGTTAAGATTCTGAAAATGGGGGATTTGCATAAAAATATAAATCCTGAAAACTTCATCTAATAATTTTGTAAAACCCCTTGAAATACAGCATTTCAATTCCATATTAACTATCTGATTTAAGATCCACTGTAGTGGTATACAGAGGCAAAGCTACAAAAGCCTTAGTACAGCAAACTACGGACCAAAGTGTAAGATTTATTTAATGATTTCTTTGCGTAATACAAGAAACAGAAACTCGGACTGAAACGACACCCAGCAAGGAAGAGAGCACCCAAAGGCAGTTGTAGGTTTAAATTCATCTATTTTATTTCTTATTAATTTAAAGCTTTTTTTTGCATATCATTATAGGGCTGTTTCTTTTGTGGGCTTGCTACACATTGCAACAACTTTCTCAAAAAAGCTAATCGTTGAAAAGTCGTGGAACAATCTGTCACTCATAATGACTAAAACAAGAGAGGTTTTTCCTTTGCAAGCACAATCTAAACTGATTAAAAAAATCCACATTTGATGACAAAAAATTGAAAGCAAATCAAAAGCTTTATTTAAAAGAGCCTCTAAGAACGCCTATAACAAACTGAGGACACCCAAACTAGTCGTCTTTTCCACTCATTTTCTTTGTTTTTCACAGCTGTTTGGGATCTCTCTGTTCTGCACAGAACCACTTCCCAAGCTAAAGAACCCTTTAAAGCTCCCCCTTTTTTGTGTGTACCCAGCTTCTTGGCTAGGATTTGGCAGCGAGGTCGGGTGTGGCACGGTGTTTTGGCCAGTTGAGTCATTACCACAGGGGACTGAATGCAGGCCTGGTAAAAGACCGCCAGGCCCCACTTCAAACGGCGTGCGGTGGCAAGCTAAAGCGGGATCCACCCTGCTGATTTATTAGGATACAGAGTCATCTAACAGAAGACTGGATCTGCTGTAGTTCTTTCACCACTGGAACACAGAGGTGTTGTCCTGTACTTTTACTAAGCAGCAAAGGTTTGTGTTTTCTGGACAATATCGGGCTGCATGGCAAATGTTTACAGAGCAAAAGTGAAATGTGCTCGTTGAAAATGATGGTGCAGTTGAAGTTCAGGGCTGGCCAGAGGGTCATCCATTTCTGGGAAAACAACTTTAGCTTCAAGATAGCAACATGTGTGCTGTTCTCTTTTGCTAGCTTGAAGGCACAATATCTGAAATATCTCTGTCAACAGATCAAGTCACTCCCGATGGCTGAATCTGTAATATAATGATATTTTCTTACAATTAGGCCAACAATGTTCTAATCATTATTAGGCATAACATTAGCCCTTTAAGTTTTGTGTTGTTTCTGTGGACCAGTAGAAAAATATTACATTTGACATTGTAATTTAAAAAACTTTTTTTGTACTGATAATCTCAAAGACTTAGAAAGTTTTGTTGTTTTTCTTGCCTTAAGGCATCGTAGACCTACCTTTTATGTAAAGTCTGTTGAATTTACACGTGCTAAATTAAATAAAGTTTCTTTATAGTATTATGTGCCTGCTACTGTGTAGGCTCCCCATGTGCTGGGACTTCAGCAAGTGTCCTTTGGGGACGCGCAACCAAAATCTGACGGCGGGTCTTCTGGGTCCTGTGGGTTGTGGGATGGGAAGCCTCATGGATGCACAGCTGCGCTGGGATCTGGCATCCATTGAGTGTTTGGTCGTTGTTGTGTTACTCAAGCCACACTTTTGTGGTGTGGTGAGGCTCCTGCCACTAGGGAGTGCCGTTGCTATGGGACGTGTTTTGATTGGTCCGCAACAATCTTCACAGTCTTGCCCAAAGAGATGGACTAACTGACACTGACTACACCAGCACAGCCATTCTACTTCATGTCATGTGGCTGACACATCCTGTCAGATCAGCTGTGTATATAAAATACTTTCTGTCACGTCATTTTGTCAAACGCTGTGGTGCACTGTGTCATGTTACATAACAATACTGCACCCCTATTATTTATACATTTTCCAGTGAAGTGACACAAGCTGGAGTTTGCCTCATGTTGATACCAGCTGCAGTAATGTGTTAATGAAGTGCTTCTGAGCTCATTACTGTGCATTAGGGTGAGGTGTTACGGCTGCTGTCTTTGTTCTGACGCAAAAAAACTGAAAGAAAGAAAACAGTTTCTGACTGTGACGGCCGACAGCTCTTCAACGTCGCACTTAATTAAATTCCATCTAGGGTTGGAGTAAAGGAGGAGGAAGTAATGCTTGTCAGGAAACACTGCTACTTGACTGTGTCGTGGGTTTCTCTGTCGTAGCAGCCTAGTACTGAGACTACACGCCCCTGGGGAGCTGATAGATACTTCCTGGGATAGTTTGAGGTCTTTTTTGCTTTCTCACAACCGCTCTCTCCCAGCACACAGATAGTCACCAGAGTGATGTCATGTTCTGATCCTAAGTTTGGGCATTTCAGATGTCCAGACTGGCTCATTTCCTCAGACTTGAAGGCATAGGAAGCTGCTCTAAAAACAAAACTGATTGCACACAACTATTTGTCTCTTGCTTCGCCCCTGGGAATAATTGTTAAAGGAAAATGTGCATTTCTGGGTAAGGTATTTACGATTTTATATAAACAGATATTTTTTAAAAAGGACAGAAATCAAATATATAAAAAAAGAAATAAATAAACTGACAACCTTGATTAGAATCAATAAGCATTACAACAAATTATTGGAGTGGAACAAAAGACATACAGAAAGTGTGAGTTCCAGGGAAGCTCATCACAGTAACATATATGTGCAAGTTATTCCTTCTGTTGGGGCTGTGAGACCTGTAAGGCTGCTGGAGATGGCGTGTGTGCGTAACTATTAAATGATTTTCTTTATTTAATAGTGATAAATAAAGTGAGTTGACCCATAAAGCCCCATAACACATATTCTAAATAAATGAATTATATTTCTCATGTCATTATTGGAAAAAAAAAGTATGTAAGAATGTTATGTGAATGACCAACAATAATTTATCCAACTAATCTAACAGACAATGATAGCAACATAGATGTGTTGCTATGCTAACCTTTGCCATGTCAGATTGTATTTTCCATCCCTGGCTGTTCCAGTCTGCATGCATGATACTGTCTGCAGGGTGCAGGCACAATACGACCCCCAGGTTGCTCTCTGATGCATCTATTGGCATGTGAATGTTAAATAGTATAAATCTTAAATAGGATAAAGTGTTTGAGTGCACTTCAAAAACCCAGATGATCAAGGTGAGTCTCAACTCTCTTATCTACTTAGCACTTTTAATTCTTATTCTTATTTTCATGTCTATTTTAGCGTAATTTATGACAGTATGTTTGCACTGAAGCACCGCAGCAATTTCCTAATGTTGTAAACCTGCTCAACATTTGGCAATAAACCCTTTCTGATTCTGATTCTGATGAATCTGAACAAGTAAAGATATGTTCTGAAATTTTCAGACAGGACCTGAACACATGAGGCACCTGCATTCAGACAATTACACACTAATCGATGTATATTTATGAGTTCCACCTTCTTCTTTTGGCCCCTCTTAAATGACCTAAAAGCCCCACAGACTGCACCTTTAAACCATGCTTATGTGTAACATATGTTATATGCTGTATATAGAGATACTGAACAGTGAACCTCTGGTGGCCCCAGTGGAAACCCCGTCCCAGGCACTGTTACTGCCACGCTCATCACATTGAAAGCCCAAACCTCCAACCAAACTGGTTGCGTCAAGTCACGCCATGACAGTTTTATTTGTCTACAAACTGCAAGCTACACTTCCACTGCCAAACTTTACCAGCAGACTCAAACAAACAGACTGGATTAGAAGATGAAGTGAGTCAACCGCTGACTCCTGATGTTGTTTTCATTCAGCTGCCCGTGTTTGGTCTGCAGACTAATCGTTCTTTCAAGGCTGTGAAGATCATGTGCCAGCAAGTCTGGTTACACCCTTCCCGGTTGACTTTCACCCATGATATGAAAAGTATTATCAGCAGGGAAAGAGAATGAATCCAAGGTAACGCTTACACAAACTGCTTTAGCCCTGTGATGCTGCTGAGAAGCGATCTAACTGCTGGTCAACCGTTATGTTTGCAAATGTCCTGCAATATTCTCATGAAACATGATGACAGATCTTATTTATCTAAAATACACTATAATGCAACGAAAGAGCAAGTTTCAGCCCCTGTTTCCTGAAACTCTCCTTGGAGCTGTAGATGAAAACACACTGACCTCGATAATGTAGTCGTTCCCGTCTTTTCCATGCACGGCCTTCACAGCACAGATGTCTAGGCCCCCAAACATCTCAGCGCAGGAGTCTATCCACATACGATATCTGAAGCACAGGGACGCAAACAGCTGACTGTTTAAAACCCAATAATCACTACAGATATCATTAAAGGAAGAATGGACTTAACAGCTATAAATGTCAGTAAAGGCTTCCAAGACTTTTGGACAATGAGATAATCAGATTCATGCTTAAAAGTAGTGCCAGTGTATTCAATTGAACACAGATGTCTGAATGATTCAGTGTACTTAACAGATCTGCATTTTTCCAAGAGAATCTCTGAACCAGCTCACCTGTCAGTCATTGCGATCTGTTCCAACATGGCAGAACCTGTGTTGGCCTTCCAGTTACCAGAAATGGATGTTCTCCTGAAGGGGGGGCACCAGGAAATGAATTCATATTTCTGCAAAAAAACAAGCTAAAATGCTCCAGCAACAGTTAATCGCTCCCAACTTTTGCTTTTCCCCCTCAAGGGGGAAGCTATCATCAGTTCATCAATGATGACCATTTTAATCCACACTTAGATAATGTTTGTGTGAAAGCCAATCAAAGACACAGTTTAATGGTGAGGGCAGGGAAAAAAATACGATGAGATAAGGCTTGGCTACTTTGCCCCCCCCCCTCTCCGATTTCGGTTGAGCAATTGTTCAGATACAGTCTTGAAAGCTAAAAGGTTGAGCACAAATTCTTTGTTGTAATATGCTTGGCTGACAGGAATGTCTATGGCTTCCAGATGGGTGGAGCTGGGGCACGAGGCCATGAAAATGAAGGCATTAATGCTGAAAACTGCCTGGAATCCAAGGAAAGTGCTACTTTAACATATAATTTGCCATTATTGGTGAAACTGTTTATTTTCCAGATGACGCTTTATAAGAGTTCATTTCCCACTGGCTCCACATGCCTTGCTACTATTAACCTACTAAAACGCTTAAAATGTTTGCTTTCAAATTCACCTGCAATGCCACCAACAGCCACCAGAGGTTGGTTGCAGCAAGCCAATAAAAAACACCTTACATGTAAGCTTTGTAGTTGCTGCCGATCTTCTGGATCCTGATATCGTACTTGGACTGGATGTACGGCTCCGTGGTGGCGTAGGTCCCTGCCAGAGCCACCACGCTGGTGATGTCCTGGAAGTCCTGTTGGTTTTCGACTTTAATCTGCAGGAGAGACGCCACTTGTTAGCGGGCAGCTAATTACAAAGGACGCTGCTGAAACTGGCAGCGGCTGCTTTAAAATCCCACAGGAATTTCACACTTGTACACAAGCTGGATAATGAGGGGTCCACGTATGGAAACATTGCCGGGGGCGGCTTTGAAACTACATCACCTCTTTCCCAGTTATTAAACAGTAGACTGCAGACGCAGACTAAGAGGGAAATGATGCAATGGGAGCCTATCGACACACAACATGTTTATATCATATAATTCAAAGCAATTTTTCAATTTCACCGTGAGATTATTAGGTAACAATGAGGTGTGACAGCGTAAAATATAGAGGAAACAAATATTTTCCTCCAGTGACAATTACCACTGAGGGCCATTTGCAGTAAACTAAGGCTGTCATATATTTTTAGAAGACTTACTCTGATGTTTCTTGTTGAGTGGTATTATTATTTTAATTTATGTTGATACAAAGATTAATGAGGTGTGTTTCCAATGGGAAACTGGGCATCCTAAGAGACAGTCACATCAATCGCCAACGTTATTGTGCGGCTACAAGTTTTCTTGTCTCAGGCACCAAACGAGTCAGTGCAGAGCATCCGCTCACTCATCACCATCCCTCTCACTAGCACCATCACGGAGGAAGCGATGGGAACATTGCGCTTCCGTCATGATAAAACACAAACCAGATAAGGAAAACAGGAGGTTGATGTTTCCTCGGGGGTTTCGTCTTCTGTTTTTCTGTTCTTCAAATAGCACATCTAAAGGCAACCATTTTCCATACTGAAATGGTATGTACCACAAACAAAGTCTGTTTCTGTGTTTACACTGGGGCACTAAGTTTTCCGCAAATGGTAATATATAGAACACTTTAGATGATTCTGTGGACTAAACAGTTGCATATCCATTAGTCAAGAAGTCCATTTATATACATCGACAGGGTTACCTCAATTTATGGTCAATTTTAGTTAAAAAAAAACACAGCAAACACAGTCATACATAGTGTCGAAATGGTTCAGTTTGTTGCTATGGCACTGATGGGTTAGCCCACACTCCTATTTCTTTGTAATGTGCTTCAAAGAGAGATAAAAGAGGTTATGGAAAGGCAAGGCACAAGACACTTGTGTCTACATGCAACAATTTGTGAGGTCTTAAGCAACAGTTTAATTGTGTGTTTATAAGAGTTTTACTTTAATGCCCTTTCAAATCCCCCAAACTAGTAAAAACTAAGGACAAGTTGTCTGGGTGGAACAAAGAAATCCCAAGGAGATTTTGTTTTGTTTTCAAATGATGCAGCCCACCTTCAGAAAATGAACACAAAAAAAACGTCAATAGGAAAAGAAATAAGGAAAATCCGAAAAGAGTGACACCAATGACACCAGAACAATAAAAGTAAATTTTAATTTTTTAAAGACGGGTGGGCAGCTTTGATGGTGAATGTGGTCACATAAACAGTGTTGTCACTTTGATGGGTAATTACATAATGAGCGTGCTTGTCAAAACCCACATATGTCGCTGACGCTAAATCAGTGACTTTCTAAAATGAGCTTACAAGGCAGACTATGAAATAGCTTCAAATAAGCCAACAGATTTAAAAAAACATGACTGTATTTTCTTACAGCATATCCTTGGGATCCATATCAGATTTTAGAAAACAGCAACACAACTAATGCCTAGTTTGAAACACTTCTACCGCTTGCTGATCATTAAGGAAATTATGGATTTTGTCTGTGTGATGTTAGCTTCTCTGTTAGCTTTAAGCACATTTTATTCCAAGACCTTCGCTAAAATACACGTACAGGGTGCTTGTGCTTGCTATTAGTGGATGTACTGTATTAAAAGAATGAACATATTTAAGACTAGACATGGTTGAGTTAAAATGTGTTTATAGTAACTGCTAATTAGAAAAGACGAAGAAGTAACCAAAATCTTGTTTAACTATTGTTTTCGGTGTTAAAAATGTCTATTCCCTGAGTGGTCGGGGGTTCTTGGTGGTTGCTTGCTGTTGCTAGGTAAAACTGGTCACAAAGCGAGTGCTGCACCAAAAAATTTTTTTTTTAAAACCACTTTGGTCACTAGCAGACCGCTGTGGTCGCCTGTAGTTTGCAAGGAAGACACAGACATGTCTGCAAACGTTTGCTAACTGACTAACTTGCCAAACTTGTGAAGCTGTGACACAAACTGGAAACAAAGAACATTCTCCTTCAAAGTTGGTCTCCATTCCGGTTTGCAGTGTTGTCGCTAGAAACTGTCTCTCGACCAATTTCACCTTGCGACTGTCATAATCTAGGGCTGTCAACGTTAACGCATTAACGCTCGTGAATTCATTGTCACGATTAACACTGTTAATGCAACTAACCCATCTGGAGCATAGAATGGACAAAGTTTGTACAGGGAGTGCTGAATTATTAGGTAAGTTGTATTTTTGAGGAATAATTTTATTATTGAACAACAACCATGTTCTCAATGAACCCAAAAAACTCATTAATATCAAAGCTGAATGTTTTTGGAAGTAGTTTTTAGTTTGTTTTTAGTTTTAGCTGTTTTAGGGGGATATCTGTGTGTGCAGGTGACTATTACTGTGCATAATTATTAGGCAACTCAACAAAAAACAAATATATAGCCATTTCAATTATTTATTTTTACCAGTGAAACCAATATAACATCTCCACATTCACAAATATACATTTCTGACATTCAAAAACAAAACAAAAACAAATCAGCGACCAATATAGCCACCTTTCTTTGCAAGGACACTCAAAAGCCTGCCATCCATGGATTCTGTCAGTGTTTTGATCTGTTCACCATCAACATTGCGTGCAGCAGCAACCACAGCCTCCCAGACACTGTTCAGAGAGGTGTACTGTTTTCCCTCCTTGTAAATCTCACATTTGATGATGGACCACAGGTTCTCAATGGGGTTCAGATCAGGTGAACAAGGAGGCCATGTCATTGGTTTTCCTTCTTTTATACCCTTTCTTGCCAGCCACGCTGTGGAGTACTTGGACGCGTGTGATGGAGCATTGTCCTGCATGAAAATCATGTTTTTCTTGAAGGATGCAGACTTCTTCCTGTACCACTGCTTGAAGAAGGTGTCTTCCAGAAACTGGCAGTAGGACTGGGAGTTGAGCTTGACTCCATCCTCAACCCGAAAAGGCCCCACAAGCTCATCTTTGATGATACCAGTCCAAACCAGTACTCCACCTCCACCTTGCTGGCGTCTGAGTCGGACTGGAGCTCTCTGCCCTTTACCAATCCAGCCACGGGCCCATCCATCTGGCCCATCAAGACTCACTCTCATTTCATCAGTCCATAAAACCTTAGAAAAACCAGTCTTGAGATATTTCTTGGCCCAGTCTTGACATTTCAGCTTGTGTGTCTTGTTCAGTGGTGGTCGTCTTTCAGCCTTTCTTACCTTGGCCATGTCTCTGAGTATTGCACACCTTGTGCTTTTGGGCACTCCAGTGATGTTGCAGCTCTGAAATATGGCCAAACTGGTGGCATCTTGGCAGCTGCACGCTTGACTTTTCTCAGTTCATGGGCAGTTATTTTGCGCCTTGGTTTTTCCACACGCTTCTTGCGACCCTGTTGACTATTTTGAATGAAACGCTTGATTGTTCGATGATCACGTTTCAGAAGCTTTGCAATTTTGAGACTGCTGCATCCCTCTGCAAGATATCTCACTATTTTTGACTTTTCTGAGCCTGTCAAGTGCTTCTATTGACCCATTTTGCCAAAGGAAAGGACGTTGCCTAATAATTATGCACACCTGATATAGGGTGTTGATGTCATTAGACCACACCTCTTCTCATTACAGAGATGCACATCACCTAATATGCTTAATTTGTAGTAGGCTTTCGAGCAAATACAGCTTAGAGTAAGACAACATGCATGAAGAGGATGATGTGGACAAAATACTCATTTGCCTAATAATTCTGCACTCCCTGTACAAACTGCCCGAAATGCCCTGACAGTGACATTTCAGGGATTTTGAGTCAGTCTGCGCTCCAGATGGGTTAATTTCAATAAAAATGTTAACTGCGTTGCTCATGACGATGGATTAATGCGCATTAATGCGTTAACGTTGACAGCCCCATCATAAACCGTTTGCAACCGGTCAGGGCCTTTTTCACGTGACCCGTCAGCATCATATGTTCATAATGCCAGACAAGTTAATATCACATGGTTAGCTGTCACGTCACTGTAAAACCTGAAAAGACACCTTACCGATTAAGATCCAATACAGACATTTTTTAACAGAAAGTAACTCTTCTTCCTCTCTCAAGCAAAACATTGAATCCAACTTTTGCTCATTTCATTACTCATAAGTTTTCCACCATAGTGGTAGCTTATAGCGCCTACTGCTAGCTAGTGTTAGCAAACTTTAGACATTGACATGTAAGTTGTACTTCATTTGTGACATGCAGAAATTTTATGTAAACACAGCACAGCCAAATTACATAAAAAACCCAATCTAATGCAGTAACATTATACTAACTGTGTCTGCTCAGATTAACATTCGCTGTCATTAGCATCCAGTCAAACCAGGGCAAATGAGGCTTCATAGGAAAACCTGAAAACCTAGAGAATGTGCTTTGTAGGTGTGGTGGAATTAAGGCACGACGGGACCACAGAGCCATGTTTTGAGCCATCTTTATTTAACATTTGCATCACACCACCACAACCGCACACCAACCACTGACCGCTAACACGGCGGGCGTGATTGCGGATGCCGTGCAGGTGTGTCCGCGCGGCACCGCAGACCGCGCCCCACCACACAAGGTAATAAATTCAGTGCTTCATATATAAAGGAAAATATGCATAGTATGTGTGTGTTGTTGTTGTTGTTTTTTAAAGAATTCACTAAATAGCTTGGATTTTATTTACTAAGCTTTCTCCTGGTTTGTGTTAGAGTTTCCCTAAATTGCTAAAACACCAAATTCTACTCTTTGCCATGAGAACCAACATGCTGAACATACTGAACGTACATTCTTTTAGGACATAATTTGCAGATATTATTTTACCCTTTTTCCAATACTTTAGATACACTCACATTCATTCAGTTCTCACTGTGACGTACTTGTGTTGCGCAAGGGTAAGCACAGGTGGCAGATTTCAGTGCTTACACATAACAATGAAGCATTTTTCACACTTGCTAATGAAGTGATCAGACCAGTGTACGCCACGTCAGGGCGCACAGGCACCATGGTGAGTTGAAGACCGATACCACAAAACAGATAGTAACAAGCTGAGATGCACAAGAGGAAATGTGTGGGGGGGAGTTGGTGGATGAGGAAGATGGAAAGGCGGCAGAAGGCAAGAAGAGGAAGACCAACAGTGCATTTCAGATAAAAAACAAGCAGAAACTTCGTGTTCACGACACTCAGATTGAAAAACTGGGTTTTGTGTTCACAGATTTCAGAACTGCAACTGTGAAAAACTGTAAAAACACTAAAGGCGCATGTCATCAAATAATACAGTCAGTGTTTCTTATAGAAACACGAAAAGACCAGAAGCTAAAATAACAAAATGCACTGACTACAGCAATGTGACTGAAAGAGTACGTCATGGTAGCAAAAGCAGAAGCTGACCACAAGGAACTGGTCCAGTTGTGAGCGGTAGGCACACAAACCTGTCCAGAGACTTACGCAATTCCTCCGAGTAACTAAACAAACTGCAATGATGCAGACAGAAACAGAAGGTACGCCGGAAAAGGTGAAGCACTGGCACAGAAATGAAGAGCTGTGCCTGGTGGTGAAACTGGTGGTTAGTGTCCAGATAACATGACATACCACCTTCATTACAGAGGCCTGCTGCTCTAATAGCGTAATGGGAAAGCTGAGTAGAAAGGCTCACTCTCTACTGCTGTAGAGAGTGAGGCAAAGTGTGTAATTATATTTTAATATGTAAACTGCAATCAGATAAACATATACAAACACTGCTATTAGTTACAGGTAACAATACCACAGTAATATCAACATGATTTGTCCTTAACTGATGTCATTAATGTGTGTTTCGTTAATGGAGACAGCCTATGACAACCCAACAAAACAAAATATGGCAATATTACTTTGAGCTGTAGGTTTTCTATTGTTAGCTAATGAACAAAATCGCCATTAAATTCCAGTAAATGTCTGAAATCAGTTACCGAAACAACCTCAGCAATTATATATTATACAGCATATGCATAATATGTTTGAGAAACTAGCAAAAAAAGAAACAAAGTAGCAGCAAAATGTGTAAATGTTGACCTACAGTAAGCTACCAAGGCTTTCAATTTACGGGTTTAAGAGTCCCAACCATAAACTGTACATAAAAGATGGATGTCACTGACATGATGTCACCACTCGTTTCTCATTTCACTTTCTAAAGCCTTAAATTGAACTTTTGGTTGCCGCTATGTTGCTTTCATGGAGGCAGACTTGGCCATATTTGAATAAGAAAGTTAATGCTAGCAAGGCTTGGTTAGGCTTGGCAAAATGTATTAATAAACTGTATGTATGCAACAGAGCAACACACACACATACACCGGTATTTGCTCTTTAACTAATAAAACATGAGAATTTCTCTTACAATAAGTGGTTGAGAGGTCCAGTTCACTAACTCTAAATTAGCAGAGGTGAGGCCTAGCAGTGATCAGCTGTCAGTTAAAGCTGTAATGTCCATTAGCTAAAATCTTGCCACTACCTCAGCCATTTTTTTTTTTTTACATCTGGATGTAATTAGGTATTTTAACAAGGGATTCGCTTTCAGAGCCCTCAAGTGGGCATTCAGTGAACTGCAGTTTTCTAGCACTTCCAAGTTACTACTCAGCCTAAGAGGTTATGGCTTAGATTAGATTAGATTAGATAAAACTTTATTATTCCTCGGGTGGGTTCCTCCGGGAAATTCGGTTTCCAATAGCACAGCACTGACAGAAGCTACAGAATGTGAGCAGAAATATATACATATATAAATACAGATATATACATAAATACTCTGTATTTATATATGTCTTCATTCAAAACCAAGAATATGTCACAAAATATAGACATCTCATCATTTTACAGTCTATATTGTAAAGTACAGTGTTTTTATTGAGACCCACTGTAGCCATTGCATATTGCACTATGAAACTTAGCTAGCTATTCGCCTGTACAAAATCAACAAGCTAAAGAATAAGCCATTTTTTATTGTTTCAAAACTCTAATTTTTATGTACAAAACAAAGATTGTTTTATATTTTTGTTTGAAAAGTTAGAGTTACTTTTTAAGCATATGCGCTTTAATTTCAGAACAAAAGCACCTTCTTCCTGTTTTCGGTTATAAATGGAGTTATTTTTCTTTTATGTATTAGCAATGGTAAAATCAAAAGTGTAGAGTACTACGTGTAGTGAGGTTAAGTTCTACTTTAGTATTATTTATAATCAATATATGAGACTTGCTGGCACATTCAATTTCTTTGCTCCACCTTGAAGGGTTTTTCTCTCAAAAGCAAATAAAATTGCAGTGACCTAAATCCTTTATATTCATTCTCTGAGTTCTGTGAGGTCTGTGGGGCAAAGCAAGATCTTAGTCTGAAAGGACTTTCCAAGTTCCCCATGAGGCTCATGGGAAATTCTATAGCATGTCTGGCTTCTGAACAGGAAACCAAACCCACAGACGAGGGAAAAAGACATAAAGAAAGTGTCGCTCCTTGTATATTTAAATACGGGAGAAAGGGGAGAGGCTAAATGTGTGAATTATGTCATTGTGTCAAGAGTGTGACTCCATGTCTTGAAATAAATAAATCACATACGCAAAATATCCACAGTTCATTTCTCATTATGTATTTAACAGAGATGATTAGCATCAGTCCAGTTATTTCTATGCAGCAATCACGGTAAATGGTTGGAAACTGTTAGTCAGGCTATTGTGTAACAAAGCACTAAAACTGTTTGTCCACCAGGTTAACACTTAGTTTGACCCCAGGAACACATTACTGACTTTACAACTTTACTGTAAGAGCAATTTGGCTACTGTGGCCGATTTGAACCCTTACAGAGATGTCTGCAAAAACTAGAACAGACAGCAGTTTAGGCTTCAGACCTCCTGTCTGAACCTCAGACCAACCGAAGCTGTCCAGATAGTATCATGTTTAATTTGCATATATGGAATAAAGACAACTTGTATGTGTGTGTGTGTGTGTGTGTGTGTGTGTGTGTGTGTGTGTGTGTGTCTGACCTGGTAAAAGAGAAAATCTGAGCTATGAGCAGCTTGTGTGTAAAATTTAAAAAAAAGACATGGATATTATATTTAATTTAAGTTTCATCTCATAGGCGATTTTAGACCCTTTTAAAAACAGCGTATTTTAGTATTATTTTCTTCAAATGGTATATTTTCCTAACTTGTCTATTTTAACAACAGTACAGGTTTAACTCCAGTGTTGTTGATGTCATGATGTTACAGTGCGCTCACACAGAGGCCTTCGCTGCTGCTGCAGCAGAAAGAAGATGAAGAGGTAATTTAATATCACAAATCAGTGATGCAGATTTAAAACACACTTTAACTGAAATATAGCAAAAGTTCAAACTGTTTGGATAATGTGGGGACTGATTGCTGTAACATATAAAGTGTCAGCTTGTTTGTATTTGTTGTCTAAATATAGTCAAAAATGTTAGCTGATGTAGCTTAGCTTATTAGCTGATTTTAACCTTCTGATCCGCTTGTCTGCTGGGATAACACGAGCCGAGGAGCTGATGTACTTTATTAAGTTTGTTAAAAAATTTCTTATTTTCCTCTTCAGGTTGAAATGGGCTTCGGTTTTTGTTCCAGATCCAGGTGACAGCAGGTCAAAATGATTTTGATGTCTGGGAGCAGCCAGAATTTAATTTTGATAGTGCTTTAAACAGATACGGACCAGTTTACATCTTTTATTTGCTCATTTGGGTGACTGCATGAAGCCTGACAGAGGAGGATGGAGAGGGAAAAGAAGGGAGAGTCTTGCCTCGGGTTTCATAACTAAAGGCTCCGCCCTAAAACGGGTGGATTAGATTGAAATCTCTGATTATTCCCACTGAATTATTCTTAGACACAAATATAGGTCATCCAACTAATTAGGTTTCTTTTGTAAAGGGTTGATAACATTAGTAAACAGCATTATTCAAATCGTAAAGGAGACTCACCTTTCCCATGCCGGCGTGGGCGTGGCCCATCTTCACAACCACAGGGAAGGATGGACTTGTGACCTGTAAAAAAACAAAACAGTGGGGTTTCACAACAACCGTATAATTCAAAACGATCAATACAGTGTCAACGATGCATATATGATAATATCATAGTGTGTAACTGTTCTTTCTGTCTGCCTCTGCATCTCGTTTGCATCTGACCACCAAGCTCTCAGGACTCAACAAAGACAGAAGCAAAGTCATTTGTTACCATTACTGCTATAATTGTTTCATAGATACTACAATAACATAGTTATTGTACATTATTTTGACCACAATAATTTGATGTGTGATATAATGTGATGTGAAAATCACCCAGTCATCACGTTACGGATCTTTTCGCAGCTCTCGCTTCACTTACTGCGGCACAACAAACCATGTGAGAAGATTTGTCTGCTTATTGCAGAAGAAAAAAAGTAAATCCAGGGTGAACGTCTGTGGTGTTCAAACAATACCTGACTACGGGAAGGCGTTTACTGCAGCTCACACTTCAAACTGATTCATCTAGCACTTTAAAACAACAGAACTGAGCAGTGCTGCTCATTAAAATGACAGAAGTACGACTGAAGCCATCTCCTGCAAAGGGTCTTGGTGTGATTGTTTTGCACCCGAGTGCAATTACCATGTTTCGATCTGCACATATGACCCGAAAAAAAATGTAAAAATGTATCCGCTTTTGATTTACGGCCTGAAAATGGTCTAAAAAGCGCAGCAGTGAAAACATCCAAGGACTTGGATGTTACGCCAGTGATAAAGTCAAAGGTCAAATACATATTTTCTTTTTCAGTAGTCTGCTTAATGTTCCATGACCTTTTACACAGTCACTGTAACATAACAATCACATACTGTATCATCATCAAATACAGCTGCTATGCTTCTGGCAGCAGCATTTATGATTTATGAGAAAAATATTTAGCTCTTTAACATCTGAAATGTATTCTTGTCTAGTTCTACGGATCTACTGAGTGTCATTATTGAAATCTGTCAACACAAACAACAACTCTGACATATATTTTCTTGCCTTTTTATGTAAATTCCTGATATAATATATAAGAGTAAGATCGGGGAGTGTCCTAAAGGCTTGAAAAAGAACAGAACTGCACTTTGAACTCTCCCTTTTTATATATACAGTAAGACAGACGTGTGGTAAACGCCACACTGAGACACAACTCAAAGCAGACAGCTATTTCCATTGCAACTGTCTTGGATGTATACATCCAGTGTCCAGATCCGTCTTGTAAAATAACGCCCTGGCTCCTACTGAACCTAAAGCTGCTCAGTTTAGGAAGGATGAGGAGGAGACAGAAGAATGTGTGGGTTTATTACACAAAACTGCAACGTTTTGGGAAGCTGGAGGGAAGACCACAGCTCAATGGAATGGGCTTGGACAAACCCGACAGACCGCAAACACACTCTTTCTCATAGTTTACGCAACTGCAATGGATGAAATATCAACACATTACTTCAAACGTGGTTTAAACGCCCTTGATCAATTTGCTGATATGATTGTAAACGGGATGCAGTCTGAGGAGGGACTTTTCCAGTTTCATGAGCACTTTTCCCACTCTTGTGTGAAATAGCTCTCAGGCAGCAACGCCTAGTTAGACGAGAGGTCTGAAGGTCGTTTACAGCGGCTGTAATAGAGAATAACATTATTTGAATTTTTCAATTTATAAAAAAACTCAGAAACATACAATTCTATTCAAAGCCAAGTTTTCAATATTCAAAAAGCCTTCGTGCATTTTCCATTTTCACAAATGCATCTAGATAAGTACTGTGTGCACTGTGCTTATCGATGTGAATACCTGCAGGTGAAGCTTAAATAAACACTAAATGAAGATGCTGAGGGCACGGGCACCAGGCCGGATCATACCCTGAAATGTAAGATCAGGCCTGCCAGGAGGAAGGATACGCCCAAACAGCTGCTATCATTTGATCCAGGGCCTCCCTGGCAGTCATGTGACTGCACACCCTAATGCTGCTGTCAACTCGTTTCGAGGCTTGAACGGACACGGAGCTGCTCGAGGCTGTGAACGCCGCTTCTGCTGACAGGTTTTGACAGTGCAGGCCTGTCTGACACACTGCCAAGATAAAGTGTACTCTAACTGATGCCATTATCACTTTACAAGTGCCAGAATAAAGGAGGGAGGCAAGGCTGCAGAATGAGGTTCTCTTTCTAATGTCCAAGTACTTAACTTAACTAGGTACGAAGCATTACGTAAGGGAGGAGGAATAAATATGCAAACTGGAAAGATGTAGATGTAAAAAGTCAAATGTAACACAGCAATACAGTATATAAAAGCCTATATCTGTGCCTTAGAGTCATGGACTGAAATGTAACTATGGTAACAAGGTTTAAGTCATCATCCTCCTCATTTTCATGAAATCAAATCTTGCTTTTGCCTCTTTTTTTTTTAATAAATAGTTGTGAAATCCATCAATATCGCACAGATTTCAAACTGCCTTCAAAGCATAGGCTGTATATAAAAGATGGATGGTGCCTCCAGGACTGAAAAGTAGAAGTGCTTCTAAACCTGTGTTACTTCCAGTCACCTCGTCTAGCCATAAAAAGTCCAAGGAGCTCGGAAGGAAAGAAACTGGACTTCTTCAGGTTTACATCTAAAAGATAAATATAATGTCTCACTTCGTTTATGACAACAGTAAACTGTCCTGAGTCGTGTGACCCAGTGTTTTGAATTTTCCCTGTATTCCGATATTCATTGTTCATGTTTAAGTTCATTTAGTCATCTTAAGCTCCAAGGTTGCTCAGTTTTAGTTCTTTGTGTATTCGATGCCTTTGTGTCATCACTCCTGTGTTTAAGTCTCCCTTGTTGGTTCGTGTGTCTTTAACCTGTCATGTGTCATGTCTGCATCCCATTATGTTCCTGTTTTACTTTGAAAGTCTTGTTTCTATGTTCTATGCTTAGTGTTACTGATGATGTCATTCTAGTCAGCTGTTTTCCCCATGTGTTTCCACTTCCCCCGATCGCTTCCTGTGTGTATTTAGTCTGTGTTTTCTTTCAGTCTTTGTTTGCATGTCTAGCGACATCATGTCTCAGAGTTCTTCGTACTGATCAGGTTCATGTTCGGTTTATTTCATAGTTCCATAGTCACAGGTACCTGTCCGGTTTCATGTCCATGTCTCTGGTTTCCCAGGTTAGTTTCAGGTTAGGGTTGGCCGTGTTCGCTCTTGCTTTGTTTTTGTGTTCACAAACGGCTCGCCTTTTGTTTAGAACTCAGTTCCACCTCCTACCGTGTCTGCATTTGGGTCCTACTATTCACTCAAACACACAGCCAGCTCCCACTGACCGTGACATAAACAACTTTCCTTATAGGCTTAAAGTTTATTTGGATAATTTCAAATCTTATCAGATACGAGATGTTTTTCTTCTTTTTTTTAAAATTTGGTTACATTCAGAGCAAAACAGATGACAAAATACTAAAACAGTCTGTGCTCTGGGGTACGGTTACATCAAGACTGATGTGTTTACGGGTTCAGGAAAGAAATTTAGTTTTTAGGCTTTTTTTTGCAGCACTCGCTAAAACTGGCTTTCAGATTAAAATACACCTTACTCTATCCAAGCTAGGTAGCATTTCATTGTCACTCCTCCCATCTGAACATGCTCATGTCCTGCGATGGCAATGGTCATCTTTTATATACAGTCTATGATTGACACCCACATTAAATCCTGCTGATTACAAACCCCATTTGGGAACCTGCGACTATCAAGATCAGTTAATATCAGAGCTTTATTGTGTGATTTCGAAGCACCTTATTGTGTAAAGCCATTAAAGCCACCACTTTAGTTTTGTGCAAAAGCGTTGCATATCCCTAAATTACACAACAGCACATCTGAGACCATAACATAACTGAAAAGTGTTCGCACTACACTGAGCTGGAATGAATTTCTTGTGTTGTTTAAATTCCACTTGTGCTTCTATCTGGCCAAGGATCTTTCTGCTTGTCTTGCAAATCTACTGCTGCACAACTCAACACCTCCACATCCTTCAACAAGATTCAACAAGTTGTTCTAAAGAATAATTTGTCCTAACTCTCTTAATTAGCAGAAACGGAGCTGACATCTAAATCAGACCTGTGTTTTCTCGTTGTTTTAAAGACTGTGGGAAGTAGGAGAGCAGTCAGGAGTTCCAAACTTGTACAGCGGTTACATGTGTGCGTCACATGACAAATGATAAGATGCCTGAGGTTCAACAAGTGTCTGAGAAGAGCCCAGAAGTAGCAGTAGAGTGTGGGTGTCTATTTATCTTCTGTTCTGGGTGGAAAGGGCTGCAGCCACCCACTCTGTCTGGACACATTGCTTCCAGTCATTCCCATTTGCATGGCGATGACGGCAGACTTGTCAAGAAGAGAAGACCACATCCTGTGCTTCCCAACAAACTGACGAGGCCTCGCTATTATCTCCTTGTTTCTTCACTGACCACAAAAACAGCTCAGCTGAAATTACAACATCAGCTAGACAAAGATTAAGACTGATCGCCAAAACTATCAAATTTAGACATCCAGGAACTATTTGAAGAGTCATTTGACCAAGGATGTCACTGTGTGTCATCTGTAGGGATAACATGACAGTGTGAAAGACGGTCTCAATATTTTACATTTCAAATCTTGCGTTACATGCTTCTGGCAGGTTGGTGCAAAATACTTGGATTTCAACTTAAAAAGAAAAATGTGTGCTGAATTTACACAAAGTCCATGCTAGTGGCTGACCCGGTTTATAATATTTAAACTTCCTCTAGTTCTGCATTAACACCTTGATAAAATTAGATGTCAGTGGGGCTCCTGTGCTGCTGTGTTCAGGTCCAACAACTGCTAAAGCTACACTAAAACAGCTAATAAATGCAGAACAGCAGAAACTCTTCCTGAAATGTCTGTAACAAGGAAAGAAGAAGTCTCACTGGATAGAGCTTGCTTCCCCGTTTTGTTTAGAACTGTTTTAATTCGTCAAATCAGAGATCCAGCAAGGCCGGAAACACTCTCACAGATTCTTGTCTATGTTGACATGCCAGCGTCACACAGTTGCTGCAGATTTGTCTCCTGGAATCTCCTGTTTCAGCACATCTGAAAGGTTCTTAATTGGTTAGAGTACAGTGAACTCATTGTCCTGTTCAAGCTGTTTCAAATGATTTGATCTTATGGCATGGTGTGTTATCCTGCTGAAAGCAGCCATTAGAACATGTGTGTTCATAAAGAGATGATAAAGGGTCTGGAACAGTCCTTGGGTATGCTGTGGTGTTTAAATGATACTTAGTTGGTGCTATGGGGGCCGAAAGTGAGCCAAGAAAGCATCCACTCCACAACACCACCAGCCTGAAGTGTTGCTATAAGCAAGGATGGATCTGTGATGGATATGTGTTCATGATGTTTGAGCCAAATTGTCGTGAGTGACAGGTGTGGCACCTGATGCGGTCTTCTGCTGCAGAAGTCCACCTGCTTCAAGGTTCCACATGTTGTGCCATCAAAGATGCTTCTGCATACCTTTACAGCAACAGTAGGTCAAACTAACTTAGCTGTGCCATAGCTTCCCTACACTTAAAACCTAACACAGCATTTAAATCCATATATACTCTTTATTTTCAGTTTTGGTCTCCCCTCTGGCTTCTTGCTATCAAAGCTATTGTGCAGCGTTTCATTAGCAAAGCGGTTGAGCAGGATAAAAGCTCTGTGAGCAAGCGAGGTCAACGACTGTCAGTTAGCTTGCTCACTAACAGGACTAGAAGTCATATTTGTGAGCTTAAGTCATGTCTGTTTTGTCGTGTTTAAAGTCTCTAAATAAAACACATTTAATGACACTTGGGTTTAAATTTTAAAAGGTTTGGAAAGCAGAAATGAAATTCTTTGCAAAGCACTGTCTCATTTCTATTTGAGAGCTGGAGTTAAAACTTTAAATGTTTTCTGAAGATTTCATCTATAAAAAGGAGCGACTGGTTTAAACTGTGGCGGTAAGCTTTTCTTCAGACATGAGGGAGTCTATTTTATGGGAAAAGTCTTTACTTGACAGTGATTGATATTTTTAAGGAGAGAGTATGACAAAACAAGTTTCCGTCTTCGAAAAGAAAAAACCTCGGTGGCCGTCAGCGTCTCGGAGCTGTCCGATGTGGAAATGTTGGTCTGAAACTTCAGCTTCACCGTTCAGCCTTTTGTTCCCAGCAGTCTGTAAAAGGCATCCAGTGTGGTAAAGATGTTAAGAAGTCACATGCTAAAAAAGCTAATTATACGGTGGGTGATTTTACCAGTCTAGGTCCTTCTTTGGGAACACACAGGCTCCCCTCGAGTTACAGCAAAAGTGGCAGACGATCGGAGGTGGCACATGGTAGAAATACTTCAGGGAAACCCATCCGCCAACCTCACCGCCCCCTCCGCATAGCTGTATGCAAAGCTTGTGTGAGTCAGCCGGGACTGTTCCTCAGGTTGGTGTCTGAGGTGAATCATGCCTTCCTAACTTCAAAACAAATCCATGTGACATGTTGAACGCTTCCATCTGTGACTGGAGGGCAGGTCTGTATCCAGTGGAAACATATTCATTCATCCCAGCGAAGTGACAAATTCGAACTGGCAAATCAATCTCAGGATTAATCACAAATAAATGCCGGCAAGTTTTCAGCTTTCAGAATCAACTCAACACAAAAAGATGCTGAAAAGCCTTATAAAATCATTTCATCCACTGCTAATGCCAAAACTATTTATTATAGCAGCAGCAAGTCAACTTCTATATTCAACCAACCCACCAACAGTTGTCTTCTGCGCCACAGTGAATTACTCGCGGTCTGTCAGTATGACACACAAACACACACAGACACACACAACACGATGAAAACCTTGCAGAGAAGGGCTCAGTTGCTCGAGTTGCAGCGGGAGTTAAACCTCTCACTAGGGGCTCGTGCATTATAAAGGAAAACACATGGTGCATCCATCCTGCATTTATGATGTCTTAATTTTTATTATGGCCACTCAAAGCTGCCACATCAAGGAGAAGACATGAGGCACGATGGTTTAGGCAGACGACGAGAGCAGGGGGGACCCCGACCCAGAATCCTTTTCAAGAGTCTGACCGCAGCGAGACCAAAGACAGTTCGCCCACATCAAAACTCTGCCTGGGGACTAAGTGAGCCTCAAGAGGCCAGTAACGTTTATCACGCAGGTCCCTGCTAAGTTACTGACTGAATTCATACACCTGACAGGAGTGGAACCCTTTGAAACTGCTCCGTGTTTTAACTGAAAGCAGGAGGGTAAATTTGATTTGGAGCAATATTAAGTGGATAGGTGGCCAGTGCAAATAAACATTTATTAGACCAGAACCCTGCAGGGATGACATAAGGTGCTTTAAACGACGATGGTGGGTACAATGGTAAGACCAGGGGTTGAATCCAAATGCATACAATTTAGAGAATCAAGGGTTATTTATATTATGGCTACAGGTGAACCAACGTTTTACAGTTATAAAGAGCAGCATCTAATAACTGAATTAGAGCTCGTACTCAGTTTGAGTGATGAGCTTTATTGTCACTTTAAGATATTTTGTTTTTGCCCTCTGAAAGAAGTTGTACTTGATCTTTGTTTAGTTAACATTTTTCAATAAGTCGTGTCTCTACTTTAAAACTCTTTTGTTTGTAAGTTGAGATAAATGGTTCAGCACACCGTGTTAGGGTTAATTTACTTAAGAGGTGCTAGGACACAGAATTTTGTTACCACTGTAAACAGCCTCTTTGCTAAGTTAAGCTAACCTACAGGTTTTAGCTACATATTTAAAGTGGATAGACAGAAAATTACTAAAATATTAAACTGTTCATATCTGATGTTCAAAATAATGTCAACAGGTCCTTATCTGGTATCATTTCTTAGTAAAACTGTCCCTGTTTGTTACAATTACTTTTTACAACGAGGACGTTCAAAGTTAAAGTCCTAATTTGTATCTAAGACCTCCTAAAATTTGTTTCAAGTACTTGGAACAGCAGTCAGCCATTTTCCTCACTCAGACCATAAACCTTCAGAACAAATTTTACACATGCCCCCAAACCAAGAGTGACATAATCATGACACATGCAGTAGTTCCAGGATCCATCACTGGAGCAGACTTCAAAAAGTTGTCATAGCAACTTCCTGGACAAACATCCGCCCAAAACTGTGGCAGATGTCCATTGTGTTAAAGTGTGTACAGTAAAAGCCATTTAATGCAGTGTGGTAATTATTGTTGTGGAATTTAAACTCATCTGGCTTCCATTAGGGTCTGTCCTGGTGTATTTCCATGAGGGAGGCAGCTGTCTGGAAAACAATCCCGAGGATAGAAGTTTCCGGGGTGGATGCTTCCAAGCACTAAAGTGCTGATGGAGTAGTGATGGAAATGGCCGGTGGTGTCTTCTGGTGGTCAAGCCAACTGCTTTGTCATCATAGGCAAGTGTTTAAGGACAGGAAGAATGTTTGATGTTGGGCTCTTTCTCAAGATAAAGGCCTTCAACTCCATGCAAAAGTTATGAAATGTTTAGAGCTGACAGAGTAGTCCTTTAGATAAAAAGGTATATTTGATCCCACATTTGTAGCAATCAATGGGAAACCACAAAAACTAAGAATTAATGCACTCATTTGTTTCAAATTAATTTACATTTACGAAACCAGTAAACCTGAATCTAAAAAGTTACTTTTACACTGAAAGGCAAAGAAGTTCACTTCTGTCCGTGAAAATCACGCTGGATATCTAAACTGATTTGAACTGGATCTATGAAAGGATGCCACATCATTTGATGGAAAAGAAAAGGATCAACCTACAGTGGGCTGAATTCAAAGACACCCCGGGAATTAAAAACGCGGGACACTAGTCCAATTTGCTAAAATGTCATTGCAGTAACTCAAAATAGTGAGCAGTAGTTTTTATTGCCCCCATGTGCTGGTCTGCATGTTTCTTGGGATGGGATGACAGATAGTGTCCTGAGAGATTTCCCCCCAGATCTGGAACAGGGCATCACCAGTAGATGGTTCTTATATAGCACTTTTGTACTCTAAATGAGCACTTGCCTCGTGCACCCATTCACACAAGCACTTTGGTTTATGCAAGTGCTTTCTAGCTAAAATCCACACACAATTATACTCCAATGGACGTATGAGAGCAACTGGGGGTTAGTATCTTGCTCAAGGATATTTGGCATCCAATTAGTAGCTGACCTGCTCTACCAACTGAGCTAAAGTCACCCCAAAGTACAACTTAGGTACAACCTGGCGATGATGGAGGGAGCAAAACATAATTTCTCAGAAACTTTTAGAAACTTATAAATGGTGAAAGGTATTTTAGAAAAGAAAAAGGGGAAAACCAAACAAAATCTAACTCTTGTTTGGAGTGTGTCCTTTAAAACCTCTTCTTTTGGATGGCTCAGTCTTTCTGTGGTTAGTCATGAACCATACCCTGGTGAGACCAGAGGGTGTGTGTTTTGTTGTTCATAGCTGTACAAACCAGAGCAGGAGGCAAGTCATCCTACATGACTGGAATCCCCCCTTAATCCAGACCGGAGACTCTACACAAACATTTATGCACAGCATGGAAACACAGTCACATTATGCAAGTATTTTTTCTAGCTGTTAAGATATTCACAAAGGTGTTTAGATAGCTTGCAATAACAGTGTTTTGATTAAACTGGCAGAGAGGATCTCTACCCGTTATCTTAGTCATCTCACAAACACTCAACCTTCTGGTGCGTTTGCTCATCTCGGATCTACCACGGTTGTTCATTACATTTGACGCAGGTTCATTTCAATACTTCTATCAGATTATGTAAGATTAGAAGGTTAGGGTATGATACACAAAATTATATTTCCTCACTGCATAGTTAAAATCTGACCTAAATGTGAATGTGTATTTAAAAACAACATTCAAGGAAGAATAATCATGCTATTGCTCGCAGTTTTCATCATTTGTAGACATCGAGTTTGTGATAAACTGTTGCATGTAGATTAAAGGTGTTACAAAGGACAAAAGACTGTATTGAAAAGTTACCCAATAACTTTTTTTGTGGTTTTGTGGCTAATGAAACGGATATTCAGCTTCCTTACAAAATTTAGGCGCAGTAGCGGTCAGGTGCACTGTGTGCCGGGCGGCAGCCAGGAGCAGAGGCCCTGGCGGGCTACCAAGACTGGCTGGGAGGAGGCCCTGGGGCAGACCCAGGACATGCTGGAGAGATTATATCTCTGGGCTGGCCTGGGAACGCCTTGGTGTTCTCCCGGACAAGCTAGAGGAGGTGGCTGGGGAGAGAGAGGTCTGGGCCTCTGCTTAACCTGTTGCCCCCGCGACCCAGCCCCGGATAAGCGGAAGATGGATGGATGGACAAAAACTGACTGACTGTTTGGCGATTTCCCGGATTTTTTCTTTACTTTTCAAATCTGGAAACAAACAACAACAAAAAACCCCACCAACAAAACGTATCTGAATTCCTGGGCTAACTTACTGCTAAGCAAAAACTTTTGAGGGCAAAAAAGCTGAAAAGCTAAATGACATGAAACTAAATGGTGTGAAAGTGTTTGCCCTCTTCCTGATTTCCTATTTTTTTGCATGTTTGTCACAGTTAAATGTTTCAGATCATCGAACAAATTTAAATATTAGACAAAGATAACACAAGTAAACACAAAATGCAGTATCTAAATGAAAGTGTTTATTATTAAGGGGGGGAAAATCCAAACCTAGAAGGGCCCTGTGTGAAAAATTGATTGACCCCTAAACCTAATAACTGGTTGAGCCACCCTTCGCAGCAACAACTGCAATCAAGAGTTTTTTGATAACTGGCAGTGAGTCTTTTACATCACTATTCTTTGCAGAATTGTTGTAATTGAGACACATTGGAGGGTTTTTGAGCATGAACCGCCTTTTAAAGGTCACGCCACAGCACAGGGGTGGGCAACTCCAGGGCTCGAGGGCCGGTGTCCTGCAAGTTTTAGATCTCACCCTGGGTCAACACACCAGAATCACATGATTAATTCATTACCAAGCCTCTGGAGAACTTCTGGACATGTTGAGGAGGTCATTTAGCCATTTAAATCAGCTGTGTTGGCTCAAGGACACATCTAAAACCTGCAGGACACCAGCCCTCGATGCCTGGAGTTAACCACCCCTGCCACAGCATCTAGATCGGCCACTCCAAAGTCTTTATTTAGTTTTTCTTAAGCCATTGAGAGGTGGACCTGCCGGTGTGTGTTTTGGATCATTGTCCCGCTGCACAACCCAAGAGCTCTTGGAGTAATTTTGGTCGGTTGGTTGCTCCTGGGAAGCGTCACCACTGTTCCAAGTTTTCTTGATTTGTAGATAATGGTTCAGTGTGGTTCAATGGAGTCCCAAAGCCTTGGGCCTTAAGCCTTTCCAGACTGACAGATGCCAGTAACTTTGTTTCTCAGTGGTTTCTTTAGATCATGGTATGATGTGGGCTCAACAGGGCTGCCAATAATCAGACCTGATTGTGTTTAGTGAAACTGAACTCAGCTTTCCAAAAAATGTGGTCAATCACAACTAATTTAGGATTTAAGAAGATGGGCAATTACTTTTTCACACAGGACCATGAAGGTTTGGATTACTTTTCTCCCTTAAATCCCTGAAATTATCGTTTAAAAACTGCATTTTGTATTTACTCGGGTTATCTTTGTCTAATGTTAAAATTTGTTTGATGATCTGAAACATGCAAGTGTGACAAACATGCAAAAAAATAGGAAATCAGGAAGGGGGCAAACACTTTTCACACCACTGTAGTTGATTATCGTCAAAAGTATTCTGGTTCAAATCCAAATTTGCACTTATTATTCCTGAACGCTTTCTATGACTGAAATGTATTTAGGAGACTTCAACAGCTTGATTGCTTTCAAATGTAGATCAATTCCAGCTCATTTATCAGCACTGCTGCAGTGTTTTGCAGAGTACCGCCCTTTCCCGCTGCTTGCACAGCTGGTATGAATACAGATTAGCTTTGCCACATCCAGCTGTTCCAAACCATCTTCCTCCTTGATCTTCTCCGTCTCTCCTCCCTGTGTACCATGTCTTAATTAAAAACAGTAGCAGTGCTGACATTTGGGCCAAGCCCTGGTATGCACGCTGCACATGGCTGCCTTCCCTCCTCCACTGTCCAAAGAGTTGCTTATTCCTCCTGTCAAACACCCCTAACTTTAACATTTAAATGTGTACAAATGGATCAGTTCTACACAAAAATGGACTTTTCAACAAGGGAATGATGGGAGAAGCTACCCATTGAGGCCATTAGCTGTTTTTATGTACCACGCTGTTAACATGGGAGTATATAGACCATAGACTTTACATAAAAGATGGACAAAGCCACCGTGAAATTACCCATTGGTTTTGGCTTCGCCATGTTGGTTTTTTATAGCCAGAAGTAGAAGTAGCAGAATGAGAGGGAGCTAAATTGTCAGCTAACGCTGGCAAGCTCGGTAAGCAGATTACATCTGGAAGCTGCACAGGTATTATAGACAGAGTCACATGAATAAAATCCCTGAGACAGAAGACTAATAAAAGCCTAGAACTTATTCAGTGAAACTGAACTATGATCTCAGATGGTTTGTGCCATAAAGTAAGTCATATTATTTGAAAATGAAAATGCTCCAACTGCACAAACACGGTGAACATGTCTAGTTCAGTTACTCCAGTTAGCTGAGGGGAGGTCTAGCAGACACCGACTGGCTACAGCTGCCTATGACAGGACACCTGCCAATCAAATCACACCATGCAGGCTTTCTCACTTTATTACTGATGTCCTAATAACCTCTACAGATGAATGGGATCACGTGAAGCTTGAATTTGTAATTCTCATAGAAATGACAACTAATAAAAGGGTCGTGAGCCTGCCTATGCATAGGCCCCAGATTTGTCTCTCGGGTCTAGACCGGAGTTGTCGGGGGTGAAGCAAATTGAATACATTTATGTTTGACAAGTTTAAGTTCCCACTCTGCCTTTTGCTCCGTTTGAATAAACACTTGATCCCAGCATTGAGGGATTTAATTCATGCCTTGGCGAGCTGTAACTTTCTTCACAAAGTTGCACGAAACTGTAGCAAACCATGAAGTTAAACCCCAGTGTAAACACGGTTAAAGAAACACTCGATGCAGACTCTTGACATCTGCTTTACGTCCCAAATATCATAAACGAAACTGCATATTTAAAACATCCAGCTCTCCTTTGTTTTAATGTATTTTCTGTGGGAACAGGAAATTGGAGCGGGATATAGTGCAGGAAGGAATTATTCAAAGAGAGACTGCAAGGACGTTTTCTTGGAAAAATCACGTGGTCCGAGATGAGTAGAGGCAGCTGAGCGGCTTTCACGGACAGTACCAACTGCCAGCAGTGTGTCACTGTGACCTTTGAACTCTCGAAGTGTGCGGAGACACGGGCAGGGGAAAATACATTTGACGTCACGAGAGAACATTTTGTATTTGTGCGCTGTCGCGTTACTCACAGGTGCAGGTTTGGATCGGCGATTGTTTTTGCCAGCATCACTGAGCTGAAAGGTTTGACTGAATGATTCCATTCACTCCATGCATCATAACGCACCGAGGCCAAATCTGCACACAGCCACTTCATTTCTGCTCCATCTTTTCCGAGACCTAATACTGCCGGAGCCCCTGGAAACTGGGAAAGAAGCATCGCTTTTCCTTTAGAGTGAAAGGAATGTGGCACAGTGTTGATGGCTTTTGCAGGACTGGCTCACCCAGGACCCGTCTGTCCTTTTTCTTCAGGAGCAGGAATGTAGGTTAGTGAATTGATTATCGCTAATAAGGCCTGTCCAGGTCCCTATTAAAGCACAACCGCAGAGGAGCTGGACCTAAATAGCTGCACTCAAGTGGAGTCTGGACATGTACTTAACACTGAGTTTCAAACAAATCTCTGTTTATTTAAAATGAATAGACTGGACTGCAGTAGTGGCTGTGTCCTGTTATTAAAATATATTGGCTAACCATCTGTAATGTCAACCACGTGTGAGATCGCTCAGATATTACAAGGAACTCATTGAGAGCAGTTTTTGTCAGTCAGTGTTTTCAAAGATGGGACCAACAGGCATTTAAAGAGTTTTGGCCAAGCCTACGCTCTTTGTGCTAGAGGTACACCTTCTGTCTGATGTAAATGTTGCCATCAGTGAGTGTAAGCGCGGCTCTATGTGTGTGTTCACATACCAGCCAATTTGCTGTGGTGACTATACTACAAACCAGCTACACATACTTATTCCAAATGGACTAGAAAGTAGTCAGCAGCTGTCTGCGTGTGCGTATGGTAAGCCTTGCGACATCATTGTGGATGTGATGGCGCTACAGCACTATTTTAAAATATTTATCATTTCTGTTAAGCAACTATTAGTTTGTGGCAAAAAGCAATCTTCAATTCTGAAAATGTAGCCAGTACAGGAGTGCCCGTACAGCATTTCCTTTACTGTCCACACGAGGCCGGCTCTAAAAGCAAGTTCATCCCTTTTTATATCGTAGTACAAGGTGGACCAGGACGAGCATTGACAGAGCCCTACAAAATGACCTCCAGCAGGCCACTGGTGTGAATGTGTCCGACCAAACAATCGTCCTCTGGTTGGGCCTGTGCTCACTGCCCAGCACCATAGCATAGAGCACCAGAATTGGCAGCACTGTGCTTTTCACAAATGAAAGCAGGTTCACGCTGAGCACATGTGACAGATGTGAAAGGGTCTAGAGCAGCTGTGGACGATCTTATGCTGCCTGTAACGTCGTTCGTCAGGACCGGTTTAGTGGTCAGTGATGGTCTGGAGAGCATATCGATGGAGGAACACAAGGGTGAATGACAATGCCCGGTTTCATGTGGTGATAGTATGTACGCAGCTCCTGGAGGATGAAGGAGTCGATACCAATGTCTGACTCCCGCATGCACCAAACCTAAATCCAATAGTACACCTCAGAAACATCATGGTTCAGTCTAACGCTGCCAGGTTTTACCTCAGACTGGCCAGGAGCTCAGTGATGCCCTGGTCCAGATCAGGGAGGAGAGCTTAGGAGACCTTTTTGAGTTTCATTTTTTCACTTTTTGAATTAAGCTCTCTGTAGATAGATCATTTTCATTCCAGTGAAATGATGTGTCATCCTTTGGTGCCTAATACAATAAATATCCAGCATTCTTTTGTCCCATTGAGATGTGACAGTTTTTCAAACTAATGCTTTAACTTGTTTAAGCAGTGTATATATTACAATGTGCCAAAGAACATTAAAAGCTGAAGCTTCAGATGATTTTCTGCTGCTTAATTATGCTAATGACAAATTCACTCACACGTTGATTTGGCCTCTTGTTATGCAACAACATTTAGGAGAGAGAGGAGGCCTGAATTAGTAAGAAACGGATACGTTTGAGTTACAAACCAGGTAAGACTAAACAGAGCAGATTCAGGGTAACATGACCTCCTGATACTGCTTGAAAAAAGCAGCAATCCACAGCAATGATAAACTGTGGAATTTTCCACTTCCCACCAAGTCCATGAAATTAAACTGTTCTATAAATATTATCTCGTCCACAAGGTTACATGATTCTTAAAACAGTAACTCATCAACTGTCTCAGTTTCCTGTTCTGTTAAACATTATGGAAAATTTCAAACGCCTGAATTACATACAGTATGCTTAGACAGATGGAAAAAAGTGGCAGGGGAATCCTGATACTGTGATGTCATGTTTCTAAGTTTAACCCTGCCTGAGCACCCTCCGCCCTCCCACTGTGTGATGTCAGCATCCTGCGAACCCCATAGACACCCTTAACCTCTGACCTGACGATGAGTCACTTGACCATCTTCCCTAAATTAACTTTCCCTCTCCCCCTCCCACATGCACCTTCCGACTGTTGTTCGGGTTTCTGGGAAAAGCTGTTTTTTTTTTTGGTTGTTGTTTTTTTTTACAGTTTCTGATCAGAAGAAACCATTTACCAGATGAACTCTGTTTGAAGCAGTTAATAAAGAACACCGTGATACTTGCTAAAGAATGCCACACTTGTGTAAAGGAAAGCAACATGACTAAACGCACGTACCTGTTTGGGCTTATTACTCAAATAAGTAAATGATTCTCAGAAATGCAGGTTATTTTTGTCTGCTCTCCCAGAAATCAACTGAAATTAAAACAGGTGACCAATAACGTAAATACTGGTTTCCTTGGGTGTTTCTTCTTAAATTTTTACTAGTGACCAGGAGAGTGGTGCACTTTATTCAGCTCAGATATGTTGACTACAAGCTTAACCTTATCACGAAGGTTCCTGTTGCTAGTCAGCTACGTGTCAGTAGCTGGCAATGGGGCATTTGCATGCATTAGTAGTGATGACGGCGTTAACACCTCTGAGCTGCATTAACGCCTAATAACCCCTCACACGAACTAATCTGCATTAAGTCAACTGACAGTTTTGACGCGTTAATGTGTTAATGTTGACAGCACTAATTTATAGACTATTTGGGGACAGCAATCATGCTAACATATCAAAGAGCAGTTCTTAGTTCTTGTCTTTCTCATGAATGTGAGTAAAACTGTTCTTTGAGGTGTGTTTGTTTTTCACCTACACTTACACCTGGGTCATCTAAACGACATCAATCGAAATGACATCGTACTTTAAAATAGATCACGCCATTTTATTAAACTTCCTTAAAATACATTTGCAGAGTAAAGTCAGGGACGTTTTAGCTCATAGGAAATGTTAATATGAATGTTACTCTATTGCACTGTACAGTGACGCAGTCAAAACACTTGTGAATAGAAACAGAATTTAAGATAAAATTATACAAAAGTGGAAAACTTGACTTCCTTGTTGTAGGACGTTGCTAGGAGTTGCTGGGCCATGAAAACTTATGCTACGAAGCTCTCAGTGCAAAGTTTTCGTGCTGATTTTAATCCCAGAGGACGTTTGGAACTCTGCAGTTGCTGAGTTAGCAAAGAGTTGGCGGGTACGCTTTAGCACACAGAGACGCCGCTCTGTAAGATTTTGTGGTTGAGTTTCTAAACTGCGTAGTTCTTTCAGTGATGGCGTCCTCCCATGCTTAAATTCACTGAGCACTGTTTTGGGGTGGCTGTGGCTCAGGACAAAGACCTGTACCTGCTGCTCAGTTCATCAACACCAAAGCAGCTTAAACTGATTAACAACGCCTCCAAAACTTAACTGACCAGATCAATATCCTGAAAGTTTACCTGAGTTGATGATAAACTCTGATTAAAGTGTTCCTTTCATTTTTTTGAGGAGTGTAATAACATTATGAGCCACTAAAAAAATGATGATAACCATGTACTGAGCAGCATAGTTTATGTTGTTATTATGTATCATCTTTTAAAAGCCTGATAATCTATTTTCATGTTTTCTTAAAAATATATACATATATATTTTTCTCCCGGAGGCCTTTTCATATAGTAAGATTTGCCAGTTAAGTCAAATTTAAAAAAAATCTTTTAACATTTTTTTAAATGTACATAAATATGTCACAGATTAATGTGATGATGACCTAGTTTGAGGCCACCTAACAGATTTTTGGGGTTTTTTATCTCCTGTTCTCAGCACTGAATCCGGCTTCGGCATTCTCTCAACCTTAAGGAATTTGTCAAAGCTATTTCCATGCTGTCATATGCGCATGTTTATGGTTAGGCCTGGTGTCTCATTGTCTCATGCCGTAATACAACATAGTCATTTTGTGGGGTTTCCTGACCGCACACACACCAAATATGTACAGTACAGTACAGCAGGGGAGCCTGCGTCTGAGCAGCGAGTGCTGCGGTTGCATTTGGCCCGCCTGAGTAGGAAGTTACTGACCGTTCATCATATTTTATTGTAGGGGGAGTCCCATTGTGAGCAGGATCATGGGTCAGGGCCATGTTTGTGTTTCTTCTTCTGATGTCTTAACTACACATCAAATGACAGACATGCTGGAGTTGGTAACCAGTGAGCATCTGCTCAAATATTCAGTGAAGATAACATGCTGAGTAGCTCAACATCAGGCCGTCATGTCATTTTGTAAAATTCAGTTGCAACAGTGGGGAGGTGAACAGCCACCAATATCAAACTTGTACAGACTGGTTTCAGATAGCAAGCCCTGAGCTCATTTCCAACTATTCAAACTCTATTGTTCAGATAAAAGCAACAGTGATAGCTAAGGTTATCTAGTAACGTCATTCCATACCAGAGAAACAATGACATCACTTGTGCCCTTACAGCCATTTATTGGTTTGCTCTACTTTCCTAGACACAGAGACAGAATAACTGGCTTGCACTTCCTTTATTTGGAACAATATCAGGCAAGCAAGGTCACAGTCTAAGTCCACTACTCCTTTATGTTCAGACAAATGCTCCTTACCTTCTGGCAACAAAAAAAAGAAAAGAACAGAGAACAGCAAAGAGGCCTGCATTCGATTTCTTTCATTTTCAGGAGTGCTAAATGATAAAAAAAAGGGCAGATCACCAACCTGCATTTTGCCTTTTTTTTAAAAAACAAAACAGTTTATTAATGCAGATAAAGACTAACAGCTAAATATTTATTACGTTGCTTCATTTTTGTTTGCCAGCTCTACAGCACAAAGTGTTTTAGCATCTTTCAGCATCTTTCAGGTTTTACTGTGGGGAAGGGGGTAAAAGTTGATAAAGTGTAATATCCCAGTGTTTTGTGTTGTGATATTGTATCCACACGGGGAGCCAAAATGTCAATATTTTATTAAATAAATATAAATATTCTGGTAATACTACTAATACTAAGATTATCAGAAGATTGCATGTAATTGCCAACTTGACCCCACTGACCCCACTCAATCACAGACAGGGAAAGACAGCAGACTGACTCCATCTTATGGCAACATTTAGGGCAGGTTTTAGTGACAGTGTTGTTATGCTGAGGTGAGATGTCTTTATCTTACTGGATAAGTGTTATTGTACTATTCCCCATATTGCAAACTGTTGCAATAATATCATATTGTGAGTGAAGTATTGTGATAAAGTTGTATTGTGGTGTGTTTGGTGACTCCTATGTCTACAGTACTGCCCTGTTTTAGCTTTTGTGTGTTGGTGTCACCAGCCCATCGCAACACTGCTGTACGTTAATTAACAAATTAAGGTGTTAATTAACAAAGTTAGCAGGTCACTTTTTAGAAGTGATGGACCCTGAGAAGTGGATGCAAGGAATGTCTTTCTTTTCCACCCCAAGGTAGCAGGGAAAAGAAATCTCAGTACTGAGAGTGCCGTCCACCTTCAAGCCCTGATCTTGGAGCAGAATGAACTGTGATGGATCAAATGCATCATTAGAGCAACAACACTCTAATGTTGTGGCTACACTGAACACCTGAATCTAGCATGTGCATTGAACTTGCTAGTACCAGCTAGCACAGATTTCAGCACTGTACTGCCTGCATACTACATCCAAACCTTTGGTCAATGGAAAATTAGGACTCAAATGTGAGAAGTTCATCAAAGAGTGTTATGGAAGAGCGTACTCTGCTGTGTTAATATGCCCTGAGAAAAAAAGAAAGCTTTGAAAATGTGTCTCTCTCCAGACTGACAGACAAGACAGATCCAGGAAATCGTGGATTTTTCTCCTTGGCTCATAATGAAAGCTGTGTTTCCCACGAGACAGCCCAGTTACTAATCTTTGTATGTGGGATAACAAAAGAGTTAAAGATTACAGAGGAACTGGCAGCAACGCGCTCAGTCAAAGGTACAGGAAGTTCACAGACCTAACTGCATGCCTAGTTAGGCTGGGGGATGAAATGGGACAAAACAGGAATGCTGATTAAATAGTGACAAAATATCACCACTTTGACTATGCCTGTTTCATTCATATCATCACTTAACTGTAACATCCATCCTCATCAGTAGCAGTTTCTAAAAAGATCGAATTAGAATTCAGCAGAATTGAGTTTAGCTTCTTCATGGAACTCTCCCAGTTTACAACAGTCCCAGTTTACCATGTGGCCCCTTGAGAAAAGTAACCGCTGACCCCTGAGCTGGAGGTTGCTTAGTAACTTAAACCTGTAGTTGTTAACCTACTCCTGTTACACAGTTTTGCAACAGTGTAGCAACTCTTAAACCTGAAAACACCACAGAATACAGAAGAAAAGCTCACCAAACTTGCTCTGCCTGTGAATCAGACAGCTCCACATCAAACGCGCGCTGCAGGTGTAACCACTATAAATATGCATTCCATACAATCCGTGGCACATCTGACCCAGGAGCAGTCATCAAAGGCTTACATGTTTGGTGAACCTGAAGCATAACCCTGTACAGAACTAAGCAAATCAATCCTCGAAATTTTTAGTACAGAAAACAGAAACTGTGAGATAGGAGGAATAACGTGCACCTGGCCTCAAACTGGCAACCTTTGGATGACTTTTCCTTTATGCCTACAAGCCAAACAATACTTTTACTTTATAGTGTCAATGCTGACTTGAAAATAGAAACATTAAATGCCTGTGATAAAGCATCTGCTTGTACCAACTGCACTGGTTTGGGTAAACTGTGTGAAATAACTTCCAGTCCCTTCCTAATAACCACACTCCACCTGTGGTTCAGTTTACCACCCAGTGGAGTTTCACTGGACAACAAGTGTTTCCTTTGTGTCCACGCAGCCACCCAGCGAGTTGGAGAAAGATCCTTCGCCAAACCGCAAGATCCCAAATCCTCCTGCGAAATACGGCCAGTGCGCCTGCTGTGTCACGACTTTCACTCCCGGTCCTCCTCACAGCGTCGAGCTGCAGAGCAGAGATCATCCTGTGTGTCCCATTTAAGTGGAATGGCATGTAAGCCGAACACCAGGGCCGGGTGAGTGAGGGCTGGATGCTGTCCCTCGGCGACCGTCTCTCCCAGCGGTGCTATCTTTTCAAGTTCCAACTCTTCCTGTGCCTCTCTAGAGGCCTGTCAGTCGGATGAAAGGTATTTCCTCTGAGTCACCACTATGTTCTCTTTTGTCAACCATGGCTTAAAGACCTCCGGTACACAAAGCTGTTGTCTGCTCCCCTGGCGAACGGCCAGCCTCACAACAAACCTTTTTCTATAATTGGACTTTTTCAGATGAAATGCACTACGCTCTGCATTATTCTTACAGGATGCTGGCCTACTTTTAGCAGCATGATTTCCAGAGGGTGTTGAGGGTTTTTTTTCCCTTCAGTTGCATGGATCAAGTCACAGTGACAGACTGTGAGAGACACACATAACCAGAATATTCTGGAGGCCATCGTCTGTTTTATCTTGTCCCATTTCTGACAGTAAAGTTAAAGTAGAACACGATGCTTGCATACCATGGGCCTATCATTTTTAATAGTGCACCTACAATCTTCAAACATAAACTTATTGTTGAACTCGAGCATCCCCACCGCATCTGTCTTACTCTCTCGACTATCCAGCGAGAGCGTCTCAAGCCAAAAAGACACATTGAACCCACACACATATGGTGAACAGCTCTCTCTATTCAGCTGCTCACTCCAAAAAGGAAAATTTACCTTCACATGCTCTGCGCTACACATAATAAATCACTTTTTTGATGCTTGCTACATTCCGAGAAATATTTTGCAGTGAAGTGTTGCGCTTTTCATTTTCGAGCCGCCTTCCGTCGGCCTCCCTCGTAAACATTCACTCTGCAACTTCCTACATTTTCAAGAATTCCTGTTGACAGAAACCAAAGGACAAAGTTTGCATGTTGCTTTCTGCCCAGATTAGAGTGAGAGAAACAGACCCAAAAGGAAGAGGAGGGCGGGGCTCATTCAAGTTCATTTATAGCTCCTTATCATACGTACATCTGCAGACGACTCTGCAAGGACAAAACAAAGAAGGGACAATCAATCCCAGAATGACGTCACGGTGCCCGACAGGAGTCCAAAGTCATTGTATGGGCTCAGTGAGCACCGTGTGCCACGACTTAAATGGTCATGACAACGTGCGAGTGTGTTCACCGCACACCACCGCCGACCGGTCCCTGCAGATGGCCCCGCCCCTCCCTGAGCCTGGCTCTGCTGGATGTTTCTTTCTGTTAAAAGGAGTTTTTCCTTCCCACTGTCACCATGTAAGTGCTCATGAGGGAGTTCTTGATGGATGGGGTTTTCTCTGTATTATTTACAATATAAAGCACTTTTAGGTGACTCCTGTTGTGATTTAGCACTACATAAATAAAACTGAATTTAATTCAGTTGAATAGACTCTCACAGTTCTGTATTTCATATTAAATTCGATGACTTGTATATTTTTATTCTTTCATTGAGTGTAAAGAGACAATAGCACTTAGTATATTTTTATCTATAAAGCCCTACTGAAAAAGCGCCCTTCTTATTGGTGGAAATTTTCAACAGTTGCAAACACCTGTTGTGATTTGTGCTCTTCTAGTCCAGATGCCATAATTTCAAGCACTTAGGACACAGGTGCCGAACTCCAGGCCTCGAGGGCCGGTGTCCTGTAGGTTTTAGGTGTGTCCTTGATCCAACACAGCTGGTTTAAATGGCTAAATGACCTCCTCAACATGTCTTGAATTCTAGAGAAGCCTGGTAATGAACGAATCATTTGGTTCAGGTGTATTGACCCAGGTTGAAATCTAAAACCTGCAGGACACCGGCCCTTGAGGCCTGGAGTTCCTGACTTAGGACTACCATTTCCTGGATGACAGAGAACCTACAAACTCGAGGGACTTGAGAAGAAGAAAAAGAAAAAAGAAAGAAAAGAAAATGGTCAGTCCTCAGCCTCTCATAGTATGGCACAACTGGCTCTGAGCTGACAATCACTTCTGACAACTTTAAGGACAATTTATATTTTAAAGCAGTCTATGCCATTAATCACCATATTAGGTTTGTGCATTCTTTGGCCCTGATTCATGTTGTTATCTTATACAATATGTTAGAAATGCAGAGCTGTTCCACTGCTATGAAGTCATATGTAATTTGGCCCAAGTGAATCACTCCTTTCTGCAGCCGGCCTTAACTTCCTGCTAGTCTGGACCTTCCCGTTTTCATCGCCAAAGCCACAAATGACACATGCAGATTCACTGCTTCAGTAGGGGATGCCAATAAATTTGGCTTGGATTTGAGGTCGGAGACTGAACTAACAGTACTAACAGCATGGGCATTTTCTGTGCTTGAATACAATTACGCAGCTGACGTGTTTTCAATAATGTGTGCTGGAAATGTAGCTGCTGTTGACCATCGGATGAGGCTGTACCTCTGATAACACACTGTGAAAATGAATTTCCGCAGACGGTTAATGTCCTGCTGGCTGAAATGCGTTGGCGCGTTACACCTGAATATACCGCTGAACAAACACGGACTTCTTTTGATGAGTTCTTGATGCGAGTCATGGGTGAGGGATAAAACAGAAAGTCCTGAGGTGCCTGTGCAGTATTTCTGAGTGTGACACATTAACAAAAGCATCCATTAAGTGGCCTTTAAATGACTGAATTTTCTCAAAGTTGGCATATGCTTTTCCAAGAACAAGCAATCTCTCTGCAGTAAAATCAATGCATGCTGCCAACAACTTCTCAACTTTTTGATCTACATGATGTCAAAAAGATGGGATGTCCTTAATGTAGCAGTTACACAAGGCCCGCCCCCACTGGCTGTTCAAACCTTCAGTTTGCCAGGGGCAGGCAATCAGAAGTAAGCTGGCTTAAAGAGGTGCTAAAACAGCATTTAAAGAGTTTAGAGTTGTGCAGATTTACTCTAACAGAATCCAAGAAACGAGCATAATGGGACCACATGTACAAGGCAAACAGTCAGCTTTAAATTTTATGATTAAAAGTTTAAAACTGAAATTTCACATGCTTATCAGTACCCTGCTAATTACAAAATTAAGCCTTGGTGTGCCTGCGATGTCTCTTTAAAGCGTGATAACCATTAATGAAGGCCCATCTAGGGTCAGAGTTCCCCGACATGATTATTTGTGCCGCGCTTATGTAACCACGAGCAGCGTGAACACTTAACACAGCTCGCTCAGTCTCTCAGCAGATAAGCCCCGGCGGCGACAGAGCAGCGGATCTGTGAAGCAGTCAGGAGGGAGAGGAAAGAGGCTTTAACTGGCTAATATAACTGAATGTGCCTAACAGGTGGCTTGAGTAAAGCCTTTGCAAAACAAAGTGAAGCTATCCGCAGGTCCACATGAATCTTCAAGCACAGTGATGATCAACCTTAAAGAGGGAGAGAAAAAAGAAGAGAGTGGCTTTCTCTGCCCTCACATCTGTTGATTTTACTGTGCAGAGATGAAGAGTCATCTGGTTGCCTCGGATTGCCGCTGCAGACTGTGTTTGCTATTACTCAGCATTAGTAATTAAAGGGGGCGTCAGAGGGTGGGCAGGATGACTAAGTGAGGCTCCTCGGTGAGAAATGAGCAAAAAGGAAACAAAAGAATAAAGGAGACATTGTTCATTATTTATTCTTCTTGCAGTCAGAAGGGGGTGAGGAGAGGGGGAGATAAAGTATTTCTGGAATTAATCTAGTGAATGAGATTTGATAAACAACTCTTTAAATTCATTAGTTGCTCATTTCTACTTAGAAACTGTGTTAATTGTTTGTTTTTTTATGTACCAGTATGACATGTGAGTTCATACTGGCTATCTACATGTCTTTCATTAGTTATTACATAACTAAATCCTGTTTGTAATGAACATGACGCTAGACGACATTTTTACTAGTTGAGCTTCACTTATCTCACCCCGCTTTCCCTTCTGTGATCAACATCAAACAGTTGCACGCATATTTTTTTAGCTAACATCTCATTCTCTACTTTATGTTTCTGTATTTTTATTATTGTTGTTGTTTTTATTATATTTAGGTCTGTATGGGAAAATAAGATGAAGACGGGGAAATGTTCCAGTATGTCATCGTGTCTGCTATTCCTAATAGCGTGTGATTGGCCGCACTGGTTGCGAGCTCAGAAGAGGGAGGGGCTTGAACCTTTCGTCGCGCGCTTATATGTGCGCGTGTGCTCCTCCGCGGGATCAGGGAGAAACGCTCGAGCAGAGAGAAGCGAGCTGTGACAGACGAGCAGCACTACAGACGTGGACGGTACTCGCAGAACCTGCTACATCTACTGACTACTTACTGAAGCAGCAGCCAGCGTGTGGTGGTGATTCAGCGGACTTAGTCGGACAGTTTTATTCCAGAGAGGGAGTGAGAAAGTTTGGAGAAATGCACTCAGTGTACCTGGTCAGCCTGCTGTTTATCTTCAGCACCCTGCATGTTAACCAGCTGACGGAGGGCTGCTCGTGCGCTCTCACGCACCCCCAAGACGCCTTCTGCAACTCCGACATAGGTGGGTAACCCCGATATTTTTTTTTTCCCCTCTCATACTCATGAAAATTAGTGTGACTTTATTCTAACCACTGCACGGAGGTCAGATGTTAAAATAAAAGCTTTGCTTGTCACAGGAGCGTGAAAAAACTGGTTCCTTCCAGTCCTTTCTGGGTTTTCGCATGCGGATCTCTCACTGTGAATTGGACATTTTTAATAAACTCTGGTAGTTTTTGGTCAGTGCGGGATGCTGATTAAAGTGAGAGAGCTTAAAATGTCCCAAACTGATGAAGACGCTTGAGGACCTGAGTTTAAGAATCACCTGATTCAGTTCACCTCGTGGTCCCACCTGTTTAAATCGGAGCGAGTGCAGAGTTCTCTTCCAGCATCTGCCTTGATGATCCTTAGCAGGCTTCCCCACACAGATGATTGAATGTTGTTGCTCTGTGTGTCAGAAAACTGTTTGACTTTTAATTCACTTCAAATATTCCGCTTTTGCTCCGGACACAAATGTCTGCACATTCTTCCCAAAGCTGTGCTCTGGTGGGAGGATGGGTGGGTGAGGGGGAATGTGCTTTGATTGGTGTGAATTGGAACCAGTTGAAAACAAGACCCACAGTGAGTTTACATGTTTCAAATACTGTTTATTTATCTGCACGCTCTGGTATTTTTGTGTTGAGCGGCTCAGTACGCCCGGCCTCGGGTTGATAAAGCAGCAGTGGAGGGTCGAGGTGTACATGGCTTGTTTTACTGGTCTGGGTGTGCTTTCTCTGACTGCCCAGAATAATATGAATTTAGGATCTGGCTTAGCCTGGAACGCCGGTCCAACCTGACCTCTGTGGTTGGATAACACCAGTAAAGACCCGAGGATCATTTGATCTCTGCTGTAGGGAGAGAGGGCTGAAGTGTTTCAGATGGGACAGAAAGGCGGGTTTTATTGCAGACGAGGAGCGCAGACTCGCATTTGGGTTTCTGACTGGAGCCGATATTTTGTTTTAATCTCATTTGACCTGAAAATGTGGGAACAGTCATGAGGCACTCTAAAATCCTTAACCCGAGCTCAAACAATAATCTCTCAGTTCAGAACACACACACACACACACACACACACACACTGCTACCATGTGTGTAAGCCCACGTGTTTGCCCTAACACCTACTGTCAGCTAATTCACATGAACACACTCTGACATCATTGTTAATGATCTTGCACTTGCTACTAGTAACCAGTAGAGGCTGAAAACTATTATAGAGAACATTAGTTACTGATGCCTTAAAATCTTAATGAAACTGGAGACTTCTTCATGTTAAAGACACACACCAAATCATAATTTACTGCACAAATGATACCCATTATTCTTAAAAGTGAAGCAGACTTCCTAAAAGTGCCCTTTTGACTACATTTAGATGTCTGCAGCCAAACCTTTTGTATGAATTAAGCAAAGAAGACATTATTTATTCAACTTTATAATTATAGCTGAGTCTTTGGACATAACCAGGCTGGCTGGTTCCTCCTTTTTTCATTGTCTTTATGCTAAGTTAAGCTAAGCGAACTAACTTGAAGGTAGTGAACATAAACTGTAGATAAAAGATGGACACAGCTTATTGGTCTGAATTCAATAATACACCTGCAATGCAAAGTGTACCATATTTGATACATGACTTTTTGAGACTTCTACATCATCAGTGTGATTTTTATTTTTGAACACACCCCAACCTGAAACAATTAAATTCACAATATATATTTTTTATAATATAATATATAAAGTTCATACTTTAAAGGGTTAAGTGCCTTGAACTTGCATTCTCTTCAGTAGCCAGCAGGCGGTGACTCCTCTGACTCTTATAAAACATCCAACTCTGTAGAGGTGTACGGGGGGGTCTGAGGTCCCCATTAGAGTCTCAGAGGAGGATTTGGTTTAGGATGAGCCTGGAGGCATTACATCACGTTTCAAAACATCAAGGTAGCAACGCCTAAATTGCTAAGCTTGAAGCTTTAGCTTTGGTTATCTTCAATGTACAGCATGGTATTCATACCGGCACAAAGCTAGTGGTGTCAGCTAACTCTGAAAGTAGATTTTCCCATTGAAATGCTCTGTTAACCTTAACGATTTAGCATATGGATCACCATCAATAAACAATAATAAAGCTCATATTTCCAGAATCCAGCAGCTCTCATAAACCTGCTTTTCTCTCGTCGATTGACATCCTGTTCAGTTCACATTTTTTTTTATTACCCCTTGGCAGCAAGAAAAACGTCACATCGAGGACACGGTGTAACTTTAAAAATGCCATTTCATTTGCAGTTTCCTTTTTCCAGTCTCAGTGTCATAATCGCTCCACAAGACTTTGCTTTTCCTAAGGCTTTGCCAGACTTGCCTGTGAAAAGGAGGCTTCTCTTTGCTCAGATTCCGAGGACAGAACCAGCGTGCCTCTGTAGGTGGAAGTCACTTCATTTAGCTCTGACGTGGGCAGCAACTCACAATGATGGTTTGGTGAATCCTCTGCAGCATCTTAGAGGAGGAGGAGGTGGTGCAGGTTTAGCCTGTCATACTTTAGAGGATCCCACTGTTTATAAGGGGAGATAACAGAAACTGTGACATTACAGCCCCAAAATGGCCGTTTTCTCTTTGGTGGGGACTGATCACAGAGCCTGTGGGTGTGTCTTCAGCCAAGTGACCCCGTTTGACAAACGCTCAAGCGATGCCTTTCACAGTCCTTCAGATCTTTTGGATAGCTTGTGGTGTTGGCACCCCATGAGACTTGCAGTGTAGAATCTGGGACTGACTTCAATGGGGGCCAGCGATCAGTTGTGAGCCCCACAAATCCCATTTCCAAGGCCCTGGGCTTAGCTTGGGTTGTGCTTTGAATGCTTGCGGTTTGCTTGCGCACCTCCAGTCCCTCGATGAGAAACGCTTCAGAAACACTAAAAGGTCACATGCTCACAGGATATTCTGGGTCAAGTGTAGCCTCCCAGCATGTGCAATTACCAAATCATGGACAATTTAACTGTAAAACTGGTGTAGAGATCTTTTTATTGTTGTTGTTTTAGGCTGAATGTCTTTTTCTTCCTGTCAACTTAAACTGAAACCTGCTTTCTTCGCTGGACTCGGAGACGTGGAAAACAACACGGCATAGGGTTGAAATGCTCATTTGACAGGAGAGAAAGGCTGTAATTCTCAACGTCAACATCAAAGGCAACAAGCCTGTATCTTCCAAATTTAAGACCATCGGTGGAGTTAAAGCATTTTCCCTCTTGGTTTCTTGGCCCTGACCCACGATCACCCGCAGGCACTCCACTGGATGAATCACAATTAGGTTAAAGGGGTTGAAAATTAGGTTATTGCAGAATGTCTCCTTTTTACTTGACAAATCTAAAACTGTGACATACAAAAGCATGCATGTGCTGCAGTTTCCCGTCTGTGTTAGACTTTATTCTGTGGTCACGTGACTAGAAAGGCCCAAAATGTACTGCCTACTGTTAGAGTTGGCAGAGTTGTAGCTGGTTGTTTTTTGTTGTTTTCTTTTTTCCCCTGCTACATACCTGAGCACTAGGCAATGACCTGGCTGCTGCCTTATGCAAAGACCTTGTTGGCCTCTACTAGGCAGCTGGGTTAAAGCAGCCCATTCACAAGGAGGAAATGTGCAGCACTTGTTTTTCCAAAGCCCTCCCGAAGCAAGATTAGAGGTCTGGGAGTAAGCTTTGACCATGAAATTCAATATTGCTTCGTAATGCCGCTCATTCCCAAAATGCTTGGAGGTGACAGGAGCAAACTTTTACATGCTTGCGCTGTAAACCGAGTTAGAAGCTGAGGATTAGCGTGATATGTGTTTATGCTCGGTTTGGGATTGGGGATCAGGCCATTGAAAGAAAGGATCCTGCCCCACTGTGGATGTTTGCTATCCATAGAGGAGCTTAGTGAAACAAGCAAAGCATAGTGGGTTTAGAGCGATGCATGGCATTGAGCTTTGTGACCTCATCCTCCTATTAATGAGTTATGTAGCATTCAGGTAAATAGCTACTCCCTTTAGCAGCATCTGCTCCCTCCCCCCACCGTTGAATTATGTAAGCTTGGATCAGATTTTTATACTTTTTCTCAAGTGAGTTAAAATTCGAGGAGATGTCAAAGAGTCTGGATTCCATACAAGCTTGGGATGTTCGTCCCCTGAGCCAGGCGTATCGAATGTCCAGCCCGCCCTTCCCTTCTAATGACCACACAGCCACCCAGAGGTTAACTGTTCCAAAACAAGAGGCCAATACAGGGGCGACGCACAGTGGTACAACACTCATACATGAAAACACAATGAAGAATAAACCAAAAAACTGTCATTTAATCAGCTTCAGTATGTTTATTAAAGGTTAGCGAACTTGAAAGAATAGTAACAAGTACTGTTTGATCTATACTGACCTCTAACTGTCAGTGTTACCAAGATTTACGCAACACTTGCAGTCTAACAGGTAAAAAGGTGAAAGGCAGTTGGTGATTTGAGTGAGTAACAGCAAGTCGGTGAGTGGCAAAGATAAAAAGCAAGAAGAGGAAAATGCAAAGCAGGTGCAAAGGTAGTACGATGCACAGATAGCACCCAGTGTTGGGTTGTGACTGCCTTTCCCAGAGCTTTCTCAGCATACTCCCTAATTTAGATACAAGGTTTCATTGTAGAGCACGATGCTGTGTTTTAGATACTTTGGCCAAAGTGTGCAAAAGGGTACCAATTTTAACTCGGGCAACCAGCATTTTTGAGGTCTGCTAGCGTGACGGCAACATTTAAACGAGTAGTTGGTTCAAGGTTCCTGTCGCTCGATCCCGCAGGAGCCTCTAATGAAGGGAAATCAACTTTCTAATTTGGTGAATAAGAAGTTGAATTCACAGGCAGTTAAATGGATTTTTGTTTTCATGCACTGCACTTTGCTTTGTCTGGCATTACCAGCTGTGTGTTGGTATTCACTTAGCTTAAATATTAGCTAGAAGCTTGATGACTGACATTACAGTTGGGTACTTTTTAAGAAGTCTGCTACGTTTGAGCACATTTAAGCCAAATTTAAAGACTGTTAGGTTCTTATGTTTGATTTGGCAGAAATCGACCATCATGGTATCAGAGTGATAGGAAAGAAAAATCCCTGTGCTTCATAAGCTTCCCTCCATTTGGCATGTGAGCGAGCGCTGCATGCTCTCTGCGCCAGTGTTTTTCACCTGACATAAAGCTCTGCAATGGGGATTCGGTTTCAGTGTTTATTTTTGAGCGTGGTAGTGTGTCGTCCTGAGAATTCCTCTTCCTCCTACTCGCCTCCTCAAGCTTGGACAACTTTCTGCATACCAAAATCGGCGTCACGCGCCCCGTGCCTTGCTTTCCTCCTCTCCCTCACACATCCACAGACACACTCAAACGACTAGCCTTATTCTTGCCATGCTTGCAGTTTGCCACATTGTACGTAGGCTGGCTAAATGTTTAACTAAATTACACGCTCACCTTAAGACTTAGCATTTGCATCCATGCTTGTGTAATCGCCTGCTTCAGGCAAGAGAGTGGAGGGGGATTTTTTTTTCTTCTTTTTTTTTTTCAGGTTATTTCCTGTTTACCTCTCTTATGACAAAAAGACTCCCACTGTCGAAAATGTGTGTCAGGTCTTCAGCAGAAGATGAATCCCTGTGCGTCACAAGGAAAGTGTTCTGAGGGGAGGTAGTGGCGGAAGAGGGTGGGGGGTTATAGCCTGTTTTGAATAACAATAGGTTGGTGAACTACTTGAGGTCAACTTTCTTTCCTTTCTGGGCCTAGCCTACTGCTTTTGTTGCGCAAAGAGATTAATTTCTTCTCATGAGGGTGCTTCCAGATCAAAATTTTCTTCATACATATTTTAGTTATACGTGCAGTTGCAGTGACAACCACAGGGAAAGACTCCTCCTCCTCACTCGTCACTGACAGTTCCAATAGCAAGAACACTGCATAAGCCCGGGTTAGGTTTCGCTAACCTAAACTTAACATGATGTAATAGTTAATATTACATCATATATCAATAGTTAATATATTTATCTCACAAGATAGAGTGAACCTTCAGCCAGGTAATACATGACTGACATTAAAATACATTTTTGTAACAAAACTGTTGACTTCCTTTTTTAGACCTGGAAGCCAGGCTAGGTTAGCTAGCGTAGTTTGCTAACTTTGAGTCAATCAAAAACACTAAAAGAAGTTTAGAAAGTACCTACTTAGTATACCTGTAGTTTCCAGATGAACCAGGGTAATGTGAGAAATGGGTTTAAATATGTGAGCTGGCAACTCTGCGGTCATTTGCAAATATAACTGCTGAATGCAGAGGAGGTCAATCGAGGAAATCCTGTCTTTGGTAGGTCACACTTATTATCACAGGCCAATTAGTGGCCTTCGTCTAAAGAAAAACGAAGGGGTCCTATCTGGATGTACTTCAGCTAAATCAGCTGACCTGTGACTCGTCAAACACAAACATTTGTTAGTCCTGAGGGTTGGTTTTGAGGCCGGGGCAGAGAAGGAAACTGTGTTTTCGGGTGGCATTTGAAAATAATGGCGGCAGTGTACTGAAATGAGGCAAAAGTATCCAGTTATATCTGCACATTCCTGTGTAATTGTGCTCCTGTGCTGTTGTAATTGCAGCTGCAGACGTCTGTCAGACAGCATTTAGATACATTTAGCAGAGGTTGATCACATAGCAGCGCTCCTGAGTTCATATAGAGCGAGCTGACAGGTTAATGGATCAAATGCTGTGCACCAAGTTATTGCAAAAGTTCAGAAAGTAGAGGGCGGGCAGGGGCTCTGAACAGTGTGTTAATCTGGAAGGAGTGACCCATGTGTTTTTTTTTTTTTTTTTTTTTTTTTTTTTTTTTAAATTAATTTACGATTTAATGTGATTTAATCTTTTATTTGGTGACATTAACAGTGACAGTTAACAAAATGCCACCGCTTTCTACTAAAGAAGACTGAAATGAATGAAAAGTAACACAAAATCTGTTTGAGGCTCCTGGATGGCTGCATTGCTCAATTTACTGCTTCAAAATAGGATTTGGTGTGTTGCATAAATAAAGTCTCGGTTCAAATAGGGGACCGTATAACTAAAATAAATCTGTGGTCACCACTTTTGGGTGGCCATGCTGTAATAGCTTCCTATTTGACTTGTAGTTTTATGCCCAATTTCCTTTTGCCTTTTAGCAGGACAGCTAGACAAACAGAAATCCAACAGAAGATGCCACATGCCTCATTTCTTTCTCCCCCCCTTTCTGGGGAATGTGAAACCCCAAAGAATCTGGGAAGGAAATTCCACAGGGAGAAGATAACAAACACAGTCAGTGTTAGTTGTGTCTGTGGCTGTTGGGCTTTGGGCAGCAGGTGAACTTCAGAGCGGGACTGAAAGCTCATGCAGGGCCCGCAGCTCGAGGTAGGCGCTGAAGCAGCAGCTCAAATGATTACTCGTTTTGTACACTCCCAGTTCCTGGCCTTTCATAATAAGCCCCCTTACGCCAACACAAGTGAAAGCAAACAAATCAAACTTGCCGCTAAGCATTTTCACCTCGCCAACATTTACATGAGGGTCCTGCACTCTGATAAGATCGTTGTCAAGCTGTACTCCCAAAGATGGGACCCTGTTTTTGTTTAAAGTCACACTTTTTCCTAATTATGTGAAGATTTAGTATTCAGATTGTCAAAAGTTAATAACAGTGAACATGACTTTTTTTTTTTTTTCCAATCCCGCCCTAGAGTAGTTATTTGCAGACATCCATGTCTTTCTAGTTCAGACTCTTTTCCTTCCATTTCTGTATCAAACTCATTGTTTCCTTTAGTGATTTTTCTCTATTGGCTTTCTCAGCAAATGGAAGTAATGCATAAATGGTTAACTGTGGTGCCACCCTGGTCCTGAAACGGCATTTAACAGAAGCAATGTGTTTATTTGCTTGGAAAGTTGTATGCTAAAAGGAATGCACCTGTGTGCTCTCTTCACAGTGATTCGAGCTAAAGTGGTGGGCAAGAAGCTCCTGAGAGATGGACCGTTTGGAACCATGCGCTACACCGTCAAGCAAATGAAGGTGAGAACAAACATCTGCTTAATCCGATGCTGTTTGCCTGAGTTAAATACAAAGCTACAGAAAGCAAAATCCTTTTATGGCAAGTTTCAGTTTAATTCCTGTGTTTGTGCAATAACATGACCAAGAAGAGATTTCCAGGACACGTAGCAAACGACCAAAAGGAACGAAACATCTAATCTTGCTTTTGTTTACATTTCAAAAACAGGATCAAATAACATGTTATACAAATAACAGAGTAGTTTAACAATATCGAAGTTTTGTTTTTTTCCCGCTATAGTATAGCTAACTATACTACAGCGCCATATTTAACTCAAAGTCATATTAGCAACTGACTGGACATTTACAGAAATGGCTGGTTGTTTCCAGTTCTTCTGCTAAACTAAGCCAATCACAAACTATCTAAATATTCTAAAATGGTCTCTATATAAGATTTATATACATTTTTCTTTAGCTCTCATGAACAGAGAAAAAGAATTTTGCTATTATTAGCTAATGATATGTACTAGCTAGTGATGACAAGTTAATCCTGAGCTCCATGAAACCATGACATCTGCTGACATGGGACGTTACCTGTATAGCCTGAAAATATCCACACATACATGTATGTATGAGGCTTGCCTATCTAGTTTTCTTTTCTCACACTACAGGAAAGAAATATGCTGATTATTATTAGTAAAGATTGGCTTTCCCCCCCCCAGTGTTGTCACTTATTTAAGGTTTCTGTTGTTGTTTTTTAATCTGAAGCAAATAAATTGTAAAATTTCTGCATCTTTTCAACTGAAGACCAATCTTTGCTCTCATTTTTAAGTATAACTGACTACATATCGTGGCTTGTTACATTTTACTTACAATGCTGTCTCTCCGCCCCCTCAGCTGCCGTGTAATAGCTGAAAAGCATTTCAGGATACTTGCCCTGAAAGCTCATTCTTTACTTCCTCTATATTCTTACATAACGCTGCATATTTCTGACAGATGCTGACATCGGCCTGCTGCTCAGATAGAAGCCAGGCTGGAGGATTAGCAGGCTTTCGGGCATTAGAGCTCAACTAAACTCCTCACTCTGAGTGTAAATATTTCAGTAGAGTCATGCGATGCATCAGTAAAATCCCAGGTTGTAACAAAAACATCAAGTGGCCTGTTGATGGCGAAGCATAGCAGGTGCCACTCTGGGATTATCCTCAGCAATTAGACGTGGCCTTTGAGCCTCTTGGTTTATTTATTTGTATTTCAGTCTGCTGGTTTGTACTGAAAACACTGCTTTGCTCTAATAACTTACACAATTCCTTTCAAATTTCAACAGATCCTATGAGACTTGTGCCTTTGGCTTTCCCAAAGTGCCACAGTTTCTGGCTTAAGTAACAGTTTGTTCTGCTTTTCTCAGAACGCCGCATCTAAACAGGGATTTCCTGTTGTTCCCAGACAAATAGATTACACTGCCAGGGGAAGAAAAATCCAGAAAGTTCTCAGAGCAAACATTCACTTCGGGCTCTACATGACTGAGCTGAATGGAAGGACTGGATTTTAGCAGTGACCTTGCCAAAACGCCATCAAAGTGAAAGCATATTACACAACGTAGCTATGTTATCTATGATTAGGTTGAGGGCAGAGCCAAATACTCCTTCTCCCCTGAGGCGCTCCTTAAGAAATGTCATCTGATAAAGCCAGTGTGCTGTTTCCATTCGTCATTATTTATATGTGGAGGTTGAGGAAGAGATGGAGTGCCATGGTGCAGAAACATTACACTTTCCTATTTTTAAAGAGCATGGGGGTGTAATTCCATGTTCGATTCTCATGTCTTACAGATGTACAAAGGATTTGAAAAAGTCCAGCATGTGCAGCACATTTACACAGACGCCTCGGAGAGTTTGTGCGGTGTGAAGTTTGACATCAACAAATACCAGTACCTGATCACAGGTGAGCCGTGTTTTTGAGCGTTGCTCTGATCGACTGATTTTTTACTCAGACTGTTGAAATAATCAACGTTAAGTGTGAGAAACCCTCTCAAAGCGAGGCTATGCAACGTTTACAGAAATCTGTGCTAAGGGAGAAAATGTCACCGTAATCAAATTATATGAAGGAAACTCTAAGCTAAGCTATCCAGCTTTGCTCGATGGCTGTCTGCTCCTCACAGAGTCATTTTTAGTGCCGAGTTTAATGTAAGTGGAACAAGCAATGATTAAGTTTTGGTTAAAATTATCTTTCTGTTAAAAAGTATTCTGGAGTGGCTGCTCCACTCTGTGTGTAGGGGGAGGGGCTCAGAGTCTTCATGAGGAGATTAATTGGTGCATTCCAAAGACTCCTCCCCCGAGTTGAATGTTCACAGCTAAGTGCCAAAGCTTTACCCCGAGTGTAACTGGCACCTAATTCTGACTTAACTCTCAGCCATCAAACATCAAACAGGCCTTTTAAAGGGTATGGAGGTGGGATAAGAGCTGAAAGTTGCTTTTACAAAATATCCTCATTGTGAAGGTCTTTGATTGTCCAAAATAACTGTTTTTATTTGATTTTACTGCCTTTGGCATTTCTGATAAATGGCTTCAGGTAATCATTTGTGATAGCACCAGAGAAAGTTATAACTGACCACTCGCTGTCTGTTTCGTAATAACATAAACTTAGCGACTGCTTGTATGTGACAGTCTCAGAGGACGTGTAACTGTTAGCAACACTCTTTCTCAATATATCCTTTTTTGAGCTTGTGGCATGATTAAATCCTCCAAACTGAATCCATTTTATCACCAAATGGGTGCTGAAAACATTCAGAGGCCTTCCAGCCAGCATCACTGCAAGATACACACACTTCTCCTCCCCAAGGATTTCTTGGTTTGTCCTGTCACGTAAAGTTTCCCACTAATTACAACCTACTGCTTGCCACCGTGCAAGGTGGCAAAGGAATGGCCCTCTTAAAACTCATTTCCCTTAGCTTCGCCGTCTAGAAACTGCAGTTTTGTTTTGTTTTTTTCCTCTCACACACAACTCGTAATTAGCAGCCAGCAGGAAGCGACTGGCATTTTCCAGCAGAAGCACTTTATGAGTTGCTATTTCTAACAGAGGTGCAGTTTACTTTGGACCCTGCTGTGCTTGGTGTATATAACTGTCGCTAAGTCCCGACCTGTAAATACTCTAACTGCACCGCACAGTGCAAGCCAACGAGCTGGCGTTGCTGGGCAGTGACTGCTATGTTTACCCAGTCCGGGTGCGAGGGGACATCAGTGTCTTTCGCTCCTGCCAGGGCATCTATAGAAAGAACTCCATATAATTAGGATTGTATTAAGAACAATTTAAACACACCGAGGCCTCCAGCGTGAGCTGCAAAAATCTCTTTTGATCAAGCATAAGGGCGCTGACCCCGATTAGTATTTTAGGTGCATGTCGCACACTCTGCACCATGTAATAAACCCGCAAGCGACTCCAGTAATCCCAGTGCAACGATGCAGGCCGATTGGGAGGTGCACTGGGGGTCGAAGATGCACATATTTGTGAGCTGTCACATTCCCATGAGGTGACAACACTGATGACATCGAAACGTTCCCGAGCACATGCAGTGTGCCATTGTGCACCTGTCTCGGGAGTCCGTAAGGTGCAAATGGTCCAGCACTAAAAATAGATGTCTGCTGACATTTTGATATCCAGAAATAGAGGTGCTGGTTTAATATGGGCTTACTGTATGATATTGTCTTACCACGGGCAAACAAGTTGGACTGGTTGAGTGATGGGACTACAGTATCCTGTGTTATGCTGAAACGATTACGAAATAAGTGGCATGCATGCATCGTGACCTGAGTCGGGATTAACGTGTGGGTCTTTACACATTAATCAAGTACAGATGCTTTTATTGGGCGCCAGAGAGAGCAAAGTAAATACGCTCCTTAAGGCCTTGGAAAATATTAAAATTTCTGTGAATTAGGTCGATAATGTCGTTCTGTTGGTTGGTCCAAAGTCGAAGATTCAGTTTGTCATGTGTGTGTCTGGCAAAGAAAAACGCCAAATCCTCACATCTGTTTGCATGACTCCAGAGTCCGTTTTAAAGACTAAGAGGTACTTAAACATCGTTTTGTACAGAGGTGAGAACACAATCTAAGAGTGACATCCAAATATCCTGTGCTTCCACAGGACGAGTCTACGACGGCAAGGTTTACACGGGGCTGTGCAACCTGAACGAGCGGTGGGAGCGCCTCTCGCTGGCGCAGAAGAAAGGCATCAACCATCGCTACCAGCTGGGCTGCAACTGCAGGGTGAGTGTCAACAGGCAACCTTTGTCCCAACAAGGATATGATAGATGAGGGAAGACGAGGCTCAAGAGGAGCTTACTGCTGCTCATTTTTCCAAAGGCAACCAAATGTTATCCTGCTGGATGACCACTTATAAAGTTGATTAATATAACAGGATTTAAACAGTACAGGAGGAAGGATGTGTATACTTAGTTATGGTGGCTCTGTGTGAAGAATCAAATCAATCATTAATTCTACTGCAAGCCATTGAACGGATTATTTTTTATCAAGACTGAAATATGAGCTCCTTTTTAAGAGTCTAATTCCCACTATTATTCATCACGGATGTTTAGCTGGGATAGAAATGGAGAAAAAAACAAGTTTTACTACTGTCACTGGGAATTAAGTAACAGGTCTGGAATCAGCTCAAGCCTCCCATTGCATGTGACTCACACATGTAGCTTGCTGCTGCGCAGCTGCCGAAATGCCTCATAAACATCCTACTGTACAGCGGCGCCGCGGACATCTGCTAACGCGCCGGGCCCCTATCAGTATAAGTGGATTAGCAGGGAGACCTGTTTGTTCCCAATACGGGCCAAAGCAAGTAAACTGTGCTCAGATTGTACGTGGCAGCAGCCCAGAGGCAATCGAAGAAGGCAATCAATCAGCTGAGGCGTCACGGTGACTGCCCTTAAGCGCAAAGCAGACACAGAAATCACTGCACTATTTTAAAAAAACCAGCTCCGCTGTCCTTCGCATTCCTTCACAAATGAGGACTTACGGCACTGGAGCGCGAAGAAGCATGTCGTGGCAGTTTTATTACTCTCTACAGATCGTTAGAAGCACTCGAACTGAGAAGTTATGTCAGACATCTCTGAGCCACGGAGGATAAACTTTCTTGGCCTGAGTAACAAAAGCAGCCAAAAATGGCAAACGTGGCCTTTAATGTACTAATTGAATTTGCTGCTGAATTCATATCCAGATAAGTGTGACGACTCAGTTACGCAGCGCCCCGGTTAGTTATGCGAATCTTCCTGTCACTTCAGGCTGTATATTCATCTGTGAAGCTGCTTTTTGTGTGAGCACCTGGAGTGGTGACGCACGAAAGGCTAACATCGAACTGAATCTTTAACAAACTACAAAAAACTCTCGCTGCTTCAGGAAGACGTCAACGTTCCGTCGCACAAAGCAGCACGTGCCAGTGTAGACTTACTGGGTTTGAGCTTAGTTATTTAGAGAGCTGCCATTTTTTTTCCCCCAGTCCCATCAGATCAATAAATCTTCTGCAGTAAATCCCTGAAAGCAAACGCTGAAAGGAAGTAGAGCAAAGATGCATGTTTTGCTTATTTCACCAAGCATGTATTTCATGTCAAGTGTTTTTGAAGATCCAAGCTATTTTTCTTAGCACTCATTAAGCTAATTCATAATGAACCATAAATAAACCTAAATACTGTAAATTCAAATTACTGCTTATTTGTCTTTTTGCTATGCTAACTAGGAAGCCAGATCCAAGCTCAACTAGTGTTACCATTTTCCGCCATTTTTAACCTCTTCTTGCAAAGCTAATAAGTGCTAAGCTAATTAGCGCTATGGTATGATATTTAGTTATAATATAAAAAGTAGTGCTGTCAGCGTTAAAATGACGGCGTTAACTTATTAACGTGCTAACCGCGCGAACGCATTGACGCCGTGCAGCCCCACGCACGGGGCCATCCGCGTTAACTCGCTAACGGAGATTTGCCGCGTTAATGTGGTTATGGCGTTAACGTCATTTTAACGAGGTTAACGCTGACGGCACTAATAAAAAGCTGTTATAACTCAGTATCATGTATGTTCTAGCAACATGCCAAATCATGGGATAGTGCTTGTCAGGCTTCATCTCGGGCTTTTCTCCTTTCTCTGTAGATTAAGCCCTGCCACTACCTGCCCTGCTTCGTGACCTCCAAGAACGAGTGCTTATGGACGGACATGCTGTCCCACTTCGGTTATCCCGGCTACCAGTCCCGGCACTACGCCTGCATCCAGCAGAAGGAGGGCTACTGCAGCTGGTACCGAGGCATGACCACCCGTGATAAAACCACCATCAATGCCACTGACCCCTGAACACAAACGCCCTCTGACTGAAACTCGCTGTCGCCTCCCAAACTCCGTCCCATCCCTGGTCACGTTTAGAGTATTACAGGACTGTTCGAGCTCACCTGCCTGGGTGATGTCCCCCTTTTAAAGGGGTAATAAAGGAAAAAAAAAAAGAGCAAATCTATTACAGTGCCTGTTTGTAGCACTTCTGATAGAAAATAATACCCCCCACCCTCCCTTTATTTGTACAGCTTGTCCTGTAGCTCCTTTTCCCTTGTACTACAAACTCCGTCCTTTGCACCAAGTTGACATCGGTGACAAAGACAGAAAGGGCCAATAAAAAGTGTAAGACCTCGCTCCACCTACTGAGAGCTTCTGAAAAGATTTAATCATAAGTATTATTTACAGCATCAGTATCATTGGCTTCAATTAGCAACCTGCAGTTTAGCTAGTAGCTAGTGTCAGGATCATTTGAACGAGGAGAAGTCTCTAAAGCCAAACCCAGGAGGTGTCAGACGAAGTATACTACGAAGATGATCCTTTGTAAATTTGCTGAGTAAAGCTAGCTTGTTGCTATCAATATACCGAACATGGCCGAAACAGCGCCAACATATTATATATGTTAAAGATAAACGTCTATTTTGGCTTCAAACCCCTTTGTGAAATGGACAATGTTTCACAGTGAAGTATCGGTTATGTTCAGTTTGAACTGTCACACACGTCTTTATAATGGTAGTAAGTCTGCTTCCTGTTTTTTAACGCGACTGTTGCGCACTGCTTCACAAAAGTAACACAGTGCCAGCGCGGGGAAGCGCCCGATTTCTTGCAGAGATGGTGATATTTTATTTGTTGCTGTATATAAAATAAGCTACAGAAATCAACTCATCTGAAACCTCTATTACATTTATTTATATGTTTATTGGGTTATACTATGTGGTATATGTGCGTAAAAGAAAAACAGGCCAAATAATATCGTGAACTCACTGCAGTGTATTAAATGAAGCACCAGCATCAGCAAATTCAACATTATGGTACTATTATGGTAGTTTGGTTTTTTTGGCTTCATTATAATCCCCCCCACCCCCCCAAGCTGGTACTCGTTACCAATCCGATAAAATTAAAACTATAACAGAGGTTTCAGAGAAGAACATATTTTGTAAGTGTATATTCAATCTTTTTTATTTAACTATTTGAGATGAACATTATATATAAATGAAAGTAACAATATATTGTCACTAAATTCATTCTTGTTCGCCTGTTCCCATCTGGGGTTTTCTCTTATTTTTACTTCCCTTCATTCCATTCCAATAACGGACACAGACTGGCCTCACAAAGAGGAAGAGCCCATTCGTAATTTATGCTAAGAGAGCGCCAAGCACAGAAACTGTTGGTTTGCTAAAAGAATACTGATATCACTCTGACATGTTTGTGCTAATTATGCATCTATTTTTGGCAGTGATTTAGCCTAGTTTATGGTAGCTTAAAGCAGGATACTGTAAACTGCCTCGCATAGCATAGTAGAGAGGAAGGACAAATTATGGTGTTTTAAAATTCGTTCAAACACTACTGTGTATGTGTCATATGTTGAGATGGTGTGAGTTATGCTAGCTGTGCTATTTCCAGACTATGTGAAGCTAGGCTAACTAGGTTGTGTTTCATTTACGGTCCATTTCTGGTTATGTTTCACTTTTTTTTTTTTTTCTTTTTCTTTTTTTTTTTTTTTTTAATCCCTTTAATTTCTACAAAATTCTATATTTTCTCTTATTGTTTTTTTTTTTTTTTTTTTTTTTTTTTTTTTTTTTGTTTACTGAATTTTTTTTTATGACTGAATCTTTCAGCAGTATTTAGTTTATCGTTCTTCACCTCCATACATAATGAGCTCTTCCTCCAGCTGTGGTATTTCTGTGTCATTATTTCTGTGGTTCATGTTTATGTAAATATACTATCTGCTTAACACAGAAATCAGTCAAAAGGAAAAAAAATCCAATCAAGGAAGCTGTGTACAGTCTGTGTGTAAACACTGATTTATGAATTATGTGGGTTGGGGATATTTCCTTGTTGGGGTTGTAGAAATGTTTGACTTAATTTCTGTGTTTTATATTTTTATAATAAAGACTTACTGAAAAATGCTCCACAGGAGGTCTTTGGTGATTTTTGTGCACATCTGTGAGAGTGACCCCCCCCTGTTGAAATAAAGAATAATATCTGCGAGGCACTCACCATCTGTGTGTGGTTGGGATAAAAAGTTTGTTCATTCAGGGGGAATTTCTCAGGGCCGAGGGAGCGGTACAGCTTAATCATTTGAGAAAACTGCAAGCAGAAATAAACAAGACAGGAAGACGTCATTATTCAAGGAGGACAAACAGAAACTTCTATAAGATTCATGCGTGTTAACGACTTTTAGGAGCAGAGGATATGGATCGTCTGAAACTCCAGGTTTGTTTTTGTTTTTTTTTGTTTATAAAATGTGGCCTGGTACAGTTAGACCCACCTGTTAGTGTGAGGGTTTGAACACCTGTTCTTCTAAAATCAATAATCCATTTGCTTACACCCCGAGGTAATACTTTCTTGGAGTTATTTATTCTCGAGGTGCTGGAATTTCCTTTCCAATAGATTTGTCTTCAGACCTGCTTCGGTTCATTGTTTTAAACGTGTTGCATTCAGCAGTTGGTTAACATATACAGCATGATAGGTGCCTTACTGGTGATCAGCCACCTCATTTTTTAACTTGTGCTTTGTAGAATGAGTAACAGAACTGTAAATATGTAGTGACGAATGGCACCTTTAACAAAACTGTGCTGCATATTTCCTGCTTTAAACCTAAATTTAAGATCTCTTTCAAAGCCAAGCATCTACACACTTTTCACTGCGCTTTTGTAGCTTTTCTCAGCACTGTGACTAAAAACACGTGGTGGCCGAGGCCGCCCGCTCTGCTGGCCGGCTCAAATCACAGGTGTTGCAGCTCCATTTAATAGCACAAATAAATCAGTCGGAGGCAGCTGCCGAGGGAGGGACTTTGCGACACCTTTGTGTGGGTGAAAGTATAGCAAAAAGAGCCGTTACGGAGCGCTTACCACCCAGGGTTTGCTGCAGAAGTTGTATATGGAGAAGATGGAGTTGACGCTCGGGACGCCGCCAAAATGGAGGCCGATGACAAGATTCCTGAAGTCCTCACCAGGAATCATGCTGTAGGCGTGCTGGCGAATCAGAACAAAGTCTGGCTTGAAGGACCTGCAGCAGGACGGATATGGAAAAGGAACCATCAGACTGGGCCTGTTGTCAAGGTTACGCATACAGTTGTTTAGGGTTAGAGTAGCGAAGACTTCCAGGCAGCTTTGACTCAATAGGTAGAAGTAGAGCAAGGTTGGTGGTTCAATCCCGGGCTCCTTCTAGCCTGTGGTTGTGTTATACATGTCCTTAATGCCTACATAGTGTGGCTTGAGTGTTCAGAAAAAGCAGGAAGCAGCATACCTGGTCTGACTGATCAACATGAAATCTTTGCAAGCTTTTGCACCCAGACGTGCCAGACATCTACAGACTTTAGTGATTTCCTTTTCACCAAAAGTAAACTGTATCAAAAACTGTTGGACAAAAAAGTAATCATGGTACTTGATAAATATCCATCTAGTGTCGTTATAGGATCCAGTTTAGTTTGTCCAGTACTTCTCTTTATCTATACATATACATGTATATGTGACTCTTTTGGCAGATCATAACCATCCACCCACTCCTCCATGTAACAATCAACTTCCTGTTTAACACCTAACCTAACAGCACTGAGGGCAAGCATCTCCAGCACAGTGTCTCCTTGCAGGCTGACAGCTCTGTTGGCACATTATTAACACACTATATCTGGACGCTGTGTTTACAGTCAGGCCCTCTGTTGTTCAGTGCATCGAGCTGATGGGGTAAAGTAATGCTCCTTGCAGCACCTAATCTTTTTGAACCATCTATCCAATTAACCCAGCCTAATCCTTCCTTTTTAGACACTTTTCTGGGATCAGAGCCAAGTGCCCCATCACCCACCTGAAAGCCTCTTTTAAACTAACCCACATTTCATAGTAACAAGGGGAATTCAGTTTGACTTTTATTTATTTATTTACCTGGAAACTTTAAAGTTCTATACAAACGTTCCTGCCAATTGTTACATTGATGTAAAAATTATTAGAGCCCGGCCACTATAAGACCAATATTTGCTCATTTGAAAATCTGACATGTTAGAGGATATTTTTTTTGGGACATGGGAAATAAACATTTGTTATGTGAATTTCTGAGTCCTTACTTTGGCAATGAAGATCTTGTTTTATTATGACAACGAGTTACGGATGAATAGTTTACGCTGTGCCGCACTCTGCTCAGAACATCAGGTTTTAGTGTTCTAACCATACGGGATGCTGCAGGGTGCCCTCTAGTGGACAAATTGTGCAACATCGACATTCATAAGGGTGTTTCTCCCGCCTGTTCTTTACTTTTTCCAATATTCATTAATTTATCAGCCGTTATAAAAGCCGATACAGACATACAGGCAAACAGCTAAAATCAGCCAATATATCAGCCCCGCCCATTAATTTGATCAGGCTCTAAAATTGATCTCAATCATACAGGGACGTCTGGCTTGCACACAAAAGTGTCCATATTTAATAAATTGGTCATGAGAGACTCACCGACCCATTTCCAGAACTTGGTGCATAATGACACTAATGTAAAATGACACATTGTATATACTTGTGAGATTCCAGTGGCTTTGAAACAAAGATTCAACACACTGAGACTGGTAAAATCCTCGCACTCATGTTTCCGTGGTTAGTACCAAATCTGACATGCTCCGACAGGAAGCATCAGCCCGCTGCAGGTGGAAACCAAGCTGATGAGAGCGGTGAGACTAAACCCAAACAAAGTTGTGGGATATAAAACCAAAACAATGAAAGACATTGAGGCAATATAAAGCTGATGGAAACTACAGAGCGGGAAAATTCTTTGTTGCTAAGGGAGACGCCTTTTGACACATTCCCCTTGTGACAAATACTTAAACGTATTAAAACACAACACAAAGGTACACAGCAAGCCACTGGATTACCTGCAGTTACAGACACAGGTGCGTGCAGTAGGTAGAGGGCTGAAATTACAGCAAGGCCCTCCAGCAGACTCTGTGGTCCTCAAGCGCTGCTCATGTTAGACTGCACAGAGAAGACTGGCAGGATGGCTGAGGAGTGATCTGTCCTCGGCGACAGAGCGACTACAGCTGTTCCTCCCTGCTGCTGCTGCGCTCGGCCGCAGTGGCAACAGACCAAAGGCTCTGCTATTTATACTGGATGGAGCCGTTTATTGAAGCCCAGAACCCGACCAGACTCGACTGCTTCCTAAACACAGGACGTGCTGTTCCAAGCAAACTCCATCCTGGTTACAACTGTGCACGAGCAGTTTAATCAAGGAACACCTTATTAGCCTCAAACAACCTACTTGATTACACTATTTGATTATAACAGAACGGGCAGACGCAGCGGTCGTTCAGCACAGTGGGATTTCACTGGGCTAGAGTTAATGACGGCAGGAGCAGCAGAGCATCACTGAAGTTTGTCATCCATTAACTTTGCTTTTGTGTGTCTTCACCTGGACTCATCCTGTTAAAGCACTGCTTCCTGCGAGCCACGGATTAACCCTGAAGCAGCACGTTTATGTTTTACGATGCGAATACCTCGGGCCCCGAGACTCACCGCTTCACAGGCAATATTCTAATGTGGCCTTTGAATAGGTTACAGTGCAATAAAAGGCTAATAAGAGGCTCAGATGGGGGAAGAGCACAGATATAGATTAGGAGGTGAGGACAGAAAGGATCCGTGTGGATTCATAAGGCCACAGATAAGACAGGATTTGTAAAGTAAGCCAGACAGGGACCGAGTGGGTGGTTCTGTGTGGCGCGTGCATGTTATTTCTACCTGTCTGTGCAGGTGCTCCTCCCACAGAATGATACGGTTAACTGGTGACTCTCATCCGGCTCTAGCCATGTGGATGTGAGAGTTTGAGGTCTTCTCACTTTCTGTGTGTTCGCCTGGTATAGACTGGTGACTTGTCCAGTATCAACAGGTCACTCTTACAGTCACTTCACAAAAGCCCTCAAAACAGGGAGGTGTCACTGCACAACAGGAGCTGTGTGCAAATATGAGCTAAAGTATGTGCTGATTATAAGTCATAGAAAATGTTTGGGAGCTGCTACTCACATTATTTTAAGTCAACATCTCCATCTCATGACTCCTTGCTCGTGAATGCAGCCGCTCCCAGTGACGAACCCACAGAGAAAAACTGCCTGACTCTGCAGTTTCCCCCAGCTTTGTGGGTGAGTTTCAGCATCTCACGTCCGGTTGCTTTGGCTTTACAGGTTTTGAATTGAAAATTTCGGTAAATGGTTACAGCTCTGATCTGAGTAAGATCCATCATACAACCCTTTAAACACAGGTCAACAGCTAGCTGGGGAACACGGGAACATTTGGCTGCTCCAACAGTAAAATATTTCCCCTTGAAACGGGTGACAGAAAATAGATCCAGAAGAAGGGTGGTTACTAATTTGTCACACAGACAGACTAACATCTCCAAAGTAATATTTGCTCTGCTTCGGTTTCATGAGTAACCCCCAAAAAACACAGCCAACGCTATGAGCTTGTGCTGTGTTTGCGTTTCCACTGCTCCAGTGAGAAAAGGTGCAAATTCTATAGGACAAAAAGAGTCATAGCACAAGGCAGGTAATCCTCAAAGCACAGATAAACATGTTTAAAACAGGACACTTTATAGTGGCTGTGAATACACATCGAGCCTGGCAGTTACGTAAGCCCATCATAAAATATACCGCACAACGGCGCCAACAGGATGTTTTCATCAGCATTCTTGGAGCAGGAAAGTATTCAAAACTCAGGACAATATGCTGCCGTTTGGTCTCCAGATCCATTTATCATACAGAATCTCTGACCTTCTAATAGGCTCCAAAGGGATGTCTGAATTGTGGGGAACATTTGTTCTCGAAACGGTCCTGCGGCTGTTTCAAAAGCTGGTGAGGGCCTTATCTCCCACCATCAGTCTGTCTCTCATTGATAAGCATAATCGGGGTAGAACTCGGCGGGAATGCCACAAATGTCAAACAGTACATACCGAGGATCAGCACAGCGCTCGTACACAATGGTGCATTGTGCCGCGCTGGCTCCCTGTCATCAGAGGGAAATGCACCTTAGAGAAAGTCTGTGCTTTCCTGTTAGGAGGACGCACTCCAGAGCAAAAACTCTCAATCAGGCCACAATCGTTTTATGTGTATATATGGGGAACATTTCCTACTTCAAGACAACTACAGGACTGATGCTTTTCTTTACAACTTTTACATTTTTCATGACGTATAGCTCTCTGTCACTTGACTTGACTGAACACACTAAGGCAGTTTTTCCTTAAGTCAATGGGAACCTAACACAGGGTGCTGGCTAAAAACCACTAATGCTACCAGTCATATTCAAAGTGTTAAGGCGAATGAGTGACCCAACCCCAAGAGCAGTAAATTTAGGTCGGAGTAACGAGCGATATCACAAACTAACCCCCTCCTATTACCAGTTTTAATTTGCTTTTTACATAAATAACTACATTTATATAAATATGTGAATGTAAATAATTGTGAGTAATTTAAAACTGAATTTCAGTTTTTGTATCACTGCGGCCCACCTGCAGTACTTTTTGCGTCCCATCAGGGGGCACCGGTCCACACTTTGGAAACCACTGGAGCTGGCTTTTCTGTTTCCCTGGCGAGTACATTTTGTTTTTCGCTAGTTAAAATCAGCGTCACATTTAATCAGTGGACTGCAGGCGCATTGTTCTAACAAAACTAGCCAGCATTAGCTCAGAGGTCCCGACGTTTGCATCCTCATCAAAATATAGTCGCGTTTAGTCACTATATAAAAAAATAAATAAATATATTTAAAAAAAAAAAAAAAAAATAGCCAAAACGCTAATCTAAAGGTTCAAAACAGCAGCGCATAAGAGGTATCACAGCTGCTGTTCATCTTTTATATACAGTCTCAACCAGCACAGAGACGGCTCTGTGAGCCAATTAGCTCATAGCTGAAAAACACAGTTAGCTTAACATGTTAGAGATTGCATGATTTAAACAAGCTCTAAGTGATCAATACAATGAAACAAATTCTTTTATAATAAAATGTATGTTCTGTGCAGAATTCTACCGTTTGGTGTGGCAGCGCTCGCTGGCGTCTGTAGCTGCAGGACATTTCAGAGGACCCACTGCACTCGAGTGCAGCACAGACAGAAAAGGTTCCTGAGTTTTAGAAAATCTATGTTCAACTAAAAACAGTTTGACATAGTAGAAGCAAAAACGTGAACCTGAACACTGATGAGATTAAATAATTAATAAAGCCACTTTTATGAAGTTAAAACAATTCATTCAGTTTGCTGTTTTGGATTTTTACTAAGGACAGGACACATGACGCTACCATATCCAAAGGCTCTGAAGAACTCTTATTTCTCTCTGTGTCCCGTCTCTCCCTGTAGCCGAGCATCTTGTTGTGGTCCCCAAGTCTGACTCTAGGACTCCTTGTGGTTGCGGCCGTGGCTCCAGGCCTGGTGGCACCAGAGTGACCTGGCAGCATCTCAGATCCTGGGAAGTTGCTGTCAGGGCTGCCAGAGGTCTGGATTGTCTCCAGCTGAGCTCGCAATCCGAGGCTGATCTTGACACGACACTGAGGTCACACAGAAAACAACCCAAAAAAAGAAACGGGGCCCAGCACCAAAAAAATAAAACTTCACACGTGTGTTAAATCTAAACAGGAGTGGGAGTAACTTTAGCGTGCCGCAATTTTGAGAATGTTTAGTTGTTGAAGATTAGGAAAAAGAGTCCCACGGGAGGCAGATGTAATGAGGAAAAGGAGCTGCGAGAGGAACACAGCGCCAAATGACCTCTGGCAGGAGGGGAAATGAGCGTTGTTAGGAGTTTGAGTGAATTAGCGGGGCCATTTGTATTCATGGCTATATTACAAAAGCAGAGATGGTGGATCGGGCCTCACGGCCGCTGCATGCTTTCACTGCAGTCAAAAGAAACCACCCTCAGGCCTCCTAAAGCCACGTCTCAACTCAGCGTGTCTGTGAGCGGGATTTATTTGCTCGGTAACAAGATGAACCTGTTTGAGGTATTAAGTGTTCAGGCTGCTCTGGGCAGACAGTTCCTTCCCTGATTAAAATGGGTTTTTAAGGGGGTCAGCAGAAGGGGGGCGGGATGCTAAGGATTCTTTGCTAGCCTGTGTGTGTGTGTGTGTGTGTGTGTGCGTGCGTGCGTGCGTGCGTGCGTGTGTGTGCGTGTGCGTGTGCGTGCGTGCGTGCGTGTGTGTGTGTGAACAGCCTCTGTGTGGTCTAAATTGTAAATTGTCACCTGAGGTAACCAAAGGCGGAGAGTCTTGTTATATGTGCAGAAGGGATTTGGAAAGCGGGGGTGGCCTTCTTTGGCGGGTAGCTCGCAGCATAGAAAATTAAATGAAAAGAGGGGGTAAAAAAAAAAAAAGAAGAAAGAAACAGGACAAGGATCTGCTAATGTAATCTGGCGGCCTCCCTCCCTCTGTCCATCTGTGGGGTTGAGAATGGCGAGGAATGTGACGAACCAATTCAGCCATTTGAGACAGAGAGTGAAAAAAGCGCAGAATTAAAGAGAAGTCTGGATCTAATGTTGAAACCGATTCAGAGCATCACCTCCAGCCCTGACAGTTCGTCCAAAATTAGGTTTTTCATTGACAGAAAATGACAGAACTGCAATTTGGGCCCAAACGAGAACGTGATCATTTGTATGTATGTGTATTTAGCCATGACTGCCCTCACCTGGGCTCTTGGTGACGAATAACAATGGCATATTTTACATCCTTTAAATAAGCTCATTTTAAATAGTGGAGTTATTGATCAGTTTGGGGTTTTTTTTGTGTGTGAACTTGTGTTTATCTACAAAAAGATTCCACAGGACATTTTTAAGTAATATTAAAACGTAAGTCAGTCTGTTTTCTAGACCTCTGCATCACCACCTGAAGTCTGGTGTAATGGCCGCTGAACGGAGCAAAGTTCGACCAATCACAGCAATGAGGTGTGACCAGAAGCGACTTTCTGAAGAGTCACTTGGATGAGTGATGAAACGTTTCTCCCACTGAAAATGCTACGTCCGGACGATGGGATTTACTTATCTGGATGATTGAGCATGCATTGAGACATTGGACCGGTACCGGTCCGTGAGTCGTTTATTTTGTTGTATTTATCCGCGACACTTTAATGGCCAGTCCGTGGTGCAAAAAAGGTTGGGGACCGCTGTTTTAAAGGACTATATCCCTGAAAAAAAAAAAAAAAAAAAAAAAAAAAACCAATGCTTATGGGTAAGAATAATGATTAATAGAAACGTGAACTTTTAGGTTGGTAGCCAGCAGCTGAATTCAGTTTTCTTACCCCTCCCAATTCGAGTACATAGTCCGTTTACCTCAGAGTCATGTGTCCATGTCTCTGGAGACTTTGTGAAAAGAGTTTCACATGAGTCAGTGAGTCAGTGAAGCTCAATTCTGACCAAAGACAGCGATACTGAGGTGAGTTGTTGAGAATATCCAGAACCTTTCTTTTGGTAAGCGCTGCTGTTTTTGCTGCTGTTCGCCAGCGTTAGTGAAACTTTCTTTGAAGTGGGACACAGTGAATGAACTCTCATGTAATGTCAGCATGTAATCAAACTTCTCAGAGGGAAAGTGTGATTTTTAGGACACTTGAGCCCAACATTAGCTTAGAGGATAACCTTTTATCCAAATGCCCGTCTCGCCTCTTTGCTCGTGAAATAGCCACACCCTCTGGTAGCCTGCACAGGACAGCCAATCTCCAAAGAATTGCATTCCAACTTGGACTGACTGCAATCACTCCCAGACAGACTAGCAACGGTTTGCAGATAACTAATCACTCTAGGGATGTGTGATATGACCAAAATCTCACATCCTGATGAGACATTTATTTTGCCATGTCTGAGTCTGTGCTGGGGGCCGGTTTGCGGCATAACTTGCATAGTACAGTTTTCTGGTCCGTGTCAGACTTTTCATAACCAAACCATTGTCCATCCACCCATCTACATTAAAGGGGCGGCTGTGGAGCGTGTGAGCAGCTTCAAGCTCCTGGGTGTCCACATCTCCGAGGATCTCATCTGGACGACCAACTGCTCCAAGCTGGTCGAGAAGGCTCACCAGCGCCTCTTCTTCCTGAGGACTCTGAGGAAGAACCACCTGTCCTCAGACATCCTGGTGAACTTAACTGCACTACTGTAAATGCTGTATAGACCATCATTCTGTAAAATAAGATGATTATAATTCTACAACTGTTTACAACTGTTTATAACTTGTTTTAATATGTATATCCTGTCCATAGCCTGTACATACTTATAGCAGATTCATAACAGACCTTCATACCGTGTACATTGTAACATACCCATAATAGACCCATATTTTGTACCCTCATACCTATAACAGACCCATTTCTGTAATATATCTATATTATGGCTAAAGCACTTCTAGATGGATGCAAACTGCATTTCGTTGCCTTGTACTTGTGACATGTGCAATGGCAATAAAGTTGAATTCTATTCTATTCTATTCTCATTCCATGCTACAGAGGTAGCACCTCATTTAGGAATAAAGTCCTCGGCTTGTTTTGACTGGTCCTTCTGTTTGGAGCTACCTGGCTCTGCGTCATCTTCACTGGCCATGCTGGTATTCTCTGTGCCTGCATCCACGTGGTTACTATAACCGCCATTTATAGTTACTTCATGTTTTTATTTGAGGTAATTTGTTTGATGCATCTTCTGAAATTTGGTGTTTGAGAACAATGCATATCATTTCAGTTTATTTTGAAAAATCTCAACACGATCTTCAGCTTTATTGTGAAAGGTTTATGTGGAAAATAAAGAAGCGGAAACGACAACACATACAAACATTCGCTTGTCCAGCTGTAGTGTAACAAATAATAAATACATAAAAGAGAAATAGGGAACTTCAAGAAATGAATATAGCTGCTACAGTGACCATCAAACCACGGAAACATATTGCCGTAAACAGTTTATTTTGCAACACCACGAAACAAACGAAAGGGTATAATATGAAACGATAGATGTTTTCATATCCGATATATGTCGTTATATCGAACAGCCCTAACCCACTCCTTTATAAACACAGACAGATTGGTTGCAACATGTTGCCAATCTGCACCCACGAGGACAGCTCAGTTATAGTGCTACATTACAGCGAGGTTGCTGAGCACCTGTGTCTTTTTGCAGCTAACATCACTAAGTATGGAGGAACTTCTGAATTGCTCTTTCTAATCGACGAGGTTCTGGTTGGACTCTGAATGTCGCTGCTATTCTGTTGCTAACTGCTGCTTTTGTCTGGAGCTAAGTGGGTTAATAATACTCACCATTTCATCATCTACTAAATGTATTTGCTGAACTTTATGTAAAAGGGCATTTGGAGTGGTTCGCTTGTGAGATCTAGTGTTACTGTAAGTATCAGTGTCCTCGAGGGTATAATAATGTGTGCAGAAGTATTAATTAGATCCTCCAAGACTAGTAAAATATTTTTTATAAAACTGTGATGCTCGCCACGATGACGGTTCAGTGTTGCATTACAGAGAACACGCCAACGCTTCTCAGTCCTCCACGTCCACTCTAATTGTACATTTATATTTTAAGCATCTGGCTCCAGCCCCAAACTACTTCCAGTGAGCGCAACAATAAAACAAGCTCAATAAAATACTCAACCGCCAGCAGTTAACGTCCCCATAGCCCAATATTAATCACCACTAATGAATCATCTGCCTTTATTAACCACAATCAGAGCTCTGTGAAGATGGCAGAGGAGAGGAACACTGCTCCGTGGCTTATCAAACTTTGGCTGCCGCGACCAGTGTTCCCACTTTGAGCCGAGCAGCCTGGCTGGAGGTTTTGGCAGCAGAGAGCAGAGAAGCCAAAGGGCTGACTACAGCAGAGCAGCAGGGAATAAAATGCCAGAACTACTGTACCTTGTGGTGTGTCACTCTGCTCTACTGTAGGCTGTACAGCTTGTGCCACGTTGCACGTTTTTCCTTTGCTGTCCATGCACAAATGCCAAGTTAGGCGAGGGTTCAAAGAACAAGAGAAATAAAGAGAAATAAGGATTAAAAAATAATGGAAGATAAATAAATAAGTACAAAAATAAGTAAAGGAAGACGAGTGTGGTATGCAAATGATGATGTAGATGGATGTACAAGGAGCTTAATGTGCAAAATGAAGTTAGTGTGCAAAGTGTCTGACGTGCAAATGGCAGTTGAGGTAGGTCAGCTGTTCAGGAGTCTGACAGCAGGGGGGAAGAAGGAGCTGTTGAGTCGGGACGTTCTGGGTTTCACACTCCACACACACTCTGGAGGGCAGAAGTGTGAACAGTCCGTGTTGGGGGTGTGTGGGGTCTTTGAGGATGGAGGCGACGCTCCTCTGGACTCTGCGATGGTAGCTGCTCTGCAGAGAGCGCAGCTGTGTGGTGTTCAGTGTCCAGGTGAGGTCCTCGCTGATGTGGACGCCCAGGTACCTAAAGCTGCTCACCCTCTCCACCTCACACTCCTGGACAAACAGCGGCTGGTGAGGCCTCTTCTTCTTCCTCATGTCCACAATCATCTCCTTTGTTTTATCAGTGTTGAGGGTTGTTGTCCTCACACCGCGACACCAGACCGGCATTCTTAACATTTCCTATGTTTAGGCAGGAAGTCCATAAAGCACCAAGACTAATCACGTGCATTTGTTGGACACTAAGGTTCAGCCGGCTAAATCACCAGGTTGGCATCATCGCTTTCTTGCCAAATCTTGATCTTGGTTAAGGATCTTGTCAAAGCCAATGTGCATCTTATCCTGCTTTGCTAGTGCAGTGGCAAAAGTGTCGTGGAAAGTCTAAATAAATGCAAATTAAACATTTTGAATCGCTTATGAAAATCTACCAGGGTGAAGATTTTCCCAAACTCCATTCTTGCATTTACATGAGGATATGGAAAATTGAGATTTAATTCCCCAACTTCAAAGGTGCCTTTAGCTCCTTTTGTGATGTCACATTACACGCCATGTTATCATTTGCAGGTTTTTAATTGGCTAACATTTCTTCACAGTGTGCGTTATAGCGCCACCTGTCGCTCTGCCATGAACTTGAAATCACTTGAGATCATTTCTTGAGTTTTTGTGTTTCAAATGAAACTTGGAAAAATCCACATTTAAAAAAATACCCGTGTAAGTGTGGAAATAAGAAGCCTAAGAATCCCATTTGGCAGCAACAACTGCTGTCCTTGGATAACAGCAGGTCCTATAGCCAAGTGTGGCGTGCTGGAGTGAATGTGGTGCATGCATAAGTAGACACATTGTGTTTTTATGTGTATCTAATGATAAGAATGAGGCTGGATTTTTGCAATAGCTACATTTATGCTTTCAGGCTTTAGGCCTAGTTCACATTTGTGTTGCCTTTTACAGCGAGCATCAGCTGAGACAACACTGCACTCAGTCAGCAGCAACCCACAAACCAGCTGCTGCAATCAGCAACCGTGCAAGAGCTACGAGACGCAGCTCTCCCAAAGAAAAGATCGCTATCCAAGAAGATGGGCATAAAACAAAAGGTAAGACAGCTCCACAACAACCTCACACAAAAAGACGAGGTCCACGAAAAACCAACACCTCGGGTGAAAGCACACACTGACCTCGTCCACCGCGAGAAAAGAAGTAGAATGGAACGACGCCTGTGCTGCTCTTCAAGATAACGTCGCTCGTCAGGAGGAATCCTGCATAACCAAAGTCCAAAAGGAGGAGAAGGAGAGAAACATCCTCTCTGAGAATTTCTGGATGAAGGGAATCAGTGAGATGGAAAAGCAAGAGAGGCAGAAAAAGACACAAAACTCTTCATCAGCAGGATCCAACAGCTTCAGGTGCTCAGCCTGAGCTGATCGTTTGATTTCACGATATTGTTCTGTTGGATCCCAAAAGCGGTTTCAGAATGTTTCAAACTTTAATGCAGAATCCTTAGTGATTTCTTTTTTGTCAAACAGCTTGCACTTTAGAAAAGGAGGAGGAAGGAGAGGAGGAGAAGAAAGGGAGAGAAAGACTTGGGGGAGATGGAGGGAAGAGGAAAATGCAGAGGAGAGACAATGAAAGAGGGAGGAGGCACAGAGGAGCGTGGAGAAAGCAACTTTGATTCCTACCGTTTCCCTTCTCCACCTTCCTCCATCTGTCCCCTAACTCATCCCTCTCAGAAACTGCCTCTATCCTCCAGCACCAGCTCTCCCATTGCTCCACCACATCCAGAACACTGTGTGAAGGATTCAGGAGACAGCAAACCAGAATCCTACATCTCCTCCATTTTATCCCCATCACACCTTGATCCTTTACCCCCCCAACCCTTTTTCCTTACACAATACCCTTTACACTCCCTCCGTCCCTCCATTTTGCTTCACTGTTTCACTGTAAACAGTTATAAACAGCTGTAAATAACTCAATAAAATGTAATCGATTACATCTAAATCTAGTGTTTTACTACTAGCTTGTTTTAGAGTCAACAAATGAATATGGATGGATGAGGTCATATGAACAAAAAGTGTGTGTTCATCACTCATGTTAATATTTAAATGCATCTCAGCACTGATATTTACCGCATTCCCAGTTGAAAGTATAAAGACAGTTGAAAGATTACATGACTGCCCTGCTAATCTCTAATCATACTCACCAGATGACAAACATTTTGTTTTCAGATACAGTCTCTTTTCCATGAAATGTAACTAATATAACCACACTTCAAATAGTAAACTATCAAATCAAACTTGAATCTCTTAAGAGATAAAAACAGATTAAAGAGCTGAAGAGCCAAATAAATCCATGAGTGAACTGATTAATATCTTTCATTTTCATGCACATGGATATATCAGGTCAGATTTGCCTTGTTATACCACATAAGCCCAACATGTAAAGTCCATCTTCTACAGCTTAGAGCGGACTGTGCAAAAACCTTGGGCTGTCCCTCTTTTTTTCTATTTTGCAAAATGGGAAACAGGTGCAGAAATGTATTGAAATATGCACAAATCCACAGATTTGTGCAATTCTAACAAGCTTGAAAGTCAATATTCGGCTCCACACTTGGCTTGTCAAACTTTGTATCACAGCCTGGACTCTCTTAGGCTAGCTTTCTTTTTGTTTCTTTAAATCTTCTTTAAAGTCTTCAGGAAAAGTTCTTCAGACTTCCTGAGGGTCATTCAAAGCTCTTCTTTGGAGTTTGCTCCGTTTTCGGTCAACACGATCCCACACTGCATTAATAATATTGAGCTCCCGGCTCTGGGGAGACCAGTCCTTGACTGATTCTGTTCCTCTGTGTCTTTTTCTATCCAGGTATGATTTTTCTGCACGGGCAGTGTGTTTAGAGCCATTATCGTGCCACTGCCAATCACTCTTTCCTTAGTAAATCGACTTCCGTGGTGGATAGTACTTTCCTGCATTCATAATTGACAAAATTTCCAACACCACTCGCTGATATACAGCATCAAGCCATAACACAGCCTTCTCCGTATCTTAGTTTCCCTGTCAAGAAGTCATTCCTTAAGAATGGCTTCTTGAGTTACAAGAATAAGATTCAGAATAATAAATGATAAGCTAAGCCCAAATAATCTGGCAGTGAATGTCAGTGTTTGTGAGCGAGGCAGCAGTAACACCATCTGTAACCAATTTGGCTTCTCCACCATTACAGCAACATCATGAAAAATATTCAACCCCCACAATAACCTCAGTGTCAACTCTGACAACAGGTGGCATTGTAACAGCAGCACCATTCGCCTTCTCGGTCGGCAGTTATTCTCACTTGATTTGTAACATGGTCAGGCTTCTTCCCATAACTCCCCATACGCAAAAAATATTTCGAGAGGAAAATTAATTTAATGAGATAACAAACATAGATGGTAACGCTGCTAATTAAAAATAAAACATCGATATTGTGTGTATAACACGCACATGTAATTGTTCTTTTTGGATGATTTTGCACAGTTTAGGTTACATTTAAGGATTCTCTTTTATTTTTATTTTTATTTGTATTTAACACCGTACAGTTATTGCTACTATTTTATTTCATTTTCAAATTTTCTATAGCTACAGTATCACAACGATAGTTATTATTAATATCATTTTTGTTATTACTATCATTTTGTTTTGTCTCCTCCCACTCCCATTTTGCTCCACTGCTGCTAAATATTAGCTGGATGTTAGCAGCTAATAGGAAGTACCTACGCTTTGGTTTGTTTTGCTTAGGACTGGAAACAGTGCAGTCCAACTGCTGAAAGGTCCATTGGAAAAGTAACATTTTTAACTACCATCTAAAGTGCACTGCTTGGGTTCAGACCACTTCATTGGTTGATCCAATGATTGCCTAAGAAAGACAAATGATTAGCCAATTAGTGCCATCCAAGCTAAAACCCAGGAAGAGTAATAACTGAAATTACTGGTACCCCCTCAGGTACCACTGCTGGTACCTATGTCAAAAGCCTAGGTGACTTCCTTCTGGAGTTGATTTGACCTCTGACCTTGAGGTTGAGGTCACTATGTCAACTTATGTCAACTTGAAAGTTCTACATTGCTTTGTTCTGAAGTTATTGCATTTTCAAACCGATGTGTCCACATTGCCCGCCTAGCCGCCAGGGAAACAAGGATACACTATCAGGCTTTTACAGCTAAGGCGTAAAACGGAAGAACAATAAGTAGACAGAGGTGTAATATCAACATGGCAATCATAGAACCGCCTGTATGAGCAAAATATCTTAACTTAAAATTAAGTTGGATTTATCCTTGTATATGGGTCTCTAGAGGTTAGTTAAGACTAAGACTAAATCCTGTCCCATGTGGAAATGCTTTAGACTGGAGGCAACATTATCTCACAGCATACATTTCATTTATGAAATTAATCATAATCCAGACCGACTCTTTTAGGAGCCCATTCTTGTGATTCTTGGAACAGGGTCGATAAAACAACAAAAATGGCCTTGACATCGAACAAAAACGTTTGGTCAAGAGCCATTCGTTGATCATTGTGTGCAAGTTTTCCTAAAATGTAACCAGTACTACAGGAAGAGAAGCCATTCTTGCGAGCTAAAGAATGAAAAGTTTGCTAATATTTTCATTTTCGACCCAACTGCTCAGTACGTCACTAAAAACACCAAAGACGTGACTTGTGTGGAGTCCAAGCTTGTCACCATCATCAGCCCACAACAGCTGTACTGAAAGGTTTCATGAAGTAAAAGCAACATGAGGTCTACATGTTATTTAGAAACATTTATGCAAAAAACTAGTACAAGCAGATTAATAGCAACCGTCAGTTTTGCCCGAGTTCTAATTCGGTCACTTAGCTACAACTCCTGCTTGTTTAACGTGCATTTGCAGGGTGGAAAAACCTCACGGTGACGCTGTGAGAGCCAGAGATAAAAGAAAGCTCAAACGCACATGAAAACTGTGACCAAAGTGAAAAGATTAAACAGTTTTCCACTGTCACACAGATTTTCCTGCAAGGATAAAAATTAGTAAGCAAGCCGTTTTTAGTTTTTTCAAAGGCTAAATCGCATTAAAGCATTGATTTTATAGAGTCTCACTCATGCCGGGGGAGGGGGGTTGAAACACAGAGCCATGCTTAACAGCACTGAGAGATAAGAAGTGTGCAGGCTCACTGTGGCACAGTATATATTGGATGGCCCAGTGCCTCAAACGACTTCCCTTCGAGTGTCTTACCTGATCACTTTGGTGCCACCTTTATTGACCTGCATGTCCACCATACATCCCGAGTTAACGTAGGAAGCCAAGTTGATCTCTGAGAACTCTGCCTAGGAGTAACGAAGACAAGGCATGTCAAGATCATACAGCGACATGCACAAACATAGAGCATTTCACAGTCCCTTTGAATCAGTGTCTGCAAGCTGGAAGAAATATGGACACTGCGTTAGACTGCATTCAAATTTGACTTTATGTTGTTTGTGAAAAGTACCAAAAATCAACAAGATAGTGCTACAACACACTCTTTCACCTCCATTTTACATTTCTGCACTCTCATGGAAATGAGCAAAATACAGAGAGACAAAGTGAGCTGGTGAGAGAAGGCTAATTGAGTTATTCCCAGTCAGTGGCCTCCTGGACAGTGAGGGCCTTGTGAAAGGCCGTAGCCTGGCTACCTAATGACTCAGTCAAACTTCCAGAAATACTCAGAAGGAAAGGCGACAGTTGACTTCTGGGAATGGACTTTGTGCACGATTGGGAGGGATGATTCAAATGTCCTTGTACTGATTGTCACAACAGCCCATAAATCTATTCATGTTTACTGCTTTGGACCAAATTTCAGAGTAAGAGTAATTCTGTCAGATTGATAACCAAGTTACTGCAAAGGATTTCTCAAGGTTTCCTAAAGAAATGAGCAAAATAGTAAGAAACTTTGTTGCAGCTAGACAGCAATGAGGAAATAGGAAATTACTCCAGTGTGTGCCAGAATACCATAACATCATTAATGGGTGTGCGCATACTTCTGACTGCACCATTCAGTGATGCTGGTCAGAGGTACATCAGACCTTCCTTTCCCCAAACAAGCTCCAACCATTAGAGAATGATCTCAGCACACACGCAGGCAAAGAAAAGCTCATAAAGAAACTCTTTGTAGACCAGAACTTACACAAAACCCAGGCAAACCTGCTAAAATGGGAAAACAACAACAAATGTGCCTTTTGGATTTGTGCGTGGAGGTCACGTTCAGCATCATGCTCAGGTTTAGAAATCAATGAGGTCCAAATTTGTTTTTGCTAATATCTTATGTTTAAGGTGAAGCACGTCTAATAACCAACAGAAAAGGCTACACTTCAGAGGAGACGGGCTCCTAGAGTTGCAAATAATCAAAACCAGAAATTTTGAAAGCTGTAAAAAACTATATTTTATCATCTTCCTTCTTTTGTGGGAGTAAAAAGAAATATGAGCTATATTATAGCATAATACTGAAAGTAAATACTGAAATTAAAACTGCACAAAGGAAAAAGTTCCTTACTCAGTGGCTCTGGCCCTACTGTGCCTCTGATTCGCCCATCGCTCCTAAATCAACCTATTATCCTTCCTTGTGGGTGATTTATCAACCTAACCTTCTCAATACATCCCAGTAAGAGGGACTGTAGGACAGGCAAGGACTTCATAAAACTTTCAAATTAAAAGTCATGTGGCAAATGAACACTGATTTGTCTCAGTTTTATTGTCTTGTTTTGGAAGAGAAATTACCGAGGTCCAGACCTTGGTGACCTAATATCTGTGGTGGGGTCACAATTTGGCATAAACAACATGAAAGCATGCCTTGTTTGCTCAGTCAACAGCTCAGGCTGCTGCTGGTGTAATGGTGTGGGAAATATTTTCTTGGCACACTTTGGGCCTCTTCCTACCAAGTCGGAATCGTTTCAATGCCGCTGCTTATCTCAGTATTTTTGCTAATCATGCCATTCCCTCTATGACCACAGTATATCCATCTTCTGACTGCTGCTTAAAGCAGGACAATGCACCAGGTCATGATGCTCAGAACATCTCAAAGTGGTTTTATGAACACGACAAAGAGTTCAAAATAATAATTGTACTCAAATAACCATCACAGTCATCAGATCTCAATCCAATAGAGCAACCGTGAGTGGAACAGTAGATTTGAATCATGGGTGTGCAACAACTGCGTGATGGTATCATGTCCATACGGAGCAGCATCTCTGAAGGATGTTTCCAGCATCTTATTGAATCTCTGCCAAGACAAAAGTGGATCCAACCCAGTTTCTACTAAAGTTACTGCTGAGTGTATATCTACCTCTAACCATTAGACGAATGGTTATGAAGTTATGCTTAGACCTCTACTGTCAACTGTGGCATTCACCCATATGGCAAACTCCAGGACTTAAAATTCAACCACAAATTGTGGTTCAGCTCCACTTGGGCCTCATGTTCTCCCCAAGAATTCCCATATCCTCTAATTAAACAGTAAATGGACTAGTTCTTATGTAGTTTTTCTACTCTACGTGATCACTCGAAGCAAAGCACTCTGAGTGCACGACATGCTTCATTCATCCAATTCTCCGATGAATGCCTCAGAGAGGATCTTGAGGTATTGCCATTCAGTAGCTCACCCAAAGACACTTTGGCAAACAAACTGGAACAGCCAGAGACCAAAACACCAAACTTCCAGTACGTAGATAACTTTCTCTACCTCCTGAGCAAGTTTGTCAAAAAAATAAATTTCTGTTCTTTGCTAGCCAACATTAATACCTCTTTGTGTCGTGAATTACTCATGCTAACTAGGATTAGCTAAAAATTCTCCAGCTGTACCTTCTTGTACAAATACATCATATCCACTTAAAAAACACAACGCATGTTTACAGTCATTGGTGCCCCTACAGCTACTGTAGTCAGTTATAACGAGTTGAATTGCATTATACAGCAGAAACAATATGTCTGCGTAATATAACCAAAGCTACACCCTAAATATGCAGCTCCAGCCTGTTTGTCAGACCTCATTCCTCACTCTGAACATGCTCTCTGCTTTCCCTCAGAGGAGAGTCTGTCAAGCTGTGTCACTGTAAACTTCCATCTGCCGCAGGTACAGAACGCCCCTGGAGGGACACTAAACAGCAGTCGGTTGACCTCAGACACGAAACGCTGCCGTTTGGTAGTCGTCACATCAGTTTCAAGTATGAGACATGACACTCACGTAGTGGTTTAAATGGGCCCTAAACAAGTAGCCTGCTCTCTGTGGAAAAGCAAAAAGTTAATCTGAAGTGACGTGGTCGACTCTCGAGCGCCACATTTCACAGGAAACACGGCTGCATTTCCTGGTGTGCTAATCCCAAGCCAGCTGTGGCTTGGCTGTGGCTCGGTGAGCAAAAATGAAATAATAACCAAGCGACCATTTCATAACCATTTCACAAAAGTGTCAGACGGAGAGCCAAGCGTTTGTTTGGTTCTCAGCTCTGCTTTAACTGCTGCATGGCTACGCCACGAGGATGAGATACTGAAAACACTGCTTTTGGCTGGAGAGCCGGACCCAAAAAGCATACCTAATGCACACCTAATGGGCTACATCTGAAGCCTCTGTCGGTGCGCCCCAGGGTGGCTGTGGCTACAATGTAGCTGCCATCACCAGTGTGTGAATGTGTGTGTGAATGGGTGGATGACTGGTTGTGTAAAGCGCTTTGGGGTCCTTAGGGACTAGTAAAGCACTATACAAATACAGGCTATTTACCATTTGAAGATACTATTATTATTATTATTATGGAAAAAAAATTCTCCTTATTTTTACAATTCAAATGTTTCCCAAGGACACTCATGGGGTGAAAAACACCTTCCCACAGTGATATCTGGCCTTTGGAATAAATCCCAGCACACATGTACAGCACATGGCTAATGACATATGGCATTCAGCTAATCAAATACGTTTATGACTCGAGGGCTGACGGTTTAAATCATGGACTTGTTAGATGCAAGAAACCCTTTTGCAGCTGGTCTGACAGATCTGCATTAAGGTATGTCACAGTTCACAGCTTGGAGAAAGTTGTAGTTAACTGCAAGAATGGTCAGCAAACCATTTTTTACTTTATTCACAGTGTCACTGGTAGACTGCTTTTATTCTACCAGTGTAGAACTCTTACAAAATCCCAAATTCATTACACATTACAGAAACACAATTGGGCATTTAGCAGCTAAGACATTTCCCCTTAGGTGTTGGCAGACAACAGTACAGATAAAAAAAAGAGTCAATCTCAGATTTAGTTTACAATTCTAACAAGCTTGATCACACACTGCTTACATAATGTTAAGGTTCGGGCTCTGGGGAGGCCAGCCCATGACTGATAGTGTCCCATTATGTCTTTTTCTATCCGGGTTTGCTTTTACTGGACTGGAACTAGATTTAGAATCACCGTCAGACCGAAACATGACGCTATTACCAATCAGTTGCTTTCCAGAGCAGTATTTTCCTGCATTCATTCTTCCATCACTTTTGATAAGATCATCACTGGATGAATTCAGCCAAAAACCACGACAGCCTCCACTGTGTTTTGATGGTTATACCTTTCTTTTACATATTAAAGCTGATTTTAACCAAAAAAAAATGTAAAATGTGGATTCATCACTCATTTTCAGTCCAGTATTTGTGTAATTTAATAAGCAAATAAGCTTGCATTGCTAGTTAAGCAAATTGGTATCTGGACATCCTCAAGCTGTGTTTTTCATCTGAGGCGTTGCCAAGCTTTATTGAGACTCACACGGGCTTTCATCTACATAAAAAGGACTATTATCAGGATAGGATAGCTCTGTGGCCCATGTAAACCTTGTATGGGGGAGTAAACTTCCTTTAAAAAGAATTTGCTGAGTAACAAAACTGCTCAGGTTTTTTTGGGTGGGGGTGGAGGGGCAAGAGCGAGAGGGAGGGAAAAAAAGAAACACCCACCTCTTTTTATTTATTGTTTTGCACTCTCAGAGGAAGAGCAGGGGGCGAATAAATACCATAATCTTATTTCAGGGACAACGAGGCGCCACTCTTGCTCACTGTGCCTGAAGGACATGTATTTGGCTCTGGTGCTTTTCTCAGCTCCCCTCTTACTGATACCCATTCCCAAAAGAAACATCTGTGTGCTTTGCAGCACATGCCGTGCCAAGAAAGGCTCCTAAATGCACAACACACCCAAATGCACACTGACTGCGTGACACTCCCATGCACATGTACGCACTAATGCACCGTGCTGCTTCTAAACAAATCCCATCCCAAACACCAGGGCCTACAGTGGCTTGTGTGGCGACCTGATAAAACCAGAGAGTGGGCAACATTTTGGCAAGCTTCAAGAATTACACACCATCTCCAATTGGCTGGTTACATTTAAAAGGAGTGCTAACAGCCAGTGTCACTGGGTAGTAATGGATAAAGAAGCTGGTACAGGGCACAGGCCCAGAAGCCAGGGCAGGAGGCTTTTCACAGTGCCATGGTTACCATCACGGTACCACATTCAGACACTTGTCTTGGAACAGCTCTTGCCCTGGGAAAGGAAAACAGGAAGTGATACACAGGACAACTGCCTCCAGAACTGATTCTTCTCATCTGTTGACCTGCATCCAGGCTGAATTAAGAATGGTGTGCAGTCAAACTGCTATAGCAGAAACACAGTTTGGGAGAAAGTTGATTTACGATTAAGTTTAACTATGGCTCAAAGCTGAGATCAACAAATCTTGCTTACTTAAGCTTGTTTGAATTTCTGCACTTTCAGTTTCATTGTCATTCCCTCTACTCACAGCTACTTTCATCACAGTCATCCAAACTTGTGATCTTTTCTTCTTTTTAGCACACAGCTAACGTCTAACTGGCCTTTGAATCACATACAGCCTCTTTCTGACTGATAAAGTCTCATACCAGGCAAACACTGCTGTGGTGAAAGGCAACAAGGAGTATTTATTTGTGCGCTCTGTCAACTTTGCCAAGTTACATTAACCCATGGATACTGTTTACAGTAAACACCATCTGACAGCAGCTCATCTGGAATCTTTGTTGGTATTTTTAGATCCGGACTAAGGAAGGTTATTAACTTTCACGTGGGTAAAGGTGCCTTTTGCTTGGTCCTGAATCAAAAACAACTTAAACGGACCAGCCACGTTACACCTAAATCTTTGATTTGCAAAAATGTCCAGAACGACAATTTTTTTTTTTCTTGAAGGTGAAAACATTTGATAATTTTTTACATAAAATATTTCATGATTTCCAGTTTTGACTGAAGGAGCAAACCAGAGATTAGTTGAAGTATTAAAGCTGAAATTGTCTGAATTTATTTGAAGTGTAACACATGCAATGGAAATTTTGGGTCTTTAAGTTCGCAAGTCTCCAGGACAAACTGAACTGTCATCTTAAGCGTAAGCGGTGAAGTCTCAGTAACTGTCACGGTACTGGGTCATGGACCCAATGCTTTGTGTTTATTGGTGAACTGATAGTTCTGATTATCATTAGGATTTATGGTTCTCTGGTTATGGTACATCGTCAGTCCCTGGATTGTGATTTCTGTTTTTTATCATCTCTGTGCTTCAGGTTCCTATGTTTCCACATCTTAGTGTCTAGTCTGCATCTTAGTACTTTGTCTGAGTTTCCTTTTTTACTTTGGTAGTCCTGGTCTCATGTTTATGGTTTCAGTTCTGCTTCCCAGCATCTCGTCATGAGTGCATTATCCCAACTGTGTTTCCCTCTTGTCTCCCATTCCCTGATTATGCCAGCATGTATTTAAGCCCTGTGTTTTTCCCACGTGTCCTCCGTGTTAGCTGTGTGTTGCTCAGTCGTCATGTTTTGTCAGGTTATGTCATGAACTCCCAGTTGAGATCATCCTTCCCAGTTTGGATTTTGGTTTTGTTTCTAGTGCTCATGTATTGTGTTTCTAAATTCGTTTTCTGCCAGTGAATAAAAACTGCCTCTCACTACCCCCAGCTCCAATTGTGTGATTTCTTTTCACCTCAAAATAGATGTTTTTCTGCTCCAAACTGCTTATTTTATTGCTTTACATCTCTGGTTTCAATGGGGGAAAACCTTGACAAACTGACACCTAGTTTAAAAACAACTCTAAATAGAAAACGTTACATAAATATAGCAGTTTTATTAATCCCACATTATCTGGCATGTGATGCGCTGTTTTTGTTATTTGAGGTCGAGCTGTTCAGTTTTACGCTGCAATCAGAACAAAACTGCGTGACTTGACTCAGCACATGGGGAACACGCAGTAGTTGCGGGGCAGATACTTTGTTTAATGTTTTCGTCGTTCTCGATAAGCTCGGCTGAATCCCATGCTGATGCAATTGAGAAGCCTGAAGTACAGTGGACTATTCATATGCACCACAGAGAGGTATTTGTTGCTAATAGCTACCACCTTGTGCAACAGTGAAATAATCCACTGAGGCACTGACGGCTGAAATTCACGACAGATGCTAAGTGCAACGGAGCAACAGAAGGCAGCAAGTTACACACCAAACCATCCGTCTTCTGAAAGCTCTCCTCACATGCCCTATGTCATGGGCAAGTACGAGCCAAAAAATGGTACGGATAACATACAGCCAACTGCCTGTGAGCTGCCATGACTGCAGCGGAAAGGAGCGTGGACGGCGCTGAGGTCATATGCCTGCCCAGCAGATGTTGCCCCGCGCGACCCAAACCACACATGAGCCGGCAACCCTACAGAAGTGCCTCTTGTTCTTTTGCAAACAACAGACCTCTTCAGTTCTGTTTAATCTGTCCAATTGTGTAAATTACAGTGTTTATGAGTTGTGGGTAGTAAACAGGCAGTTTGTCTGCCAGCCTGTTGTTGGGTGTCATTACGTCTGTGATCAACATTGATTGTAGCTGTTGAACTTTACAAAAATCTTGCAGCAGACTGTCAGAATTTTCTAAATATCTAAAAGTGAAACAGGCACGGTAAAAAACTGCCAGTGCACGAGAAACTAAATGAGAAGGTCTTGAACTTGGCACTGCCACAAGGCTGCAACACATCCAAGACCCTTCAGACACATACAAAAGGCATTGTAGGAGATGGATATCCCACAAGCTCCAGAGATCTGTGGAATGTACCACTCGTCTGAATGAACACAGCTCTTGAGTCTAAATGTAAAACAGCAGGCAAGTGTTCAAATAACAAATTGACTGAGTCAGTGGGTCGAATAATCTACAGCCACCTACTGCGAGATAAAACTCCTCAAGTTAACATCTATGAAGGATATAATACAGACGCAGGTCAGAAGACGGGGTTATGTTAGGGATATAATTGATTTCTGATGTTTCCCTGTTTGGGCCTTGCTTGGTTAGACAGGACCACAGTGAGGCAGAAATATCTGGGAAATCTGTAGATATGTAGCCTTTGTCATAACTGGTTTTACCCTTTTAGTATTTAGCAAATTTCATTAATGTTCAGCGGGGGGTTGCAAAGGAAATGGTTTGTAGTGAGTTGTACGTGAGGCCGAACACTAAGGATGTGCAACAGGTTAGAGTGATTAAAGATTGGGAGGGAAACGCAGGGAACTGTGCTCTCCCCTTTTCTCTTCATCATCTATGGAGCCGACTTCAAGTACATCAAAGAAACTCGTCTCCTGCAGAAATTCTCTGATGACACAGCCATTACTGGAAGTGAGGAGATGGGATAGGAAGAGGCGTACAGAGGATTGACTGATCGGTGTGTGAGGTGGTGTGAGGTGAACCACCTGCAGCTAAATGTGGCCAAAACAAAGGAGCTGGTGGAGGACTTTGGCAGGAACAGATCCCGACCCTCCCCCATCTGCATTGGTGGGACTGATATTGAAATATTCACAATATAAAATTTGGGGCGATCGTGGCTCAAGAGTTGGCAGTTCGTCTTGTTATCGTAAGGTTGCCGGTTCGAGCCCGGCTCCGACAGTCTCGGTCGTTGTGTCCTTGGGCGAGACACTTCCCGTTGCCTACTGGTGGTGGTCAGAGGGCCCGGTGGCGCCAGTGTCTGGCAGCCTCGCCTCTGTCAGTGCGCCCCAGGGTGGCTGTGGCTACAATGTAGCTGCCATCACCAGTGTGTGAATGTGTGTGTGAATGGGTGGATGTAGTGTAAAGTGCTTTGGGGTCCATAGGGACTAAGTAAAGCGCTATACAAATACAGGCCGTTTACCATTTACATAAGTATCAACTGGACCACAGGCTGCAGTGGTCTGCTAACACCGACGCTGCCTACAAAAAGGGTCTGAGCTGGACTTACTTTCTACAAAAGCTCAGATACTTCAATGTATGCAGCTGGCTGCTCTAAATGTTTTATCAGTCTCTTGTTGCGAGCACCATCTTCTTTTCTGCGGCGTGCAGGGGGCGAAGCATCAAGCAAAGGACGCAAACAAACTGAACAAACTCATCAGAAAGGCCGGGTCTGTTGAGGCAGGGTACACCCTGGAAAGGTCGCCAGTCTGTCGCAGGGCTAACACACAGAGACAGACAACCATTCACACTCACATTCACTCCTATGGGCAATTTGGATTAATCAGTTAACCTATCCCCACAAACTGCATGTCTTTAGACGGTGGGAGGAAGCCGGAGTACCCGGAGGGAACCCACGCAAACACGGGGAAAATGCAAACTCCTCACAGAAAGACCCCGGCCTGATGGTGGAATTGAACTCAGGACCTTCTTGCTGTGCGGCAACAGTGCTAACCACGGTGCCACTGTGCTGCCTAACTGCTTCAATGAAAGAAAGAAATCTACAACTCCCAGCCCGATGACTGCCGAGTGCAGTGAAGAAGTTACACAGAAACAGGCTCTCTGCAGTCAGGGCTGTTTGTGTGTTTGTAATCCAGAAGGTATGCTGACTTACAGTTACCCTCAACCCCAACAGAATCAAGAAATACTACTGAACAAGCTGCATGTAATGATTTTGTGAGAAAGCAATGGGTTCAAGCTTGTTTTATGAGTCACTTAGGAGCACAAATAAGCCACCAGCAGCACTCCCACAAGCATCTGTTTAGTGGTTAAAAAAAGAAAAATGGGATTAGCCAGTGTACACGGGGCTGTGAGCATCAACTAAACTGAAGTTCGAAGTGAGTCGTGTAAATAAGAGGCAGCACACTTTAATGAGAGATCACATCTGAGAATCAAAGCCAGTCTCTCCTGGTTCTCTTTCGGACAAGTTCGGACTGGCATCCGGCCTCCTTTAGTGCACCATCACACGCTGTGGTGAGTGTGTGCTCTGTGAGTCTAAAGATGGTACCTTATATGGCAGCAAGCAAGTCAGAGAAGAGTTATGAAGGTTTGGCATTGCTTTAGAAAGCTTAACCAGCATGAACATGATGCATGGCAACTAGCAAACTAAATGTCCATCCATGTAAGGCATGCAGTTTGTAATTACATTATAACAGAGAAAAAACAGCTCAGGGAGCACCTAAACGGCCTTCATGTTGAGCTATCTTTCAACTCTGGTGAAAAGACAAAGAGGCTATTTTCAGTACTGGGCAAAAATCTTGAGCCACCCTTGATTTCTTTATGTTTTGCTTCTGAAAAGCCACACTGTCTTGTAATTTTTCAATGCAGTCTTGAGCAGCCGCTCTTACTTTGAACATTGGCCCCCTTTTTTACCAGTGCTGTGTCTATACAAAGCAGACAAATTAGCAAAGAGCTCATTTAAATTGTATCTTTAGGCACTTTGTCACTAGCAGCCCGTCACACCATTTATTCCCATTTCTTTAGTTGTAAAAGTGCCAAAGATAACACAGTTTGACAGGCATAAAAAAGTATTTTTGCACCAACAAAGTGATTCCCAAAGAGCTATTAGCTAAATACTTGACATATCTTGGCATGGTGTACATTTTGTTAAAGAAAATTGAGGAAACTGAACAAGCGGAGGACAAAAAAGGAAGTGGCAGGCCCCAAAAACTAAATCTGAAGCAACTGAATATCATCTAAATGTCATGTTCTTCAAAAATGACAAAAAAAAAAAAATACAACAAAGACTTAAGAGATGCATCTGGCCCTTCAGTCGATCACAGAGGAGGCTCTGTCATGGTGTGGAACTGCATTTCAGCTCCCAAACTGTCACACTGGATGGAAATATGAAGGCAGAAAAGTGCAGTTAGATTTTTCTTATCTGCCAAGTAATATAATCTGGAAAGTGTTTGACTGGCAACAGCAATTATCCCAAACACACTCCCAGTGCAGTGTGTAAAAACATTCCTGAAAAACACACAGTGGAAACCTATCAGACATTGATTGGCCTCCCCAAAGCCCAAAGTCACTCAAGAAAGGACATTTATATAAGAAGCCAACAACAGTGGAATTCAAGAGAGCAGAAGCCAGTGCAGTGGGACTCTCTGCTTTTATTGTTGTTCCCTAAAATGGTTCATCACAGCATGTCGCAAAGTTTTCACACAGAGATCGTGTTCCCATCATTCTGAGGCTCCAAACAGCCGATGAAGAATCTGGCTGCTGAAGGCAATTAGCAACCGACTTGTATTTGTCAGTGCAGGGGGCTTCTGGGAAAGAGGGTCGAACAAAATCCAAGTAGGTCAGTTCAAGCTATAGCTGAGCTATGTGGGGGGTGGAGGGGTGCTCATACGTCGCTTCACCCTCACTATTCTCTTAAGGGAGCTTATTATTAAATCAGCTGCATTTTTATTGGAGTTCAATAATTATGAGGCCGCAAGATTCAAAAAAAGAAAAATCAATTTTCAAAAGAAAGTGTTGATTCATTCCAGCTCCCACGCCGTCCTGGAAGGAGGATGTGACCACAACAGTTGAGAGTAAAGCAAACAGGCTATAAAATCAGCGTTCCAGCTTTCTGCGGTTTCTTTCCCTTCTCACATAAAAACACACCACTCCATTTCAAAGACAGCTTCAGTCTCAACAATGGCTTGCACATGTCAAACTGAACAGCTTTTTTAAGGTAAATTAGATGGTATCTACACACTGTAAATACCGTATGTCTAGACATATAAGCGGTAATTTCATAACTGTGCTGAATTAACGTACGCTTTCTTCCTTACAGGAATAATTGAATATGGTGACACATGAGTGGAAGCGTTAGGAGGTTTTTTCCCCTAAACAACTAAAGCATTCACTTAAATGTTATACGCTGTTAATTTAAAAAAAACAAAACTCTTATCATTTAGATTTCAAGACTGAGAAGAAATTTTAAGTGTCCATTAAAACAAAGAACAACTTCATTAACTTAAATTAGCCGTTAAGCTAGCGGTGCAGTTTTAGCTTGAAGAAAACATGAAAAGTAAGACCTCAAACCCTCATGTTCGAAAGAAAAATACAATAAAGGCTTCATTTTATAATACTGGACTTATTTTTCTACGAAGGTTTGAACTTTGCGAGTGTTTAAAGAGAGAAACGTGTGAAAATGTTCATGTCTGTCTGAGAAAAGTGCATAAAGTGTGTAGTGTTTTTTATTTTACAGCCTTAAAATATCTATAATAACTGTAAAATAATTAAGCTGACTACTTCGCGGATTTCGTCTGTTGCAGGTTATTTTTGGAACGTAACTCCTGCGATAAACAAGGGACCACTGCACACATGTCCCAAACTGATGATTTACAAAAACTTTAAATGGAAGACGACATGTAGCTCGTCAGGACTGCCATAATCTGTCAACATTTATTACATTCTTATTAAATGGACAATAACCTTGGTGTGCATTATTCATTATTATACAGTTTTGGTTTTGAAGTTTTGAACAGATAAAAAAACCAAACATTTTGTAAATCATTTCATATCATTTATTACAAATATTTTAGTGACATGTTGCTGCGCAATCAGTACCAAGATGTTAAGAGGCAAAATATTTATGTTTAAAGGATCAATGAGTACATAACACAATAGCTATCAATGATGACTTTAAAATAATGAATAGGCAGAATAGCGTTATTAAATACACTGTACCTGCTCGACGCGGATCTCGTACTCCCCGTTCAGCTTTTTCCCTCGGAAATACTTGGCCCTAGATGAAATAAAAGAGAGAATTTGTAAAAGAAATGATAATAGATTTGCTTTTGATCCATATCAGATGATTTCTTTTGTTTGCATTATGCACATTTGGCATTTCTACAGTGGAATTCTGATTTCAGCCGATACTCAGAGGGTATAAATCACTATTCCAACACAAAATGATTTGTTACTATAGGTCATATGCACTGATTCCTCTCCTGCAGAATAATGTACGTGCACTAAACACTCCTAACAGTGAAAACAACCTTAAAATATCTTTGTTTATTTGATAGAAAGAGGGCTGAAATTTCAACAGACCTTCCAAAATACCTTGCAAGTAGGCAAAATAATGACTCACATTTTCCATGATTACAGAATCTGACCTTGCGGGGCTTCAAGTAAACACAATCCCTTGGCTAAGGGTGAAAAAAAAAGTGCTTTTAATAAAGGCAGCACAATGAATGAGTAGCTGCGTGTTGCTTTTTCTCATGTGTTTGTGGCAGCAGTTTGTAGAGCAGGTGAAACTGCACTGCGGTTGCTACATATTGAGCACTTACTCACTAAACTAAGTTTAGAAGTCACGTGACAGTCACACGGGAAAAAAACAGGAATCATCTTGTCCTGATGTGCAGCCGTTTCCTTCAGGTCTGGCACAATTAAGTTCCAGTTACCAGAAGAGTTATCTTACATCCCATCAGACTTTGTCCTATCAGACTTGCAGAGGCTTCTGTGGCACGTGGCTTCTGTGAGCTATTTCAAGATGTTTGTATACAGAAAAGTGAAACGTGAACTTTTTCTCTTTGGTTAATTTGAATGTACAATGCACGGCTAAACCGGTAAAAAAAAAAACAGTTTAAAAAAAAAAGCCTAAAAAAGGACACAGAGCAGCTACAATTAGGCCCATATACATTTGGACAGAGACAACGTTTTTCTCATTTTGGTTCTGTACATGACCACAAAGAATTTTAAATGAAACAACTAAGATGCCGTTGACTTCCAGCTTTAATCCAGTGGGTTAAACAAAAGATAAACATGTGAGGAACTAAAACATTTTTCAACACAATCCCTTTATTTCAGGGGCCCGAAAGTAATAACTGAAAATAAAATGTTCGTTTCTACTACTTGGTTGAAAACTCTTTGCCGGCAATGACAGCCTGAAGTCTTGAACTCACGGACATCACCAGACACTGGCTTTCCTTCTTTTTAATGCTCGAGCAGGCTTTGACTGCAGCGGCGTTCAGTTGCTGTTTGTTTGCCTTTCTGTCTGAAGTTTAGACTTCAACAAGTGAAATGCATGCTGGGTCGAGATCAGGTGACTTTCTTGGAATATTCCACTGCTTTGCTTTAATAAACTGCTGGGTTGCTTTGGCTGTATGTCTAGGATCACTGTCCTTCTGTATTATGAGACACTCCCCAATCAATTTGCTGCATTTAGCTGGATTTGAGCAGACAGTCTGTCTCCAAACGCTTCAGAGTTCATTCGGCTGCTTCTGTCTTGTGTCACATCATCAGTAAACACTCGTGTCCCAGTGCCACTGGCAGCCATGCACGCCCAAACCATCACACTACCTCTGGTATGTTTTACAAATGATGTGGTATCCTTTGGATCATGAGCTGCCTTCTCCAAACTTTTACTTGCCATCATTCTGACAGAGGTCTTGCTTTCATCTGTCCAAAGAATGTTTTTGCAGCACTGTGCTGGCTTTTTTCTGTTCTTGAGGCTTATGAGTGCCTTCCAGTGAACCCTCTGTATTTACTTTCATGCAGTCTTCTTTTTATTGTAGATTTGGATATCAATACGCAGACTCCTGGAGAGTGTTGTTCACTTGGTTGGCCGTTCTGAGGGGGTTTATCTGCTTTGATCATCCGCTGCTGTTTTCTTCTGTGGACATCCAGGTCTTTTTGCACCGAGTTCACCAGCACTTCCCTTGATTCTCAGGATTTACCAAAGTGTAGATTTTGCCAATCCGGCTATTCTAGCCATTTCTTGGATGGTTTTTTTTCTCTTTTTGCAGGTTAAGGACGACTTATTTCACCTGCATGGAGACCTCCTTCAACTGCATGTTTTTCACAACAAAAATCTTCACACCTCAAATCAACTCCAGACCTTTTATCTGTTTAATTGATAATAGCATATAATAACAAAGGAACACCTACCCATGAAATAGCCTTTGAGTCAGTTGATCCAATTACATTTGGTCCCTTTAAAAAGAGGGTGGCACATGTTCAGGATCTGAAACTCCCAAACCTTTGATCCAATTTGAATCTGGAGACCCGCAAATGAAAGCTAAGTGTCTACACATTATGTCCATGTCAATTATAAAACTGTAATTGGAATATGTTTCCATCCATCCGGCTGTTTCAGTCTATTCATTTGGTGGAATGGTGGACTGACCCAACACCTGCCACAGTGTCAACAACATCATGCTCTAGTTTTATTGTATACTGAGACTTTCATAGTATCAACTTATCTATGACTACATTAATGTGAATAAAAATACGTCCAGTTTGTCTTGCATACATAATTGCCCAGTGCATGTTGGGTAATGATATATGGCGAATATAACTGAAGAGGGGGTTTCTCGCAATCATTTGCAACAACCTTACAGTTATTAAAGTATTTAACGATACACAACTCAAAATAAGAGCACCATTATCTGATATAAGTCCGCTCTCCTTTCTTAAGCGTAGATCTTTGGTTATTGTTTTTGTTTTATAGCCGCAGGTGACGCTGCTGAACTCTCAGACGTGGGACAGTGAACAATCTGTCAAAGGCTCCGGGCTGGACCCTTGAGGAGCTGAGGATCTGGGCTACATGCTACAGGCCTTCTGTTACTGGGACGGGCTTTCCAACCTCCTCAGACTGAAACACATTTCCCTTTTTGCAACATTTTTTTTTTCTCTTCCACCAAACAGAAAGCCTCTTTCCTCTTCTGCCTGTCCGCCTTCTTTTGTTTTTCATCTGCCCACATGTGTCCTTTTAGCTCCATTCATTAATGTTCATTACAGTCACTGAGGAGGATCTTTTTTCCTAACATCTCCCAGCTGTTGGGCTTGATAGTTTTGGGTCCCAAGCCGTCTCATTCTCTGTAATTGTGGAAGCTGGGATTCTTCATGACTGACCTACATACTAGACAGGCAATGCCCCCTGGCAGTCAGGACCACCGCTGCCTCAGAGCGGGAGGCAGGCTGAATGGCCCAAACAAAAACAAAAAAAGCCCGGTATATGTTTAAGGTATTGCAAAACATTTAATAATAATAATAATAATAATAATAATAATAATATTAATGGATTGCATTTATATAGCGCTTTTCAGGGCCCTCAAAGCGCTGTACAATTCCACTATTCATTCACTGGTTTAATTTACATCAATTTCATTTACAGACCACTGGGCTCTGTGGTTTGAATGAGTGTTTTAGATGTGATCACATGTAGAAGCGCTGCACAGAGGCCTGGGCTTTCCATCCCTCGGTCGTGCGTACGCCCACTACATAAACACCACGAGGCTTAACGACTTCTTTCATTTTTGTAACCATGAGAATAAGTTACTTCTTTTTGTGTACCACTCATAGAAGGTGTATGAGTCATGCATGTGTTATCGCTGCTTTTATTAGGAGGAACTCCATCAGAGCTGATGATGTGCTAATACCGCTCTGTTTTTAAAGGAGATTTTCCTATAGTGGCCTCATATTTTTACAAGCAGATAAAAATTTAAAATGTGCTGGTTTAGCTCGTTTAAAAAAAAAAAAAAAAAAAAAAAAGGATTATAGCTGGTGTTGTTTTCACCATTTGATTGTGCGCATGTGTGCGGCGAGGGCAAACATGGGCCACTGGAGACATCCGCTGTAGGAGGGACTCCCACAAAGGCGCAATAGGGATGCATAACAAGGCCATCACAATATCTTAAGCTTTAAACCTGCAAATAGTGATTTCTTTAGCCACTTGGAGACAGCAGAATATAGATGTCAGTAGCGTCACATCTGCTGTAACACTATGTCCAAGGCAGCTATGTGAACTTTTTTAGAAGTAAAAATAAAAATGGAACTATAAAGAGTTATCTGGATTAGAAAAAGCCTGCCAAGATCAGATTGTGCCTCTCTGCACACAGAAAGAACATCCGCTGTGATCAGCACTATCAAGTATCAAACAGGTGAATGATCAGAGAGCAAAGGCCACACCCATCCTAGTGGGCACAGATGATCAGCCATGTGTGCTTCAACAGAAATGTCAGTCTAGGAACAATGACTTTAAATTAAAGTAGCATTCTTCATTCAGACATAGGTTACATATATGTTCGTGTTCTTCACAGTTCATTCAGAAGTTGAGGGAACGAGTTTTCTTTGTGGCTATTTTTTGAAAGTTACTTTGATGATTTGAAAGGCCACCTTGTGGGAAATGCACCCATACAAACTTATTAAACTGCAGCTGAAAGACTGTGACCTCTCTGAAGTGAAGTACATGGTTTCATTTGATGATAGCGCCTCATACAACTGTTTTGCTGTGTCTGGGAAATTTATTCTAAGTAATTCTTGGAGGAAATGAGTTTCCTTCGAAAGATGGCTGGGCTCTCTTGGAGGTAGGGTGACGAGCTCAGTTATTCCAGAATGACTCTGAGCCGCTGGTCTTCCACCACGAGCCAGTTCAGGTGGTTCGGGCATCTGACTAGTACGCCTCCTGGAAGCTTCCTAGGTGAGGTATTTTGGACATATCCTACTGGGAGGAGGCCCCGGACTCCCCGGAGAGAATATATCTCTCAGCTGGCCTGGAATTGACTCTGTGTCCCCCGGGATAAGCTAGAAGAGGTGGAACTGGTGAGGGAAGTCTGGGCTTCTCAATGTGCTGCCCCCTGGACTCAAAGGGGGTGGGTGGATGTATGCATGGATGGTATTATTTTACGTTACAGCTACACATACAGCTCTGTTGTATGTTGAGATCATGGATGGATCCTGTTTTTGTTTTATGCAGCAGGTTTGTAATAAACTCACATAATCTCCTGTTAATGTGTCATCAACAGCTGGATTGTGGCAATTACTGGTGAGTTGCATCTCCACTTCACCACTCATTTTTAATCTGTAATAGAAGTGTAACTGTAGCTCCACTGGGCTGCAGGTTGTGGCAGCAACAGTCTAAGACCCTCCCTGGACACCTTCTCCAGCTTTTCCAAGGCATTCATAAAAAATAAATGATGGCAACGCAAAGTGGGCGGGATCTGCAACAAACTTTATAGGCAAGCAACTGAGGATACCAATGAGAGTGAAAAATACTGTTGATTGGCATATGACCTGCATTTAATCATTTATTATCATTACTCTCTGGCTCTTTTGTCCTCCCTCGCTCCCCTCTAGGTTTCTTCCTGTTAAAATGGAGTTTTTTTGTCCCACTGTTGCCAAAGTGCTTGCTCATAGAGGATCAACTGAATTTTGGAATTTTCTCTATATTACTGTAAGCCTTTACAATATTGTATTGTAGGCTCTCTAGGGCTGCTCAATTAATCGAATTTTAATCTCGATTACGATCTGGGCTTTCAACGATCATTAAAAATGACTGAGCCGATTATTAGCCCCTCCCTCGTGCTTTACTCTCACGCTGCTCCATGTGGCAAATCGAGCGCACCTCTCTGCATTTCGAACACGTGTCACAACAATTAAGAGGACCCGAGGGAAGCTCGGAAAGCTAAGCAGAAGTTATTTGGAGAGGAGAGTGACTGCTGTTGGTTGAAAAGAGAGGTAAAAAAAAACTTCAGTGGTGTGGAAACATTATGGGTTCAGTCAGACGTGGATCAAGTAGACACAGTGTGTAAACTTTGCTACAGTGTAGCTGCACCACAGAGCAACACTGCAAAGTTCACTAAACATAGATGTTTACATTTTTCATTTATTTCTTATACTGCAAACATTTGCTCTGTTATCAGTATTTGCACACTATTTTATATTATTTTTTGACAATCTTTAAAGTCATTATTCAACACATTGTTATTGTTAAATAAATATCGTCAAATAATCGAGATCGCAATTTCAGTGAAAATAATCGTGATTATCATTTTTGCCATAATCGAGCAGCCCTAAGGCTCTCTATCTTACAATATAAAGCACCTTGAGGTGACCGTTGTGATTGGGCAGTATATAAATAACTTGAATTGACCTGCTAGTAAATACAGTAGAAGGTCGCCTAGGCAACCAGAGCCTGGAATGTCTGCAAGCAACCAGCTGGCAGCTGCAAAACGATCGCTGCCAGTATGTACGCAGCTTAAACCAGCACAGAGATGTAACCCTGCAAGTATTGTCATGGGTCTGCCCCGGGGCTTCCTCCCAGCAGGACATGCCCAAAACACTTCACTTAGTAGACGTCCAGGAGGCTGAGGAAGCATCTCACCTGACTACTTTTGATGTGGATGGGGCAGCGATCCCTCCCATATAATCGCCCCCATCACCCTCTCTCTAAGGGTGAAGCCAGACACCCTTTGGAGGAAGGTCATTTCTGTCACTTGTACCTGCAGTCTCATTCTTTTGGTCACTACCCAGAGCTGGTGGCGATAGCTGAGGGTGGGACATAGACTGACTGAATCGAGTGGAGTGGCCGCCGTGGCCTCCAGTAAGTTGAAACACAGAAAGTGTGCCATCTGCATTTACTGTGAGGTTTATGTACCAGAGCTGATGCTGAAAGTAGAAACGTTCTGATGGTCACATTTTGCCATGTATGCAGAAAAAAATGTAAATGTATTTGTCTTTTTTATAAAGGAGTGACTGCGAGGCTTTGCCTCTGATTACTAATCTCAGAGACTGAAAGCAGGTGAGCGACTTCACGTTTCTTTTCTCATGTTGTTAATTTTTAGAGAATTCTCCAAAATAAACGTGCCTGTTTTGTAAGGTGTGCACTTTAAAGGGTTTTTTCCCCAGAAATCTGTATCTAAAAGTGATCAAATAAAATGAATCAAACTGTCTGGGACGTTTTTATCTGGACCTTTTAGCACTAAACGTTCCTAAAGTAAATTACTGTCTTTACCCTTTGAGTGCTTTATAAACCCAGTGGCCTTCTAATGAATTCATTTTGCACTTTCTGAACTCTTTGTGAGACAAAGCATAGATTAACAAATGCAGCGAGAGGATGTTTAGCTTTTTTTGTGCCAGTGTGTGGCCTCTGTGCTTCTTCTGCAGACAAAACAGAAAATTTAAATCTTCTTCATGTGGTTCGAGATGACCAGGGGATGTCAATAGTACTGGGCTACTCTAGAAGAAGTAAGCAGTATGCCAGCGTGGGGCTGAATTGAGCAATCAGATGCTCATATCATTCAGAACACAAAGCAAACAGACTGACAGCTACTTGGCCCGTCGTCTTACGAGTCACCCTGAAAGAGAGGCAGCGGGAGAGGCAGAAAAGGAAGGATTGTTGGTGGTTGCGGTGATGCTCTCAGTGCTGTGTACTGCTATTGTGCATGAGTCATTGCTGGAGGCCAAGTCTGTCAGGACAGAGCAGGGTTTCCCCAGAGACCCCAGCCTCTCTGCTGGAATGCCCAGGAGGAAATTCAGCCCCGGGGGGGAAAGGATAGATCAACGGACACCCGATATGTTCACAGCGCTCTCGAGTCAGGGCTGCTCAGAAAGACTGGACAAGCTATTGAGCAACCTGTCTGAAATCACAGCACAAGTTCTGGTGTTCCTACTACACTCAGAGATAGCTTCACTATGTTCCTGCACAACCCAATGAAAACTACAGTTTCATTTCATTTATGGACCACATGATTGTATACAAACGGGCTGGATGAATGACATGAATGAATTTTTTTGTTGGTTTGTTTGTTTGTTTTCCAACAAGAACAATCAGGTTCGGGCAGCAGAGTAAGGCAGCTGTTGTGGAAATCACATATTCCTTTGCCTGCCCCAGTCACTTTGTTTAGTTCGGTTCAAAGATTGATGGCCGATGATCAGGGCAATCGGTTCCCCTTTTCCCAACTGTACATAAACACATCGCTGTCCAGCAGTAATTCAGTAAGAAAAGCTGCAAGTGAATTCATCGTTTTTCATGCAGCCTGACAATCTGCACTGGTTGTGTTTAGTTGGGTTTCTAGCCAAAGCTATTTTCACTCAAGTACAAAATTATTTGGATTTTCACCAGTAAACATGTAATCTTTCAATTTTTCCAGCCAATACCAACCTGTAGCTAAGGCCAGGAGCTTTCGGTTATGATAGACGGTATGAGATATCAGATCCAAAAGGCCACAAAGCCTTTTTCTCCCTGGGACAGGAGTGTCCAACTCCAGGCCCCGAGGGCCGGTGTCCTGCAGGTTTAAGATGTGTCCTTGATCCAACACAGCTGATTTAAATGGCTAAATGACCTCCTCAACATGTCTTGAAATTCTCCAGAGGCCTGGTAATGAACTAATCATTTGATTCAGGTGTGTTGACCCAGGGTGAGATCTAAAACCTGCAGGACACCGGCCCTTGAGGCCTGGAGTTGGACACCCCTGTCCTAGGGCGTCTGGACCAAACCAACTGAATTGGTTATAACGTCTCACTGGGATACCTCTGGGGTGTTTTCTAGGCACAACAAGCTGAAGGGAAACTTTAAAGTAGGCCCAGTCTACTGGAGATATTACACATCTTAACTGTCCTGGGATCATTTTGCAATCCCCCATCAGAAATTGGAAAATGGAGTAAGCAAAGGAAAGTGGATGGATGGATGGATGGATGCCCATATACCTGCTGAATGTCTGTCAAAGAGCTAAAGTTGTGTTTTTTAGCAATCGCACTTCTTCTATTCAAAAAACATTACGTTAGCGTCTAAACTTGTGACCATATATAGAATAATCTCGATTTTTTTCTATGTAAATACATGAAAACCACATTGCATCTATTTAGAACGCAATGTTGAAAGACCATTGGACTCCTGGGGCTTAAAAAAAAAAAATCAAGAGTACATCATGAGTCAATAAAGGGTCATAAAGCCAATCATAAACCTCGCCAACACAATTGGAACTCTTATCTTCACTTTGCTGTTGAAATCTTTAGGTTGCTCAACATGACAAAGCAGCACACAATACATCACTTTCCCAACGGTTATAAATGAAATCCAGCGACAAGGTTTAGTTGAAGACATGTTGCAAAAAGAGCAGCCAAATTTTTTCCCCCTCAATCTGCATCTGAGAGTCGAGCGTTAACTGTTCGACTGCTGGCTGAAGTGGCTCAAGACTCAAGTCGACAGCCACCTCCTGAGCTGATCTTGAGGACATTCACAGTCACCACTTCAGTGCTGGTTCAGTTTTATTGTTAGCAGCAGCACCATGACTGACACTCTTAAAGCTGCCATTGGTCAATGATAACATGCAAACATACCAGAGAGGAGCTGGAGATGAACATTTATAATCTCCTGCAGAATGAGTAACAGTTGTCTTTACTCTCAGGACATCCATCAGGCAAATTCAAGCTTCAAATCAGGGATGTCAAGCTCATGTTACATGCCTCATGCAGCCCCATTTGATCTTAATCGATGAAACTCCTTTCTCTCAGTGTAAATAAGTTTAACTAACCCCTGAGATATCTTATCATAAGAAAAAGATGCAATTTCAAAGGTACATCTACACAATGAAGAAATCCTGCTGCAGTAAATGAAAGATCTGTCGGTCCAAAGTCCAAAATTTCCTTCACATTTCCAAAGTCATCCAGTGGCCCAAATTGGAGTTTTTGCCTGGCCAATTCAGGCCCCCAGGCCTCATGTTTGACACGACTAGTCCAACAACAGTATCAGTTTCCATGGCTGTGATGTTGTTCAGGCAGCTTTGGAGCCAATTTTAGGTATATTCACTAACAATGGACATCAGTGATAACAGTACAAAGTGTTAAGTGAATCTAAAAAAAAAAAATCATCTTGAATTGGATATTAATTATTGATTAATTACTGCTTTCAATCTGTTATCTAAATGGAAAAGACATGACCTTCATCTCTAGAAATAACACTGGTTTGAAATGAAATCAAAGTGATACGTGATGATGTAAAGACTTATATTCTGAGAACATCTGTAGGCTCAAACGCTACAAGACTGCAAGAGGAAGTGCTTCAGATAAAATTTATAGTCTATCAGATAACTCCATCTGCTGGTCAAAGCTCATCACTCCTACATAGAAACATTGAAGCGTCAAGGGAAATGATAAGCAGCCGTCCATGAGGCTTTAAGTAAGCTACAGTGCCACCCAGTGGTTAACTCAGGAACAGTTCTACATTTAACAGCGTTTAACAGCAGCTTGACACGCTTTGAATTCAGCAGTTAAAAGCAATATCATGTTTTCCTGCTCTATTTCCTCACACTGAACGAGACTCTTTGCCCTGTGAAGTGACATCCATGCACATTTGCATTGATAACCAACAGGAACAGTCTCTTTGTCTCCTACCTCTGAAGACATCCTGGAGTAGACAGAAATGCAGTTTCCTCTCAGAGCACTTAAATTGCACAATTCTGAAAAGTTATTGCAGAAAATGTGCCAAAAATAAAGCAGTGCCTACCAATATTTAAAAAAATAATGTGTTATTAAAATGTTGCTTGGAAGCTTTAAGTAAATCCCTTTTATCAAATTGAGGGTGGCTGGGTATATGAGGTCTCCTGGCCAGGTCGCCAGTCTGTTGCAATGTTTAAAAAGATGTAAGAAATGATTAAAAAATGATGCGTTTCTACATCTCACGTGTGTAGGTGTTATGCTGTTTTGCTTAAGGCTTCAAAGCAAGCTGTGGCATCACAGAAATCCTGCTTGTGCTTAAAATGTGGGCCTTAAACTCAGCACTGTCGTGTCAAACTGTGCAGAAAGAAGCTCAAACTTTGAATAAAAGCTGCAACCAATAAATGACAATAAGCAAAGCAAAACTATGGAGCATAGATGGACACCTGGACTTCAAAATTGCAATCCATCACACATAATCTAACCCACTACAACAGTGCCGCAAGCTATTTTGACAGAGTTGACTCATATGATCAAAATGTGAATACTAAAATCTCGTTTGAAGGTAAGGTTTCGTTACCCTGGATTGCTTTATATTGCTCAGATGTTCCTGTTGCTGCAAAAGCTCACAAAAAAAAAATCAATAAATCAACCGCACTTTAAAAAAAACTTCCATTCTTCTCTCTTTATTTAACTAACAGAGTTGGTGATTTAAAAAAAAAAAAAAAAAGCCCGCTGTTCTCTCAAACAGTGAGGATGCTCCATCTGAGTGGCTGAATGAGCTTTTGCGCCTCAGAGGGTGGATGATCCCCTGACGACTCATTTCAAAAACACCAGGGTGTGAAAAGAAATGGGTCCTCTTGGGATTGCAGCTTAAGGAAAAGAGGCCACCCGGCTTTGCGGGAAATTGAGAGCAATCTTGGTGCTTTTGACACGGCTGTCAGTGGGGCGCTTTAATTTAGGGATCATTTTTAGACTCCTGCCTGATCTCCTAGTAGAGGATGCCTCCGCACATAATGATCCCTACTAATTCTGTGGGTGCAGCTCGAGCGGCTGGAAATGGCTAATAACAGCCCAGCTGAGGTCGGTCTACCAGCAAATGTCAGGCAACAGAATAACAATTCATGAAATGGATGAGTGGTTTATTGATTCCGTAAGACAAACACGATAAACTGGCTGCCGCGTGTCTTCACTGCAGCTCAGGAAATCAATTCCTCCGGCGTTGGGAGTAAAAGGCAGCTGAAGTCAGCTTCAAAAATTCATGTATGGGCTGTCAGCGAAAGAAGAGCTCATTTCTTCTGATTAAATCACTTTTTTTTTCCTGTCACATTCCATCGTTCCTTTTCCTTGTTACCATGACAATTTTAATTCCAGCAAAGAACGCTAATGCAAACGCCGGCTAAGACCAAGGACGTACAAATCTATCATAAACAATAACACGTCTCACTTCATTCAAACTGAAGCACAAGAATGTTTTCCATTTGGCAGGAGAGTAGAAGGAGAAATACAAGCTATCAAAGTTGACCTTTTTTTAATCTTAGCAATATCTTCTTTTTAGATGCTAAAGATTTTGGTGGCTAATTAGCTTACTGACAATGAGATGTTTTGAAAGTAGCATCTTAAAGGAATACAGATGTTTTTCTAAATACACCTACGTGCTTCCAGACAAGAGTGTCGGATTAGTACTACTGTTAACATCATAGCATTAAAAGTATGGAACCGGAGCTAGAAGTAGATAGCCTAACTTAGCATAAACATTGGAAACAGTTAGCCTAGCACTTTTCAGAATTACTTGAATTATATGAACTACAGCAACAAAAACAATACACGGCAAGAAATTGTCACTTTATATTTTACTTATATATTTATATTTATGTATTTCTTTATGAATAAAAACTATATTTTGTCAGTTTTCAATGCTATGCTAGCTGTTTCTTATCTTCATTTTACTCTAATGCCAACTTAGTCCAGCTTCACTCTTACATCCATGACAGCAGTCCTGTTTTACAAAGTATGTACACCTTTTCTGTAATTATATACATTTTAAAAACATGCTAATTTATAGTTTAATAATCAAACAGTCAATGTAAAGAAGCCTTATATCAGGGTAAACTCACTGAACATTTTATATGTCTTCAAGGTGTAGACTTGCTTTTAGAAGGTCTGGTGATGTATCAAAGAAGTTCACTCTTAAGTTTAATTTGCCATGTCCCACTTATACTACTACACTTTATACAGCAGTAAGAAGGTTACTTCCACTTAACTGCTCATTGGTTTTTGTGATCCGCTGTGGAAATTTTAAGGGAAGCACGACTGTAAATGACATGGAAGAGTTCTAGTACTCTGACAAACAAATCAGTCACACTTCAGTTCATTATTTGCTGGAACTCGAAGTGATCTCAGATGAGTCATTTCAGACTTCAGAGAGCAAGCACTGTGATGTGAAATGTTTTCTGCTCAAATATAAACCCACAATTGTGCTACTACATTAAAAGGCTTCTGCTCACCAGTCTGTGTGCTGATCATCAATCACCAGCAGGATCTTAGGCTTGCGTATCACAGGCTTGGCCGGCTGAACACCTCCTGCAGAGGCGCCTTCAGCAGCCGCCGCTGCCGCTGCTGACTTAGCATGCGCGGCAGCCGCCACATTCTGGGCCATCTGTGCACTCTTCACCACGCTGGAGAAGGAGCTGAGGAAGCTCCCTGAGCCTGAGGCCGGACCAGAGGCTGAGCCAGAGGCTGAGCCAGAGGATACGCCCGAGGCTTGAGGCTGGCTTGGGACGCTCGGGGGCTGCCGCCTCTCTGTGGCTGGGGAGGCAGGAGAAGAAGTTGATGAGCCTGGCGGGGTCGGCCTCTGCAGATCCATCATGTAGCCGTTGGGGAGGTTGGCCACAAAGCTGCTGTCTGACAGGCGCCGGCGAAGGTAGTTCATGGTGATGGGCTGGTGGGTCAGTCAGGCCAGAGGTGAGAGGGAAGAACGCCTGTAGTCCTGGAAAAAAAAGAAAAAGAAGAGAAGATTCAAAACACAAGAAGCGAGCTCAGGCTCACTTTTTAGTGCTGTCTATGGCTGATGTTGTGTTAGTCCAACATACAAGCTACACCAATCTCTGATGGAGTGGTTGTCTCTTTGGTCGCATTCTGAATTGACGTATTCACAGAAAATCCCCCAGTGCTACAGAAGCATTTTAACTTCTTCTGGGTAATTGCTTGCAGCCAGCAAAATTAATGTTTTGATTCAGACTAACTGCTCTAATCAGCCATGTTTCCTGCTCCAGCAGGCAGCTAATCAAGCAAAAACAGCTCTGATAAAAACGTACAAAATGAGTTTATCACACAATTAGCAACTAGATGATGATCATGATGGAGGATGTACTAAACCACAGTGACAATGATAGTCATGGCACAGAGAACTGTTTGGTGCTTCCCTACACTGAGCAAACAGGGTCACAACAGAACAACAAAGCTTCAAACCCCCTCTCTCAAAATGAGAGCACATTAACAGAATGATGCAAACTTGACTGCAGCTCCTCCAATGGCAACTTGAGGTTTGCTTCTAAATGAAGTCAAACTCAACAGACTCTTATGTTAAAATGCACAATTTTAACCAGGAAGATAACTTTTCTTTCCCTTCCTCGTCTAATCGTATTTCTCTGTCTTTAACTTCCAATATAAAGCACCATGAGGTGACAGTTTGGTGCTTCACAGATAGAATTGATGAAAGGGTGAGTGAGATTTGTAGTAGAAAGTGCTCTGGGCAATCTATTAGAGTGGAAAAGCACTATGTAAGTACCAGTCCATTTACCATGTATTTAATTATTCTAGTCATTTAGCTTTATACGTATCTATTAATAGCGGACTATCTCGTGAGCGCCCTGAAGCTTTGGTATAAAGATATAAAAAAAAAAAAAAAAAAAAAACAGGAAATGCTTTCTCGAGATTAGTTCTGATGATAATATATCAGTAGTGTGTTTACAGTAATCCAGATGATAAGACACTGAAAAAGCTGTCAGGCTATGAATTTTTTAACACAGCCCAAAGTGAGTAAAAGATTATCAGCAGTATCTATGGAGAGTTTGAGTTAGTTCACTGAGCAGACTACAGTATATGGCATGTAAGCATCAGGATTAGATGCTGAGGGCACAGATGAATCTGATCCAATATTTAACAATATGATGCTTTTCTACTTTTCCATGTTCACACTAATCAGCGTCAGACCTCAGGCAAAATGAACCACGGATGGAAAGCAGCGTCACATCGATGAGGATGAAAAACTAGAGCTGTTATTACTGTGACACTTCAAAGTTGTTCCACTGTGATTTTCTTTTTTCTTATAACAGCTACGAATCTGTTAAACCCGATTTGCATAAGATCGAGTTACCCATGCCGGGTGGGACAGAAACCGCTGGCAAATAATTCAGCGACGCAGCCGTGATGATGCAAAGTTGGAGGAGATTCATAGCTCATTTCTTTGTAAAGCAGACAAGAGTCAGTTGGAAAAAAAACAGTTATATAACACATGGAACCCAGCGAGGCAGAGGAGAGACATTCAGGCAGATTAGCCATCAAACTGCAGTGAAGCACGCACGCAAGCGGAGAGGAAAAGAAACCCCTAAACCTGATTAAAACTAGGCTGCTCCCACTATAAATGGAGCTTAGATTAGATAAAAGTGCATTTCTTATTGTGGCGTCTTGTCTCAGGCGGATGCGCCCAGTGTTTGTGGCTGTGTTTTTGCAGAGGAGGAGAACCTGACAAGCCTGCAGACATAAGAGAAGGATGTGGAGCAAATGTTACATCTTGACAAGTTATTGTAATCAGGTTATCGCCAAGAGGAAGCTTTCTGTGAAACTTGCAGCTGTTGCCTGATATTGCGAGGCAAGAAACTGAAGTGAGACCTGAGCTGCACAGAAGCTGAACCGTACTATTCTGCTTAGCAGCAGCACAGTTACAGCTGTTAGCAGTGTGATAAAGCGCCACTGGATCTCTCCTGACAGAACACTGAGCTCAGAGACGAGTAAGGTCCTATTAATATCAGTCAGGTTACATGAATTATTACAAAATCTAAATACAGCATAGTGTCCACAACGACCTGATCGTTTTCATCCTAAGGTAAGAGTTGCACTCTTAACTCAAAACGTTCATTGCATCATCTGGCCATCCGGCAAATTAAACTACAGCATTCACCATCCACTTAGCTCTAATTTCGTCTTCACTAGGTCCCGAGAAAAAGATCGGGCCCTTAATCTGCTAATTATGCTCCCCCGCTAGTGACTAACTTTCACCTTATTGCTGTTTGCTGCTGGGCAAATGGCATACAGTGATATTATCATGGCTCCCTGCTAGAGAAGCTGCTGAGAGTGAGAGCAGTGACAATGAAGGTTGAAAACTAAAATTAGCTATAAAAGTTTCAGAAGTTCTCCACAAAAGTGTGTGAAGCTGTAAAATATATTTGACTTTTTTCATATTACACAAAACTGAAAGATTGTTAGTGTAAAAATATTGATTTTTTTTCATAGACATTTAAAAAGTGTCTCACTGTAAAGCAGTTTTTAACATATGGTACTGAAGGAACCCCATTTCCCACAAAATACTGGAATACTGAATAAAATATAAATAAAAACAAAATCATAAATCTATCAATCTTTCATTCACAGTAGAACATAGAAAACATATCAAGTGTTTAAACTGAGAAGAATGCTTTGCAACTAATTTGGTTAAATGGCAACAGGGAAGTTTTCCCAGAAACAAAGACGAGCTGAGGTTTATCAATTTGCAAAAAAAACTTCATCTACAAATTGTGGAACAATTTCAGAACGTTCCTCAACATAAAACTGAGAAGACTTTGAATAGCTCATCATCTACAGGTGTTAGGGTGCCTGGGCCTCGACCCAGTGTTTTGTGTGTTTGCTTCTTTCATTTTGTTTATTTGATTATATTCTAGCTTTCTTTGTCTAATGCGTTACAGGACTGTTCTAAGTTTAGGTTCTCTGTGTGTTTATGTTAGAGTTTTAGTCTTCTGGTTTCTGTCTGTGCTCCAGAGTTGCTGTCTCCCCTGTCGGCTGTATCCTCTTGTCCGTGTCTCTGTGTTATGTTTCCTGTTTTACTTTGAAAGTCTGCGTCTCATATTAATGTATCTGATTTTGCTTCCCTTGTCTCGTTAGCCCTGATTTGTCCCAGCTGTGTTTCCCTCCTGTCTCCCATTCCCTGATTGCTCCCTCTGTGTATTTAAGCCCTGTGTTTTGTTTGGTCTGTGTGGTGATCGACCCTCGTTCTCGGCTGGATGGGAGCAGCCAGTTGACAGCGGTCTCAGAGAAGGCATTGTATATTTCACCAAGACGATGCTAACTGAACTAGCCTGTCCTCAGTCCAGACCAGTAACCAACTGAAATCATTTAGAGTATCATGAACCAAAACTCAAGACCTCCTCAGTTCCCAGAAGTTTATAGACTTTTTGAAGATGTGGTGCTGACATCAAAATTAACATGAGTTAATGGTACATTTTCTCAGTTTAAACATTTTATATATTTTCTGTGTTCTGTTATGAATAAAATATGGCTTTATGACATTTGCAAAATCAATGCTTTTGGTTTTCGATTACATTTTACGACGCCTTCGACTTTTTGGGAAATTAGTTTTTATAAAATATGGACATTTTTAAAGCCTTGAATGTGTTTTTTCTTTTTTTACCTGATGCCATCTTGGTATTTTGAAATATTTTTGATTACATTAGGGCGAGAGGGTGAAGAAGTAAGTAATGGGACATTTCTAACATTTCTAGATTTAAAGCATCGCTAGCCAAGGTACCTAATGCTAGCTACCTTGGCTAGCAATGTGAATTGTAGAGACACAAATATATGCTATGCATTGCTAACATATAAAAGTCTCTCTAGCAACATAGATAACTAAAGCACAGAGTTTGGGGAAGGATAGTAGTATAACTAAAAAGACAGAAATACACACAAGCACCAACACACTAGCTCAATGACTTCTTGTGTGAGGCTGGAAATATTCAAGTCAAAGGCCATAAATAGCATTTAATATAACAACTGATTGAATTTGGAGCCACTGGAAGGACTTGTCCTGAATAAAACATTAGCATTCTGCTAATCAGTTCAGGATTTCCACCTTATGATGCCTAGCTGATAGTACCTTCAACAACTACACCCTTAATCGTGCAGAACTTTAGGCTTTGACAGTGGGAGTGAAAAACTTCCTTTTAAAAGGAAGAAAGTGGGGAAGTGGCACATGCACACTGGCTTTGTTTTCAGCATCAAAGTCTGCGGCTTGAGACTGATACACATTTACTCTCTATCAATATACAGCAGCATGATGTTATATCTAGGATGGAATCACGGTCAACAGTGTGCTTTCTTTATGACAGTCATAAAAATACTGAATATTATGAGATTAAGACTTTATTACTTGAATTTAGGGGTTGTTGCCCTGGAGTTTATTCTGGATTAGGATCCCAGTTGTCAGTAGGAACAGCAAAACAGGAGCTGTAATAAGCTTTCCAGCAGGTAAGCTTAACAGTGTATCCTACCACCGAGTGATGGGCATCCCCCCATGGAATTATGCTAATATGTCAACCACTGCAAAGTTTATACAATGCAAATAAGCCAGGTTTCGGTCACATTACAGTAAAAAGAAACAGCAAAAGCAGGAGCTAGAAAATCGACAGAATAAAGAGAACAGCAAACTGTAGCAATTACAGGCATAGATTTACTGACTGGCAGCTCTGTCCTCTTTGTGACGACTTGATCTCATTGAAAAGACGAAAATTACTATCTTTACACTTGTGGCACATTTCTACTTTTTCAACCACCCCCTCAGCAAAGTTTCCTCTGTGCCTGAAGTTTTAAAAGCCTTAAAGCTTTTTCCTCATCGTTCTCTCAGCAGTATACCCGCACACTGTTACCCCTGAACAGGTGGCAACACTGCTCATGGGACTCTAGCAGGAAGTAGCAGAAACAGGGTCAATCGCTGGTTACTGCGGCAAAGCCTGAGTTTATACTGAAATATCCAAACATTCAAAAGCTTGAATAATCCTCAGTTGAAATAGACGATAGCAGCAAAAATCAGCTCAGCAATAATCACAGGCTTAGCTGCTAATGAAGGGGAAGGAGGACGATAATGCCACACCATACTCTGGACCCCCGCTGATGTACAGCGTGCGTTTTTCTATATTTAAAAATCTCGAAATTGACGAGGAGAGAGTGCGGCAGACCCAGCAGCCTTCCTTCCTGTTCTTTCCTCCTTCACATCCAGTCTGCGAATCTGTTACATCTAGCACATAATCTGAACGCCTCTTCTGTGAATTTACACACCAAAGCCTGACAGAAGTGTTGACTGAGTGGTGGAAGACATGCAGCAGTGCCACGTCGTCTTCTTTGACCACTCCACGGGCCTACAGGAAGTTAAGAGCACGTGCCATATATTCACACCGTGCCATAAAGACTACTTGCTCCCCGCTAAGGTTTTCAAGTGCCTGCCTCTCCTAAATGACAAAGTGTGGAAACCTAAACTGTGTGTTATCTAAGACCCTAACTGCTCTTAACTTCCTTCTTAAGGCTCTTACGGGAGCGTACAGCGCCCCTCACACCCCAAAGCCAAACATGAACACACGGACAGATATTGTCTGCTAAACTGGAACGAGCTTACAGGGATCAGTGCTCATCTCCCCAGTGTGCAGCGTGTCACCACGAGCAGTCGAACAAGGTTTTAATTATTCATGACAGTCTGAGGTGAGTGGCTGGGGGTTGTAACGAGAGAGAGCAAAGCATAGCTGCTTGGACTCGAGTCTGAAATTAAAGAGAGCAGAGAGACAAAACGCTGGGAGAACGAGCTGGCTGGAACCTGCCCCGAGGCATTCTGGGGGATTATTAATAACCGTGCGGGAATCGGTGCCGCGTTGATGCTCATGATGTTACTATCCTGGGGCCATACAGTAAAAATTCCTTGGTGGCAGGCCCTGTTGTCATGGTTACCATAGATCATATTAATATTCATCGATCATCATCAGTCAATCTCTCTGTCTGCCTGTACACATGTGTTGTTGTTTCCTTTGCTGTTTTTGGAAACAAATCGGTCAAACTTCTCAACAGCGAGCATCTTAATCTACAAGGCAGACAGCCATGAAACATGCCAGGGCCCACTAAGGTTGATCAGATCCTTTAAATTACCCTGACCTCTTCTGTAGAGCCACCCTGTCTCAAGCCTCAAAATCTAATTAGATCACTGCTGTTTTGTTGCTTCAGACCAATGCTCTCACCCATCTCAAGCAAAAAAGCAAATTAAATACATATGTTTTTGTTTTTCCAAAGTCAAGTCCCAGGCTTCGTTACCACATCTGTTTGGTTTTTTTTTTTTTTAAATTTAACTATAATACTTCTTTACACTGTATTAGATTACCTAACTTCTATTAACATTTAACCCAATTTTGATTTTTGACTTTGTTATTTCTGCTTTGGAAAAACCAAAACAGCCTGTCTGTAATTTTATTTTTCATATATAATGGACGTGTCATGGACATCTTTTATTGTAATCTTTTGATACTTTTCTGTGTCTGCGCTAGCTGTAAGCTAGTAGCAGCTGATCTAGTCATCTGTCAATAAGTCAGTCCACCTTTGGGGTCTATTCAGTTCCTTTTTATTTAAATAGTACCAAAGTTAGATACAAGGTGCAAATCTCATTGCTTGTAAAAAAAGAAACTTTCATGTTTTCATCCAGTATGACACGTTTTTATTTGTCTTTCTGGGGTTTGACTCACTTTTGAAGGCTTTTGGGGCCTTGCTAGCTTAGCTAGCTTATTCAGAAGCAATGGCTGCCTCCTGCTACATATGGCCTCACAATCATTAGAAACTGAATACTTTAATAATCCCTAGGGAAATTATGTTGGTTACAGTTGCTCCAAGACAGCAACAGTAACAGACTAAACTAATTAATAATACAAAATGTTACAAAGTTTACAAATAGCACTAATATATACAAATCACACAATTATAAATATCAAGAATATTACAGAGGTGAAATATATATGATTGACACGTACCTCTAACCTGTGAACTTTGTCATTTGCTATTTTACTGTAAAGCAGCGGTCCCCAACCCCCGTGCCATGGACCGGTACCGGTCCGTGAGTCGTTTGATACCGGGCTGCGAGAGTCGAGGCTCAGGTGTGAAATTTATGGTTTTCGAGGTTTTTATGGTTAATTCGGTTTCCCTGGGTCTTTTCCTGTGTTGTAGTTGTGTCTTATTTTGGAAGAAATATTTACGCATTACCATAGCAACCACAGAGCATTAAGGGGCAGAGAGGAGTTACTCTCAATGTTGATGCCGCATTTCAGATGCTGCTAATAAAAGTTACATAATTACACAGTGAATTTGCGTTTATTATTATATTTAGAAAAATACCACAATTTCTGTCTTGGTCATATCATTTTATTTTGTTGTATTTATCACCTTAAAGGCTGGACTGTGAAAATATTGTATTGAAAAATATTTTTTCAAAAATATTGAAAATACTGTCTGACATTAAACCGGACTGTGGCACAAAAAACGTTGGGGACCTCTGCTGTAGAGCGTGTGCAAAAAGGCTGTAACTACTGCAGTGTTTACAGTGTGTTAGATGGAGGAGGTGTACAGGGAGCCACAGGCAGGAATGATTTCCTGTGTCGTTCAGTGGTGCTTTTTGGTAATCTCAGTCTCTCACTGAACGTGCTCCTGTGACTGACCAGTAGGGCTGCCACAAATGATTATTTTGATAGTCAACTAGTCACCGATTATTTTTGCGATTAGTCGACTAATCAGATCATCATCCACTGGACGTAAAACGTACAGCTTATTGCACCAGCAGCATCTGCTCTTATTTAACTATCATTAGCTTACAGCTTTAAGTGTGTAAGGTCTGTGCTAACTAAAAATAAAGACAAGATGATAGTTATTAATTTAATGAATTTGCAGATTGTTTCGGTGAAGTTTAATAAACTCCTTGCTATCTAAAATATAACAGGACACCGGAGTAAATTCTGGAGCATCTCACACTTCTGATAATCAGCTGTCTGCTTGACGTTTATTCAGCTGTGTAAAAACTATAACTTTAATCTCAGCCAAACCGATTTACTCAGGAACAAATAAAAAACTAAAAAAAAGCCAAACAATAAAATTTTTAACTTATCTAAGTGACTTATATATCATGTTTAACCTGAGTAGTGAAAGACGGCGGTGGGTTTGAAAACGATTTGCCGGGAGTCCGGTGTTCTCACGGCTCTAGTGAGCCTAGCCCCCGGCTAGCTATCGAGCTAGTGGGTAACAGACGTCTCCGAAAATGTCGGAGCGCTTTTGAAAATATGTGGTGTCCTGATAAACTGAGCCGATATTTGAGGTTTACACAGCTACATTCTCGCCTGAAAATATGTTAAACGTTTATTTTGTGACCAGAAAGTTTTAATATTACTCTTATTATTCTAACTAGCTGCCGCCATTGTTGGAAACTGAGCTGGGCCGCGCTATGAATTCTGGGACACAGCTTCTTCTTCTTCGGGGTTTAACGGCAGCTGGCATCCTTGTACATGCAGTGCTGCCATCTTCTGTTTCAGTCCGTTATTACACTCTTAAATCCTGCTACTTATTCCTGTGTATTTTGTGATCTTACAAAGCTTCAAACGACGCGTCGACTATTAAATCAGTCGTCGACGATTTTGATAGTCGACGTAATCGTGGCAGCCCTACTAGCCAGCATGTCATGGAGTGGGTGGGAGGTATTATCCAGCATTGTCCTTATCTTGGACAACATCCGTCTCTCCTACACCACCCCAGGGGAGTCCAGCTCCATCCCCACAACATTACTGGTCTTGCGGATCAGTTTATTGAGGCTGCTGGCATCTGTGACCCTCAACCTGCTGCCCCAGCATGCAACAACATAGAACATGGCACTGGCCACAACAGACTCATAGAAAATCCTGAGCATTGTCCGATGTTGAAGGACCTCAGCCGCCTCAGAAAACAGAGGCGACTCTGGCCTTTCCTATAGATTGCAGTGCTGTTTTAACCCAGTGCAAAGCTAGCAGTATTTCCTATTATATGGCTCCACAAGCTAACACAGTCAGACTGTTACTGCCTTTGAGCAACGTTTGGGAAACTAAAAATACATTTTCATCTTCACTGATCATCACTGCTCACGTTTCATACGTTTGCTTAGCTGTAAATGCTACTAACCGTTCGATGTTCCATATGTACGCTGTACTTTGCAAATAACAGAGTTCAGACTATAACAAAACAACAGCATCATCACATAATCTGCACTGTCTTCTCAGTCACTTAGTAACCCACGCTTACGTACAGCTACAAGCAGGGCAGAAGTCCATCTAACTGACACGCCAACCTTTCAGGAAACAGGGATGTTTGCATGACTCATCTTTGTGTGCCTAGCACTCCGCCACCTTTTTCATGTTGCTACTAGGAGTGCACTAGGAGGCTATGGAGCTGGAAAAAAACAAAACATCTCTGCCAAGTCATTATCATACAATAACAACATCAACATAAAGCTCTGGAATAAATAAATTACTTCTGTCTCAGTCTGATATGTTTAATGCACAATATTAAACTGGTTAGATTATGATGGCATGACTTTATTGGGCTGTATTACGTGACCTCATAAGGAGTCCATTACTGAAATTGCTACATAAAAAAGTAGATTAATTAATGGTAATAAATACATATAGTGTTCATACTCAATACAGAATGTGCTCAGAGCAGAAAGTGTTCTAAATCCTAAATATGAAAATATGAGCAGTGGCATTTGCTATCAGCTAAACTGTTATTTATGCATACATACATATATCCATCCATCCATATACAGCACTGGCTCAAAACGATTTCAAGCTGACTGTTAAAACCAAAACCTTTAAATTTGACTAACTTTGCAGAAAACTGAATCCTTTGCATTTGGGCCACACCAAGCAAAAGGTTTTGCCACATATTTTTCCAGACTTGGATCCATAAGAACCTCCCAACATATCACAAGTCCAAAAATACTGCACAACATTATAAAACATACTGTTAATCTGCAGTATCTTTCTCTCCCTGTACGTTCTCGCCTCTGCGGCGGCCGAGACGTTTACAGCAAAGATGGTATGTTGAGTTGCTGTGGGAGGGTGCGTGGACGCCTGCTGCTTAGTTGATCAGCCATCGCAAAACTTGCAAAATGGCAGCTTGTGAAGACACTATTAGCCTCTAGGGTGTTGATTTCAATGCACCAAAATGCTAACATGCTGCGAAATGCTTTCAGTGCACTGCCTCTCCTTTCTACCAACTTACTTCCAAGCAAGACATTGTGCCAAGACGCAATTTGGATAATGGGGACATAATTCCGATTAGGAATACAAAATCCATTTCAAAAACCACGAAGCGTTGGACCTAAACTGAAAATCTCACTAATTTTGCACTTAGAGCACACCTAGGAGGAGCAGGAAAGTCATCGTCAAACTGCGAAACTCGATGGTTCAAGTGACACAACAGTCTCAATTCACTATAAGTGTCTGCAGCAGCAGCAGCAGCGAGGAGCCGGTGAGGCGAGGAGTCACCGCCAAGTCACCGCGGTAGTGACCGAGCCAAGCCGTCACTGCAGACACCGCATTAGTGCACGTCCACACAAAAAGGCAGGAGGCCGACTAAATGTACTGAATCGCTGCAGAGATTAGAGGTTCATCAATCCATCAATCACTCAGTCAGTCTCAAACAACATCTTTCAGTTAAAGGGAAAAAAATACAAGTGTAAACACAATTCTGGCTTCCAGCGTTTGGTATAAAGCTCCAGCACGACGTAATCCAATACACCACCCATTCCCTTCATATCTGAGCTATGACCAACAGGTTGTCAGTGAATCATTTCCATAATCGCAGCATCAGTGGCATATTGATTCATTCAGAACAAGCCTCCACATTACTACAGCTTGTTTCTCCCAGTCATTTCACAAACTGCTCTATTTTCTGCATTAACTTTTGACATGCGTCCAGTAACGCCGGCTGATTAAGGACAAAAAGGTCATTCTTATCTTGCGATTCATCTTTTAGCCAGAAAACGTGAATCATTAGCAGCTGCAGTCGGCCTTTCATGCTGAGGAGCATCTGCTGGAAGGGAAGCAGATAACTGCTGATGGACAGAAGGCTTGCATCTGCCTCCTGATGACCTCATTACTATTTCATTGCGTTTATTTTGTAGTGTGGCGTCATTGGTAATAAATATTGATAACTACGTTGTGACACTGCATCCATTGTGCAGCACAGAAGTGCATTACAATAAATATGCATGTTTGTTTGCAACATTTAAAGACCAGGAAAAAAAATTTTATTTACTCTTTAAGTGCTTTTTTTTCTTGCTCCACAACAATTAAGCTCTCTGGGTAAATAAGAAAAAACACTGGGTGTGGTATAATCTGATCTGTAACCTGGCAACAAAAAAAAAAATAACAGCACAGTCATCATTCATCTAAATCAAAACATCTTTACTAAACTCTGATTGGTGGACAGAAGGATCTGAAAGTTACCTAGACAAACAAAACATGGAATGTCCACTAGTGACCAGCTGTCAAAGCTTTAGCATCCAGCAAATCGTTTCCAGTGTGGATACAGCTGTCACTACCCGATCCGTACCAGAAACCCGATCGGTACCCCGCATGTGCGAAAGGTGTCTACTTCCGGTCGAAGCGTTTTACGATAGTTACGGGTCAGAGTATCTGTTAAGATGTTAAGAATAATAAGTACCTCTTAAAGTTTTTGCATTAATGAACCATTTCAATATAATAAAGACAAAAAATAAAAATAAAAAGATAGTTAAGGATCAGGACTCCCCGATCCTTGCTGCGCATGTGCAAAGTCGGACCGTACTGTCGCTACCCGATCTATACCGGAAACCCGATCGGTTCCCCGCATGCGCAAATCTTACGTCACTTCCTCTCTTTGCCAACATCGCGACATTCAATATATTTGAATGATACGGTTAGCGCCCATTTCTCAACAGCTCTGCCTCCTTTTCGACTACCGGGACATTTAAACAATGGATAATCCATATCCGCAACAAATTTTTGCTTTTCTCCTCAACAGAGAGCGTTCCCCGATTGAATAACAGCGCCGTAAAATAAGAAGAATGGCGCCTAATTACAGACTTAATAATACTGACTTTATAATGTGTCACGTGAAGATTCAGCAGCCAGATGAAGTGTTTACTGACAATGGACAGTGATAGCGGACATCATCATCACTATTCCAATCAATCTTCTCCACACAGACAAGCATAAACACACTCGACTATCGCTAAATCAAATTTAACACACATTTGTAATGACGCTAATTCAGTTTACAACAGGGTTCATTCGCTCGGTCAGCAGGTGGCGGTATCCTCGTACACTGGGGAGTAAACTGCCATTAAACGAACAGAAGAAGAAGAAAACACCTGCACATGTGCAGTACGGATCGGGTAGACCCGATTTGTACGGTCCAACTTTGCACATGCGCAGTAAGGATTGGGGAGTCCTGATCCTTAACTATCTTTTTATTTTTTTGTTTTTGTCTACATTATATTAAATTTTTCATTATCGGAAACATTTTAAGAGATACTTGTTATTCTTAACATCTTAACAGATACTCTGACCCGTAACTATCGTAAAACGCTTTGACCGGAAGTAGACACCTTTCGCGCATGCGGGGTATCGATCGGGTTTCCGGTACGCATCGGGTAGTGACACGTACAAATCGGGTCTACCCGATCCGTACTGCGCATGTGCAGATGTTTTCTTCTTCTGTTTCGTTTAATGGCAGTTTACTCCCCAGTGTATGAGGATACCGCCACCTGCTGACTGAGCGAATGAACCCTGTTGTAAACTGAATTAGCGTCATTACAAATGTGTGTTAAATTTGATTTAGTGATAATCGAGTGTGTTTATGCTTGTCTGTGTGGAGAGGATTGATTGGAATAGTGATGATGATGTCCGCTATCACTATCAATTGTCAGTAAACACTTAATCTGGCTGATGAATCTTCACGTGACACAACATTGTTATTCTTTTACGGCGCTTTTGTTCAATCGGGGGACGCTCTCTGTTGAGGAGAAAAGCAGGAATTTGTTTGTATACGGATTATCCATTGTTTAAATGTCCCGGGCAGTCGAAAAGGAGGCAGAGCTGTTGAGAAATGCTAGGAGCTAACTGAGCGCTAACCATCATTCAAATATATTGAATGTCGCGATGTTGGCAAAGAGAGGAAGTGACGTAAGATTTGCGCATCCGGTACGGATCAGGTAGCGACAACAGCCTTAGCAACAGTGAAGGAAGATATTTCTCATTTATTTTGGTCATGCTTATACACGAATCTTTTCTGGCAAGAATTTTGTGCTTTTGTTGTTTCCTTTATCTTTTCTGAGTTCTCTCTTTGTTACGAGAAAATATTGTTTGGTTTCTTTAAGTACCCCATGCACAGGGCAAACGAATTTATTGATATTATTGGCTAAATTTCATATACATAAGTTGAAATTTTCTAACGCAAAACCATCCTTTCAGTGCTTTTTAAATGAAACCAAACAATATGTTAAAACCATACAACATTCTCAAAATCTAAAAGCTGTCAAAACCATAAACTTGTTCCCTGTTCAATATCATGTGATTCTTTAATAGACTGTGTCTATTTGTTTTTTTTATATACGAACCCCCTGACATTGTGTTTGCTATTTTGTATTTGTATATCTGTATTTTGTGCTTTGTCAATAAAGCGTATTCAAAAGAAAAAAAAAAGAAACAGCCTTAGCAACAGGCTAGTAATCAAGATGGTGGTCGCAAACACCCCTGTGCTAGCAACTGGCTAGCATTTAGCAGCTAAAAAACTACACCTAGTTTAAATTAACAGACACAGAAATAGAGTAAATCTTGGACCAGAAGGCCAGAAACAAATGATGTTAAAGTATTTTTCTGACCAATATCAGCTTTTTCAACCAATTGCCAATATTTACTTGATTCCGAATCAGCAACTCTTTATCTTTTTTTAATGTTCTTAAATGTATTTAAATTTATTAAGCTTTCATACAGCCAGTGACATTCTGTACTGTCATCATACACACACATGGTCAGCTCTGATTTGTATGCTAAGAAGTCAAAATAAAAATGTCAATTTTCTGTGCTGCGCTGGTTTCTGCTGCCGAAATAGTTACTGCAGGTTTAAATTGGGTTAAAAGCATATATATGATTTTTAATATTATCAAGATATTACCTAAAATAATTAAAATACCTTAAAAAGTAAAATCTAAAAGTTAGCTTTTTACTTTAAACCAGATTAGTGACAAGTAGCAGCTCAATTAGGACTAAAACAGGCTCTTCTCCATCAGTTTCATGTCTCTGAATGGGAACCAAACACACACACACACACACACACACACGAGTTAATGTAGCCTGACATCTGCCTTAACACAGCACTAGACTGGCCACCCCCTGGTCACAGTCATGACATGGATAGCCCCACCTCCCCTCCCTTACAGCGGAGTGACTGGACTGTAGGCTGCAGAGACACGGCTGAGGGAATCCCTGCACAGATCCATATCACACGAGCTGCCAATTCAAATGAGTCTGACACAGCAAAACGCTGCGCTCGTGTAGCCAAAACACATTTTTTCCATCGGAGCGATAATAATCAATAAAACATGATTAATGCCCAGGAAAAAAAAATAAGCTTCATTGTGTGAAGCAGCAGCTGTTCTCTCCTAACAGAACGAACCCGCAGCAGGAAGCACAAACACCCCGACAAAGGCTGGGAACAGAAACGTGGGCATGATGCTGAGAACCAGAAAGCGCAAACACGCACAATTTACCTGAGCGGCAATTGTCAGTTATCAGCAAGTGTCGGGCGATGACCCTTCGTCTTCTTCTACTGATGCTGCTGCCTCTTCTTCTTTTGCGCTCAGGTCCGCGGTCCTCCTCAGCCTCCCAGCCAAGTCCCCCCCCTCACTCTCTTTCTCTCACTCTCTCTCCACAATGCATGCTGGGAACGTGAGGGTGTAGCGTATTCATTACCGCAGTCGGTCCTGTAAGCTCATTGGTCGGATAATTATTTCTTAAAATGAAATGGAAAAATAAATTAAAGAAAATTATATTTAAAAAAAATTTCTCGTGTGTTTAATTCAAATATCCCTTTAAATATTTTTTGATTTTTTTTTTTAAATGAATCATGAAATGCTTATTTAATGTAGAAAATATGAACCTGCTGATCCATGTATTCAGTTTGCTGTATTTGTTGATCTCTTAAAGCTTGTTATAACAAAGGATGTCAGCGCACATAGAGAATGTGCAAAGGGACACTTTGACAAAGAGAATCACCATGGTTACGGTGACAGTCTGCAAAAATCTTAAATTGTCTAATATTTCATTGCTAAACTTACGTGAAATAATGCAACACACACAGAGACACACACACAGACACAAAGTGCAACATTTGCCCCCGAAATGTAATGTAGCGCTATGACACTGCAGATTTTGATATCGATCAGATGCCAAGTAAATTCAGTATTTCTGATACCGATACCAGTACTGATAATTTTACCCTATAAAAGGCATCTTATCTAGGGGAGAGCAGTGTGTATGAATCATGAATTCTGAACACATTTGAATGAACGCTAAATCACTTTTACATCTTTTTTACTTTCCACAATAATTTTGAAACTGGGTTTTTCTGAGACCTGCAATCTAAATGCGCCCGTCTTTAAAGGACTTAAAGGACTTATGCTATAAATATAATAGACATGAAAGTCAGCACTAAAAGGTTCAGACTATGTTCAGTGGGCTACAAACTGAATGTGGCGGAGGTGTGGTCCCGGGTGCGGCTGCAGGGGAGGAGTGGTGCAGTGAGCTCAACGGGGCGGTGCTGGAGATGCCGGGGAGAACAGCTGATGGCGATTTGGACTGATGGTGGTTTCCTTCCCTTTTTATAGTGAGACGGAGAGGAGCGGGGGAGAGGGAGATCAGCTGGGACCGACAGCTGTCAGACCGTGCTCAGCCATAACCCAGGGAAAACTTTAAATAAATGTGGAATCTGGTGATAAAGACCTGTGTGTAGTGCATTTCACACTGAACTTGGAAGATAGAAACAAAGTACTGATCTTACTGCGGTGGTATTAATCCAAGAGAGGCACTTATGACAGTAAGTTCACTGCACTGAGATTGCTTCCACAGTCACCAGATATAAATCCAATTGAGCACCATTGAGATGTGGTGGAACAGTAGATTCAAATTACAGATGTCGAGCTGACAAATCTGCTGCAACTGTGAACTGTCATGTAAACATGGACTAAAATCTCTGAGGAATGATTCCAGCACCTCACTGAATCTGCACACAAAGAATTAAGGCGCTCAACATGCCACAACCAAAGTCTACAGCACAGGTGTCCAACTCCAGGCCTCGAGGGCCGGTGTCCTGCATGTTTAAGATGTGTCCTTGATCCATCACAGCTGATTTAAATGGCTACATTACCTCCTCAACATGTCCTGAAGCTCTCCAGAGGCCTGGCAATGAACTAATCATTTGATTCAGGTGTGTTGACCCAGGGTGAGATCTAAAACCTCTCGGACACCTGCCCTTGAGGCCTGGAGTTGGACACCTCTGGTCTACAGGTATGTACGCTGCCCACAAGTGACCAATAAAACATCTACTAATGCTTCGATGATAGGTAGCCTCCCAACATACCACCACTTACCATCATCACAACAAAATATAAATGAAGAAACCAGTGGGAAGATATTGGTGATGCTGATATCAGCAGTAGTAAATATTTGATGACAGCAACAAAAAAAAAGAGGGATTAAAAGCGGACCGCCTGGCTTTCACTGATGTAACAGACAGTAATAACGTCACTGATGATTTTTAATAGCCGCCTGTCTGCAGACACGATGCCCAGTTTGTTTCACTGGGGTCAAAACAGAAGAAGCTGATGCAATAAGAGTAGGTTTCATCAGTTTGTTATGCAGCATGCTTGCCTCATAATGACTCTGCGCTCTCTTCAATGAGCACGCCAGCAGCATCACGGGCACAGAGCTGGATTAAGAAAACTTTTAATGAATTCAGGGGTAAGAGTGTGAATGAATGTACAAATCCCAGGATTGTTTTGGAGCTAATTACACTCTAATTAAAAGCAGTGGTCCATCTCCCAGCCCTCCGGATGCAAACGCAGTCACAAACGTTGCAATGGGATCTAATTAACGCCACTTTTTTATGTTGCACTGCAGTAAAGCTCTCAGCACGAGCTGTTGATGGTTGTTTACAGATGTACACATGAATCAGCTTTTGTATGTATATTTTATGCTGCTTTGTTTCGATTTTAAGCCTGTTTGACTTTTTTTTTTTTATCCATTAGTAGTATCAGTGACAGTTTATGATCCAGCCTGCTCTTGGCCATAAATCCATTGCTGCCCTGGCTCAGTTTTCCATCAGTGAAACAGCTGTTGCAGACAAGAAGAGAGAAGGAGGCTGCATCCCCAAAGTGCAGTGCAAATGCTGTCATCAGCTCACAGCAGGACACATCTGTACAGCAGCTGAACACAAATACAAACTGACATGACGGCGCAGCATCAGAAGATTGAAGTCTCTGTCTCACAGCAGCGGCACTGTTAGTGCAGTTTTTGCTGCTTTGGGTTGTTCTTGTTGGGGGGGGGGGGGGGGGGGCTTGGGGGTTCAGATTAGATGTATAATGAAACTGTGGATTCTGGAAAATGACCAAGTGAGTTGTTTAATACAGTTACAATCACATTTTGGGGTTAAGAGACCTCCAGCAGACGTGCAAATGAGTAAAATGTGCATATAGTGGAACCACAGACTGTATATAAATCATGGATGTAGCTGCTGTGACGTCGTTCACTGGTGTTGTTTTAGATATAAAGTCAACCTGGGGGAACTCCAGGCCTCGAGGGCCGGAGTCCTGCAGGTTTTAGATGTGTCCTTGATCCAACACAGCTGATTTAAGTGGCTAAATGACCTCCTCAACATGTCTTGAGGTTCTCCAGAGGCCTGGTGATGAACTAATCATTTGATTCAGGTGTGTTGACCCAGGGTGAGATCTAAAACCTGCAGGACACCGGCGCTCGAGGCCTGGAGTTGGTCACCCCTGCTGTAGAGGAACAACTACTGAACTATGCAAAGACTGAATGCTGATTGGTATAAAAGATAGCTTAAACAGGAAAGGGCAAAGAAGGACACCTGAGTAGCACTGCGTTCATTGTTTTCAATCCTCAGACTCACTTTCTTTAAGTTTTATTTCTTTTCGTGGAAACTATGAAAAGGCTTTAAAATGATATGCATTTACTGCAATAAATTAATTAACAAGGATGTCTACAGGGGTTTGCTATAGACTGTATATAAAAGATGGCTATAACATTTTTTTATTTTTTTTTAAAGAAATGCCTTGAACCTGCATTCTCTCTAATAGCCAGGAGGGGGTGACATATAGTGACTTCTATTACAAAATGAATTCCATCTGCAAAGACATCTTTAGTAAATATTTTACACACTTAATGCATTTTGAAAAATTGCAACGAATTTCTGGATTTCACGGATCCAAACTTACTGTGTAACCTATATACACGCCAAACATGTTGCTTTTTTTTGAAAAATTCATCCTCAAAAAATGCACTATGATAAAAAACAGGAAGTTGACAGCGATCACGAGCTGGTCCTCATGTTCAGAGAAATGGAAGAAACGGAAATTCTAGGTTCATCCAATTCTCACAAGAAGGCATGCATAGAGACAAATTTCATGGTTTGATCCAAGGAAGGTGTAGCTGTAAAGCTGTATCACGACTACTTTTTGCACCAAATTTGTCAAGTGAAATTACGCGGTCAGTATGAACGGCTGCGTTATGAATAGGTGAGTCCCAAAAATATTTTAAACGTTTGAAATATTTGCATTTTACACCTCAGGTATGTAAAGGCCTTTACGCTCCAAATGAAAAGCAAAGCAGATTATTTTTTAGAGCTACAATGTAAAATGCGGCTCTCACTCTTTTTCTAAGAAAAGAAATCTATAATTGATGCAGGAGGCCAGGAAGCTGCTGCTGGCCTTGTACCACTCCACAGTGGAGACTCTCCTACTGCCTGGATGTTTGGTATGCAGGGGCCACAATGATAACAGGAAGGCTGCGCAGAGGGTAATTAACACTGGCCAAAAAATAACTGGCTGCCCTCTGTGACCCCTGGAGGCCATCGCCAGATCCTCCTGTCTGAGGAGAACAAGGGCCATCACAGGTGACCCCCACCCACCACCCGTTTGACTCGCTGCCCACTGGTAGCGTCTCGGGTCAATCAGGTCCCACACCTCCAGACCATCAACCCTCAGGCCACTCACATATGGACTCTATTCTCAGACCAAGTCCTCAGCACGACTTCCAAGCCCTTTTCAAGTTGTTCTCTAATGTGTGCCTTTCTCTTAAGCACCATTTGTAGAGGAAACAGTTATAGATGTGTTGTTTAAATCCGCTGAGCACCAAAATAGTAATGCAACACATCTTCTCTCCAGCATCCTTATTGGTTTTCTTTAGGAAATGACAACATCACAGAAAGTGAAAACATAACTGCAGACCTGAGTATTGCCACCATCTGAGAATTATGCAGAATTGTAGGAAGACCACATTTCCCACTGCTCAGTTGCTTCTTGTGCTTCACCCTAAAGGGCAGAATGACATCATCAGGTACATCATCAGGGGTCTTGTGGGATAAGTAGATACGTTGTCTTTTTTGTTTTTGTTTTGTTTTTTATTAATTATCGCACCTAAATGAAGCCAGAAAAGCTTTGAGGGATCTAAGTGCTTTGACCTTAATGCCAGTATTACCTTGCATTCACTACCGATGGCTAGCTATATTAATTTTGCATGAGAGCATGATAATCATTTCCTAATTAGCACTGACCACCAAGTAGAGCTGAGCTGAGGGGGAATTGTCATTATTTTTTAGATATTTGTTAATAAATCAAAGAGTTCTTTTAAAAAAAATCTATAAAAAGATGCTTTCTAAAATCTCAAACATAAATTACTTAGACGACTTTTGAACCCCTTACATTACTTACTTACATTACACTGTTGCACCACAAAGATGTCTGAAGTCTTGCTACATAAAGCATCTTTAACAACATAGAAATATACTATGTAACTTTAAATATATCTGTATATCGACACCATTACCAGTCAGCTGATCCACAGGTGCCTTATTCATCTACTGAGGCTGCACATGCATGGATCTGCTGCCTGCACCTTCAATTTAAGTTTAAGCAGCTATTATACTCCACAAAAACTTCTGCCATCAGCCAGAAATAAAGATCTGACTCGCTTTCATAGCCCCCCCCCCCACCCCTGTGGTTTTTGCCATAGCATTCTTCCATCAGCTGGAGCTAAACCACTGTGACTCAGCAGAAACATAAACATCTCACACGCCGGGAGGGCCGCGTGCAAACAAAGCAGAAAGGAGTCATATTTAATTCATAAGCCAGTGCATTGCAGGAAAGACCAGATTGTCTGATACGGCGAAGCCTGGAAGGTCCTGGCAGCTGACTCTGGAGGTCCAGGAAATGACAGCCAGGGCCAGGACTGCAGCCGCCACGAAGCACACGTCAGACAGGAAGGGGCCCCACTCAAGCTGGTTAATGTCAGTGGATATTTACTGTCGCTGGGTGGGCTTTCTGCATCCTGCAGGACACAGCTGCATTTCCCATAGGACAGCTCTATCTTAATGGGCAGCAGAGGCATAATGAAGCACGGGTGGTGGATAAATGGATGCAGCAGAAGTGGCAGCCAAATTTATTTTCGCCCTGGGAATTGGGTCTTTGTAATCTAATGTGGAGGCTGAGCTCTTTGTCTTTTTCTTTGTCCCCCATCACCACAGGTGGTTGATGGGGGACTTGATATCATTAATGCAAACAGGCTGAAATAATGTAGATTTATTTGGAAATGAAACAGGACCACATACATTAAAAATAAATATATATGGAAACACAATGCATTTGGTTTGATAACGCCTTGGTGGCTTTATCAGTTTGTTTGTGCACCTGCCTCCCTATTTTAACCCCGCCTCCTCAACAGGTACTTGTGCTAAAAGGGGCGGGCTAAAGGAAAAAAGAAGTGGGCAGAAAATCTAAAATATGAAGATAAAGCATAGACTGTATATGTAAGATGGACAGCATAATGCCATTTGTCAGCATTATGCTTTGCAACTTGGAAGCACAGAGAGGAACGTTTTAAATGTCACCATGATGTGGATGTGTCAGCTGTGAGATGGATATGACATGTAATAGAATCAGTCTTCTTAATGGCCACCAGAGGGCGACACTTAAACTTGAAAACAATCATTCTGCTGTTTACAAGTTTAAAGAGGAAACTGCACTTAAATGCCTTGCTCTCTCAGCTCAGTAAACCCCTTTCCTGATGCTTTTTTGGGGGGTTTCTGTCGACAATTGTCTGCCCAACGGCTCATTAGCAAGTGAGCATATTTATCTCTGCATTTCAAAATCACATCTGCCTTGTTGTGAATTCCACTTCCACAAAGCTAATTCCCAGGAGTGAGGCCTAATCAGAATCAGTGTGACACCGTTTTCGATCTTTAACCGAGGCCGATTACTTTTTTCCTTTTTCTTTCATTAAGATCACAGAAGACCTGGATTTAATAGCTTTGTAATTGTGCAAAAAAGTCTGTTTCCACCATTCGTTGCTACAGTGGAAACATCCAAACATGCCCATATTCACTCTGCAGTTTATAGGAAACATAACAGAAGGCAGTTGCTAGTGCATGTACGCTGATAGGAGGGGGGTGCTACAGCGGGGTTACTTTACAGGCCTAATGTTTTGTGTCAGATGAAGCACCGGCAGCCATATTGATCATTTTTCATGCCCTGCCTCATTTCACTAAGAGCCCCAAAATGACTGCTGGTGGCATTTTTTATGTCAGTTATGAGACACGCAGAAAAAAAAAGACAGAGAACGAACTGCAGCTCTGACAGCAACAAACAAACACACACACTCTAATGTGCTGCAACATACTTTACTTTAATAATTGTGAAAACAGTGATTATTCATGTTGAGCAGGTGAAATGATCAATAATCACACCCTAAACAAATCACCCACCATGCACATTACAAGCCTTTCATTTACATTTTATCAATAAAATAATCAATATAGCCTGTTTTTTTACCTTCTAGTGGTTGGTAAAAGATTAAGTCACATTTTTTTTTCCATTTTAATCATAAATTATTTTCAAATCACTTGAAAGATTAAAGAGAAATCCCAAGGAGCATTAACCAATCACGGTTAAGCAGGCTTTGTGCAGGACCCTACAGAGATATCGCCAAAATGCAATATCCAAACAATCGTTAATCTTCTTACAGGAAGATTTATTTAAAAAAAAAAAAAAAAAAAAAAAAAAAAAAAAAAAAAACCCTTATAGACAAATGGAACGAGCAGGCCACGCTTGGATATCGCCCCAAAACACTCGCCATCACTCGGAAACAGTGAGGTTGCAGTGGCTGATTCTCAACCAGTTATATTTTTTTAATGTTCACTGAAAGACGCAAATCCAGTTAGTGAACAACATTTATGGGGGGGCGTTTGTTTATGATAGGACAGTAAAGGAGGGAGAAGGCGTGCAAATGGTGTGGGGTCAAATTTGAGCCCGGCCCTCTGCAACAGCCTTATGTTATATGGATCACCTGCTCTGTGAGCACTGAGATATACTGGCATCCAGTCACTAGAGCAATATTTAAAGTGACTCAAGGTAGCTTTGTACTCCTGAGTTTGTCACTCGTAGTTGTAAACAACATTAAACATTTTTTCTTTCAGGTTTTTCCAAACACGGAGCAGTGACTATCACACGCCGCCGCTGTTTGTTTCCGTGTTCCCAGAAGTTGGGCCCAGCTTCCTGCTGACATCACAAAGGTCGTCTAAAGCAGCAAAGCTATCATCAGGCACCAACGCGCAGTCCGTCATGTGTCTTGACTAAGTTGTTACGAGAATTCGTGACACTAATGGCCTAATCTGACACAGTGTTTTTCATCATTACGTGATACAGTACGATGCGTTCGTATGGTAACCACTAAATGTGGATGACGTATAAAACTTCCTGAGATAATCACGAGGAAAGCACTCAGGTGTTTCTTCTGATACGGCTCGCACGCCGCTGCCGTTTATTTTTTATTTTCTGTAAAAAAGTTAGTGTAGTTTCTTTAAACAACACCTCAACAATTGTGATTGTGCCAACATGCCGCATGTTTACGTGCATCTTCAATTTGCACATAAAAACAAAGTGCGTGGAAATGCTGGCAATTTGTAGAAAATCATTTTACATTTGTTCGAGGTGGAAAAATTCAAGCATCAAAACAACAACAAAAAGAAATTATGAAGTGTAACGGGAAAATGTAACATTTCTGAAGCTTTCTTCTGCACTGCCTCTCGCTTACCTATTCAGCAAACCAAAGTCTCATCATTCAAAGTCATGTGAAGCTGCTTTAATAGCAGCTGACTGAGAAGTGAGTTAATCCTAAACTGGTTATCTGTTCATTATAAACAGCAGCTAATAAATCACATATTCTAATCTTCTGGAATTCATTAATATCTGTGGCTTCATTTGTTTTCTTCTCAGTTGCTCCAATTAACACTTTTAGAGCTCAAGATCCGCCATTGCTGTCTGTTTTTATGCTATTATTATTATTATTATTATTATTATTATTATTGCAAAACACCACCAACCCCCTTTACACCACTGATGTTAAGCAATGACACAAGAATCGGATGATTTCTTTGGGGGTGCTGAGGGAGATGGAGGGACGTGTGTGGGCTGGTTAACTGTTCTGATGTTTGAGTACGAGGTAGTGTATTGGTACCCAGAAGACGCCGAGCTAGATGGGTACCCAGAAGACGCCGAGCTAGATGGGTACCCAGAAGACGCAGAGCTAGATGGGTACCCAGAAGACGCAGAGCTAGATGGGTACCCAGAAGACGCAGAGCTAGATGGGTACCCAGAAAACACAGAGCTGGATTGGTGGGGCGAAGAGGTTGTGTTAGGTGAGTAAAAAGAAGCGGAGGTACTGGCTTTATATCCAGAGGAGATCGTGCTAGGTTGGTAAGCCGATATGGTAGCTGGCTTTGGTGCTGCCACTGGCTTTGGTGCTGGTGCTGATGCACCACCACTGTACATCAGTGTGGTCTTGTACTTTATCAGGTACTCGGGGTAGATCTGGTGCTTCTCAAACACCACATATATAGAGGGGTTCATTACATCGTCAACACAGCTGTCATAGAAGTTTATGTCCCCTCCGTCCTTCGAAGGCGGTCGGCGATAGTCAGAGGACCCTTTGGTGAAGTCTCCCACCAGCACCCGTGAGATGAACATGTCTCTGACGTCAGTGTCACCGGTGTAGTTGTGGGAGTATCTGGCATCACGGGCAAAGTAACTACCTGTGTTTAGACATCAAAAGAGACCATTGTGATTATCAGGCAAAAACACAAGCATCGTTCCTCACAACCACAGCTGACAAAAATGTCTGTTTGGTGAGTTTGGAGCTTCTGTTTTTTAAATGTATGGTTTATGAAAACATGCTTTTTTTTTTTATCAATAACTGTTTCAGCTTGAACATTTCTTCCAATCACCTTTGCCAAAAGCCGTTCCATTAAGTCCGCAGATTCTCCAGTCAAAGTTGTGGTGGCAGATGGTGTCAACAAATTTGGAGTGAGTGCCATGAAAAAGCTTTTTCTCAGTCACATTTCCCCCTTTGTTTTTGGTCTTCATCTGATTCTTTTGCCTTGAAATAGAAGACATACAAATATCTTACATCAGTCTGGTTTGTTTGTATGTCGTGATAGTGTGCACGCTGACCCTGGACTGTGTACACAAACAGTAACACAGCCTCTGGCTCTGAGGAGTGACACCAGTGCAGGAATTTAAATCTGTATTCTTTCAAATCACCAGCAGGGGGCAGAAAATGGATAAAAGAAGTCAGAGTTTACTGAAGTCTGTGGACCGCAGAAGACAATACGTACCATTGAAAGACTTCCCAAAGAGCTTTGTTCTGAATCCTCTCAATTTTGACAATATCAAAGCCTTTCATGGTTTTACAGAAATGAGTTTCCACCGTCTTAAATTCATCTGAAGTGCGCTGGACGGAGATTCGCTGTAAGAAAACAAAAAAATATTGCAATCTTTCGACACGAGCATTTCCCTTCACCATTTAGTTAGACATGAAGCTAAAGAATTCATACTGAGTACAAATATAAATTCTATAATGTTATTTTTAAACAAGGCCAGCAACAGTGTTAAAAAAGGCATTTTAGTCCTAAGAACAACAACCTGATGGCAGAGTCGGACTGCACGGAGAAACACAGAAATGGAAACTCTGAATTCAACGATAGGAAATATATTTCTAAGCTTAGCTTTTTTTTGTCTTTTTGTTTTTTACTTTTTTTCCCAAATATGTTCTTAGACAAAATTATTTGGGAAAATCTTTTGCTTACTGTAGAAATTCCACTTGAAGTGTCATCTGCACAGGAAGCAATGTGGGAACCAGTGACTGAATAAAGTAAATGGTTTTTATCTTAAATCAACAATACAATACAAGACCCGGTGAATACAGCCAGGTCCCAAGTTAAACTCTCCAAATCTCTGAGACAGCCAATGAGAACGTGAATGGGAAGGAAGGATAATGTTTACTGATATATGACAGGGTGGTAAATACATCAGAGGGTGACCAGTTTCAGAATACATAGAGAGCTCAGTATTCAGGAACTGTACCGAGGAAAGTTCTTAGACAGTGAAAGCCCACACGGAGAGGACTACAGTAATTAATGGTAAATGGCCTGTATTTGTATAGTGCTTTACTCAGTCCCTATGGACCCCAAAGCGCTTCACACACACATTCACACACTGACAAGCTACATTGTAGCCACAGCTGCCCTGGGGCGCCCAAAGACACAACGACCGAGACTGTCGGAGCCAGGGATCGAACCGGCAACCTTCGAACCGACGAACTACCAACTCTTGAGCCACGATCGCCCAATAAAGTCTGTGAGAATGTAAACTCCCAGGGTTTAATGGATAACTGGAACTTCCAGTATTCAGGCTAGTCTGTTTTTATTTTATGTCGTTCGGTTGTCTTATTTAATCCTTTTTCTCTCTTTTTTTGTTATTTTGTATTGTTTAATATAGTGTTGTATTTTAAAAAAAACTGATTGCTTTCACCTTTTGCTAGAAAATTACACTGCATAACATTGAGTTGTACATCTACATTACTATGTTTGGAATATGTTCACACACACACACACACACACACACACACACACACACACACACACACACACACAAAAATGTCTAAACTTGAGTGTGAGCTCAAACAGCAGAGACATAAAGGTAATATTTTATGGTTTCACAATACCGAATATCCTGTTTCGGGGATCTGTGTCTTGTCCCAGTTGTCTGGTATTGGAGCAGATGCTTTAACCACAGGCCGTCTGCAGAGACAGAGGGTTAGGATGACTTTAAATACACAAGGTTTGGGTGTAATACGTCTGAAAACATAAGTAACACAAATGCCATTAAAAGTTTCTTCGATATACAGACACCTTCACTTTTTACATATGTTTTAAGATTTCATTTTAAATCAACAAAACATTTTTCCCATCACATGCCATAATGGCAAGAGCTCATGTTTGTCATTTTTAGGGGTGTTTTTGTTTGTTTTTCAATTTTTTTTATAATTGCTAAATAAAAAAAAGAACAAATAGGACCCACTGCTGAGATGATCTGGATACGGTTAAGAAAGACGCACACCTGAGCATGTAATAACCCCCACAGTTCATACTAATATTAGAAAACAAACCAACTATGAAATCTTAGGAACTCTTTCTTAACATCCAGGGCGACAGGCCTCACCAGGTCTAGATCAGGGAACGGGTCTAGAATCATATCTCTGTGTCACTGTTTTATCAATTATGTCTTTATGGTAGAAAGAAGCTTGAAAGAAGCCACTTTGAGTAAAGAGCACCAGATAGCTCCCTCGGCACACAGCTCTCACAACATGACGTGATGTCACGGTGTTGGCAGCATCATGCTCTGTGCTGCTTCAGGCAGCAGAGACGGGCAGGCAAATGCTGAGTTAGATCAAAATAAAGGTTCACATTTCTGCACAGCAATGAGCTGCATCATAGGCGTTGCTGCTGGTTACAGAAAGTCTGTCCTTCAGTGGTCCAGAGTTAAACTCCAATACAGTATAATGTGCATCAACAGACCTGAAACAACCAAGTCTGACAGGACCTGCCATGAAGACCAGAATAAACCAAACAAATCCAAGAGTGTAGAAGCCAGACTCACAGCTGTACTACTACAAAATCGGTTTGGGATTTTTTTTAATGAAATTTGTGGAAATTTAAAAAAAAAAAAAAAAACAAACAACTTACGTTTAGCAAGCTCTGACTGGAGCATTTTTAATGTCTAGTGCTTGCCTGTTTTTTGACATTCTTGCTACTGAATGGACAAACATGGTGAATTTGCTTCACTCTAATCTTAAGGCCCTGGCAACACTAGTATGTTGGCACGTATGGTAAACCAAACCCAAACAAGCACTGTCTTCATGCGGCCTTCCCTCAGCTGGAAGCTCGAAGGCCAAAGCTGGAACATCAAATTCTCCCGAATTCTTCCTCAAGGTCGCCTGCAGCGACTTGGGGATTGTTGACTTTTGCTTAAAACTAGGTGAAAGCGCACTCTCTCTCTCTTTGGATACAGGAAACACACACGCACACATACACATGTACTCAGACACAGATATACACACACACACCTCGCCCTCCAAACGCCTTCGACGCTTACACCTGATGCGGTCAGGCAGGTCTCTGTCCACCGCCAGCTTTCAGCTGCAGGACCAGATGACTGTTGTCTACATTGGCTCTCTCCATTACCCCATACCATCCCCCCACCCCCCGATCCCTGTCGCAAGTCACGTGTTTTTTATGTTGTAAGTTGTGAGGATTCATGTGCTTCATTGTGCTGAGGGTTTTTTCCTTTCTGTTCTCAAACTGCTCTCCCATCTGGGCGGAGTTCTTTTTTTCCTCCTCTTCCCTCCTGTATTGCATCATTTATCTCTCTGTATGTACAATCAGAAGGCGTCCTGTTTCACTGCATGTACGTGTAACATTGCTAATGACAATTAAACGTCTCGATCAAGTGTTGAACAGGAATCATGTTAGATTCTGGCAGACACACTGGTCTCTACAGACTGGTTGGTAACAAGTTATCAAGTCTATCAGACTCATTTAAAACACTACATGTAAACCAAAGTGAAGGCATCTTAAAGCTTTCTTGGGGCTGTTTTTGGGATGACGTACCTGACTTTCTTTGTTAGGACATCTGCAGCAGAGACAAACAGTGGCCGTCTGCACACACACCTTTTGGTGCCATAGCGTTTATTTGACTGTATCATGTCTGAGGGGGAAGTTTAAAGTTAAATGATAATGAGAAACTCAGTTTTACATTTTAACATGCAGAAATCAGTCAACACAGAGTTTCTATATTCTTTGTTTACCCTGGAAACTGAGTGAATACGACTGGGAGCCAGCAGTGAACTCCACCACGTCTTTGTCATTGGCCAGGAACTTCTCCTCCAGCTTTGTGCTGTTGATGTCTGCTGCTTTATGTCCACTAGTCTGCAAAGCAAGAAAGGTGACTGTGTTTTTAACCTGAAAACAAACCTGCATCGGCATAAGAGCAATGAACGATTGGTAAGAGAAATTAATTTATAATATTTAATAAATATCCCAAGATAGCGACTGTCAAATTAGCTTGGCTGAAAACCATTGAGGCCGTTTGAAAGTCTGACGTTCTTTCCAGTAGAGTTACCCTAACAGACTTTAACTTTACTTATTTATTTTTTAAACTCAACAGTCCAGTATGAGCATGCTCAGTTCACATGATCAACTGAGCACAGCTGGTACATGTAGCCGTTTACTTCAGCTGCTAATTTCTCCTCAGAGATACCAGAGCTGTATGCACAGACTGTGGCAGCCTCGATTTACAGCCATAATAGATGAGATTAAAACTTTAATCATGAGCTGTAATTCCAGCAGCTTAAACAACAGAATACAGAGAGGATAAAAAAAAAAAAAAGAAAAATATAGTTGTGATTGCAGCAGAAGCAAAGCAGTGACCTCCAAAATGGTCAGTGAAATAGAGGTTCAGTGACTATTTGTAGCTCAGATCAGCTCCGCTAGCTTTTCTTGCTGAGGCATGCTGTCAGTGTGGATGTCTTCAATAAAACTCTGGAGCAGCTATTTTTTCCACGTTTGTTCACTTGTTCACAATCTGTTGAGAAGTGTTTCACAATTATACCAGTCCTATGACGTGGCATTACCCAGAGCAAAGACTTTAACCTTTGATTAGATTAGAAAATCAGATAGTTTACGCTTTAATAACAGCCTCTGATGTAATAAATCTATTGAGGCAGTATGACTTTAAAGACATTTTAACAGAGAGTGACAACAGAGAACTGACTTCGAAGCTGATATACTGAACGTGTTAGCAAACAGTTACACATTTACATAGTCAAAAACCCCAGTGGATGACACTAAGGTGCTTGTGTGCACCTTTTATGTAAAGGTCCTACATGCTCAGTGCTCCATTATTTTTGCAGTCTAGCACCTAGATATGGTTCTGAGTATTATAGAATTGGTTTTTAAGAATTTGTTATCATTGAAAATGCTGCATGTGTCTCATAGAATCACTCCTGACGAGAGCTAAAGCTAAAGCTAAAACAAACACAAGCTGAAAAGCACTGAAATGCTTTGTGGAGATCACCTGCAGGGGGAAAACACCCTGTAGGGTCATAGTTCGAGGGACTTTTTTCCACATTACAAATGTTTTTTTTTTAAAATCATGTTTACAACAAAAGTACTGACTCACGTGCTAACAACCTTTTGAAAACACTGTGGAAGAACAGTGGATTCTGATGCTATACTCACATCTGCGGAATAAGTGTTCCACTTCCCAAACTCATCCTGCCAGTACCAAAGCCACTCGGTGGTGTGGATGAAAGTCGGCTCAATCACGGAGTTTTCTGTCGAGAGTCGACGTACTTTGTTCGATCCACAGGTCATCGTGTCAAAGTGCACGGCTGGACTGGTGCTACTGCAGACACCCAAAACAGAAGGCATAATGTTAACATTTTAACACGTGTGTGGAGTTTGAAAGAAGTTGATATTAAGGAAACAGTAATAGAAATAAAGAATTGTGTCCTGTGGCTGTGGAATCATCACCTAAATAGTCTCCTTTCCACAACCAGGTCCTTGTGTTTGTGTTTGTATTGGGTCTCACTTTAGGATGAATTTGTCTCATAATTGGAGATTAAGTATCAGAACTTCAGGAGTGGGACCACACCTCCAAACACACTCCTTCCAGTTCTCATCCATATAGGTTCCCCCAGTCCTACAAGCTGTTCATTCTCGTTTACATGCCCCACCCTCCATCCCCTTTTCAATTCTTTAACTTCTTGACTTGTATTTAGTACGTTTAGTACGGGATGTGCCAGGTCCCGGAGCCGCCGTCAGTCCCTTTCGAGGCCTTCCTCAAACCGCAGCTCAATTCATGTCAAAGCCATTCACCTTTATCTACGAAAATGCTGTCAAATATAAATGAGGATGTGGGCCCAGCTAGTGAATTACCCGTTACCAATGTAGACCTTATTCTACAGGCCCACACACCAACACAAATCCATATTCTAAAGAGGACACACAAATGATCTTTGTCATAGTATTTGTGTATGAACACAAAGCAAAGATGAAAACCAGCACAAAGAGACGTTAAAGCGATCACCACGGTGATTCTACTTTGGAAACATATACAGGCAGAAACTGAGCTGGCAGCCTGACTGCTCCTCAGTAGGGAAGGATACCGGTATCAGGTGCCATGATGGCACCGGTTCTGACATAAACGGTAGTAACCAGACCTAAAAGCAGCGCACATTTCGGTGCTTTATTTCCTTAGATGTCACACACTTCAGATTCTAGCCAATCATTTTACGTTTCCGAGGATAGTAGGCGGGTCCGGGTACGTACGTTCTTTTAGAGCAGAGCTACAGATTAAAAATGTCCAAGGCGAAGCGGTCAAAGTCTGGCTGTACTTCACAGCAAAAGATGCAAACTCAGCAGCAACAAGTGCTTTAAGGTGATACTGTGATACTGTCAAAGGAGGTAACACCTCGAATCTGATGAAACACCTGGCGACGCATAGTGTTTTTTTAAAGGCGAGAAATGCACCGTATTTGATAGCTTGCTGCGAGACCTCACATCGAGCACATCTACTGCGGGTGGGTTGCCTGTTATCGGACCCGGAGTTAGCAACATCCCCCAAAAACCCGAAGAGGAGAGTCCTGGCCCCTAGCCCTGCCAGTGTAGCAGAAATGATGATGATGATGATGCAGCAGCAGCCGTTCTTCTCTGCGTGAGTAGCTTAATGTTGTTCGTGTGTAATTTACGTTGAGTAGGCTAACCACGTTATTACATTAATGCATGTAAGGTGAACTAGCAAACATCATCATAGCTACATGCGGCTGTCTTCTTGTTTGATGGCAGATACTCCCTTCACCCTGGCCAAAAAGGCTAAAATGACCAAAGAAAAAGTGGAAAACAGCTGAACATGAGAGGTTTTTGGACAAAGTTTGTGTTTTTTTCCATTGTTTAAGCACTGCTTCCAGCCAAGAGTGATACCATATATGCCCCATAGCTGCAGAAAAGGCTAATATTGTTATCTTGCCAGTGTTGGTGCTTGCAAAGAGCTGAAGTTGTGTTAGCAGGATAATGCAGTTGTTTCCATCCTGGATGCAGTTTCCACTTTACCATCACACTCTTGTTCTTTTGCGGATAAGTAATGTCCGTGCTCATGCTGTGGACCGCTCCACTATTTTCATCCTCAGACACATGAGCTGAAATCAGCTGATTCAAGTGCAGGTGGAACCAATATTAGAATCAATAGGCAAGCAGACTAACAATTCCAAGGAATGCCACTACTGGGAACTGTTCTCGATTCCCATCCCTACACCTAACTGAATGCTCCGAACCAGTAAACTGCCAAAAGTTCTGCTTTTATACAGTCTGTGATGATCACAAAGTCAAGTGTATTTGATTATCAGATTATCACGTTGTCTTTTGCAGGACTGCAGAGAGTCCTGTGAGAACTTGGTAAGTACCTGTAAGAGTTACTGGGGTCACAGTAGTCTCTCTCAATTTTCTCATTATCGGGCAAATCAGTCCACTGGTGTCCCTCTTGGACCTGCCATCGGTACGGCATCTTGTCATGAGCTTTAAAACATCGATCTAAGAAGAAAGACAGCTGATCAAAGTCAAGAAAGAACTACATTAACGCCTCAAACGCTTACTAACCATGACTTTCTCACCATCATGTTTGCAGTGACCTTTAATGAAGTACATGCAGATCCCTGTTTTATCTGAAAGAAACAGGAGATATTTCACAGGCTTCATTCAGACAGCAGTTTTAGTTCATCTGAAAACATCAGAAGTGTTTTCAGCCGTTGTTTACCTCTGACAGGCCTCTGTCTATTGTTCTGCCATTCTCCACCTTTAGCAGCTTCATCACTGACAGCAGCGTTAATGTTGCTTGATGAACGAGTTTTTGGTAGTGGTTGCTTATTGGTGCCCCTGTTGCCGCCTCTCCCTCTGACAGCTGCTTGACTTCTTCCATGACGGCGTCTCCGTCTTCGAGTCTCACCATTTTCACTGCTCGCATCGTTGTCACTGGTGGCTGCGGAGATGTCACTGGTGGAAGAGTTTTCATCGTCGCTTTCATTCAGTCCATTACTGGTGTACAGATCGAAGATGTGAGTGCCAGCAAGCATCTCAGTAAGTGAGGAGGCTCGATCCTGCACTGGTCGGCTGCTCTGGTTTCCTCTGTTTCCCCTATTGCCCCTGCTGCCTGTCGCACCCCTACCACCTCTCCCTCTGCCTCTCCGCTGTTTTTGACCATTCTCAGCCAGCCTCAAAGCCTCTTTATTTGCATACACAGCCTTCAAGGATGGCAGAAGGGCACCAGGTACGCCTCTTTCTTGGACATTTTTTATGGGCTGTGGAGCATTAAAATTGTGATTCCTCGAGCAGCTGCATTCACGGCTGATGTACTTCTGGCAGATGTGGAGCCTCTTGCAACCATCACCATCCTGACACCTGCCAAACTCTCCATCACCGTTGTTGTAGTCATAACATATCTGATGGAGACAGAACAAAATGAAAGGAAAGCGTGGTTATATACATGGACTGTAAGTAAAAGATGGAATACAATCACTGACTGTATGTAAATGATGGATATAAACATTGCAACATCCTACTTTTTTTAACCAGTTTAAATTTGTTTTACTCTAAATGCCACAATAAATTGTTCAAAACGTTTTCTTAGGTCATTTATTCATAAACGTCTGTACAACAGGATAAAACAGGAAGTCTTTTTGCAAAATTATGAGGTCAGCTTTTTATGGCAGCTTTGTAACATTGTAGTGCATTGTATAGAAAAAAAATAAAAAAGTGTATTGTACCGCTCTCACCATGCCCTTCCATATGATATATTACTTGATATGGTTTCTTGACTTTTGTTTCCAAGGTGAAATTTGACCTTGGGCACAAACAATAAAGGTCAAGGTCAAATTAGGTACTCATGTCCCCCGAAACCCTAGTATATCTTTGTCAAGTTTAAAGATGATCTCCCCTTTCTTTTCCCCAGTCAAATCTGTCCCGTATTTAGCAAGTGAAAATAAAATAAAATAAACAATAAAAGGTGAATCAAATGGACCATTACGGCAAGGCTGGGATGGTCCATTTGGTAAAGTAAATCCATTGGGCATCTTTCTTCGCCTTTAGACAATAATTCTGATGGCAAAAGAACCAAACGGGACAGGCCAAAAAAAAATAAAAGTTCAAAGACGATCCATAAAAAATTGTGGGTAATATAAAGTTTTGACTGATTTTTTAGATGCGACTTTGACCGCGACCCAATTTTCGTCTAAATTAAATCAGCTGTTATCATCACACAAAATCTGAAAAAGATATCGTGAAAACTGTGGACGGTACTGCAAACAAACAAACAAACGAAAGGAACTGATTATTTACCAATTACATTGCATGCGTTTTAAAACTTTTAATATACTTTTTGACATGTATAAAATAGCTGATTTGCCACCAACTTGACAGAAAACGTGTTTTAAAATTGGAGAACAATACACATCTGGCAAACAACTTTACCTCTAAGTTTTAAGAACACCTCAATGACTGCCAATTTGTGAAGAATTACATATTATATTACACTGTGTGGGTGTCAGCTGCACTGTTTGTTATTGCTACAGTATCAACAAGCTGTTACAATTCAAATGAACATATCAGAATCAGATGTGAAAAGATGTTATGACAATGATGATGAGTTCAACCTAAAGTATTTCGTCAGGGTGCTTTTATCGTGTGTTAGGTTAAGACTCACAGCAGGAAGGAGTGTGTGGTCACTCTGCAGCAGCAGGGTGCACAGCTCCTCTCGGCTCAGGCTCTCCAGCTCATGCTGCCTCAGAAGTCTTTGGTTATGCTCAGAGGTCAGCTCATGGGAGAAGCTGCAGCCCCTCCTGTTGTAACAGAATCCACACAGCTGAGTCATGACTGTGACATGAGAAGGATTAGGGCCACACACAAACATGATAAGTGCTGCCAAACGTGGATTAATTCATCATTACACTTACACATGCTGTGTGTCTGTTTCCAAATTCAGCCCGATACCAATAAAAAATTAATTTTGACTGCGTGTCTGTCAACATATGTGTTCTTATATTTTTCCAAACCCGAGAATTTGTCCCTAAGCTTAGCTGGCTTCAAAACCAGTTAATATGACGACAATAATAAACACTACTACTACTACTACTAATAATAATAATAATAAGCACTACGAATTATTTGACATTTTAGCCTCTTTAATGGTCCGTAACTTGGTTGTACACAAATACGACAATAAAAATAACGTTTTTATTGAGACTCAGAGGTCGGTACAAGGAAGCACAGAGAGGAACTTTTCCTATTAGCCTTTCGAGTCACATGATGATATTTGTTCAGGTTAGCTTTCCTAACAAATCTGCGTCAAACTGCTTAAAATGTCGAATTTTCCCAACAATACCTGAACGCACCGTCAGTGTCATATTCACTGACTGTAAACAGAGACACTAGTCGGGGCCTTTAACCCTGGAATATTTTGCAGCCACTTTCAGCATTACTAGAAAAGGCCTGGATGAACAGAGACGGTGGCTGTTTCACTCGGGCCATGACTCACCTTTCTTACTTTAAGTCCAGTATATTTACCTGAGCTGAGTGAACTGACAGAAACCGCTGAAGAGGAAGTTTTTGCACAGGTGCAGACCCCTGCACGTCCCCGGGCAGTCTTTCACTCTGCAAAGTCTCAGGCGGGTCCTGGCCACCACCTTCGGCTGTCCGTTTGGACAACAGGAAACAAATTTCTCTTGGTTACAAATGATCTCCGACAACTTCGTGGGATCTCCGGAAAACAGATTATACACTAAATCCTCCGTGTTGACTGCTCCTTGGCCGGCGCAGATCATTCTCAGTATTTCCGTCTCCATCGTGTCCGAGCTCTGCCTGCGTTTCCTTCCACCTGGGAGACCAAACCGCAGCTTGACGACAGCGGCCGCTGGTTTCATGGGAGGAGGAAATCTTCGGTATCATTTCTGACGATTGGAAAGCGAAACTGAACTATTTTTATCTTGGACTGATGCTGTAATGCTGCTGATGTCCACTTGGGGGCGTCCATGAAAGAATATAGGGAAGACATTTGTACTCGGCACACAGTGTAACATTAACACAGTAGAGCTGATTAGCAGAAAGCTCAAAGTCTGGCTAAAGGAAGTCACAGCTATTACCTCCTGTTTTAGCTTTGCTCTCCTTTAAACCTTTGGGGTGAATTTTCGGGTCTTTAGCTGCTTAACTGTCCATCAGCTGCCAGGCTGTGTGTTTGCAGGTTAAATAGCTCATGCATGTCTGCCTGGGGTGGGGAGGGTGAACCTAAATACTTGTGCTCCACAGCTGTGCACTAACAACAATCACAAGTCCAAAAATATCTTTGCTCTTCTTGTTTGCATAGCTGCTACACAGAACACAGTGAAACACTGAGGTGATTCTCCAGTGGCACACCTGAACGACAGAACAATGTGAATATCAAGAGTATCATACCAACACTAATACTGGTAACGGATTGATACGAGCACAGGAGGATCGATATCTTGTTTTATCTTCTCCAAGTTCAATATGTAACCGACTGAACTGTGTTATTTATTTATTTTTGGAAATGAAAAAATATGCCTCATACATGCACTATGTGTTGACTGTCACATCTATTTTATTTATAGCCCACAGCACATTTAAAGAGCAGAAGTTGACCCAAAATACTTTAGAGACAGGCGCCTTTACAATCCAGCTCGCCAACAAGCTCACTTTTTAAAATGCAAGAACAGCAGTTAGCTGTGTTTTGTTGTGTTAACTCATTATTGTTGGAAAGTAAAAATCACAGCAATTTAGTGATCATTAAAATGCGTCCAGAATTTGCAAACTGATGATGATTAAGTTAGAAGTAAGTATTCCTCATTAACTGAAGGTGTTGGAACGCCTGAGCAGAGGGAAAATATGAATGTTGTTATTGTAAATATTATCGTAATCTTTATTTGTTCTTTTTCAGGGTTTTTGAGGGCAAAAAGAAGGTTTGTAAACCCACAGCTTATTGCTGAAGCTTGTTCGCCTTCATCTTTTTGCTCGTTAACAAATATAGTAAAGAGGGTTTTTTTGTTTTGCAGTTTTTTATCCTGCGACTGTGACTCCAAAAGGAAGTGCAGATCATCATATGTCCTGATGCAGACTATAATTTAGGCCACGTAAACCACAGTGGGCCATAATCAAGAACCACACCCGTGAACAGTCTCGATAACTCTTAAATAATTATTTATTTGAATGATAGCCAACATGCACACACACAAAAATCTGTTTTGATAGAACATTTCAGAAGAATAATAGCTTTAATAGTAGAACAGGTTTACAGTGAGCACATGTAAAGAATCTGGAGGCGCCATCGGCAAACTTTATGAAGCCTGAAACATCCTGTGTGACTTTTTTGGGAGAGGGTGAGCCTTTGGAGGCATATCCTTGGAAGGTAACGCAGACTTCCACGTGTTAGTCAGCAGCTCTCATGACTGCTGTTTAAGGCATCAGGACCTCAAGTTATGCTCATGGAGTCTGTTCCTAACAGTTTCATCGGGAACATGCACATAAATATGCCATTCTGTAAGGCTTTGGCAGTGATCTTTCTATTACTTTCTGCATAAAGCAACAGATAGCGATCCTGCTGCTGGGTTGATGCCCTTCTATGGCCCTTTCAAGGTTTCCTCATGCACAGCCTGCCTGGCTGTAAGTACCCTCTCATACAGTGTCAAGAACAATAACAAAAAGCAAAACTAGTAGCGTGGGGTATTTGTATTTTGTTATATCTGTTTCTAATCATTATAAATATATAACAGCTAATCCAAGTACTACTGACAAGCGGGCTATGACTGCAAAAGAGCTAAAGAGAAAGGAAACACACACAATGTAACATTTAAATCATCTTCAAACAGAAATTTTTTTTTTTAATCAACTGTTTTCTGCATTTACAGTCAGACTATGAACTAGAAAGACTGGCAAATGGAACGAGGTGCACTGTGCACAACAGGGCGAAGTGAACGTTTAACAACCACCACAGCATCACCTTTGTGCTGCACTAGAGCGGCGGTCCCCAACCCCCGGGCCATGGGCCGGTACTGGCACATGAGTCGCTGGGTACGGGGCCGCGAGAGTTGAGGCTCGGTTGTGAAATTTATGTTTTTCATGGTTTTTATCGTTAACTCTGTTTCCCTGGGTCTTTTCCAGTGTTGTCGTTGTGCGTCTTATTTTGAAATAAATATTTACGCGTTGCCATAGCGACCAGAGAGCATTAAGGGGCAGAGAGGAGGACGTTACTGTCAAGTGTTGTTGGCGCATTTCAGGAGGACGCTGCTAATAAAGTTACACAATTACACAGTGAAGTCACGTTTATTATTATATTTGTCTTGGTCGTATCATTTTATTCTCTTGTATTTATCCGCGACACCTCAAAAGCCGGTGTTCTGACAAACCATCCTACTTCCTAATTCCAGCACAAATTGAAGTAGGCATGGTTTGCCACTTAACTTTGCCCATCGGAGTATTCTTCTCGCTCATATTCACAAAGGTAGGACGGTTCGCCACTTAATTTCGTGTTGTGCGCATGTGTACAAACAACAGGTAGGATGGTTTGTCAGGTAGGATGGATTCCCGGAACACCGGTCCGGGAAAATATTGTCTGACATTAAACCGGTCCGTGGCGCAAAAGAGGTTGGGGACCGCTGGACTAGAAGGTCCATGTTTTTCGCTTTCCTTCTTCTCAAGCTTTTCCGAGCACAGTGAGTATCGCACACTGCTGCTGTTTGTTTCTATACGTGTTCCCAGACGTTGGTCCCTGCTTGCTGCTGACATTGCAAAGGTCATCTAAAACAGCAAAGCTATCATCAGGCACCAACACGCAGTCCGTCGTGTCTTGGACAAATCCTTACGAGAATCTGAGGCTCTAAACGCCTCCAACGTTATCCCTTTTTATTATTTGATATGTTTTAGGTACGACGCTTTCGCAGGATAACCACTAAACGTGGATGACGTATAAAACTTCCCGAGATAATCACGAGGAAAGCACTCAGGCTTTTCTTCCGATATGGTTAGCACGCTGCAGCATATCTATATTACTGCAGCGTGTTTTTGCTAAGCCTGTAGTGCTTTGTCAAATTCTTCATTCTGTATTTATGTTGAGTATAACTAAATTCCTTCGCGTATGTTGAATGTCACAACAACAACAAATGGAGACATCATCGCATTGTCAGGGTGATAAATATGAAAACTTAAAGACATGGCTTAAAATAGATGTTAATAACTGCAATGTTATTAAAAAACTTTTCTTTAGATTGGCCCACCATTAAGGAGATACATACAGATATATGCTAAGATCATTAGCGATACAAAATGTCATTATTACATTTTGTATAAAAGTTAGTGTAATTTCTATAAAAAACACCTCAGCAAATGGGATTGTGCCAGCCTGGTTTTATGTGCATCTTTTGCACATAAAAGATGCAAAAGATGCACATATGTCTTCATGTGCAACATGAAGACAGACTGACTGGAAATGTTTGCGATTTGTGGAAATTTGTCTTCTTTTAAAAGTCACTTTGCATTTGGTCGAGTTGAAAAAGTTTGAGCATCGAAACAAACAAAAGAAACTTGCTTATTCAGCATTTTCATCATTTGAATTAAACCTAAAATAGTACACGTCTGTCTAATTGTACTGTATCAGGTACTCGGGGTAGATCTGGTGCTTCTCAAACACCACATATATGGTGGGGTCCATTACATCGTCTACACAGCTGTCATAGAGGTTTATGCCCCCTCCGTCTTTTGAAGGAGGTTGGCAATAATCGGAGGACCCTTTGGTGTAGTCTCCCACCAGCACCCGTGAGATGAACATGGCTCGGACGTCAGTGTCACCGGTGAAGTCGTGGGAGTATCTGGCATCGCGGGCAAAGTAACTACCTGTGTTTAGACACCAAAAGGTACAATTGTGAAAAAATGTATTTGTGGGGAAGGAAACTGGTAATCATGCAGAGGTGATTACACGGTGAAAAATCAATGTTTTCCATAAGAATAACTTCACAGGACTCACGGTGTCACAAAGATGAGCGTGGCTGAAGTCTTTGCCTTTTAAATCTATGCTGAACATGTGCTGAATAACCAATAACTATTTCAGCACGAACATTTCTTCCACTCACCTTTGCCATAAGCCATTCCATGAGTTCTGCAGTCGAAGTTGTTGTGGCAGATGGTGTTTACAGATTTGGAGTCGATGCCATGAAAAAGCGTTAGTTCAGGCACATCTCTCCCTCGGTTTTTGGTCCTCATCTGATTCTTCTGCCTTGAAAAAGGAGACAGGAAACAAATTAAAGCAAGCTGTAAGAGTGTGAATCATGGTCTTGTGTCTTTGAGCCTGTGTTTTAAATTTTTTTATGCTTTGAGTTTTCTGTGAGCTCATGATTTGTTCTTTTGGATGTTGAGACGCAGTTTATGTTCTAGCTCTGTATTCACTCCTTTCAATATATTATTGTTTCACATTGCTTCTGTGTTCGTTATTAGGTTATGTAATCTTTAGTCATCATCTTTTATGACCCTGTCCCGTCTCCCCAGTCAGTCACGTCTCCATGTTCCTGTCACTGTGTCAAGTTCACATGTCTTAGTCTGTGTCTTTGTGGTCTGAGTCTCCCTTTGTTCTCATGGTTGTGTTCTCCTCCACAGTATATTTTACTACATATAATGTCCCCATAGGTCACATTATATCTGGAAGAAAACAAGCCGTGAAATTTTGGGAAGTCTTTGTAGATCTCCAAGGTAACACTGGGTAACGGTCTAGATCCAGGCAAGGATATAAAGAAAAAGTAGAGAAAAAGTCAGAAAGTGTGCATGCTAATAGTAGACATTGAATAAAAGATGGACAAAGCCTGTGGTTCTGAAAAGTAACACCGCTGCGGGCAGCTTAAATCTCTATATTCAGGGGGCAGCAGGGGGCAAAAAGTTGAAAAAAAGTGGTCAGTTTATTGAAATGCATGAAAAAAGATCTTCTTAGTACGTTTATGACTTCTTTAAATATTTTCCTATTGGGTTGATTTTTTCTCCATTAGTAGTTTTAAGTCTACTTCAATACAACATGAGTTTTGTAAATGATGATGTCACTTTATCAGACAGGGATGGCTACCTGCAATCATGCATATTAATTGGATGTCGGTACGTACAACTGAAAGGCCGCCCAAAGACTTTGGTTCTGAATTCTCTCAATGCTGATGATATCAAAGCCTCTCATGGTTTTACAGAAAAGAGCTTCAACCTCCTTAAATTCTCTTGAGCTGCTCTGGAGGGAGATTTGCTGTAAGAAAACAGAGAAACATAGAAAATGTTCAGTCACAATAACATTGAACAAAAACAAGCTGTAATCACAATTTTAAAACACCATCATCAAACACAGAAACAGAAAAAATTATTAACTTTTTTTTTTACTTTGGCTTCTAAACAACACTTTTTTTCAACACTTGCTGAAGGAAATATTTGTTTTTTTTGCAGAATACTTTATTATGTTCCATTTAGCTAACATAGCATCTTTGCTGGCTGAAGAAAGAGATAATCAGGCTGTGCTGATGTAAAAAAACAACAACAATGAAATGAAAAAAGAAACAGCAGAAATCTAGCAATACTGAAATCATTGACTGTCTTTTTTTTGAAAATTAAAAATACAAAGTCTTATATCAGAATAAACTGAGGCATCGAGTTTTCAGCAGCCGTACTAAAGAAAGTTGACTCCTAAAATCTGCAAACATGTGAAAAACGACCTCAGCTATCTGGTACTAATCATCCCATTTTGTTAAAAATTACACTGCAAACAATAAGAAATAATAGATTACAATTACTCAATGATGTTTACATTTAGAAATGACTTAAACTTGACTGTGAGCTAAACCAACAGAGGAAAATTATATTTTTTACATTTGTTGGTTTTCACAGTACCGAATATCCTGTTTCAGGGATCTGTGTCTTGTCCCAGTTGTCCGGTACTGGGCCAACATTTTGAACCACAGGCCTTCTGCAAACAGAAATGATAAGGAATGCTTTCATTATTGTTCGTTTTAAAACCCCAAAACACATTTATAGTTATATCAGTACTGAAATTAATTAAAATTAAAATGGTCATTTTCCCCATTAAAAGCCGTAATAACAATAGTACGATTTTTTACTGGATTTTTAAAAAGATTATTATTATTATTATTATTATTGCAAATTCATCAGAAAAACTACCAACAAAAACGTAACAATTCAGATTTATGTCTGAAGCTGCAATTTTTGGATTGCAATGATTTGTTTCACATTAGAGCACAGAGAACATGTGGAATGTTTAAACTGGAAAAACTGCACCATCATAACAAAAACGTTCATGTGTAGCATCCCCTTTTCTAACAACAGTCCACAAATGTCTGGGAACTGAGACCAGTTGCGAGAGAGAGATGCTCAACAGTCCTATTTTTAATGCAGTGCCACTTGAGTGCTCAAAGATCTCATCAACTAGTGATTTTTGGCCTGAGATTGTTCCAAGTAAAGTCTTTGTAGATCTCCAAGGTCTAGATACAGGAAAAGGAAAGTATATAAAACCATATCTAGAGCTTTGATTGTCTCAATGAGAAGAGTAAACCGAACAAGAACATGAATTCTCCTCCCCAATTAGAATGAACTTCTCAGATGTAAGAAGACCGCAGAGAATAAGCTGCTTTTGGGATGACGTACCTGACTTTCTTTGTTCGGACGTCTACAGCAGAGACAAACCGTGGCCGTCTGCACACAAGCGTCTTCGTGCCATTAAGGTTGTTTGTCTGCATCATGTCTGACGGGTAACAAAAAGAAACATAAATAAAAGTTTAAACTTGTGCAATGATTATGACACCACTTTTAAAACACAGAAATCAGCGATCAGATACAGTTTCCATATTCTTTGTTTACCCTCGAAACTGAGTGAATACGAGTGTGAACCAGCAGTGAACTCCACAACGTCTTTATTATTGCCCAGGAACAACTTCTCCAGCTTTGTGCTGTTGATGTCTGCTGCTTCATGTCCACCAATCTGCAAAGTAAGAAAGGTGAGCAGGTCTTTAAACGCATAACAAACAGGAATTGCCATATGAACAATAAATCGTTGGGAAGCAAAAGAATATTGTCTAAAGAGCTTGAAATATTATAAAGATCTCAAGGTAGAAATTCCCAAGTTAGCATAGCCACAATTATGAAAACAGTAACATTTGATTTGGCAGAGTCGTCATGCCGGACGTCCTTCCTCACCGAGCTCATTTATGTGGCGCTCATGTGGCATGGCTTTGGACTTTTGAACCCCTGACACCAGATTTGTGTTTTGGTATCAAACTAGGGATCTTTTGCATGTTAGGTATATGTGTTAACGACCACAGCTGGAGCCTTAAGATTTTTAAAATTTGATCTTAGGTTGCAGACATTTTATATGAAAATGGAAGAAAAGCAAAGCATGGTGCATTCATTTGGTTGGTAGCATGTAATTCTTCCTCTTTCCTATAAATCAAAGGTAAGTGACTACTTATTTTAGTATTAAAAATCTCAACAGGTTTTTAATTCAGACTAGAGTTGATGAAGGTGCTTATTTCAGTTTTATCCTCAAAAATTCAATGCTTGAATTCTTTTGCTTGAAATGAGAGGAATACATTTGGTAGGTAAAAGAAAAAGATTAGGAGATGAGCTGTAAATAAGAGAATAGAGCAAGTAAAACATTAACCATGAAACAAATTATATCAGGATATAAAGAAATAAAGAAGGCCAAAATAAAAAAAAACTAAAAAAGCATGCTGGGCCACAGCCAGTGTAACTCTGCTGAGAAATATCATGATCTTAATTTAGTTTAAGAGTAAATCTCTGCCAGCTTCACTTCTTTCTCCTTTGTGTGCATCATTTATTGCAGTTTACATGTAGTATTAACTGCAGCAGTAGGTGCCATTGATAATGTGACTGAGACAGATGTACAGTGGCACAGATCAGCTCCACCTGCTCTTCATGCTGAGGCACGCCGGATATAAAACTCTGACCTGCTGCAGCTATTTTTCCATGTTTGTTCACTGTTTCACAAACATATCAGTCAGGAACTACTTCACCCGTACACCCCTCCTAAGACGTGGAGTTACTCATGGCAAAGACTTTAACCTCTAACAAACAGACTACTGTAATTCATTATTATCAGGATGTCCTAAAAACTCGCTGAAAAGCCTTCAGCTAATCCAAAATGCTGCAGCAAGAGTCCTGACAGGGACTAGAAAGAGAGAGCAGATTTCTCCTGTTTTGGCTTCCTGTTAAATCCAGACTTCAAAATCCTGCTCCTCACATACAAGGTCTTAAATAATCAGGCCCCATCTTATCTCAATGACCTTGTAGTACCATATCACCCTATTAGAGCACTTCGCTCTCGCTCTGCAGGCCTACTTGTTGTTCCTAGAGTATTTAAAAGTAGAATGGGAGGCAGAGCCTTCAGTTTTCAGGCCCCTCTTCTGTGGAACCAGCTTCCAGTTTGGATTCAGGAGACAGACACTATCTCTACTTTCAAGATTAGGCTTCAAACTTTCCTTTTTGCTAAAGCATATAGTTAGGGCTGGACCAGGTGACCCTGAATCCTCCCTTAGTTATGCTGCAATAGATGTAGGCTGCCGGGGATTCCCATGATGCATTGAGTTTTTCCTTTCCAGTCACCTTTCTCACTCACTATGTGTTAACAGACCTCTCTGCATTGAATCATATCTGTTATTAACCTCTGTCTCTCTTCCACAGCATGTCTTTATCCTGTCTTCCTTCTCTCACCCCAACCGGTCGCAGCAGATGGCCCCGCCCCTCCCTGAGCCTGGTTCTTCCGGAGGTTTCTTCCTGTTAAAAGGGAGTTTTTCCTTCCCACTGTCGCCAAAGTGCTCATAGGGGGTCATATGATTGTTGGGTTTTTCTCTGTATCTATGAAGCGCCTTGAGGCGACTTTTGTTGTGATTTGGCGCTATATAAATAAAATTGAATTGAATTGAATTGAATTAAAAAGATCAGAAAGTGTAAGCTCTGAATGGCTGCAACGTCAAACTTAAATGGTAGTGGAAAATTATTTACTTTAACCTTCTAAGACCTGAACTCTTCCACAGCAGCATTTTTATTTTCTCTTTGATATTTGGGCTGATTGGGTCCTGATAAATGTAAAAACAAAGAATTACCAGATTTTTTTGTTTTTACCTAATTTTTGTTTCTAAGAAAAATAAGAGCCACATATGAGGATATTCATTTAAAATTTCGATAGAACAGAAGCAGTATAATGTCCTCGTAAGTGGATCTCAGGCCCTTGTAGAGCAAAATTGAGTATTTTGATCTAACTAACCCAAAATGTGATGTCCACATATGTGGACGCCAGGTCCTAGGAGGTTAATACAGTTTCCATAAAACAACAGAGCTATACTAAAATTTAAGTGAGTAATGATGTTTATACTACAAGATGATGTCAGTCTGTTTTGTTGTCATTGTGATGTTGTGCATCGTATTGACAAAATAAAGTGTGTTGTACCGCTCTACCATCACACAAAAAGTTGAAGCTGTGGACACTGGGCTGCTAGCAAACAGACGAACAAACAGAACCCATCACTTACTCGCTCCCTTCAGCAGAGAATGAAAAACAGCAAATGCTCTTACGTAATAAATGTGACAGTATGAGCTTTTGGATTTAGCAACAAACTCTTGCTGATATGTTAAATGTGTCAGAGTTTTTTTATTTGCATGTCCACAAAACTAGCATGCATTTGGAGTCTTGTTTAAAGTTTCTTGACAAAATTAATGTAGCTCTGTTCTCCAAATGTGGTCGTGTTCAGTTTTAAAAAGTAAAACAAAAACACAACAACGGTGAAAATGAGGCTTTGAAATGCAATCGACAAACTAATGGGTGACGCAAAGACGACTGTCTTCACTGTTTATCAAAGAGTGCAAACAACCTTTTTAGTAAATAGTCAGTTACACATTTTATATGTTTGTACAGCGGTCTGTTAGAGTTATGTCCTAATATTGTCTTTTTCTTAACAACATAAAAATGTAAAATACGATAACAATAATGTCGTTACTCACAGCAGATGCAAACATGTTCCACCTCCCAAACTCATCCTGCCAGTACCAAAGCCACTCGGTGGTGTGGATGAAGGTCGGCTCAGTCACCGAGTTTTCTGTCGAGAGCCGACGTACCTGCTTCAGTCCGCAGGTCATCGTGTCAAAGTGCACGGCTGGGCTGGTGCTACTGCAGACACACAATTAAAACAAAATGAATCCACTGCTAGCTGTGTACTGCGTGTGTGTCATTTGAAAACACAGCATTAAGACATTTCTTGTAGTTGGTCATCAGGTTTGCACACATCAGCGAGGGATCTTAGACCACTTCTTTTTACAGAAACTCTTTAAACCCTTCGGGTTCTTGGGTTCCACTGAACAACTCAAAGCTTCAGCTCCCTCCACAGATTTTCTATAGGACAGGTCTGGAGACTGTCTGGGCCACTCCATGACCTTTGCTCTTCTTTAGCCACTTCTTTGTTGACTTGGTATGTTTTGGGTCACTGCCATGCTGGAAAATCTGTCCACTCAGTGGTCACGCTGCGGGAGGGAAGTTCTCTTCAAGATTGTACGGTGCATGGCCCTGTCCATTTAGGATGGGAATTGATAAGAATTTAGCGATTCCGATTAAATGATTGATATCAATTATCAATTCTTCATGGCTTTCACTGGCTCTGCTTTGAGTCGCCACCATCTCTAAGCAGCATAGCAAAGACATTACATTCATGGAAGTTAATTACATGCTGTGTGGTCAAATGTTTGTGCATGTTGGAGGGATTTCCCATCCTTCTTGTGTTTTGTGGTCATTACTGAAAAATGTAAAAATGTATTACACAAATTACACAAAACCCTTTTTTTAAATAATGCAGTACATACTGTAACTACTTGTTACATTACTCTTTACATTACCTAAAATACTAAAACACACACTGTCATAATAACCAGTTAATAGTATAATAGTACAAACCTTAGGCTACAGTCCAGCACACCAACACAAATCATGACGACACGAGGACACACATATGATCCTTGTCATAGTATTTAGGTGTCAACAAAAAGCTGCCAACACAGAGCAAAGATGAAAACCAGCACAAAGAGCGATCGCCATGGTGATTCTACTTTAGAAACATGAACAGGTAGAAAGAGAGTCTGCAGCCTGACTGCTCATCGGTTTGTTACTTGTTGAAGTTCAGGCTCTGGCTGATGGGCTGCGGCTTTAACATTACTTTGGGTTCTTGGCTAGCTTAGTATTAGCATGCTCTCTGTGCAAAGAGCCAAAGTTGTGTTACCACCATAGTGCAGCTGTTTCTGTCCTAGATGCAGTTTCCACTTTACCATCACACTCTTGTCTGTTTTTTTGTGCAATAAGAATAAAAGGACAGTCCATATCCAGGCATTAGACTGTGCCACTATTTTCCTCCTCCAACAAACTGAAATCAGCTGATTTGGACAACAGGGAACTGGTTCTCTACAAGAACTGGATCCTGATTCTCAAACCTACTGTCCATTAGAAACTCATTCTGGGGAACTCATTCTGAACGCTTAGCAGAAAACAGCTGAAAACATGTTTCCACCTCCGCGCTTGACTGTGGTAAAAGTGTTTTTTAGCTCATACTCAGCATTTCTCTTCTGCCAAACATGGTGGCCAAAGAGATCGACTGACTGACCACAACACTTTCTCCCAAGCCTTCTCTCAATCATGAAGATGTTCATTTGAGCAGGTGGACCTTAAGGTTGCAGCAAGATTTCTATCTATTCTGCTTTAAACGCAGTTGAGATCAGGAGTAATGGTATTGGTAATTTGTTGGAAATTCATGTCAACTCAATGTGCTTAACACTGAACATAAAAACATAAAAACCTGGTCACCAAACCGCAACCACCACGCTCCACACAGCTTCCCGTGACACTGAGGGAGACAGAGTTCTGTCTGCATGTCAGAGATCAAATCCTTATTTCACTCAGCGACATGCAGGTCAAAGAACTTTTCTGTGATATGTTGATATTCTATCTGCTTCCATCAAAATAAGTAACTAACATAAAACTACCATAAAATTCTGTTCATTTCATTTTAAGTGAGCAAACTTACAAATTCAGCAAAGAATCAAATATTTTATTTTAATATTTATCCAAAGCATTGCGCCTGAAACCGCCGTATTGTAGCGTCCCTCCAACAGGAGGCAGAGACGGTCGGGATTCCGTGTACCAGCTGTTCATTAGGAACAGTAACACAGTCGGCTGTGGGCTGTAGACAACGCCAAAACAAAGAGAGCGCTCCCTGAAGAATAAAAACAATCCCTCTGTCTCCTCTTGAACTTGTGCTACTTTTTTCCCCTACACACACACACACACACACACACACACACACACACACGCGCGCGCGCTCCATAACTCCCACCCCCATACATACACTCTCAGCCAACCACAAGCATGTTCTCCTACAGACTCTCTGTCACAGGTGTTTGATATGATCGACAGGCTTAACAGCCTCTAGATCAGGGGTGGGCAATTTCAGTCCACGAGGGCCGGTGTCCCTGCAGATTTTAGATCTCACCTTGGGTCATCACACCTGAATCACATGATTAGTTCATTACCAGGCCTCTGGAGAACTTCAGGACATGTTGGGGAGCTAATTTAGCCATTTAAATAAGCTGTGTTGGTTCGAGGACACATCTAAAACCTGCAGGTACACCGGCCCTCGTGGACGGAGATTGCCCACCCCTGCTCTAGATTATTACACCTTCAAGGACACTCAGTAAATCACATCATTGCACGTGTGGAGCAAGTCCGTCATAGCTGTGTGACAAATCTGAACACAATAACGCTGATGACACAACGATCAGATTAACTTGCAATCCAGTTTGTTACATACTAACATCACAGAGAGCCAGCGCTTCCTAAAACCAAAGCTTTCTGAAGCATTTTACCTTCAAAAAATCTGGAAACGCCCAAACCTTTTATCTAAAATTGAGATGTCTGAGTTGCAGAATAAATGTAAGTACCTGTATGAGTTACTGGGGTCACAGTAGTCTCTCTCAATTGTCTCATTATCGGGCAAATCAGTCCACTGGTGTCCCTCTTGGACCTGCCATCGGTACGGCATCTTGTCATGAGCTTTAAAACATCGATCTAAGAAGAAAGAAGAAAGACAGCTGGTCAAAGTCAAGAAAGAACTACATTAAAACCTCAAACACTTACTAACCATGACTTTCTCACCTTGATGTTTGCAGTGACCTTTAATGAAGTACATGCAGATCCCTGTTTTATCTGAAAGAAACAGGAGATATTTCACAGGCTTCATTCAGACAGCAGTTTTAGTTCATCTCCCCACAGAAGTGTTTTCAGCCGTTGTTTACCTCTGACAGGGCTCTGTCTATTGTTCTGCCATCCTCCGCCTCTAGCAGCTACATCACTGACAGCAGCACGAATGTCACTTAAGGAACGAGTATTTTGAAAAAGCCGATGGTTGCCCCTGTTGCCGCCTCTCCCTCTAAAAGGCACTAGCAGCTTTTTTTGGACGCCATGTCCGGTTTTGGCTTACATCATTTTCGCTGCTCCCATCGTTGTCGCTAGTGGCGGCAGAGATGTCACTAGTGGGAGAGTTTTCATCGTCGCTTTCATTCAGTCCATCGCTGGAGTACAGGTCAAAGGCGTCAATGTTTGCAGCAATGTCACTAAGTGAACAGGCCTGATCCTGCACCGGGCGGCTGCTGTGGCTTCCTCTGTTCCCCCTAAAGCCACTGTTGCCCCAAGTATCTCTCCAACCTCTGCTGAGCTGATGGCCACCTCTCCCTCTGCCTCTCTGACTTTGTTGACCATGGTCACTGACTCGAGCCACCTTCAAAGCTTGTTTATTTGCATAAGTAGCCTTCAAGGATTGAAAGAGTGTGTCAGGTACGCCTCTAGCTTGCAAAGCTCTGAATGGCTGTGGAGCATTAAAATCGTGGTTCTTCCAGCAGCTGCATTCACGGCTGATGTAGGTCTCACAGATGTGGAGCCTCTTGCAACCATCACCATCCTGACACCTGCCGAACAGTCCAACACCGTTGTTGTAGTCGTGGCATATCTGGAGATATGGAGAGAGGAAAAGATGAAAAGTGAAGGTTATAATCACAGACTGTAAATCAAACCTGGATTATAATCATATATTCTACATAAACGATGGATAGAACTGTCTGACATTCCTGTTTGATTTGTTGTTGTTTGTTTTGTTTTGACTTTAAAAAGGCACTGTACATGTAAGCTGTATAAATAAGTAAGACAGGAAAGACTGAGAGCATAAGCTTGATTTGAATCAGTTTAGGTCATTTTGTCATAAACTTCTAAAAAAACAGGTAAATTCAAGGGGAGATGCAACCATTTGAATCTCCCCCTGCTGGGCATTAAACAAAATGCAGGCATTTAAAGAAGTTTCATTTAACACAGTGGCTCCCAAACTTTTTTTTTTGCTAGCCCCTCCCCTTCGTCTTACAAGAAAACGAAATTCGTCACGCAACGTCAAACGTATGTGCCTTTTGTCACGTCACGCCGTGCGCCACGTTAATGGCTGTATCCCAATTCAGGGTCTGCAGCCTTAAAGTACGCAGCCTCAACGATCCTCAAGGGCCGCGTACTCAAAGACCGCTAAGGCCGGAAGTGCGAGGCTTGTGAAATGGGACGGTCTAGCCTCCGTTGCGCTGCCCAGGTTGCCTAGCAACCATGATACTAACAGCTGAAAACGTGTCATACAGCTTTGTTTGACAGAAATGAAGGAGAAAATCTTTTGTTCATTTGTTTGTTTCTTTCTACATTAGCTTTGATCATTCTCTAATTAAGCTCAGCTATTGAACGGCGTATATTTTAAAGTAAAGGCTTTAAAACCAAGTTAGCACAAACGTCACTAATGTCACATAACTTTGCCGACATGTGGCCAACAGTAATGTTTTAATGTTCTTCGTTATTAAACATTTGCACATAAATAAGTGACATAATATTCAGTACTTACTTAAAGTTTACTCTTTGGGCGCCCCTCACCCGCCGTTTTTGTTTTTTTGGCAAAATTATCCACACCCACCGCCGCGCTATGCATTCTGGGATAATTGGGCCACGAAGTCTACACTGCCACAGCCTTAAAATTCAGGGAAACGAAGGACGCATTTCAGGGCCGCATTTCGAGCAGCCTTTGAATTGGGACAGCCTTTGGCGCGCCGCTGTGACGTAATCGGCCTTGAAATGCGTACTTTAAGGCTGCAGACACTGAATTGGGATACAGCCAGTGGCGGCTGGCCCATAGGGGGCGCTCGGGCTCCGCCCCCCCAAATGTGGAGGAGTAAAAATATATATTTTTAAAAAATTCATCAATGATAGTTTTACTATGTGTGTGCCCATATACAGCCAGGCGTATTTTAACATTTTCACCAGCTGACTCATTAAAGTTCAACCAACAAACGGTGTTTTTCTTCTTCTGGGGCGCTCGTCAAAGCGCCCTTGATATGCAGCGAAATAGCCTATCATTAAATGGTTGCCAGGGGAAAATAATAAATATTGACCTATCAGCGTCGCTGAATTAAATGGTTTGGGGGCGCTTAAAATTGCGCCCCTGCAGAAAACGCGCGAAGATTTGCTGTTCTAGAATTTTACCTCAGTCAGTAGCCTAAGTGAGCTATAAGGTCAGAGAGAGACGATGGCAGCGGTATTGTTAACGGTTGAGGCACAGCCTCCCCCAAATTCGGTTAGATCGCTTCTAACCTACCCTTTTGCCAGAAGGACAATGGCAGAAAAACTGCAAGTTAAAGAGTTGGGACCCTGACAAGCCCGAAATTCAACTAACCCAGGCAACGAAGGAGAAGTCAAAAGCATACAACAGGACTTTTTGTCGGAGTTGGTTCCAGCGCAAGTCGTGGCTGACAGGCTGTGGAACAGCTAATGCACTTTTTTGTTTCCCGTGCATACTGTTCAAAAGTGACAAGTGTGATTTGACGTGGACACAATCTGGACAAACCGACTTAAAGCACCTCTCCGAACGAATCAAGAAACATGAAAGCTCACGAGTTCATATGGACAACAGTGTAAAGCTAGCTGTGCTAGGGAAAACTAGCATAGCGGCGCAGCTAGATGATGGACATCGGATTGCTTTAAGAAGGCACAACGAAGAGGTAGATAAAAACCGTCATATTTTATCTAAAATCATCGATTGTATTAAGTTTTGTGGTGCTTTTGAGCTAGCATTTTTACAAATCTATACAAATGGCCAGAATATGGTTGTTCATTTTTTCCAAATATACAAATGGCCTGAAGATGGTTGTTCATATTTACAAAACCATACAAATAGCTGTGTTAACCTCTCTAGAATTATTTTCAAATGCTGTTTTCAGGCAAAATGTCTACCACTCTATTTTCATTTTTCACAAATCTATACAAGGCAGAATATGGGAGTCTATACAAATTGCTTATTACCAATAACTTTCATCAATGTTTTCAGTAGCCTCTATCAAAAGCTCCTGCTTACTTGTTTTGAATTATGCTCTGGTGCACAGTCCAACCATGTGCACATTTAATTTTGAAGTAATTAAATTTGTATATCAGAATTAAACTTCATCATTCTGGTTTGTGTAAAGCCAAGATGCACAGACCACACTAGGTCAAGCCAAGCTTTCTGTTGTGTGTTGCCATCTAGTGGGCATGAGGTATCACTGTATGAGTTAATCACCTAGCAACAAATTAAAATTGTGTTGTTTGATGTACTCATTAAATGGGTCATTTTAGTCGATATCATAAAAATTGCCCCCCCTGAGATTTTTTTCAGGAGCCGCCACTGGATACAGCCATCGTTTCCATTAGATCAATCTCTACAATGGCGGATAGAGACAAAATACTGTTACTGTTAATCTGACTATCTGCAGTTTTTACACGCTTACATTTACACACACAGTTGCTGTCCCTCCGTTTAGAAAGGCAGAGACGTCAATGGTGTAATTATTTTACATTGTTCTCAATAGCTATATTTTTCAAAAAAAAAAAAAAAATTTTTTAAAGAAAAACACTTTCAATTCATTTAAAAACAAAAGTAACATGTTAGTGGAAACAGCGGGTGTGGCATTGTGCCGTAGGAATGCAAACTAGACTGACTCGTCCGGTTCATGCTGTGTGTTGTTAGACTTACATCAGGAAGAACTGTGTGGTCACTCTGCAGCAGCAGGGTGCACAGCTCCTCCCGGCTCAGGCTCTCCAGCTCATGCTCCCTCAGAAGTCTTTGGTTATGCTCAGAGGTCAGCTCATGGGAGAAGCTGCAGCCCCTCCTGTTGTAACAGAATCCACACAGCTGAGTCATGCCGGTAAGTACTCAGTAAAAGAAAAGAAAAAACCCCAAAACAATAATGACAACAACAAAAAAGCTGTCATGTACGTCACGGGTTATCTTTCTGGTAGAAAGTCCGTTTGCAAGTCAAAAGACGGCGCGATAACTCATGGACAGAATTATATGAAAGTCGAGTTCAGCGTTTTGGGAAAAATGTTTTAGCAGGATTCGCCCATTAATAGGTTTGATGTACAGCTGGGTAGAGCCAACATCCGTTTAACTTCGAAGACTCAGACAATAAGCTGTTTATTTGCTTTAGGTCCAGTATATTTACCTGAGCTGAGTGAACTGACAGAATCCGCTGAAGAGGATGTTTTTACACAGGTGCAGACCCCTGCACGTCCCCGGGCAGTCTTTGGCTCTGCAAAGTCTCAGGCGGGTCCTGGCCACCACCTTCGGCTGTCCGTTTGGACAACACCGAGCAAATTTCTCTCGGTTACAAATGATCTCCGACACCTTCGTGGGATCTCCGGAAAACAGATTATACACTAAATCCTCCGTGTTGACTGCTCCTTGGCCGGCGCAGATCATTTTCAGTATTTCCGTCTCCATCGTGTCCGAGCTCTGCCTGCGTTTCCTTCCACCTGTGAGACCAAACCGCAGCTTGACGACAGCGGCCGCTGGTTTCATGGGAGGAGGAAAACTTCGGTATCATTTCTGACGATTGGAAAGCGAAACTGAACTATTTTTATCTTGGACTGATGCTGTAATGCTGCTGATTTCCACTTGGGGGCGTCACCGCGCTGTATGACCTCCATAGACCTCGACTGAAAATGAAAAGAAAGGCTTACTTTTGCTTCACAGCTGAAACATGTCCAGTAATGAAAACACATGGCGTCACAATGCGTCTATGGCTCTGTGGATGTGTCGTTGCGCAACAGCCCATCTCCTGTATACTACTGCACAGACTGTGCTGGGCTATAGAGCAAACTCTTGTGACAGCTCGTATGGATGGGCCATTGCGAAGGAACTGGATTAACTGTATTTTTAAACAGTGTGTAATCATATATTTTACTCATATCTTATCTAATCATTATAAAAATATAACAGGTAGTCCAAGTACTACTGACCAATCATGTTTAATCTGGACCGAGTGGAGGTGGTGAGTGACAAGAGAATGGTGGTTAAGCTGTCATTCCTGTTGGACAACATCTCCCAGCCCATGCAGGAGACTCTGACAGCACAGAGCAGCTCCTTCAGTAGGAGGCTGCAGCACCCAGGATGTAGGACGGAGAGATTTCGCAGGTCTTTCCTCCCAACTGCTGTCAGACTCTACCACATGGTCTCTGCAGATGACCACACATGTGCAGACAGACACACAAACATCCAATACACCATGATAGCCCTCGCCCACTCTCCCTTATATGCAATATTTTGTGCAATACCATGTGAACATTTTTTCCTACTATAACAGAGAATTTTATTCTATTTTGTTGGTACTTTATTCTATTGTATTTAGCATTTTATTCTTGTTGTATAATATGTTATTCTATCTTATCCTGTTCTATTGTGTTTTTCTTAACTTTTACTGCTCACAAAGTCGTGCTTTCTGCCAGGACCAAAAAATTCCCACATGTGGGACTAATAAAGGTTTATCTTATCTTATCTTATCTTAAGCCTACTCTGCAAGTAGCTGTCTACATTTGACCATTTTACAAATCCTCGCCTGCAGCGTTGGTCAAGTTACTTGAGAAAAGTAATTAGTTACTAATTACTTCTCCAAAAAAGAAATCACTTTACTTTACTGATTACTAATTTTCAAAAGTAATTAGTTACTTTATTACTTAGTTACTTTTAAAAAACATATGCAACCTGAATACGTTATAAAGTACTATTGCTTTATAACGTATTCAGGTATCAGCCCAAGTCTATTTTTTCTGCATAATCCATCACATAAAATTGAATCAAATGAAAAAGTATCTTTTAAAACTTAGTATTAGTTTTAATCATGCAGAGTGTACAGCGGATGACAATGTTTTTACAGAATCAAAGTAATGTGAGTACTTCCAACGCTGCATGGTCGCACTCTCTCCCGAGCTCCATAGTATCCGTTGATCTACACACGTCTGCTGCTGCCACAGACGTCGCGCGCTCGTATGTCACTGTCACAAATAAAATCACGGTTCAGTAACGCAGTAGCGCTTACAGGAAAGTAGCAGTAATCTAATTTCTTTTTTTGCAATAGTAATATTGTACTTTACTCAATAATGGAAAAAAGTAATCAGATTACAGTAGTTACTTGTAACGCGTTACTGCCCATCCCTGGTCACCTGTAGGTTATTATTATAGCTTCTAACAAACTGACAGGCTAATATTTTGCCCTCATACCGAGTTTTAAGGAAACTTCCATGTGTTTGACTCCAACAGCAGCAGCGTGCGCTCATCAGTGCACAACAGGGCGAAGTGTGAAAGATGAACAACTACCACAGTATCGTCTTTGTGCTCATCGTTTATTGTTTTCTTTCTCTTTTTTTTGACATGTTTTTCCAAACACAGAGAAGTGAGTGTCACACAGATCGCAGCCCTTTGTTTCTATCTGTGCTCCAAGAAGTTGGTCCCAGCTTCCTGTTCACATCACAAAGGTTGTCTAAACAGCAAAGCTATCAACACACAGGCCGTCATGTGTCTCAGCCAATCTGACAGTGTCTTAATACAGTAGGACGCGCTAATATGACAACCACTAACTACCTGAGATAATTAAGAGAAAAGCAATCAGGTGTTTCTTCTAGCTCAGCGTGCTTATGTGATATTAGCGTTGTGCTGCTATTTCTGTGTTATTCTGTATAAAAGTTATTTCAAAGTTAAATTTAAACACAATGAGTGGAAAAGCTGTCAAGTTTTAGAAATTCACCTTAAATAATTTTACAGTACATGTGATTTAGGTGGAAAGGTTTGAGCATCAAAACAACAAAGAGAAAAAACAAACGAGAAATTTGAAAATGGAAAGAGAAAGTATGAAACATTTAACATTTCTGAAGCTTTCTTTAGAAACCTGCACCACCTCTAATCTACATGATCAGCATGTCTGTCAAAGTTTCTTCATCATTCAAATTAAACCTAAAATACTTTAATAGAATCTAACTGGGAAGCTGGTGCTACCAACTCTTTTTCTGGAGCACAGTTCACAAATCATAACTCACATTTTCAGGTACCACTTCTGGAAAATCTTTTTACTAACTCAGCTACATTTTCAGAAAAGTCTAACAATTCCCTTGGAGATAGTGTGGGAAATGGAGTTGATGGTGTGGGTTTGTTGACTGTTCCACTGGTTGAGTCCATGAAAGAAGCTGTGCTGGGAAGGTGCCGTGCAGTGGTTTGACTTAAGATGGTATTTAGTTTGTGTACTACCGATGGTGTCTGTACTACTGCTGCGGTGGGTAATACCAGTGGTTTCCCTACTGCCACGTGTCTTGGTACCACCACAGATTGCTGTGCTAGTCTCGACCCTGATACTCGCTTTGGTACTGTGCCATCAATAAACATGTTTGTGGTCTTGTACTGGATCAGGTACTCGGGGTAGATCTGCTGCTTCTCAAACACCACATATATGGAGGGGTTCATTACATCATTCACACAGCTGTCATAGAAGTTTATGCCCCCTCCATCCTTGGAGGGAGGTCGGCGATAATCAGAGGACCCTTTGGTGAAGTCTCCCACCAGCACCCGTGAGATGAACATGGCTCTCACGTCAGTGTCTCCGGTGTAGCTGTGGGAGTATCTGGCATCACGGGCAAAGTAACTACCTGTGTTTAGACACCAAAAAAGACGACTGTGAAAAAAAATGCATTTGTGGGGAAAGACAGCAGGAACCCTAGTGTCACAAAATCATCTGCAAGACTGAAATGAAAATGTTTTAAGTTTCTGTGTTTTAAATGGATGCTATTCAACATTTCTTCCAATCACCTTTGCCATAAGACGTTCCGTGAGTTCCGCAGATTCTCCAGTCAAAGTTGTGGTGACAGATGGTGTCTGCAAATTTGGAGTCAGTGCCATGAAAAAGCTTTTCTTCCCTCACATTTCCTCCTTTGTTTTTGGTCTTCATCTGATTCTTCTGCCTTCAAGTAGGAGACAGAAAAAATGAACTCAAAGGGGTACATGTACAGTAAGTGTGTGAACGTAAAGTCACTCAATCTATGTAGATGTGAGGCAACCAGAACCCGGGGGACAAGAAAGAAAGAAAGAGAAAGAAGAAAAGAGAAGTTGGCAACAGAGGGATAGAGAGAGAAAAGACACTGAAAATCTGCATAATGACCTGATGTAGAAAAAAACCCCAAAGAAAACAGTAGGAAACCACGGTAACAACCAACATAAGCATAAGTAACAGTAAATAATACATATAGAATGTTACTGAGCAGCATACACGGCTAGTAATGCACGATATGTTTACAGGCAGCAGCCAACCAAGATAGTGTGTGTCTGTGAGTACCTGTTTGTACACCTGTGTGTGTGAGCACGCATAAGGTTTGTTCATGTAAGTGTCCAATAATAGGTTTGGGGAGCCATAGCCCTGCCCCCCAGGACATGAAGCAGGCATGGAGGAGATCCAGGCCCCAGGCATCTACAGGTCCCCCAGAGCATTAAAGCAATGATCATGACACTTTGCATATTAATGATCAAGGAGCTGACCTCACAGCCCATTGCTCATTCATTGGTGCTGGTTTCAGTCACTGTGTAAATGTACTATTTATAAGGTTGGAAGCCTGCGGACAGCTGAGACTAAAGACGTCACTTGGATGAGTGACGAAACGTTTCTCCCACTGAAAACGTGCAGATGAACAGAATCTGGTTTTCCATCGGTGTGTGAATGTTGTTAGTTTGCACTTGAGTTTAGAAGTGCATGTATAAATGTGTGAATTAGGCATGTTGTATACAGTGCTTTGAATACTCTGGGAGAGTAGAAAAGCGCTATATAAGAATCAGTCCATTTAACTTTTTGGGACAGAATACTAAAATGCTACTTACACTGGACAAAGCAGAAAAAAGTCAGATAATATACATGTTGATCTTAGATAAAGCTTCTGGTTCTGAAAATCTACCTTGCACTCATGAAGTCAACCATGAACTACAATTTGTTCATGGGACGCCATCTGTCTGACAGCAAAACCTTTGGTCATGCATCAGGACAATGATCCCAAGCACAACCGCAAATACACAACAGAATTGCTGAAAAAGAAACAAATCAATATGATGCCCAATGAATGGCCCAGACTCATTCATGAATGAAATGTTGTAGTGGGACCTTAAGAGAGCTGTGCATAAACAAATGTCCACCAAACTCGATGAACTTAAGCAACACGACCCTAAAAGTTTTTTTTTTTAAAATTCTTATCAAACAGGGAAGATTAACGTTTGTGTTTGGCAGTGTGATGGTGTGGAGCTCCGCTCTATCCTCCAAGATGTCAACGCTCACCCCCACAGACTACTTCCAGAATTTGGGAGTGGAGAGGACAGAACAGAAGGGACATGCGACAAATGCTGGTTGAAGGATATGATGTCAGCCCACATACTCAACTCTGCTGCTCAACCTGCAGCTGCATTTTCCACCAATTAAGGAAAATGAACAGGCTTCCCAGATTGAGATTTATTCCAAGAAGCATTTTTACAACACAAGCCAAACACATTTCATTACTGGATGCACAATAAATGAAATACGTACAGCTGAAAGGCTTCCCAAAGAGCTTTGTTCTGAATCCTCTCAATGTTGATGATGTCACAGCTTTTCATGGTTTCAGAGAAAAGAGCTACAACTTCTCTAAATTCTTCCGAGCTGGGCTGGAGTGAGATTCGCTATAAGAAAAAACAGGAACATTAAACATTTTCAGTCACAATTATAAAAGGAAAAGTAGAATTTTAGTGGAGACAAATAACATGATCACAACGCTAACACACACAAATCTTTTAAGGTGATATGAAAACATGTAAAGCAGGTTTTTTCAGCAGATAGTGTGAAATATCTGAATTTATTTTCAGTTATGATTCAAACTCTTTGGTTGGTCTCTATGAACTGCTGAAGGATCCAACACGAACTGTCCTTCTAAAAACTCATTTCCTATCCTGGCCCATCCTGGTCACTTCTAGTGAAAATCTTCATCTTCAGCTCTACCATCCTGATCTTTTCTTTATTTCTTTTTCTCAGTGAATTTACTTCTTTTTAAAAATATTATCAAAATAAAATACATTTGAAACCATCTGCATTTAAGAGCATGGCCTATAGCAGTAAAGAAGTGTGTGTGTGTATGTATATATATATATATAATTTTTTTTTACAATACCGAGTATCCTGTTTGAGGGATCTGTGTCTTGTCCCAGGTTTCTGGTATTGGAGTGGAAGTTTGAACCAAAGGCCTTCTGCAGAGAGAAAGGGTTAGAATGACTTTAATTATTGTTTTTAAAGGTTGAAAACACACATCAGATAAATGTAATTAATGATCACTGCGGTAAGCAGACTTCTTTTCTTTATTCAAACTTTTTTAAGTTTTGATTTTAAATGAATAAAATATTTTTCCGTTATAAGCGACAATGAAAAACATATTTTTAATTTCTTGCAAATTCCTTGAAAAACAAACCAACGAAACAAAAAAACAAACAAACAAAAAAACCCCAAACTAAAGAATTGTGACTCATGCTGAGGCTCCACACAGACGGGGAAATAACTGTTTGATACCCTGCTGAATTTGTAGGTTTGCTCACTTTACAAAGAAATTAAAATATAAAGTCTCTCATTTTGATGGTCGTTTCATTTTAATGGAGAGATCAACCAAAAATTCAGAGACAAAACCCACCATTACCAAGTTCTTTGATCTGCATGTCATTGAGTGAAATAAGGATTTGATCCCATACAAGCGAGCCAAATGAACACAGCTAATAAATGTGAAACAGAAGAATTTAAGAACAATCAGGGTTGTTCCTACAGTCTTTGAGTCTTATTAAGTTAAGTTACTAAGTAGCTCCTTGTTGAGGGACGAGACCACAAGCTCAACAGTGTCTCTAAGAAACCTGTAGACATCATGTTTTGTGAAATCTTTGTTGACTAAAAAGCTACTATGACCAGTTACTGATATGGCTAACTACTTATTTACATCTCCATGAGTAAATAATCAACATCAGAATTCATTTAGAGTCACGTTTCGTCTTCTTGAAAGAGATATTTGGCTGTGTCAAAAATTACATCAGCATTGAAACCCCCCAAAACAACTGCAATTCCTTAAATGGCCACTTGAAGTTAGCTTAAAAGGTTGACCCACTTTTGTGGATAATGTTTACAGCCTGGTACAAAATAATGGTTTTTGTCTCTATAGCAAATTTTATCACCCACGACTACGGGGTGCCGTGAAAATGACAGTTGTCTTCCATGCAATTTGACAAAGCTTCATAGGATCTGCCAGCAAGACCAGGAAAAAAACAAATTCACGAGTGTGGAGCCTGTAGAGATGTGGTCAGACTCAAGGCTGTGCTGCTGAAAAAGGAGCTTCTAAAATGTATCAACACCAGTTTTTGAGTTTTTCAACAAATTTTGCCAATATTTCTATAAACACAAAGATGAAGCCAATTTTATTTTCATTTAAAATTACGTGCAGAACTTCCTGAATTCAGAAATTTGAATCAGGCAAATGTTTCATAAGGACAAACATTTTGTAGCATCAGGATGGATGGATGGATGGATAGATGGATAGATGGATAGATGGATGGATAGATGGATGGATAGATGTTTCTTTTAGACTTCTATGACCAAGGGAAAACCCGAATGTTGGCATGGTTACCCATCAGTACTGAACAGAAATGTGTTAGGTTTAAGCCAATATCTCTAAATCAAATCCCGTCTCCAACTGGAATTCGAGTGGAGTATCTGTCAGAATGAAGCTGCAGCAGCATTCAAAGATCTCATGATTGAGAAAAAAAAAGGTAAAGGGGTTTGAAAACTTTCTTGCGGGGCTGTTTTTGGGATGACGTACCTGACTCTCTTTGTTAGGACATCTGCAGCAGAGACAAACAGTGGTCGTCTGCACACGAGCCTTTTGGTGCCATAATGCTTGTTTGTCTGCATCATGTCTGACGGGTAAAAAAGTTTAAACTTACACAATAATTATAAAGCCAGCTATACATGTTAGCATTTCTGAAGTCAGCAAACAGAGACAGTTTCCATATTCTTTGTTTACCCTGGAAACTGAGTGAATATGAGTGTGAACCAGCAGTGAACTCCAACACGTCTTTATCATTGGCCAGAAACTTCTCCTCCAGCTTTGTGCTGTTGATGTCTGCTGTTTTATGTCCACTAGTCTGCAAAGCAAGAAAACTGAGCGAGTTTTTGACCTCAAACCTGCACTGGGACATTAATAAAGAACAGTTGATTATAATACCTGAGCTAATCGTAAATCAGCATCATTATAATTCTTTTAGAGACACTTTGTCTTTAAGGAGACCTGACTGCATCAAGCACTTAAGTACCAAAAAACAGCCTTAAAAAGCTGACCCAAATTTACAGCAGAACTGAATATGCTTACGTTCTGGTACAAAAATGGGTTTTGGTATGTTTTTTTTTTGCACATTGAAATAACATTGAAACCTAGGTACTAGCTCAGGCTCCTTCCACACCAGAGAAGTGACAATCCATGAACTACAAGCTAGTTTTTGGAAGCTACTCCGCAACTTTTGCTATCTAGCAGCCAAATATGATTCCTGGCTGGAAAAGTTTTTTCATATTTCTTTTCATTTAAAATTTCTCCCTGAGCATAATGGAATCACTGCTGATGCCAGATTAGGATGATATTGTTGGAGGATAGAACAACAACATGAAACACAAACTGAAAAGCACTGAAATGCACAGTAGAGTTCTCCTGTAGGGGAAACAAAGCACTGCAGGCTCAAACTATGAGGGATTTTTCACATTACAAATAGTTTATGTGTGTTTTTCAATAAAACTATTAAATCAGACTCACAATTAGTTACATTTTTTGATTGTGGATACACAGTGGACTGTTAAAGTCGTGCCTTAATGTCTTAGCAATCTGCCAAAATTTCTGCCAACACTCTGTAGTTACTCACAGCAGATGCAAACATGTTCCAACTCCCAAACTCATCCTGCCAGTACCAAAGCCACTCGGTGGTGTGGATGAAGGTTGGCTTGATCACTGAGTTTTCTGTCGCAAGTCGACGCACTTTGTTCTGTCCAAACGTCATCGTGTCAAAGTGCACGGCCGGGCTGGTGCTGCTGCAAAAAAACAATCAAAGTATTAACATGAAGATGGTCAGTTATGCAAAAACTTTGATGATTTTTATGATTCTTTGTTCAGTATTTTGTGGTGATTTAAACTAAATTTCACTGTCATAATTTTGGTGAATAATGTGGTACGTGAAACAAACGCTGCGTGCCTGAAATGACCATTTTAAGAACATTATCTTGCACTGACATCATACAGAGCCAACATCAAAACTTTTTACCCTCATAAAAATTACTATCACATACACTGAGCTTGATTTTAGTTTAAAAGGAGCATCTGTTATTTTATCAACGCATATTTGAAAAAAAGTGGAAACGCTTAATAGTTCCACTAGATCTTAAAAAACCCTGAGATGTCTGAGTTGCAGAATAAATGTAAGTACCTGTATGAGTTACTGGGGTCACAGTAGTCTCTCTCAATTGTCTCATTATCGGGCAAATCAGTCCACTGGTGTCCCTCTTGGACCTGCCATCGGTACGGCATCTTGTCATGAGCTTTAAAACATCGATCTAAGAAGAAAGACAGCTGATCAAAGTCAAGAAAGAACTACATTAACGCCTCAAACGCTTACTAACCATGACTTTCTCACCATCATGTCTGCAGTGACCTTTAATGAAGTACATGCAGATCCCTGTTTTATCTGAAAGAAACAGGAGATATTTCACAGGCTTCATTCAGACAGCAGTTTTAGTTCATCTCCCCACAGAAGTGTTTTCAGCCGTTGTTTACCTCTGACAGGCCTCTGTCTATTATTCTGCCATCCTCCACCTTTAGCAGCTTCATCATTGACAGCAGCATGAATGTCACTTAAGGAACGAGCATTTTGAAAACGCTGATGGTTGCCCCGGTTCCTGGTAGCGGCGACAGTGATGTCACTGGTGGGAGAGTTGTCATCGTCACTTTCATTCAGTCTATCGCTGGACCACAGGTCAAAGCCATCAATGTTTGCAGCAATGTTACTAAGTGAACGGGCTCGATGCAGATCTGGGCGGCTGCTGTGGCTTCCTCTGTTTCCTCTAAAGCCTCTGCTGAGCTGATGGCCACCTCTCCCTCTGCCTCTCTGACTTCGTTGACCATGGTCACTGACTCCAGCCAGCTTCAAAGCCTGTTTATTTGCATAAGCAGCTTTCAAGGACTGAAAGAGTGTGTCAGGTACGCCTCTAGCTTTCAAAGCTCTGAATGGCTGTGGAGCATTAAAATCGTGGTTCTTCCAGCAGCTGCATTCACGGCTGATGTAGTTCTCACAGATGTGGAGCCTCCTGCAACCATCACCATCCTGACACCGGCCGAACTCTCCATCACCATTGTTGTAGTCGTAGCATATCTGATGGAGAAAGGGGGAAAAAGAGGAGTTACAATAGTATACTGTATATAAAAGATGAATATAGCCATCGTGATGTCCAACTTCTTTATTTGTATTTTTTCCAACTTTATTTTTATTCAACAGGAACATTAACATTTACACAGACACAACAAAGAAAAAAAACGAAAAAAGAAAAGCAAACAACAAAATTTAAAAAAAATAGAAAGGGGGGGGGGGGGGGATTCACCCAAGGCAATGTGAAGTTACTAAAATGTAATTTTTCCCACTTGGAGATATACAGTGTATCTTGCTCGTTTATATATACACCTACATCTATGTACATACTCACACACACTTTCAAGTATCTACATACCATTCCACCCGCTCCATTACACCTAGGGCTGCCACAAACGATTACTTTGATAGTCGACTAATCAGATCATCATCCATTGGACGTAAAACGTACAGCTTATTGCACCAGCAGCATCTGCTCTTATTTAACTATCATTAGCTTACAGCTTTAAGCTTTTAAGGTCTGTGCTAACTAAAAATAAAGACAAGATGATAGTTTATTAAATTTTAATGAAGTTTGCAGATTGTTTCGGTGAAGTTTAATAAACTCCTTGCTATCTAAAATATAACGGGACACCGGAGTAAATTCTCCACCGTCTCACACTTCTGATAATCAGCTGTCTGCTTGACGTTTATTCAGCTGTGTAAAAACTATAACTTTAATCTCAGCCAAACCGATTTACTCAGGAACAAATAAAATACTAAAAAAGCCAAACAATAACATTTTAAGTTATCTAAGTGACTTATGTCTGTTTAACCTGAGTAGCGAAAGATGAAAATGATTTGCCGGGAGTCCGGTGTTCTCACGGGCTCTAGTGAGCCTAGCCCCCGGCTAGCTATCGAGCTAGTGGGTAACAGACGTCTCCGAAAACGTCGGAGCGCTTTTGAAAGTATGTGGTGTCTTGATAAACTGAGCAGATATTTGAGGTTTCCACAGCTACATTCTCGCCTGAAAATGTGTTAAACGTTTATTTTGTGACCCAGAAAGAATAATAAGCGTAATATTAAAACTAACTAGCTGCCGCCATTGTTATAAACTGAGCTGGGCTGCGCTATGAATTCTGGGACACAGCTTCTTCTTCTTCGGGGTTTAACGGCAGTTGGTATCCTTGTACATGCAGTGCTGCCATCTTCTGTTTCAGTCCGTTATTACACTCTTAAATCCTGCTACTGATTCCTGCGGCTTTTGTGATCTTACAAAGCTTCAAACGACGCGTCGACTATCAAAATCGTCGACGACTGATTTAATAGTCGACGTAATCGTGACTAGTCGACTAATCGTGGCAGCCCTAATTACACCCTATTCCAGTTTTAGGGGAACCTTTTGAGGACATACTCATTGACTGTGTTGGTCCACTTCCTAAAACAAAATCGGGACACCAGTATCTTCTGACTTTGAATCCATTGTTAAGGCGCTGATGAACTTCTTTTCTACTTTTGGGTTGCCAAAATCTGTCCAAACGGACCAAGGCTCTAATTTCATGTCTCGGATTTTTGCTCAAGTTTTGCGATCACTTGGTATTAAACATCACAAGTCTAGTGCATATCATCCGGAGTCGCAAGGTGCACTCGAACGTTTTCACCAGACATTGAAATCTATGATGCGGAAATTTCGCCTTGAGTCTGGAAAGGAATGGGATGAGGGGTTGCCGCTGCTTCTTTTAGCGGTGAGGGTTAGCGTGCAGGAGTCGCTAGGATTTAGCCCTGCTGAGCTGGTGTTCGGTCACACACTGTGTGGCCCGTTGCAACTACTCAAGGAGAATTTTCTGTCTGACATAGATGCTCCTAAGGAAAATGTGTTGGATTATGCGAGTTCTTTTAGAAAGTGTTTGCATAAAGCATGCGCAATCGCACGCTCTTGTTGCAGCGCAGGGAAAGATGAAAAGGAAGTTTGATAAGAAAGCTGTGCAAAGGAAATTTGAGGTTGGTGACAAAGTTTTAATACTTCTACTCCTTCAGTGGTCCGTATACAGTGCAGGCGAATTGAGCGAAGGAAACAGTGTTGTGTGTGTCATATCAATATGATGAAGCCTTACTTTGCTAGTGGTGTATCAACAGTTGCGACTGTGGGGGTGCCAGTTTCCAAAACCTGGTATGACCTGGTAAGTGATGATTTGGTTTTCGGTTGTGCTGAGGGCTGCGCACGACTTAGAAACTCTGAAATCCTAAGTGATCTAAGGACACATTTAAAGGATGCTGTTCAAAGTGACGTGTGTCGGTTGATTGAGAATCATCCTAATCTTTTCTCTGACACTCCTTCCTGTACCACTGTGCTGGAGCATGATATCGATGTGGGGGACCACCCTCCAACCAAGCAGCATGCCTACCGGATGAATCCCACTAAATGCGCCATTTTCCAGGAAGAAATTTCTCATCCGTTGGAAAATCATCTTGCTGTTCCTAGCTCTAGTGCGTGGAGTCGCCCCGTGTCTCCTAGTGCCTAAAGCAGATAAAACCCCCCGGTTTAGTATGAGTTTTCGGAAGGTGAACAGCGTGACCAAACCTGACTCCTATCCTCTTCCCAGAAAGGAAGATTGTGTCAATATGGTCGGTTCTGCGAAGTTTGTTACTGTTACGCCACATTCCAACGCTCATGAATATCGTGCTGGGAAGCGTTCTCCATTGTGAAGTGTATTTAGATGATATTGTCGTCTATTCAGACACCTGGTCAGAGCATAAACGCTCACTGATGTGTTCCATCGCTTGGAAAGGGCATCCCTCGCCCTCAATCTCGCCACGTGTGATTTTGGCAAAGCCACTGTGACGTATCTAGGGAAACAGGTGGGTCAAGGACAAGTGCGCCCTATTTTGGCAAAAATCCCTGCCCCTCGTACTAGGCGTGAGCTCCGCCATTTTCTCGGCATGGTGGGCTACTACCAGGGTTTCTGTCGAAATTTCGCGGAAGTGTGAATACTGGGTAGGATATGATACTGGTTTCACACCAGCACATTTGGATGGGGTGTTTAGAGAATTTACAGCATACTGTAAAATCTCAACCAACACAGACATGGACAGCTTCCTACAACTCAGTGAAACTTACAGGTTAAATAAAACAGACTTTTACAGATCATTACAACTGAGACACCGTTTTAATAAAAATATTAAAGTTGCAAGGGAGGATTCTGAGGAGGCGGGCCTCATTGACATGTTTGTCGACACCTATAAAGGTAAAGTACATAAAAGGCTGATCTTGAAACTGTGCTCATGTTTACAATCACTTAAAGAGGACTTAAGGACTTAAAGAGAGAGAAGGAAATGATATTTCTTCATGTGTATCGTGTGATTTCGAAAGCACACGATACACATGATTTTGACCTACACCCGTTTTCAGACTTTGGCTCGTGCGATTAGGTAGAGGATTATTAGGGGGTCCATTGTCCCTCTTGGGGGGAGATACTCCCACAGGGTTTAAATCTGGGACTCTCCACGTTTGACCTTAGAACTGAAGAAGCTTTTCGGATGAGAGGTGAAACGTCTTCAAGCAACTTAAAGAAGTCCAGACGCCTTTTCTTTCCAGGCTCCTTAGACTTTGCTCTAAATGGTTCCAAGAACTACAAGGTTAACTGTTTACTGAGGTCAGCGGTCAGTGTGAGATCATTTTCACATAAACTTCTATACAACAGGACGTCTTCTCTCATTTTTTATATTGTTGTTGTTCAAAGCAGTAATGTTTTGTGAAGTCGATGGAGGGCTTGCTTGATCAACAGATCCAGTATTTAATAAAGTTACACTTAAGCTTGTGTATAAACAGATTAAATGATTAAATTAGTGAGCTAACAATCAGTTACAGAACAAGAAAAAAAAAAAGAAAATTAAATAATTGAAAGCTGGGAGTAAAATCAGCTGGAAGATGCCAAATATCAGAAAAGGTGACAGTTCATTTTAATGCAAACTAACTTGTCTGGTTCATGCTGTGTGTTGTTAGACTTACATCAGGAAGAACTGTGTGGTCACTCTGCAGCAGCAGGGTGCACAGCTCCTCTCGGCTCAGGCTCTCCAGCTCATGCTCCCTCAGAAGTCTTTGGTTATGCTCAGAGGTCAGCTCATGGGAGAAGCTGCAGCCCCTCCTGTTGTAACAGAATCCACACAACTGAGTCATGACTGGGCGTGCTAGCATTTATTTGCTCAGTTAAGAATAAAAAAACAAAAAACAGCGTCATATGAGACAGCTGTCTTTGTGTAATGATTAATAAGGCTTATCTGCACGGTACAAAGTCAGCGGTTAGGTTCAGGACAAACAGCCACCCTGATAACTCTTAGAAACAGTACGACATCAATGTGAAAACTAAGATTGAAGTTTAGGGAAACATGCTTGGGAAACAGGATTAACCCAGTACTAGATTGTTTTCTATGTGGCTGGGTAGGCGTAGCAGCCGCTTTAGTTTTTATTTTTCATAGTATCTTTCTGTTCTTTGGATGAACGTAGCCATGTTCTTTTCACTGTCACTCTTTTTACTCATTTCAAAGCAAAGCTTCAGTCTAAAAGACAACCAGAGAGCAACTTTTCCTACTGGCCCTCAAAGCCACATTTTGTTATTTGTTTAGGTTAGCTTTTTGAATAAATGTGTCAAACTGCTGTAAATTGTTAGATTTTCCTAACAATACATAAAGGCACCATCAGTGTCCTGGACTTTAAACCTGTTGATTTTACAACCATATGTGATATAACTACATGACATAAATAACACTCCCTAAATAAGCTCTGTTACTTACTTTTAAGTCCAGTATATTTACCTGAGCTGAGTGAACTGACAGAATCCGCTGAAGAGGATGTTTTTGCACAGGTGCAGACTCCTGCACGTCCCCGGGCAGTCTTTCACTCTGCAAAGTCTCAGGCGGGTCCTGGCCACCACCTTCGGCTGTCCGTTTGGACAACACGAAACAAATTTCTCTCGGTTACAAATGATCTCCGACAACTTCGTGGGATCTCCGGAAAACAGATTATACACTAAATCCTCCGTGTTGACTGCTCCTTGGCCGGCGCAGATCATTCTCAGTATTTCCGTCTCCATCGTGTCCGAGCTCTGCCTGCGTTTCCTTCCACCTGTGACATTAAACTGACGAAAGCCTCATTTCTGACGACTGGAAAGCGAAACTCAACAACCTTTAACCTGGACGGATGCTGTAATGCTGCTGTTTTCCACTCTGAGTCGTCGCTGCGCTGTATGACCTCCATACATCCCACACCTCGGCTTTCTTCTACTTCACAGCTGAAACATTTCCAGTAATGAAACATGCCATGAAGATACAGGATCTATATAATACAGAAAATTCGCAACTAAAACATTTAGAATTTATTGAAAAACAAATGTTATGCCAGACTTTCCATCAAACCTTTGAGGTGAACATTTGGATTTTTAGCTGCTAAATTCTAAATGCAGGCTGTCTGCTGTTTGCAGCTTGCAGCGAGGGTTATATGGGGGACCAGAACAGTCAAATTCATTTTGTAATTCTTTTATTTATTTAGACATAAATAAAGTGTGAGTAAATATTGTAAAATAAATGATTATTACATTAATAAATATTCAAATCAATTTCTAAAACATAAAAAATAACTCTCAATAAAAAACACATTTTAGAATTCCAAAGGGAAAAAAGATTCAAAATCTTTTTAAAGTACAATTTAAAAAAGAGAAATGAGTAAACAGAATTAAAGGGAAATGGATCAAAAAAACCCCAAAGATTTATTTTGACCTTTTCTATCCTTAATAGTTTAAATCATATTACCAAATGTATTCGCTTTGGGATTAATTAAGGGATTAGCACTTGGATTAGCTATCAGATTAAATGTCAGATTAGCTATTCCATTTAACATTTGGAAAAAGCAATGCAAGTTCATCATGCCGTGCGATGTAAGGAGCTCTCCAACTGGTTACAGAGACACAGTCTGGCTGCCTTGATAACTAGCTAGGGACGATGATGCATACAGAGAGAAGGTGCAGTGGCTAGCACTTTGGTGCAATGCCATAATCTCTTAATGTTGACAAAACAAAAGAGCTGATCGTTGGCTTTAAGAAGGCCGAGGCTGTCCATCTCCTGCTCAGCATTGCTGGTGTCACAGTAGAGAGAGTGAAGAGCACCAAATTCCTCGGTGTTCACATCACAGAGGACCTGTCCTGGACCAGCAACACTAAATCAGTGACAAAAAGGGCCCAGCAGTGACAGCACTTCCTGAGACGACTGAAGTAGGTGCACCTCCCTAAACCCATCCTTATGTATACAACTATATGTGACTGAATTACAACAACTCTGCAAAGATGAGTGGGTCAAAATGCTATACCTCTGTGTGCAGTGTTGGGGAGTAACGGAATACATGTACCGCCGTTACGTATTTAAAATACAAAACATATGTGTAACTGTATTCCGTTACAGTTACCGTTTAAAAAGGTGGTATTTAGAATACAGTTACTTTGTTGAAATAAATGGATTACACGGCGGTACTTTCCTGTTTCATATTGTCGCGGGTCAGGACTGTTTCGGTTTTGTTTGACAGCTACGTTCTGTTGTTCCAGGCGGCAGCGTTGCGGTTGCCATGGTTACAGGGGGACGCTCTGCGTGTTTCCTGGGTGAGAGAGGCCTTTTTGTTGTTGTTGTTGTGCTAAGCTAATAGGCAGAATGCTACAGGCATAGCCCTAAAGAATGTAGCCTCATGGGCAGTGTAGTCCGTGCTGCAGGGAGAATGGACTGCCATACACGTTATGTGTCTGTGAGCGCGAGGTGGAAGAAAAAGGAGAGTCGAAAAGTATGAGCTGTCATCGAGGAAAAACGGGAGCTGGAAGCATGTAAATATAATAATAACCACTGCAGCCAAGAAGAGTGCCTGACGAGCCCAGTTGTAAGTCAGCTATTAAGACTCGACTGTACGCTGTGTTTGTGTTTTCCTCCGAAACAATAAGTTCCGTTGCAGCAGCCTTTCAACGCCTCTCTCTGTCTCTCGCAAGCAGAGTTGACCCAGACAACAAAGTAAAGCCATTTTTCGGCTACAAGCCTGACAAGGAACCCATATTAGTCAGAGGTCCCTTTACTACGGTTCGGAGCCGCGGACCTTCAGTAATAGTAATGAATCACACAGCAATAGTACATTCACGTAGTTGTAAAATGCATGATAATATGTTAAGTAATCCAAAGTATTCAGAATACGTTACTCTCATTGAGTAACGTAACGGAATATGTTACAGAATACATTTTAGGGCATGTATTCTGTATTCTGTAATGGAATACATTTCAAAAGTAACCTTCCCAACACTGTCTGTGTGTGTGCGTGTGAGAGTGAGAGGGATAATATTATGCATACATATGTCATTTTGTTTGATTATTGTACTTAGTTTGTACATTTGTACAAATCTCATATCCCGATATAAGAATTCTATCACCCGATAACGATATAAATCACAAAAATGTAACATTTTCTGTCAATTCTGTGAATCTCGGGCAGCTCGACTTGCGGGAAGTGTTTCCAGCTGCGCGTCATGTAGCTGGAGTCGAGTGTTTAAACCGATGCATGAAACTATACATTTTTAGACATAAGTTTTAACAGCCACCATTTTCTTTGTGAGTATTTATTACACGGCGTGCTGCGGGGAAAAGCCTGTTCTAACGTTTGAGTCTAAGGTTTATTTTTTAGCATCTGACGGCTCTTTTTTTTTTTTACTTCTCATCCGTAAATAATCTGCTCTTTCACGTGATTCAGTTTATTTTGAAAAGTCTCAACAGGATCTTGAGCTTTATTGTGAAAGGTTTATGTGGAACATAAACAAGCGGACACGCGATGGTGTTACCGTTGTTGTTGCTAAAGACAGTGCATAAAACAGGCGCTTGTCCGTCTGTAGTGCGGTTGTATTAAATATAAGAGAAAGAGAGAACTTTAAGAAATTAATATAACCACTACAGTGACCATCAGAACCATGAAAAAACATTGCCATAAACAGTTTATTTTGCGACACCACGAAACAAACGATAGCGTAAAATGAAACGATAGACGTTTTTATATCGTCATCCGATATATATCGTTATATCGAACAGCCCTAGTTGTATGATCTTTTCCTATTTAAGGATGATTTTCCCTTCACTGATTCCCTTCATGTCTGCCAGTACTCCATCCTGTCTGATGGTTCATTAACAACAAATAGCTACAAGCTTCAAACCTTCCACCCCACACCAGCTATTGCCCTCAGAGCCTTCGCTCCCTGCTTTTACTGTTCTGCACCTCCTCATCATTCTCTAACTCCTCCTGTTGTCCAAACAACAGCAACTGATAGGGTGGTAGGCCTTTCTCCTCGGACAAAGCGGCTATTATCAGTCTATTCAATAAGCTTCTACCACACAGAATACAACAACAACCGCAGCACTCTATAGTAGCTAGGAAACATGCCATTTATACTAACAAGGACATGCAATGGTCAATTTTTGAGTCAGATCAGTCTATTTGTTTGGCGCCTTCACCGGTTTCTGATTAGGCCTAACCCTCAGCCAGAGTTTACAAAGGTGATTGTGCAGGTATACAATGTGTCATGTGGTGATAATTAGCTCCAGCTTTACCTTTTATCTGGACAGCACTAGACTGGATGTGCATTTAATCACCTCATAGGGTCCAGTCCACCAGGGTTCAAGCCACTTTCTATTGTGAACTTTCACCCGCACCTAGTCACCAGCCTTTATTGCTGGAGTTGTAGTTTCCTCAGGCTCAGCCAGCCGCACCTGCTTAAACAAAACTTAAAAACTCACTTAGTCTACGCTGTCATATATTCATCACAGTTCACCTGCCAAACATCCAGAGAGGTCACACGACCTCCCTCTCAGGGTTGGGCCAGGCATTGGCCTGCCTCTCAGCGACTCATGTGGCATCAGGTGTGTATGCGCACCCGGAGAGGTTCTCATTGACATAAGAAAAATGAGGAGAGTGTCCACCCATCTCAGTCTACTGTCCTAATATATGCCACAATTTTTCTCTTCAGTCTGATTTGCCCTTTCACCACCCCTTGTGAGGCAGGGTGGTAAACAAATCGGTGTGTTATACCTAGAGCCTTTTCTACCTCTGCCAGTTCTTTATTGGACAAATGTGAATCATTGTCAGAGCATATGCTCCTCGGGACACCATAGTCTGCGCTCATTCATTTTTGCATGGGATTGCTTCCTCCTAGCTTGTGAAGCAGTCCACCGCCACCAGCAAGTAGCTGAAACCTCTCACTCTGTTTTCAACTCCCAAATCAGGGACTTGGGAAGCCAAGCTCTTGAAAATCTTGAAATATGTGCATCCGCTGCAAAGCTGCAGCAGCGTGTGTAAGTTGACAGCCACAATAAAGAAGTGTACTGAAAAGTGCAAACATGTGGTCGGGTCTGTCGTGCATCAGTGGTGCTGAAACCCAGGATTGGGGCTACCAGAGTCTTTGTGTGTCGGTATGATCTGTCCTCTTTCTTCCATGGGTGAATCCTCTTCAGGTTTGTTTTACTCCTCTGAGGAAAACGCAACATACCACATGTCTACTTCCACTGCCTTCCAAGCGTTTGGTGCATCTGTGGCCTCCCAGGTCAAGCTCAGCGCTTTCTTGACCATTGAGCCCAGTGTTCTAGCCTCATAGTTGCTTCCAACTACAAGTGTGACATGAGAGTGTAAAGTACTCTGATCTAAGCCTGAGTTATACCCGGAGCTCTGTAGCTCTGTAGTTGGGCCTTCCTATAATATAATCTTTGCAACGGTTTTAAATGCTTCTTCAGTCTTCCCAGCAGTTTAAATATTTATAATTTCAACCACATTAAGGCTGGCAAAATAAATGCAATCAAAGGGCATGCATGAAATTAAACAATAACCTAAACTGGGTGAACTAAAACTAAAACATGAAAGAAAGAAAAAAAACCTTAAACATGGTGAACTGACATGGATACCTGAAGACATGACATGGACGAGCAGACAAGGAACAACTGAAAACACACTGACTAAATACACACAGGAGGCTAATGAGGGAAGTCGGAACACATGGGGAAAACAGCTGACACACATGAACATAATGATGTCACAAGGGGAGAGTAAAACTAAACACAGAGCACAGGAATACAGGACCTCTTCAAAATAAAACAGGAAACATAATGAGACGCAGACATGAGAACATGAACTTGACAACATAAGACACACAGCTGATCTACACACATCAAAAAAAAAAAAAAAGAGGGCAGGGATAGCTCAGTAGGTAGAGTGGTGGCCCCATGATCGGAAGGTCGGGGGTTCAACTCCACTGAACGGCTACCTTGAGGTACCCCTGAGCAAGGTGCCGTCCCTACACACTGCTCACCGGGCGCTGCATTGGTGGCTGCCCACTGCTTCACTGGGTGAATGGGTTAAATGCAGAGGAACTATTTCCCTATGGGGACTAACACACACAGACATGAAACATATGAAGGGCAAGGGAGACTTAACAGGGGTTGAAAACACAAGGGGAAACTAATAAGCAAATAAACTTAGATAACCTAATGAACTTAATCATAAACATCAAAATAAACTGAAACTCAAAACGCTGGGTCAAAAGACCCAGGATCGTGACAGACAGTGCAGGAGCGTGAAATGGCTAACCAATTACTTTCTCCAGTAAAGTAATTAAGTAAGGTACTGCATCATTTTAGGAAAAGTAAGGAGTAATGTGAAAGACATTATTTAAGTAAGGACCCAACATTGGTGACATTAATAATCAGGCATCGCCGCCTGTGCATACTCAGCATGATTCAATATACATTATGCATTATCGCCTCTCTAGCATTTGACAAATCTGCTGCTGCTGTCACCACTTTCTCACACTGAGCACACGACTTAGAGTCTGGAGCCATTGCAGCAAACATCATCCAGCGTGATCACTTTGGCAGTGGGTCACTGATGATTCTTAAAAAGTGGCACAGACCTCCATGTGTTAGCCAACAGTTCCCAGGACTGTTATGTGTTTTGCAACTTTGTTGCTTGCAGTTGCAACATAGCTGAATTCATTTGACGTTACCATCATAGTTGATAACTAAATGATGCCAGTTAGGCATGCCTCCTTTTTAGAATAGAATAGCCTTTTATTTTCTTTGTGCATGTACAAAACAAATTGTGGGTTCTCCACATCAACTGTGCACGAAATAAAAATAGAAACAGTAGGACGGCAAGAATAAAAAACAGACAAAAGGAGTACATATGACAAAATAAATATATACAAGCAAGAGAAATGCATCCAGAAGAAATGACCAAATTAGAGGACAGGTTGCAAAGTGCTTGAAAGTAGTGCAATGGACTTTGTCTGAGTTGAAAGAAGTGTAATGCTATATCAGATATCAAGTTTTAACGCAACCTTTATGTTTTCGTGACTCCAAGAGCAGTGGTGTGCGCTCTGTAGTGCACAATGGGATGATCTTAAAGAGATTAAGAGCCACCACAGCATCGTCTTTGAGCTTCCCTTTTAATATTTTTCTCTTTCTTTTTTTTAGGTTTTTCCAAACACAGAGCTGCTGTTTGTTTCTATTCATGTTCTCAAAAGTTGGTCCCTGCTTCTTGTTGCTACCATCAGGCACCAACACATAATCCATCATGTGTCTCGGACAAGTCATTACGAGACTTTCTGACTCTAATGGTCTAATCTGACAGCGTCCTTTATCATTAATTGACATTTTATGATTTGTTTGTATAATTAACACTAAATGTGGCAGAATAAAACCTCCGAAGATAATCATGAGGAAAGCACAGGTTTTTCTTCTGATAAGGTTAACTCAGTTAACTCAGTCCTGCTGTTTTTTAATTATTCTGTATAAAGGCTGGTCTATTTTCTATAAACAACACCTCAGCAAATGGGATCGTGCCAACCTTTTTCTTCATCTTCAATATGCTCATAAATACAGTGAGAAGAAATGAAAATCATTTTACATTTGGTCAAGGTGGAAAAACTTCAGCATCAAAAGAACAAAAACAGAAATAGAAATGATAAAGTGCAACAGGAAAATGTAAAAATATAAATCATTCATCATTCAGCAATTTCATCAAGGTTTCCCCATCATTTGAATTTAACCTAAAATGCTTTAATATCATCTGACTGAGAAGCTAATTAATCTTAAACTGTTAATCTACATTAACTACAGACCAGCTCACAAAACTAAGAGTTCTTTTCTATTGTGAACATATCTGTCATTAATATCTACTGCTTCTTTTTTTATATTTATCTCTACTTAAGATTTTTTTGTGCTTTTTTGCTTTCAGGTATGTGGTTGCATATGATTAAATTATTCAGCACAAACTCTATTGGGCGACCGTGGCTCAGGGGGTTGGGAATCGCATCTGTAACCGGAAGGTCGCCGGTTTGATCCCTGGGCTCTCTGTCCTGGTCGTTGTGTCCTTGGGCAAGACACTTTACCCTACTTGCCTACTGGTGTTGGCCAGAGGGGCCGATGGCGCGATATGGCAGCCTCGCTTCTGTCAGTCTGCCCCAGGGCAGCTGTGGCTACAACTGTAGCTGCCTCCACCAGTGTATGAATGTGAGAGTGAATGAATAGTGGCATTGTAAAGCGCTTTGGGTGCCTTGAAAAGCGCTATATAAATCCAATCCATTATTATTATTAAGCGCCTTCAAAATAAAATTTCCATTTCAAGACACTGCCTACCCCCTTTTACACCACTTTTGTTAAGCAATGACACAAGAATTATTAGTACTTTGATTAAATCCTGCTATAGTTGCTGCATTGCCAATGTACACATTAAGTAGGTTTGTGGTCTTGTACTGTATCAGGTACTCGGGGTAGATCTGCTGCTTCTCAAACACCACATATATGGAGGGGTCCATTACATCATTCACACAGCTGTCATAGAAGTTTATGCCCCCTCCATCCTTGGAAGGAGGTCGGCGATAATCGGAGGACCCTTTGGTGAAGTCTCCCACCAGCACCCGTGAGATGAACATGTCTCTCACATCAGTGTCTCCGGTGTAGTTGTGGGAGTAACTGGCATCACGGGCAAAGTAACTACCTGTGTTTAGACACCAAAAGATACAATTATCAACACTTAATTTGTGGGAAAAGACAAAGGGCTACGCATTATTTTCTTCAGTGATAAACAGAGACAAACAAAGCCTTTGGTTTATTTTTTTAAAGTATCACTTCCCAGCACCCAAGGGTGTCACAAAAAAGACCGCAAGATTGAAATGAGACTGTTTGGAATTTTTGATTTTAAACGTATTTTTTCTGAAAACATAATTTGAATATTCAATAACCGTTTTAACTCACCTTTGCCATAAGCCGTTCCACGAGTTCCACAGATTCTCCAGTCAAAGTTGTTGTGGCAGATGGCGTCTACATCTTTGGAGTCAGTGCCATGAAAAAGCTTTTTCTCCATCACCTTTCCATCTCTTTTTTTGCTCTTCATTTGATTTTTCTGCCTTGAAATAGGAGACAGGAAAAAACTAATTCTAACTGGTACATGTACAGTAAGTGCGGGAATATAAAGTGAATAAATATACTATAGACATCTACACATCTACAGTATACCCACTATATACATCTGCAGCAGCAGTCTCTGCAGCCACAAGTGGAAAGCAGGATAACATTGAATGCTAAATGCAGCTAAATGCTGTATAAACAACAGATGCAGCTTCTGTTTCTGAAAATATAGCTTAAATGTTCAGCTCAGGTTTGCAAAATTGCATCTGAACAAACCACAAGATTTCTGGAATAATGTCCTTCAGAAAGATGACACCAAAGCGGAGATGTCTGGCCACAGTGCACATCAAACAGAGTCTCTGCACAAACACCTCATACCAGCTTTCAAGCTCGGTGGTGGAGGCGCGACGATTTGGGTTTGTTTGGTTTTTACACAGCAGGACCTGAGCACCTTGGAGTCACTGAGTCAACCATGAACTCTGTATACCAAAGTATTCTACAGTCTAATGCAGTGTTGGGCAAGTTACTTTGAAAAAGTAATTAATTATAGTTACTAATTACTTCTTCAAAAAAGTAACTGAGTTACAAGATTCTAAAAGTAATTCATTACTAGGAAAAGTAATTATTGCGTTACTTTAAAAAAATGTTTAATTTCAGAGCATCATTGGCTACTTTCAATTCTCCCTCTACATTTCACCTTTAAAAACGTTTTCCTTTGCCTTGTTTGGTGTCATCCTTTTCAGCACAACCTCACATGTCGGAATTTACAGTCACGTTTTCATTTTGACATACTGTATTAACACAATTGATCTAAAATCAGACAAAAAACATTAACTCTGAGTAGAAAAAGTTCTATTTTTTACTGTAACAACCACAAACATGTTTAATGAATCATATTTCATAACTTTGAATGCAAATATAAATTGTAAATTTTAAAATCATATGCACAAGTTTTGCAAACAACAAAGTTGTTGTTGCAGTTTGCAGCCGTTTACCTTTTACCCTTTTTAAAATAACCATTTCAAACTATTTACATAACGATCAGCTGTTCTCCATTCAATAAGATGCCAAACAAATTATTTGTGCCACTTCAAATATTTCTGTCCACTATAAAGAAGAACATCACACCTGATACCTGCAGGTCTGACATAAGGTCATAAGCAGAGAGGGCTCGCTGCGCTGTCCTTAGACAGTAAACGTGACGACACTATTGAGGAAAAAATGCCACGTATATATTGTTTATCACGACTCTGTTTTTACGTGGCCTATCACCACAATTTAAAAACTGGTATATGTCACCTTATTGCTTTGTCATCTTGAAGTAGTCGTGTGATTGGCTTACTACGACTACTTCATTCTTCCTCAGTCAAGCAGCAGCACTCATGCGATTGTTTTGCCCCCTTATCTCCAGGTGTTTTGCCAAAAAGTGATCGTCGGGCAGAAAGTGATTACCGTCCGCGGGAGCGCGCACAGCTGCTCAAAGCTGTAGCGTCCAGATTACTTACAGCTACTTCCGTGCAACTGATATAAGGTGCGGTAACCTGAACACAGCTTCAACCGTCTGTTTGTTGAAAAATAGTAACACGACCGCACCGCATTTTAGTAACGGCGTTGTACCGATAGGTAGCAGTAATTAGTTATATTACTCGTTACTGAAAAAAGTAACACCGTTACTTAGAACATCGTTATTCCCATCACTGTTCAAATGTGAGGCCATCTCTGAATGAATCCTGAATGAAATGCAGGGCTTTAACAGAGCGGTGCATACATGAATGCCTGCAAACCTCAGCGAACTGACAGCTGGTAATACTATATACACTTTAATAAAAAGCTCAGTCATATCAGTTACACAACCATAACCTCACTTTAGCTGGCAGCAGTGGTACAGTAACTTTATACTCACAGTGAAAGATGGGTGCACATTAAATGAAATACGTACAACTGAAAGGCTTCCCATAGAGCTTTGTTCTGAATCCTCTCAATGTTGATGATGTCACAGTCTTTCATGGTTTTATAGAAAAGAGCTTCAGCCTCCTTAAATTCTTCTGAGCTGAGCTGGAGTGAGATTCGCTGTATGAAAAAAAAACAGGCACATTAAATATTTTTATTCACAATGACAACGAAAAATAACAAGTGCTCTGCTCTCTGCTTTTCCTCTCAATTGCTCATGGCAGATGGCCCCGCCCCTCCCTGAGCCCGCTGTTAAAAATGAGTTTTTTTCCTTCCCACTGTTGCCAAGTGCTCGCTCATAGGCAGTGTTGGGAAGGTTACTTTTAAAATGTATTCCACTACAGATTACAGATTACATATTGTATCTTGTAACGTATTCCATTACGTTACTCAATGAGAGTAATGTATTCTGAATACTTTGGATTACTTAATATATTATCATGCTTTTTTACAACTACATGAATGTACTATCGCTGTGTGATTTATTACTGAAGGTTACTCGCCATACCAACACCAACTAGATGTTTAAATCTTAATATAAATGAGTAACAGTAGGTGGACATTAGGTAAGGCTGCACTTTTTGCAGCGATCTCGTATAGAAAACTATTCCACACGTATATAAAACAGGTCAGCGGCTCCGAACCGTAGTAAAGGGACCTCTGGCTAATACGTCGGGTACGTGTCGGGCTCGTAGACAAAAACTAGCTTTACTTTGTTGTCTGGGTCAAGTTTGCTAGCGAGAGACAGAGAGAGGCGCTGAAAGGCTGCTGCAACAGAACTTATTGTTTCAGAGGAAAACATGAATACAGTCGAGTCTTAATAGCTTACTTACAACTGGGCTCGTCAGGCACTCTTCTTGGCTGCAGTGGTTATTATTATATTTACATGCTTCCAGCTCCCGTTTCTGCTCGATGACAGCTCATACTTTTCCTTCTTCTCCCTCCCTCGCTCACAGACACATAACGGGTATGGCAGTCCATTCTCCCTGCAGCACGGACTACACTGCCCATGATGCAACATTCTTTAGGGCGATGCCTGCAACACTCTGCCTGTTGCCTTCATATTAAATCATTTAAAAAAAAATTTCTTCACGTGACTATAAGACGCGAGAATGAGACGTTTGAGCCTCTTAATGCGGGTTTTGTTTGGGTTTCCACCGGCGTGGAATTACCAAAAATAGAGAGGGGACAGCCTAACATATGAAACAGGAAAAGACGGCTGTGTAATCCATTTATTTTAGCAAAGTAACTGTATTCTGAATACCACCTTTATAAACGGTAATACAGGTACTCATATTTTGTATTTTAAATACATAACGGCGGTACATGTATTCCATTACTCCCCAACACTGCTCTTAGCAGGTTGTCTGATTGTTGAGGTTTTCTCTGTGTTATTGGGAGGTTTTAACTTAATATATAAAATGCCTTAAGGTGACTTTTTTGTGCTATATAAATAAAATAAAACTAAATTATATTGACTTGAATAGGGACAAGTTTAGCTTGTTTACTTTGAATAAATTGCTACTTAACGTTTTTTAAAAACTGGAGCTACAGCTCTAAAGCGACACGTATCGGCTGGTTTTTTTCTTCTCCTACACCATTTGCAACAGAAACTCTGTTCTCACGGCAGATTAGCCAGACGGCTGCACTTCATTCATTTTCAAATTATTTAAGAATTTGTCACAAGAAAAAAAGACCCCATAAAAAACAGGAATAAAACATTCAAGTGAACGAACATGAAGAAGCAGAAAACCTCGTATGAAACTGTCTTTTTCTGCTTCTAACTCGTTTTTATGAGCTGTCCTTCTAATAAATGAATTCATCCCGTCCAATGAAAAGCTTCGCATTTTCAACACCAACAGCATTTTGTCCTCATGTCTATTTGTCAGTAAATTTACTTGCTCACTTCTGTTATTAATATTATTAGAATACAATTAATTTCGAAAACATCTAAATTTAAAGAGTGTGACTAACAACAGAATAGTTATATTTTATGTTTTTTACAATACCGAGAATCCTGTTTGAGGGATCTGTGTGTTGTCCCAGGTTTTTGGTATTGAAGTGGAGCTTTGAACTGAAGACCTTCTGCAGAGAGAAAGAGTTCAAATTTACTTTAATGATGTCATTTTTATAGAAGTTGAAAAAACAAGGCCAATTTTATTTTTGTTTAAAATTAAGTTTACAACTTTCCTGGATCCAGCATCAGCTCTTGTCAAGCTTTATGAAGCTGTACGCTACAACAACAATATTGTTTTTTATTTGTTTGCTTTTGGTTAGTGAGCTTTGTTTGACTCTAAAGACCAAGGCAATATCAGTACTTTGGCATGGTTACCTATCAGTATTGAATAGAAATGACGTTAGATTCAAGACAATATGCTGGTCTCTAGAGATCTTGGTGTAAAAATCAAATCCCATCTCCAACTGGAATAAAGATGACAAGAAAGTTCAAGTATCTAATGAATTTAGAAAAAAGTAAGGAAGTCTGGTGGAGCTGTTTTGGGGATGACATACCTGACTTTCTTTTTTAGGGCATCTGCGGCAGAGACAAACCGTGGCCGTCTACAAACAGGCTTTTTGGTGCCGTAACGCTTGTTTGTCTGCATCTTGTCTGAGGGGCAAAAAAGTTTAAACTTGCACAACAATTATAAAGCCGATTTTATATTTTAACATGCAGAAGTATGCATGGTTCCCTATTCTTTGTTTACCTTGGAAACTGAGTGAATATGACTGTGAACCAGCAGTGAACTCCACCACGTCTTTATCATTGGCCAGAAACTTCTCCTCCAGCTTTGCACTGTTGATGTCTGCTGCTTCGTGTCCACCAATCTGCAAAGCAAGAGAACAGTAAACATGTTTTTAACCTTGAAGGAAACCTGCATCGGCATACGAACAATGAACAGTTCATAAGAAAAGGACAACTGCCAACCATAGGGATGAGGGAAAAATTGATACACCATAGTATCGTAATATTTTGCATGGTAATATTGTAACACTACAGGGACGCCAAATATGAATACTTCATGAATTAAATTAAAATATTCTGGAAATACTATGAACAAGAGAGCTGGTTTCATGGACCCTCGTGTTTACATTCAACTGACGATCATCCAACACTGGACACACTTAGCTTGACAGCGTGGCTTATCACGCAAGTAAAAATAAGACTGGAGTAAAAATTGGTGGCTGCCTGGTGATTTATTGATTTATTTATTCATATTCTGTGACCAACTACAACTTGTAGTGAATACATTTTTTCCCCAGAGCTTGAGGATGTTGCACACTTGTGACCACGTTTGAGCGCAAGGTTGTCTGACAGGAGGCAAACTTACTGAAACCAGCTGCAGTCAGACTTGGACTGACTCTAATCACTCACAGAGAGATTGGCTAAGGTTTGCAGATAGCTTCTATCTAATTTATAAATGCAGACATATTACCACTTTAAGATGACAAAGCAACAAGGTGATATATACCAGTTTTTAAATTGTGTTGCTAGGCCACGTAAAACCAGAGTCATGACAAACTATATATATGCGGCGTTTTTCCTGAATAGTTTCGTCACGTTTACTGTCTAAGGACAGCGCAGCGAGCCCTCTCTGGTTATGACCTTATGTCAGACCTGCAGGTATCAGGCTGTGATGTTCTCCTTTATAGTGGACAGAAATATTTGGAGTGGCACAAATAGTTTGTGTGGCATCTTATTGAATGCAGAACAGCTGATCGTTCTGTAAATAGTTTGAAATGGTTATTTAAAAAAGGGTACAGGCTGCAAATAACTTTGTTTGCAAAACTTGTGCATATGATTTTAAAACTGACAATTTATATTTGTTTTTAAAGTTGTGAAATATGATTCGATAAACATGTTTTTGTTTGTTACAGTAAAAAATATAACTTTTTCTACTCGGATTTTATGTTTTTTGTCTGATTTTAGATCAATTGTGTTAATACAGTATGTCAAAATGAAAACATAACTGTAAATTCAGACACGTGAGGTTGTGCTGAAAAGGATGATACCAAACAAGGCAAAGGAAATAGTTAAAGTAAATTGTTAAATGTTGTAATTTTTACAACAACAGAGTCCTGAGCAGAGAGGTCCAGCTGCAGTGTGTGCAAACGGCATCAGCATGGATGGATGGAGATGCGTTTCCAGCAAGCTGCAACTTCACTGTGTGTGAAGATGACTTTTGAGGAGACTGTCTGAGTGACATTTGCCACGTTTGGAGTAAAATGGCAAGATGAGACAGTGGGAAAACACAGGACAAAGCTGAAGAGAACTGTCTGCCATTGGACTGCAACGTGGGAGAGGAGAACGGAGTGAGAGGAGCAGGTGAGCACACAGAGGAAGGCTGTCGTTTAGTGTGGGAAATCAAAATTTGGGTAAGCAATCCTGGGAAAAAAGGAAACTGCTTTAAGTGGGAAAATTGAGAAGGAGTCTGGACTACAAAATGAGAAAGGTACACAAAAAAAAACACACACACAAACAGCATTAACCAGACCAACCCCACATACACATACAATGACACTCATGAAGACCAGACAGCATCTTAAGCATGAGATTCTGTTTGTCATCTTGTCCAAGTCGCTAGTAAGATGAAAAGTGATACATAGACTAGTGGACTGAATATTATAGGAGGACAAATGATTGCATCATAGGGAGAAAACAGAATGCTGATGAGAGGTTTTGACTGTGTGAGCTGATTGTTGAGTTTCTGGTGTGTGAAGAAGTTTTAACATGGCACACATTTGGTTACATGAGAAGAAACTCATTGTGTGATGAGACAACAGGGTCATGCTGTGTGTTGTGTGTGGCTGATTGGATGAATGTTTGAGATCAAACTAGCTGATGATTTGTCTTTTGTTGCAAGGTTGAGCCTGCCAATTAGGTTTGGTATGATCCCCCCCCACACACTTTTTATTTTGTTACTTTCATAGTGCACTGAAAGTTTTGTTTAATATTCTCTCTCATCTAAGAGGATCTGAACGTTTGAATAGGGAGAACTACAACATGTTGTTGCGAACGGTTGCAAAGTGAGTTTGTCCAAAATTAAAACGGGCTCAGGAGAAAGCCACTTGTTTGGGACAATTAGGAAGCGAGTCCCTTTCTAAAAGGATTCAGCGAGGTAATCATCGTTTTGCTGAGGGTGGAAACGAAATGCGACGATAGGTTCCACTATCAGCAAAGAAAAAAAAAGAAACAATCAATGAATGAATAATGAGTGAAAATAAAAAAGTGGGGAACTGACTGACTGGTAAAAGCTGACAAGACTGACTGACTTAACACCACTATGTGAGGTTACCCCCAATTCAGATGACATAGGAGTGGATGTATCTCTGTGTGTGCCTCTTGTTGCAGGAGCAGGAGGACACCACAGGAGGAAACTTGGGTCACATGACTATGTGAACTCTGCAAATTTAACCTTTTTAGTTGTAATTTTTCTGGATGTTTTTGAATTTACCAAAGGTGTGTTATTCATCACCTTGTGTTGCTCACAGAGATCACTGTGAGAAAGAGCGTATACACCTGCGCAGCACTAACATTTACATTTCTTTTCTACAGCAGAGGGTTAATCATGTGATTTGATCATGTGATTTACAGCAGGACACACAACTTAATGATGTTTTTCTACCACAGGATTACTGAGATTTTGTGTGTCAAGAAAACTGTGGTTACAGGCTGTGTGTTGGTGATGAAATTACACTGTGTTGTTGAGAAAATGTTGAAAATTACAGGCGAAGAAGTGAATACAGTGTGAGATATACTGTGTTGAAACCAGTGTTACTTCTGTTTTTTACAGCCGAGTGTTAACTTTATGACCTTTTACAGCACCTCTGGAACCTGTTGACTTAGGCCCGACCTCCAGGATGATCCGTGTGTTTGGCTAATGTTTGTTTTTCCTTTAAAGCTGCTTGTAAAGGATTCAGCACAGACAGACAAGTGACGATTGAACAGATGTGCAGTGGTTACTCAATAGTTACATGGGGCTCATTATCTGACCACTATTGAGCTCATGGTGAGTGACAAACTTAAGAAAAGTCACTGATTACAATGTGGAATCAAGTTCAGATGTTCAATGATTTGGAGCAAATTATGGAAAAATCAGGGGTTTAATGAGTTTAAGTAACCCTGCAATTATACTTGTCTCTGTGATGCTGAATACTTTATTAATCTTATGCTACAGTTGGTTGCAAATGTGAGTTTGTTTTAACTTAAAGACTTTGTCTTCTAGGATACAGGAGTTAAACAATCTTAACATTTAACCACTGACTAATGTTTTGACAGGGTTACAAGTTTTGAGTGGAGCTGCTCCAAGAGGGAAACCCTGGAGAATTTTTTTTTTAGAAGAGAATGTGCAGCATTCTTGTGCATGTCTCATTGTGTGGAGTTGACACATGACGAGAGCCGTGTGGCACAAGAAGAGTGTCAATTTTAAATTTGCAGGTACCATGAGGAGAAGCGAGTAAGGAAGAGCGTCGACAAGATGGAAGCTGAGGCCAGGAGAGACGCTTCAAGAGGACCAGTGAGAAGCAGGGACCATCTGCAGGACAGCTGACAAACCACAGTGGGTTGCACCACTGGGCTTCCAGAAGATCGTCATGAGGAGACTTTGCACAGCAAAATCTTAAATAAAGTTTCGACGTTGACGTTGAAGAAGACAACTAAGGTGTACGACGTGCTCTGCCTTAAATCGTCAGCGCGTTGGAACAGAAACTGAGGGATGAAGGGAGCGTGCCAAGCTCCAAAAGTGACAGCGCAGCGGGGGACCAGCGATGGAATTGTCGCTCTGTGTGAAGCACAGATGCTAGGAGACTGGGAGATAGTTGACACCACTTTTCCCAAGGATGAAGATCATCTAAAGGTGTCACTTTGCCATGCAGATTTGATGCTCTGCAGAGAAGCCTTCTGCGAGGGAGAGATGTAAACAGAGAAGCCTTTTGTCTACATTTACATCGTGTCAACTTCTCTGAGCTGGTTGAAGTTTTGAGCCATGGGTGGACATGACTCAAAAAGGGGGGAGAAGTTCATAAACAACTTGATCCAATTTCCTTTACAAAATCTTTTTCTGCAGTGACAACAGGAAAGGAGAAGAGTTGTAAGTGCAGATGATTCACCAGTTGACTCTAACCCCCACAGGATGCCTACAGTGAGAAGATTTTGGGGGGTTGATAGGGGTCATAAAGAGGAGTGTTGACCAGGCTACAGCTTTGAAGTTAGCTGAGATTCACATGGACAAACAGTAAAATCAACCGATGTGTTTGAATGTCTGTATACAGCTGGATTGTAGTGACATATGATTTGAGAATGTTGATTCTTCGTGTTTGACTGTTGACATTCATTTGTTTACTTGCAGGATGTAGTTTACTGTGTATGAGATGGATGAGAAGTAGGATGATTGCTAAGCATGTTTAGAACATGTATTAATGGTGAACCTTTGCTGCAATAGGAGGTGAATGACGGCAGGAGCTGTGTGACATCTAAATCTACACTGACACTGTCAAAAACAAGTAGTGAGAAAATACTACACAGGAATAATCTGGAGCATAAAAATAACAAAACAGGAGGGAAATGTTAAAGTGAATTGTTAAATGTTGTCATTTTTATGCTTCCTATCTCTACATTGTTTCAAACTGTGTGATCAAAGACATTCCTTTGTCTCACCACCTCTCCAGCCACTCTGTGCTGGGGGAGGTTTTATTGTAGATACATCCTATCTGAAAGATCTGTTTCTTGTGTTGTAAGCTTCCTGCTTTATGATCATTTTGGTGAGCAGGAGGTCACACAAACGCACCCCCATCACACGCATTCTCACATACACACACGTTTAAAACATGCTGCATATGAACAGTGCTAATAAAAATGCAGAGAGGTCGACAGTGATCACTGACTATTTTTAAGGGCTTGTTCAGATTAAACAGAACAAGATGAGAAGCATTAAAACATGTAATGAACACAGTAGAAGTTTGGACCCAAAAGCAGGGTTCATACTTCATCACTAACAACCAGAAACCGTTTTCTGACAGTGGGAGGAGCTATTATTTAAAAAGCTTCAGAAATGTGTTAAAGGTGGTCCATTTTGTATGATTGACGTCACTCATAATTGTCCTGAAAAAAAAGTGCACGGCCGGGCTGGTACTGCTGCAAAAAAACAATCAAGAAAGTATTAACATCAGTTCTACCAAAACCTTTGTGCATTGAAACACTCAATGAAAGGATTTTCCTGTAGCAACAGAAAATCTTGTCTCACCTCATATTTTCTCTTTGTTTTACAATTATGTTAAAGTTTCAAATTATTATTATTATTTTTTTAAACTTTGTCAAAGTTTAAAATGAGCATCTGTTATTTTATCAGTGTATATATGAAAGAAAATATGGAAAAGCTTAATAGTTCCACTTTATCTAAAAACATTGAGATGATTGTGTCACGGCCAGGCGGATCAGCTGCACTGTCTCTCTTCCTCTCTCTCTCCTCTTCTCTCTCGCCGGGGCAGACTCACCGTGGGTTCACGCCCTCGGGAGATGAGACACCTGGGTCTCATGAAGATGATCAGCATTTAAGCCAGGAGGTGACTGCTGTTCCTCGCTGGATCGTTGTCTACCACGCGTTAGTGAAGCCAAGCTACTTGAGTCCTCCTCCAAACCGTAACAGATTGTGTGAAATAAATCTCTGAAGAAGTTCAATCCCACTGAATTTAATCGTGTGAGTACCTGTAAGAGTTACTGGGGTCACAGTAGTCTCTCTCAATTGTCTCATTATCGGGCAAATCAGTCCACTGGACTCCATCTTGGACCTGCCATCGGTACGGCATCTTATCATGAGCTTTATAACATCGATCTAAGAAGAAAGAAGAAAGACAGCTGATCAAACTCAAGAAAGAACTACATTAAAACCTAAAACACTTACTAACCATGACTTTCTCACCTTGATGTTTGCAGTGACCTTTAATGAAGTACATGCAGATCCCTGTTTTATCTGAAAGAAACAGGAGATATTTCACAGGCTTCATTCAGACAGCAGTTTTAGTTCATCTCCCCACAGAAGTGTTTCCAGATTTACCTCGAATGGTCCTCTGTCTCTTGTTGTGCCCTTTGTTGGCTTTTGCAGCTTCATCGTCAGCTGCATGAATGTCACTTGAGAAACGGGCGTTTTCTCGGTTGACCGGGTTACCGTCTTTCCCTCTATCCCAACGGCGTGGCCGCTTTTTGCTCTTACCAAAAAGACTGCTTTCATCAGTGTTGTTGTCATTAGCAGAGACTTCACCACTGGAGCAGTTTCCTCTGTGGACTCTATCTTCCCTGTTGGTTCCAGCCAGTCTCAAAGCCTGTTTATTGGCATAAGCAGCCTTCAAGGACTGAAAGAGTGTGTCAGGTACGCCTCTAGCTTTCAAAGCTCTGAATGGCTGTGGAGCATTAAAATCGTGGTTCTTCCAGCAGCTGCATTCACGGCTGATGTAGTTCTCACAGATGTGGAGCCTCCTGCAACCATCACCATCCCGACACCTGCCGAACTCTCCATCACCATTGTTGTAGTTGTAGCATATCTGATGGAGAGAAGAAAAGGTGGCTACAATCATAGCCTGTATATAAAAGATGGATATGGCCAATGTTATATCCATTATTTATGTTAACTAGCTATAAGCAAGAGGCGGATCTGACTGAGCAACTGAGGACATGTAGCACCCACATGTAAGTAGGTATAACCCAAAACCATACTTTGCTTTATCACAGCAATAAATGCTCGATAAATTAAAGTTAGCAAAATGCTATCTAAATAAATAAAATGTGAAACTGGTGCCCAAGATCCTAGACGTATTGGGAATATTTTTACTGAGGTCACCGGTCAATGTGGGATCATTTTCTTATTAACTTGTTTGCAACAGAAAAACTCTCTCAAGCTTTTTAATATTGTTGTATTTTGTGAAGTTGGTGGGAAGGTTGAGCTGGATATCAGCATGACAAGAAAATGTGTCTAAAGAAAGGCTGCCTGATCAGCAGATCCAGTATTGATTGAAATTCAACTTAAGAGTGCTCGGTAGTAAGACTCACAGCAGGAAGGAGTGTGTGGTCACTCTGCAGCAGCAGGGTGCACAGCTCCTCTCGGCTCAGGCTCTCCAGCTCATGCTGCCTCAGAAGTCTTTGGTTATGCTCAGAGGTCAGCTCATGGGAGAAGCAGCAGCCCCTCCTGTTGTAACAGAATCCATACAGTTGATTCGTGACTGTGAGTGCTAGCATTCATTTGCTCAGTTAAGAAGAAAAAACCCAAACCAAAAATAAAAACAGTGTAATACATTTAAATGAGCCGATTTCTCTCACTGTGGGATGATTATGAAAGCTTATCTGTCTGGAACAAAGTCAGCTGTTTTTGAGGCTGTTAGTGTTTAAAACCAAAGGGTTATATTAAATAACAGCCTAATAAATCATGGTAGTAATATTACATAAATGTCAAACTTAGGTTTTGGGACATACGTTTTAATGGGATTAGTCCAATACCAGCTTTTTATATATAGCTGGGTAGAACTAGAATCCCTTTAACATTTAAAATTGAGACAAAAAATTCAACCAAACACACTGTAAAGCCATTTTCTCTTTTTTCTAACTGCTAAGCTAAGCTGATGTTGTAGTTGCACATAAAAAAAAAACATCAGAGAAAATATGTCTAAGGGATTTTGTTTTTTCAAGAACAGCTCTATAAATTCTCTGTAGGCTCCTCTTGTTTATCTGTTTGTGTCTTCATTTCTATTCCTGTTATTTGAGTTATTACACTATATGTGGCAGGTGTGTGGCAATGTCCAAGGCAAATATTGCATAGTGTTCCTCCCAATTACAACATGGTTCAGTCCATTGTGTCAAAACCTTGTTTGTTGTCAGTAGCAACCGATGCAGATATCAGGTTTACACGATAAAAGAGTTTGAAATCCTGCCTCCACCTGAGCTGTCAGATGCAGCTTTCTGTATACACATACAGTGTGCAGAAATAATAATACTCCAATGCAGTAAACTCTATAATTTACTTTAAGTCCAGCATGTTTACCTGAGCTGACTGAACTCACAGAATCCGAAGAGGAAGTTTTTGCACAGGTGCAGACCCCTGCACGTCCCCGGGCAGTCTTTGGCTCTGCAAAGTCTCAGGTGGGTCCTGGCCACCACCTTCTCCTGTCCGTTTGGACAACACCGAGCAAATTTCTCTCGGTTCGAAATGATCTCCGACACCTTCGTGGGATCGCCGGAAAATAGATTATACATTAAATCCTCCGTGTTGACTGCTCCTTGGCCGGCGCAGATCATTCTCAGTATTTCCGTCTCCATCGTTTCCGAGCTCTGCCTGCGTTAACTTCCACCTGTGAGACCAAAGCGCAGCCTGACTACAGCTTCATGTGAGGAGGAAAACTTCGGTATCATTTCTGATGATTGGAAAGCGAAACTGAACTATTTCTATCTTGGACTGATGCTGTAATGCTGCTGATTTCCACTTGGGGGCGTCCCCGCGCTGTATGATCTCCTAATGCATCCCACACCTCGACTGAACAGGGAAAGAAAGAAGGCTTTCTTCCGCTTCACAGCTGAACAGAGTGAAGAGATTTCCAGTAATGCTATAACAAAATCAAGTCTCATTAATTTTATCTAAATGCTTTCTGCATTCTTCTCTTCAAAGAGTCTGTAATCAGATTACTGTGTTTTTACAGTAGGTGTTTAAGATTACATATGCCACTTTTAAAAATCCGATTATTGTAATCCCATTATTGCCATCTGTTAGTCCCACCAGCTTGAAACATGCAGCAGAACGGCTCCTGCCTGCAGTTTGTTTCCATCTCAAACATGCAAAAAGAAGGATTGGGCTTATTGCCTATTGTAATCAATATGTGCTGTATTTTAACCGGAAATTCATGTAAAAATTTACTGTCGACTTTTAAATTGATTTTCTCATTTAGATGAACTTCCAGCACATTATAACGGATATGTTTCATTAGCACTGGAAACCAGCTCACCAGGTCTTCGCCTCCAGCTGCAGGAGGAACATTTAAAGTTCCCTGGCATCACTCATCTGCATTTTCTTGTTAACGTGCAGCACATTCCCCACCAGCTTCATTGCTTCCTGTCCCCCTCCCTTACTCCGAGGAGTATAAACATGTTGGAAGTGATTTTTCCATTCCTCCCCCCCCCCCCCCCTCCTTTTTTATTGCCTGTCACTTCTTCCACCATCTGCTGCCACCAGAAACTATTATGCTTGTTACTCTGAAAAAGCAACATTTTCTTTAGTATCATAAAGGAATACAGACAAATCTGACCAAGAGGATCACAATGACCAGGTTAAGTAGCCTACTATATAGTCATTTGGTCAACAGTCTAAGATGCATAGCACCTTACTTGATTAAGATGTTTAAATCAAATTATTTCGGAGGTCATTACCTGGTTCAAAGAACTTATTTTACAGTAACTATATTCTATATAATCGATCGGTTTCCTTCTTCAATATCAACTGAATTTTGATTATCTGGGGGCAGAAAAACAAGCTATTAGTGCTTACAGATGACTAATAACAATGACCAACTGTAGGGCGATCGTGGCTCAAGAGTTGGTAGTTTGCCTTGTAATCGGAAGATGGCCGGTTCGAGCCCCGGCTTGGACAGTCTCGGTCGTTGTGTCCTTGGGCAAGACACTCCTACTGGTGGTGGCCCGGTGCCTACTGGAGGGCCCGGTGGCACCAGTGTGCGGCAGCCTTGCCTCTGTCAGTGCGCCCCAGGGTGGCTGTGGCTACAATGTAGCTGCCATCACCAGTGTGTGAATGTGTGGATGACTGGTTGTGTAAAGCGCTTTGGGGTCCGTAGGGACTAGTAAAGCGCTATACAAATACCAGTAGTTCAATCTAGTATTTTGGACTGCTAACCCAAATATTCAAGAACCAAGTGAAATCAAAACACTTGACTTGGCTAAAAAAAGAGGCTGAGCATTTTATGTGCCTGAGGACAACTGCAGAGTGATATTAATTACCAGTGTATTTGTCATTACTTCATATTACACATACCCAGTTTGTGCCCTGAGGTTTGACCACCAGTGATATGATCGGTAACCACTCTTGCCTTCCATTTTGAATGGAAGTGTATTCCCCGACCAGCAGGCGAAAACCCTTTTTGGTCTTGTCTGTGAAGGTTCTCAGTCATCCAGGTCATCGTAGTCAAAGGAGCTTGCAAAGAAAAGCGTCTGGACTTCTAAGAAGTCCAGACGCTTTTCTTTGACCCTTTTTGGTCTTGTTTTGTTTGCTAGGAAAATGTTGGAACCCACAGTTTGAATGGAAGACACCAACTTATAAGCAAACACTTGCCAGTAGAACATATATAGCCTCCCCTACCGATATATTGGTAGGGGAGGCTATATCAATCGTGGATGTTAATTGACCGATATTAAAATAAATAATAATAAATAAATAAAAGAAGATTATTTTTCACTGTCACTCTATATTTGTAAAAACTCATAAACAACAAGACATAACGAATGTTAGGAAACTATATGTGTGTCTGTGTCAAAGAAAAAACAGTGAGTGATATATCAGATTTTTAAAGCGCTAAATATCAGTATTGGTCTTAAAAATCCTCTATCAGTCTGGCTCTAGTCAAATCTTTCGTTGGTAGTGAAACTGTGAAAAGTGCAAGACAAACCAGAAATGGAGACCATTTGCCATCTAAGTAAAAGTTGCACATTTTGAATGCACACATCCTCTGTTTCCAGTTTGTGTTGCATTTTTCAAGCTTTACTACCACTCAGCTAGTTGGCGAGTGGGTGCCAAGTCAATCGCCTCACGATCACATGGAGGTGTTTGGTTCAATACTCACTTTTTGACTTCTTTGTCGCCATCAGATTTCACTGAGCAACAGCCAAGAATTTCTAGAAAACACTCACAAACCGGTTATACCAATAGGGGTTCAGCAGGAAGATGTGTAGAAAATGGCAAGAGATACTGCCTGATAATTGATTTAGACTTATGCTTCCTTTCAATGTAAATCTATGAATCTCTAATGACTCTAACAATGACTATAGTTAATAATAATAATAATAATACATTTTATTTAAATAGCGCCTTTCAAAAGCACCCAAGGACACTGTACAACAGATAAAAAACCTGGAAATATACATCAATGATAAAAATAGAGATAAAATTAAAACATACAGAAATTTAAGAATAGGCAATTTTAAACAGATGAGTTTTAAGGGTGGACTTAAAAAGAGAGAATGAGCTAATATTTACAGAATGAATGTCATAAAGTCATCAGAAAAATGTGTTTACTGACGTCACGGTGCAGGGGATCTCTGTTGGTGCGTCCCATTTGAAAAACAGAATCATTCAGCTGGAATGCTCACTCAAGCCGGACTTCCATCTAGGAAAAGTTAAAGCAGCACCAATGCGTTCTTAATAAAAGAAGATCACAGGAGTGCATGTAACCTTTAATAACGCTGGAATACTTGAAAAGTGCACCACTAATCTTAGGCATTTGTGACTTGCTAAATAAGCCACACATTTCCTTGCTTTTTTGACTTTATTACTGGAATGCTCTTAACTCAGTGTTACATCACACCCCCTCCAATATCTGACTTCAGAGCTAAATGGTATGAATTTGCAACCAAGGGAGTAGAGTGTAAAAGAGTAAGCCACAATAAGTTACAACACTAAAACAAGATTGTTTTCAAACTGCATTGTCATAACCCATATTAGATTTTTAAATCTCTAAATATCCGTTCAGAGGAGTAGCCCCCTGCTGGCCATTGGAAAGAATGCAAGTAGAACACACGGTCCACGTAACATATCACGGTGTGTCTGTGAAGATTCTCAGTCATCCAGGTCATCGTAGTCAAAGGAGCTTGCAAAGAAAAGCGTCTGGACTTCTTTAAGTTGCTTGAAGACGTTTCACCTCTCATCCGAGAAGCTTCTTCAGTTCTAGGGTCAAATGGTGTAGTCCGAAAACATTAGAAATTCTGAGTTCAATATGGAAAGCCCCCCTCAAGTCAGAGTAGCACCAGCAATCTCCAGTTAACCTGAGTTAGCACTGAGCTTAAATGGTAGCGAAACCGTAAATCTTTTAATCTGTGCTACCAATGTTGTGTATTTGTGACTCACTGAATGCAGGGATGATTTTAGGCAAAAATAAAAGAGGCAGAATGCTGTTTTGGCTTAGAACCAAACAAATCCTGTTTTTCATCTCTTTTTCCAAACACAGAGCTCTGAGGTAGCTGTGTCCATTTTCAACATACAGTCTGTGTTCAACATACAGTCTATATGCTTTTTCTCATAAAGCTAAAAAAGCAAACATAAAAAACCCCCAAAACAGCCCAGTGAGGTGTGGCCTAGTTATTTGAATCACTTGACAACAAATACTTTAAAATTCTTTTTAGTCTTATGTTTGTTTCTTATAGTATTACTACAGTCACACCTTTCGTACAAGGGATTTAAAAAGTATGAGTTAAGCAGAAGTGATTTTACAGTAAATGTGAACTAATTCATCTCATATTAAATCCATGTATTCCTTCTAGGCTCACTCGCATTTTTGCGTCTGCCTAATTAAAGCGTGAGGCTTTAGCATGTTGTGTAACCGCATTTGCCTTAAGCTTTGATTTAAAATAAAAGGCAAATTAAAAAAAAACAACAAGTCTGTCTTTTTAGCCTCTTCGCCTGCAGTTGTGTGTGTACCAACGCGACCTGCCTGCGATTTCCTGCTTTGGGTTTCCCTTTAAAAGGGGGCAAGGCTCAATGCTGGGAATTCACGTCATTTCGCCGTTTTACACACGTCCAGATCAATGAGAGAGAGAGAGTGAGAGAAAGCGAGAGAGAGAGAGTGGTGTCCGCCGAGCTCTCTCTCTCTCTTCGGTCTCGCTCTTCCAGGAAGGGATTATTAACCAGCGCGCTGCCGACATGTGAAGGGAAAACACACGCAGACAAAAGAAGTTTTCACGCCGACGACCACGCTATGGACCCGGCCAGCAAATAAAGGAAGGAGGAGGAAGAAAAAAAAAGGGAAAAGAAGCGGGCTACATGAAAAAAACAACTTCTCCCACAAACACAAGCCGAGCAGTCGGGCTGCCGCTCGCGCTGCAGCTGTGCGGGTTTCTATAAGAAAGGAAAGAAGATAAAGAACAGCGCGCGACGGAAAAGTGGAGAGAAGTTGACTGGAGATAATGTCTGAATCCTCCTCCGCTGCGAACAAGGTAACACCGTCCGCTCACCCTCCCCTTTTAACGCGCTCCCTCGTTTGTCTTCAGGAGACAATTTCAACTGTTTGGTTTGAGTCTCCGCTGCGTGTGATAAGAGCCGCCAGGGTTGTATCACCTCCCGCAGACTGCTGTACAGCGCCATTCAGTTTGTTTTGCTAGTCATCTGTTGCTCGCGGCTCCACGCTCTGAGTTCGCCTCCACTCTGCTCATGATTGGAAGAAGTCGTGACTGTGTGACTTACCGACGACCCCCCCCCCAAAAAAGTAAGCAGAGATCGGGGGGCGAACGAGTTGCAACCTGCATGTATCTGTAGCATCAGTAAAAAAAAAAGCTTTCCCCCCTTTAACTATATGAGCTGAAGGTGGGTGTTAGGACTGCATCTGAAGCAGGATTTAATGGATAAGCAAACGCTTGTTCTAGAGCTGAACTGAACTATTCATCTAAAGACAGTGTACGGTGGAGGGGGAATGGTTGATTTTTCCTCCCTTTCTCAACGACGAGGAATTAATCAAAAACAGATACATAAAAAAGGCAAAGGCTGCATTAGAGGTGCATGCATCATTATGCAACATGATTCAATGCAAATCAATTTTTTTTCTGATAGCAACTGTTTGCAGGCAAATGCAGGCATTCAATAAAGTGCACCAGTTGTGACATTTTAGGCAGATACAGATACCAATACCGATATTTTATATATTTATTGAAAAAGTGTTTTTTATTCCCTGGGATAAGAAGAGACATATTTATAAAAAGCGACTTATATGTCTTAAAGGCCTTCACACAAATTTGGAACAGTTATTGTATCGACAAACACACAGCTAGCTAACTGCAAACAACAAACCGATACCGATGCTAGGCCAGTGTTTACTCTGTTTTTGTTTGTGTGTTTTGTGTTGTTTTTATTTATCCTTTTTAAAAAGGATATAAAATTAAAGGAATAAAATTATTGTCTGAAAAAATTAGATACCAACCGATTTATCTGTTGGCCTATACTGGGCTAAGTTAGCTATTTGCTGGTCTATTGGAATTCGCATTAAAAGCAGCTGATTTAAAAGAAAAATTGAAGCTGTGTCCGCACTGGAAGTGATTTGCTTATTGCGCATAGCTTTAAAGCTGGCGCTTGGTTACTTGTGGACATTTCAGGTTCCAGTTTTCTAGGTAAGCGTTTAATGCATTCACTACCAGGTTATAAGTCACTCCTGGTATTCTGTGTTCTCACTGATAGTTACTTTTACTGGTCGCCTAAAAGTTGAGCTTATATTCATTCTGCAGCTTGTACACAGCTTAAAGATGAGAAACGTGTTGTGAGTGTTGACATTTTGTAGTGTGACCTCTAGAGGGCACACTGCATTTTTAAAAATCTTTAAATCGCCAAATATCGCTATTGATTCAAAAGAAATAAGGGAACTATAAAGACTTTGGCTAAATGTCTGACGACAGCATAATAATGTGAAAACTGATGATAAAAGTAAATGTCATTGACTGCCATCAGTTTTGGTGAATGCGGCCAATATCAGCTGATATATCAGTGCGTCTCTAATATTTTGGCTTTTGTAGCCGGTGGTCATACTAGGTGTAAACAGCTTAAACCCACTTTGTGCTTTCCAAGAGCATGTTGTGATCTGTGTGATCCATCGATTAATCATTAATGAAGATGATACACGGTTGCAGCATGAGGACAAGGAGACAATATTGATCAGCAGAGACTGAATGCTAAAAATAGCCGATTAACCTGCAACAATTTTTTGATCCGATTATTGTTTTTGTCACACTAAAACTGGCTTTGTGCTTTTATTTTTGGACATTAGTCAAAAATCCAAGTCTATCACTGTAACTGGGACATGTAATAATAGAAATATTATTTGAGGTGCCAAGGTCAGACTGAAATAGCTCAAAGCAATGCGCACTGTCCAGTAACTGAAAACGAAAAACAATGTTTTGTCTGTGAGGGATGTCTGCTCATTACTGAGTCTGATGTCAGGGCACGATTGCCGAGGAATGATCAGAACTTCCCTCTGAGAACTTTTACCGTCAGAGCGAGAGAGGACGACTCCCCCTCACCTTCGGCTCTGTCGCAAATCACTTTCCGTTGGTCCCAGAGGTCGCGTTTTCACAGACCCAGGCAAAGCTGTGTGAAGACGCAGGCAGCTGAATTTTTAGACAGCTGAATGTCAAGAGAAAGGCCTTCTGCCTCTGAGACGAGGAAATAGAAGACTGGAAGATTATTGCTGGGGTTCCACAGGAAATTCCTGGTACATGTAGTTGTTATGCAGGTCTCGAAGTAGCTGGGTGGTGACAACAGGTTGGAAGGTGAAACGGCGAGAAAAACAAAAACAAAAAAAAACTAACTAAAAAACCCCCTGAGCTTCATTTCCTCAAGAAACCAAGGTGGAATCATGCTTTGCAGGAAAGGAAACCAGTCAACAGAAAATTACAGTTAACTGGAAAACCTCATACTTTTAGCCTGCGTTCGATGCACGCCATAAACAGTAGCAGGGCTGAGTGTCTTAAAACGTCAGAGCATCGTGGAGAATACAGCTGCTTTAACCGTTTAATGTTGCACAGTGGTATTAATACAATCAAAGCAGTGTGATTTACAGAGTTCAAACCTTGTAGATTTCTCATAAAAATGCACAAAATCTTTACATTCAAGCAGCAGAAACCAGTGAAAAACTCCCATTGTTGCCTGACTATTGACTGAGAAATTCTTAGGCGATAGTTCATGTTATTCAGATCTTTGAAAGTCTCACCTATGTACTGACTAACCATGAAAAGGATTTTTGTGTTGAAAGGAAATAAGACATCATTTTGTTATTATGTCATTAAGCTTTTGCAAACCACAGTGAACCATCTGAAAGAAAACAAAGCAAATACACAGAATTCGCTTGCACGTCCATACAAGGACGTTGACTAACAATTGTGTTAATTATGTCCTGATTATTATCTAAAGATATTTATGTGTAGAGTGTCTAAATTCCCAGAAATCACTGAAAAGGATTGTTTCCTTGCAAACAGCGAAAACTCCAAATGCATGATGTTAAAGTCATGCATTTCAACATAACTTTATTGCTCTACCGTGTTGATATGATTCATTCTTTTCTAGATTAGTCCAGCAATGAAAGTAATGCTCGCATTTTGACTCATCAAGTAAAAATGAAAACCAGAAATGCTGTTTATACTGGACAATTTCAAGATGATGCTTTTAAAATCCAAAAAGCTGTCATTGTTCAAATATGTGCCGTTTTTAACTGTTTCTGAATCTTTAATCCATGAAAAACCACATAGATTAGTCAGTTTGTCTTTAAATAGAAAACATGATTTCTGATGTAAATCCACTGTGGTCGTTGACAACCAAGAGCAGGAGAGTCTGTGGTCAACATCTTTTTCCGTCAGTGTATTGCTTAGTTTAGGACCTTAACTCAGTCCAGTGCAACACATGTCCTAAAGCATGCATGGCATTCTGGGTATTTGGATGTCCAGAAAGTGACTTCACAGCTCAACTGGCCAGAGCATCAGTTTATCAGGCGCACAGTCTCCTCTGTGTACCGAGGCTAGCCGTTAGTGTGGGTGCACGGCGAGGTGAGGCGAGTCGGCGTGGTGCTGTTTGGGTTCAGGGCCGGTGCATCGCAGAGCTTTGTGAGCCATGCTTTGTGTCTCTGTGTCTATTCATAGCAGGAGAGGAGCTCTTTCAGTCCTTCCGCGAACCCGCTGCCAAACTCTACTTCCTCCCCCGTCCATGCTCCCGCCGCGAGGCCAGCCAGCCGAATGGAGGACGAGCCTGCCAGGCTGCCTGCGCACCTGCGTGAGTCACACTCTCTTGCTTACACACACACACACACACAAAAGGATGACCAGTCACTCCCACATGCATCGATCAGCCGGTCATTTGAACAGGACAGATTGATTTTTGTCAGTGTTTTTGGTATCTTGCTCTGGAAATGTTTCCGCTTGGTCCTAAGTGATGATCTGGGAAACCAGATCTGAAGTTGTCCTCATAATTTGTTCAAAAATCCCTTGTCAAGGTGAGCTTTTTTCTCTCTCTCTCTCCTGCTGACACAGTTTTAACTTCTGGAGGTGATGGCATCGGAGAGTTTAGGTCAGCAAGCAGAAGTAATGGACTATCAAAGTGAGGACATGAATAAATAAAAATAGTTAAAACTCATCACATCCAGTCAGGGCAGCACACTCGCTATTATCACTGCATGAGTGCTGAGCTGGTCATGCTGTGTCTCTTAGCTGGGAGGCGTTGAAGCAGATCTGGGGTCAGGCTTTTAATAACACATGCTTCCACTGGAGCACAGCTGACTGACCTTCTGCACTGCAATAACAGCTACAGACAATATGGACCAGAGAACATACAAGGAACCATGTTTAAATTAAATCTGTTCACAAGATCCTTACTTTACATGTTCCCTGGTCATTGAATTAGAGGAGTTCTTAAACATCTTTAAACGCAACATCCAAATAAGTCCTTGGTCACCAAGTGGCTTAAGGATAAAGTGTTTACTAATATGAAAACATTTAGTTATTTAATTATCTTAAAAAACTGTGCACGCTCACAGGTGGCCAATCTACTACTTTAAAATGAGGAGATTAGACATATAAGACATCTCTGTAAAGGGATTACAAACCTTTGGTTAGCTAGCTTTATAGATGGTATGCTGGATGTCAGGAAGTTTTCCTGTGTTAGCAAGTAAGATAAGTAACACTAGCTAACATTATATCACAGGGGGCAGTTAGCCAGCTAGTCTTTCACGTTCAAGTTAGCTTTGTTGCATTTATGCCAATACTTAGCCGATCTCTGAGTTGTACAAGATACACAATGTTCAGTTATTAATAATGATGTTATCATTATTGATTTGGCCGATGCTAGTTCTCCCGCAGTGTATGAGCACGTGTGCAAAAGGTGTCATTCAATAACTTAAAATGAGGTTGTTGAAAGAAAACTTCTGTAACTTAACTTTGCTAGCTCTATAGTTATGTTATGTTTCTATACCCTGCAGCTTGTTGTGTGTAATGTTGGCAAACTTACATTTCTTATAATTTTGATTATTGCTAATCAAAATAGGCAGCATAGAAGGTTTTTGGTACCAGAACATTCTGTTTCTGCTTCTGTTTGTATCCAGCAGTATTGATCAGCCGTATCAGAGCGTGCTTTGGCTGCAAAGGCAGAAATGCTAATCTAAAAAAACAGTTTCTTTAATCTGATCATCATTTATCTCATCGTAGAATATAAACAGTTTCTTGTCACAAAATTGTAAGTCTTAGTCTGAATATGAGTTAAACAGTAAGCCCTGAAACACTGGCTGTAGCAGAGCAGAGCAGACTGGGAACTAATCTAAAAAGAATAACTTGGACTACATCATTCGGTTGTAGCAATTAAGCTTCCAGACTGCGAGTATGCAGGATACAGTCCTGAAACTCTAAAGGTGTGTTTCTGAGGTGACGGTGGGTCCGGTTTGAGCCACAGTACTAACGTGCTGACAGCCACTGCAGATGGCTCTCGTGGTCTCTGGACACCCTTTATCAGCATTTATCACTGTATCACTGAATGGTGAGGAAAGGTTATTTTGACACAAATAGAAAACGGATATCAGAACATTTTGACATGGACATGTCGTGCAGTATCGTGGATGACTCAGTCACAATTCAAAACAGGAAAAGCAGGATTCTGTTATTTGAAAAAAAGTTTTTCTCTTCAGTTTTTTTTCTGATTGTGAGACTTTGCCTTTATTGTGACGCTTTAAATGTAAAGTAGACTGAATGTGAACGTATTTGTGAGATATGAGTCAGGCGGCTTTTTTGTGGAAGCATTAATTTTTAAAAAATCATCTGGGTGTCTTTCCTTCTCTGTTCGTATCAGTTGAAACCAGTTGAAGAGCTTCCATCTACCTTTCATGGTCAGCATTGACGCAACGCAGCCTAGTCTTTCCAGAGCCGTGACGTGAAGGGCAAGGTGAAAGTGACTAGCCGGCTTTAGTTGAACCAGCAAAGGAGAAAGTCTGATGAAATATATTTGGGAACAACTTGGTGAAGCAACTGGGTGACATTCACAGTTTTACTGGACTAGAGTTTGGTTGCATCTGCTCATTCATTGCTTACCCAATCATAGAGGGGGCGGGGTTGGAGCTGTGCCAAGAGATAGGCTAACAGTTCAAAGACTAACCCTGAATTGCTTCATTGGTGCACATGTCAATATTTAACCAGTTAGTTTTTCTCTAGCCGGTGTGAAGTTCAGGACTCTTGGCGGGGCGTTAGGCTGGGTGTCAGGCTGAAGCTGGATGAGATGCACAGGAAATTCCCTCAGCCCACTTCCTCTTTTGTATTGTTGCAGAAAAAGGAAGAACGCTCAACAGGTCCGCATTGGGTTTCCTGTCGAGTAAACTGATGGGTCACTTCACATCCGCAGACATGTGGAAGTCGAACTCTGTTTTAATCAGATGTCAAGCACAGTTGCTCACGCAGACTCAGACATCTGCAGGTCGTCTTTCATTTTTTCTTCTGCAGTGTTTAGTTTATGTCTGCTGCTAAAGGGGATCCACTCTCCTCTCTCAGACAGCCAGCCACACGTCTTTGTCACGGCTCACAAGGTCTAAAACACCTCTGCTCGTCCTTTCTCTTCCTTGCTATATAAACACACGTGCTGGAAAACAAGTCATCCATTAACCCCCGCACTCAGAGGGAGATTTATTCTGACGGTGGGGGGAGGAGGGGTGAAGAGGGAAGGAAGAGCGAGAAGAAGAAGGAGGAGGAGGAGGAGGAGGAGAGAGCGGAGGAGGAGAGGGGAAAAAAAGACAGAAAGAAAAAGAATGAGGGAGGAAATTGCAGTGTGGGCAGAAATCCGCCTTCTCCATTTCCTGGGGAGGAAGTGGATTAGATCGGGGAGAGTTGCAGCCTGCTCCTCACACTAAAGAATGCTACTAGGCTCAATTTTTAACCCTTTCTGTCAGACATCACTGCAGTACACTGTAAACTCTAACACAGTGTGTTTAAATCGTTACCAAATGCAGTATGTTAAAACATCGTCTATGTCAGTGAATGAATTTTATTCATTATGAAGACATTTTTGGGCCAAAAACGTCAAGTTGTAACTACATGGTGGCATAATATAAAAAGAAATTTATGTAAAGACACAAAACACATCTGGAGTAAAACGAACTAAAAAAAGGGATTAAAAAAAAAAAAAAAAAAAGCAATTAATATTTACTGAAGATGCACTCATCTTTGGATTTTAAAGTCTGCACAACATGACATGTTTTGTGACATCATACAAAGCAGTCAGGTTTAGTTTTGAAATGCTAACAGGTTTGATGTGATAAAATATGTGAATAAGCAGAATTTAAATGTAGAAAATAAAAACTATGAAAACAAAATATTTGAAAATATTTAAAGTCAAAACACTTTTGAAGCTTCTTTCAGTTGGTAGGTTTGACCTAATCATAGCTTGTATATAAAAGATAGATGTGGCTATCATGATGTCATTCCTTGTTATTTGAACCACTACTTTGAAACTTAAATAGTCTTTTTTGCACCTTTGAGTGACCATATATAGATAAAAGCCTGCAGTACTGCTATTATCTAATGCTAGTAAGCTTAATTAGCAAGTCATAGGCTAATTAATGCTAAAAGTCACTCCAATAAATAAATCCACTCATTAAAACTAAAACACAAAGTTTCTGGACCGGCTGCTGGTATTGCACAGCAAGCTGTGTGATATCATATATTTCATTTAAAAGAAGTGAAAGAAGATTACTCATGGAGACAAAAAAACCCTAAATTTTTTATATTAAGCCATAGACATTATTATTATTGAATTATTTACTCTCTTAATTTTGTATATTTCAATTGGTGCTGTACAAACACTGACTCGTATTTGAAGCCAGTCTCAAGTGACCTTTAGAATAACTGCCATTGTGATACACACACATAGTCTTTGACCAAGCTTAAAGGTGCTTTTCATTGGTTTTCTTGCTGATAATTAGATGAGAAAATCAGACCTCTCATGTCCATCTTTTCAATATACAACTTTAGCTAGGAGCTAATTAGCTTAACTTAACGCTGTAAACAGAGGAAAAGTAGTTTGTTTAGATCTAAAAGTTAACAAAATCTATTTATCAGCAACTCTAAACCTCGCTAATCAACACGCTCCATCTTGTTTGTGGTAGTAGCTTCCTGATTTATGCAAAGGTTGCCTGGTAACCACTTGTTGGCAACATGATTTCTGGAAGTTATTATACCCACCTAGCTGCCAATAAAACTCCAACCTGTGTTTTTTGCGAACAAGGATGTGACTGAGCTGGTAGGTGTTTTTGTTGCCACGGACAAAATTAAGCTAGCTGTTTCCCCCATATTTCGAGTTTTTATGCTATGCTAAGATAATCTTCTACCTTTAGCTTTGAAAATGCCACACGGACATGAGAATTATACCAGTACAAAGTGTGTGATTTTCAAACCATGAAACCGTTACAATATTCCTTTTGTGGTGTTTGTGAGTTTTTTATTTTATTTTTGAAGACTTTACACACAACAACACATTACGCCTACAGGAGCTGCTTAGATTTTGAAACCCATGCCATGAAGCTCCCAGTGCACATTGTTTGTGCTGATGTTCATTTCAGAGGAAGTTTGGAGCTCTGTAGTTATTTAATCAGCAAAGCTTTGACAACTTTTATGCACCATGTGCTTCAGTACCCAGTGACCCAGGTGTATAACTTTGGTCTGGTACCTTATTGCTGTGGTTGCTAAATCCACTATAACACTGCAGTACCACTTTCACCTGCTCCTGGAATATCTAGGAGGGGAGAAGTTTCATGAACTGACTTGTTACAGCGGGGTATCCTATTACAATGCCATGCTGAAATTCATGACGCACCCTTTCACTAATATTAGTAAAGGCAGATTGATTCGCTAGGTGCTTGATTTTGTACACCTGTGGACAAGGGACTAAAACATCTGGATTTTAAAGATTATGAGGTGTGACCCAATACTTTTACCCATATCGCATATCCTATATAGTGGCATTAGTTATAAGGAAAAAAGTTATACTGTGTACATTTCAAATCTTATCTCTAGTCTTTGCTTTTATGGAAAAAACTGGGTGAATTTGTTTATCAAAAGCCCAGCTAAAGCTTGAATAATTAACAGTGAAGTTATAACATACGAACACAAAGTTCTATGCTTTTTGAGTTGTACTTCCTGGTCTTTGATGTATTTTTCATATTTCTTCCATTCCTGGTGATCTTTGCCGTTGCTCCCTATGTCTATTCCAAATTGTCGTCCAATCAGCATTTGACCAGTGCATAACATCACTGAACAACGCTCAGTACTGCACGGAAACACGTTTGCGTTGGTTGAAACCCTGCTACAGTTTTTCAGTAAATGGTTGAAAGAGACATGCTTTGTTGGAGCATGTGTCAATTAAATGCTTGGACTTTGCTTTGAGAAGACATAAATTGACTCGATTCTTTTTTGGCTTTAAAACAAGCCATTAAAGGAATAATGCAGCAGTATTAGTCTGTCAGTAGACAAATGTGCAGCTTTAAACAGCTAGCGGAGGAGTGCTGTCAACCATCCATGTCCTTTTGTTTTCTTTAGTTTGTGTGAAAGGCAAGACGAGTTGTAAAAGCACACACACACACACACACACACACACACACACACACACACACACACACACACATAATGAATCCATGCAGATGCTAACTGATGAACTAAATTTGTTTGGTTTTTAATTCAATCGCAACCCAGGCAGTATTGGCCAACATGGCGCCTACATACTCTGAGAATGACGCAAATGAGGGTCTAGTCACTGAGATAACAGTGAATTATTTAAAGGTCTGTGACACACGCCGATTATTTTTATTTATTTATTTTATTTTTTACAACAAACACTAAATACAAAAGAACTCTGGCTGCGACAGTAGAAATATCTTCCCCGATGATTAAAAAAAACCCTCTATGTCCATGGAAACAAGACTGGCTGGTTTCCTTGGTGTGTGTGTGTGTGTGTGTGTGTGTGTGTGTGTGTGTGTGTGTGTGTGTGTGTGTGTGTGTGTGTGTGTGTGTGTGTGTGTGTGTGTGTGTGTGTGTGCTCGTGCTCACAGCTGGGTTTGCACTATGCATGCTTGTAAGAGTGGGTGGATGAGTGTGAGTGAATCTTGTGTCTTTGTGCAAAGCTTGCCAGAGGTAGTGTAGGTGTATACTGTGTGTGTGTGTGTGTGTGTGAGGGGGGGGGGGGCGCGTGTGTATGACTAAGTGTATGTGTTTGTGTGTGTTACCATGCATGACTGCAATCCCCCACAAGCTTCCTTTGGTCTCTCTCTCACTTTGTGGTATATTACCCATTTTACTGCTGTGGGGAAATTGGTGTCACAAAGTGTGTGTGTGTCTGCGTGTGCGTGCATGTGTGTTTGGTCTTTCTGAGGGGAAATTTCCTGCCCCTGGAAGCAGCTCTTGTCCTCAGGAATTTCCTGAGTGGGCAGACGGCGCTTCCTGAATAAATGTTGTTGTTGATGGTGTGTGTGTGTGTGTGTGTGTGTGTGTGTGTGTGTGTGTGTGTGTGTCTATGTGCGTGTTTTAACTCCTCTCTTTTCTTTTCTGAAAGGGAAACTGTTTTCACATGCCAGCGAGTGAGCTGAGCGCAGCCCCCTGCTCTTCATGTCCGCGACACACTGCACATGGCGTTTCTAACAAGGCGATGGTGGTGGTGGGCTTTCTTTACTCGAAACATCACGAACACACACGTTTTACACACCGATTGTGTGTTAATCTCAGCTGCAAATAGCCCACGTGACTCGAATGCATTTCCTCTGGATAAATGTCCAGTTAATGAAATTCCTTCCATGTGCTTTTATTAACGCTGTGTTTGGGAGATACTTCCTGCCAAACAGGACGTGATTGGGCTCTTTTGAAATGTTGAGCATGGCCATGACCTATTGACCTTGATGACTTATGATTTTTAAAAGGAAACTTTGCAGAGTTGATATTTAAAAAAAAAAAAAATAAAAGATTATATATATTTTTTTTAATACAGACTAGTTTAGCTTATTTCCTTTATTCACCTGGATCCCAATTTTATTATACTGCACCTTAGTGGCATTTCATCCCGTCAGCTCTTCCCTAACAGCCGGCTTGCTGAGCATTGCTGGTTTTTGATACCATTAAGTTCAAGGAGCAGGTTTCTTATTGTCAGAAGAACAATTTTGGAGTCATTTTTGACCCAAAATGTATTTGACCCTTGTATTATTAGCATCTAAGTATTACTAATAGGTGAAAATAGTTCAAATCTTTTACCACATGTGACTAGACTGGGGCAAGGTGTTTATAAGAATTTTGTACTTAAACTTTGGAATTATTAAATTTTGGAACAAAAGTAATGGAAACTGTCGATTTAAAAAAAAATAAAAAAATTACCACCAAACAATTCCTGGAACAATTCCAGGGTTTTCTTGGCTCAAAATGTGTTTTTGAGGCGTGATTATACACCTACACATGATGGGTCTGCAAAGACTTCTTGCAACTTTTATTGAAAATAACTCCGTCGTCTCGTTGCTGTTTGGTCGAAGCCGCAGGGATCCAGCGGAGATGCAGCAAAGTTGTGCAAAAGAGACGCAGGTTTGCGATCCCTGATTCACATGCTTGTTCAGAGAGGGCATATGTCTGTATAGGTTCTCAGTTATCATGGTAGTCTTAATACACTTTTTTTGGAGTTGACATTTCATGTCTCAGCAAAAAGGCTAAGAGGTGAGCTGTCTCCAAAAAACTTCCATTGGCCTTCTTTTCTAGCTCTTAACACTTCAGACAGGACCTTGTCCCTGGGGTTGAGCAGACTCCAAGGCTACAGTATTGAGTCTTATAATGGCCCCTCATGTAGTGAGTTGGCCCCTATAAACATAACCAGGCTCCTAGAAACTCAGCCATTGCTCTGTTATGTTTGTCACAAAGAAGAAAAGCATGCACACACCTACCAGGGAACACCCGCGTGGACATATATGCACCTTGCTCGAGGACAATAAACGCTTTCCCCCACCTTTGTGTAGTGTTGGCACAGGTTTCCTGCTTTTTGTGTTTTACCAGTACTTACAAAAAAAAAACAAAAAACACAGCGGAGGATGGAAGCAGCAATAAACCCTAATGATTCGACAGATTTCAACTGTCACTAAAACTCATTAAGCTTTGCAGTGTGGAAAAAGACAAATTGCTCCAGATTAAATCAGTCAACATTAACGGTCACACAAAATGTAATCTGTGACTGGCCCTGTGTAGTTTGAGCTTTAACTCTCTGTCATTACTGAAACTGCTTTCAGGAGCGACAGACTTGATGCAAACGACTCTGAGGTTTCGCAAATAGACACTGTCTCATTTTAAAAGAAGAAGGTATGCACTTTGCATTAGATATGATGACATGGATAAATCCTGCCCTCCCATTCTCCACATGCAAAGAAGAACAGGAGTAGTGTGCTTACAGGGTGTGTATGTGTGTCAGACAAGCATGAGCCTTTTGATTTAGTTAACAAACGTCTTTGAAGCTCCTGCATTTTCAAAAAAAAAAGAAAAGAAAAGAAGGGAGAGGGGAGGGAAAAAATTGGCTTCTGAACAAAAGGAAGAGTGGCAGTTGACGCTGAATTCAGGAACTAGCCTACAAGAGCCGGCTTGCTCCTGTGCTTAACAACAAACTATCAAAAACAGGCCGTGCTACTTCCTGGCCATAAAAAGTTTAAGTGTGATTGATGATCTGTTTTATGTTTGTTTTGACTGGATGAAGTCCAGTTTTGCTGGACGGGGACAGGCTTGTGCATGCCGGAGGAGGAAGCAGAGGATGAATATGAGAGGTGGTGGGGGTTGGTTCTCCTGGCTGAAAAGTAAAAGTGTGTGTGTGTGTGTGTGTGTGTGTGTGTGTTCGTTTGGAGGTGGATTTTTCCCTGCCGCACCCACCTGACAGGGAATTGATGTACGGTGCAGAAAGTGAGGGGGTGATGCAGTGTGTGTGTGTGTGTGTGTGTGTGTGTGTGTGTGTGTGTGTGTGTGTGTGTGTGTGTGTGTGTGTGTGTGTGTGTGTGTGTGTGTGTGTGTGTGAGAGAGAGGAGTAACTGAGAAAACGTGTCACTTCTATCCACATGTCCCTGAGTCAGGGTGTCAGGAGGTCACAACTAACCCGCCTCCTCCTTCCTCCTTCCTCCTCCTCCACTGTCTGGAGAAAGAAAACCTTTCCTCCATTGAGATAGCAAAACCAATATCCGCCTACTTCTGCTTTGAGAGAAAAGACAAACATTTACTGAAGAACTGAGTGACTAAGGAGCTCTGAGTTTAAGAGCGAAGTCCCAGCCTTACTGATGCGGTTGTATGTTCTTTTGTTGTTTATTTAGTTATAGTTCATCCAGGTCAGGCCAAGCTGAAATTCTCAGTCTGAGAAGTGTGTGTATCAGTTGTGTATTTTTGTATATATCTAGACTGTTGAAAGTCTGGAGTTTCTGACAGAAAATAATATCTGACCTGACTTTCAGATCCTACGATGACTCAAAATATAGCATGTAAGCAATTTGGTTCCAGTTTTACAAATGAAGAGAAAGGAAACAGGTCCCTCCAAAATGTGATGACGCTCGAACATGACTAAACACATTCAGTCAGCAGCTGTTTGTTAATTGTTTGGAATGAATGCATAAAACTTTTTAGAAAACCTTGGATCAATAAATAGCAACAGTTTTTTTTTTTTTTTTTTTTCCTTTTTTTTTTTTCCATTCTCTTTTATTTTTCCTCTAATGGAAATTTTAAGTGAAACTGATTCTGGCATTCTCATACAGAGACTTGTATCTAGCAACCAAACTAGAAACGGGGAACACAAAATGTAACACAATAATGCTTCAAATTGAATTTAATTGTCCAAATAAAATAACAAAGTGCTTGAAAATGCTAAACTTATGCAATGGATTTTCCTAAATGTGTTGTTGTTCTGTTCTATACAGTCATACCATGAATTTAACTACAGCATGTTTGTGTGTGAATGGTATTGCAATTTGTGTCCTATTTGGCGTAAGTTGTAACATTGTAATGTTTTACAATGTTACAAAAAAAATTGCAATAAGCTCATTAATTTCTCTTGCAGTGGTAGATTGAAACAAAGTAAAGCTAGCTCTCGCTGATCTGGTGCTCTAACACAGTACTTCTCCTCAGTAGGCTTTGGGCCAGTACTATAAAGCTGTAGTATTAAGTTTGACAAAGTTAAATTCAAATTTTAAGTAGAACTCTTCACAGTGGCAACACCCTTAACTCCGGGCAACAGCATGGTTGTATTTACAGTCAGTCGCAGAAAGTTAATAGTGGTACGCTACTATTCAGAGGTTTTACACTATAAGTAAATAGTAGTTATGTTGAAGCCATGGTGCTTGAGAAAGCTTGCTAACAAAACAACAGCCATTAATGACAAAATGATAATCCTTTAAAAGACAGCTTAAGTGGCACAGCTGTGTGACAGGGGTAACAATCTGAAGCTTTTTCTTTTTAGCTAGTCAAGAAGAAAAAAAGAGACTGTTGTCAAAGTTTTTAGCCAGGTGAGAAATCCATAAGCAGGAGAGGCAGAAGTGTGAGCGACGGTGAGACGCACACAGCTGATCTGTGATTCTGGACGGGACCTTTTAGCTTCGCAGCAGGACGGACCTCATTAACTCGTCTGGCTGAGAGGGGAAGCTGAGGGCTTCTGTACCGCAACAACGAAACAAGATACCAGTGATCTCATCCTCCTCTTCCCTTCATTCATCCCAAGCGCTCGTGAGTTGCCTTGGCAACTTGTGAGCTCCGTGTGTGTATGTGTGCGTAGTGAACATTAGCGGGGGCCTGAGAAACCACTGAGTGAAAATTATGTGTCATCAGAGAGGATTAGGAGCCCACGGTTTAGTCGAGGGTTTGAGATCCTGCTGCTGTCGTGCTTGAGGGTTTTACTCAGTGTAAACGCAAGCATACGCTCTCATGAAGACTGTTAACCTGAGATGCAGTCGGCAAAGGCAGGCCAGCGACAAGGGGGGCTGGAATTGATTTTCTTCCCGCAACAAATCTGTTAAAGATTCTCTGACAGAAAACAACCAAAAAGGACAAATTTATCGTCTCCAGATAGCGCGTGAAAGTATCGAAGGAACAGAATTTCAGGTTCAAAGCAGCTCTCTCCATTGCCATCCATTTTCCTTTCCACCTCTAAGTAAGCGAAGGATGTTTGTGTCTTAGCGTTTCCTGTCCTGTTTAGAATCAGTTCCTGTCTACATTACACGGATATGAGATGCAAAACAAGATCCTGAAAATGAAACTTGAATGTGACTCAGAAATTATCCATGTTGAAAAAACATCAAAGTGTTCTTTTGTCAATTCAATAAGCATAGAAGACAGAAACACGAGAGACAATGATGACTGTGAATGATCTGCAGCTCGGAGAAGCTTTGGAAAACTAAACCAGAAACTGGTACAGTTAAAAACCTCTCCAGTAAGACTCGATTAATGAATTGTTTGGCTCATATAAAATCCCTGCTTTGGTTATGTGAGCATTAATTTGGCAGGACCACCTTTCATTCATGTCCCAATTTTCTTATAAAGTCGGCTCGGCCTGTACTGCTCTGTTTAATACTGCTATGATACTTCTTGCCTTCTCTTTGATATACATAAGTCTTACTGTGAATTGACAACAGCTTTCATTAGTTACCTGGCCCCATTTGTGTAATCCATCAGAATCAAATAACTTGTGTTGAATGAAATCCTGACTCTATGACATGGATAATATCCCCCATAAAACCTAATGGGCATCTAAATAGGAAGTGATGACCTCAGAAATAATATGTAAATGTGGAACCAGTAGTACTTGACATCTAGGCTTTGGCTTCATCCCCAAAGGGTGGAGAACCTTTCACAGTCAGCTTGCTGAAGAGATGGCGTTGCAGCTTTAGATGTATGTTGCAGTGAGGGAATGCTGTTTGACACAGACTGGCTGTAGCTTGTTTGATTTACTTCATTTTGGTTACCTTCACAGTGGCACATATTTGGTGTTTCATACACTTTGCTGCTTTAGTTTGTATTATTTCTTATACATTTTTATGATATAGGTTGATTGGTGTCAGAGACATTTATTGGCAAATAAACCTATGTATCCAGTATATATGGTTTTCAGTTTGTAGGCTTCTGCTCATCCTTTGCTCTTTAGGGATTGGTTATAGATCGTTAGTCCAATTTGGATCTCGGGGAGCTTCCTGGCTGTGTACCCAAATGTTAGTTGGATCATCTCTGAGCTACTTGCTGATTGCTTTTGCTTTGTAACATGGTGCTCCATCCTGCTGTAAAATGCACACAGTTTAAAGCTTGTCACAGACTTGTTGTAAGGACCTTTTTAGTCTCACCATGACCGTACATCCTCAGAAATCAGTACAGAGCAACGCAGAGCATGCATATGACTTTAGGACCGACTATGATGTCCGGCTCTGGGAGCTCCTTCTCATTAACTGCATCGTATCTGTTTCCTGTTTGCTTGGCCTTCTTCTCTTATGTCTTTGTTTAGTCCTCTTGTTTTTGTAGTTTTATCTGCCTTATGTTTTTTTTTTCCTCGTCACCTTTTCACACACAATCCACTGCTGTTCTCTCTGCTCTTTCCTTTCTGTTTCCACTCTCCCTTTTTTTTTCTCCATGCTGCTGCTGTCTGTTAATAAGCCTCCCGGCATTGCTCTCTAACCTTACCGCAGGAAGTTTCCTGTGCTGAAACAGAGCCCACGCTGGATTGCTTCCTGGCAAAGTGCGTTGTGGGATGCGTGTATTTGGGCCCCCTTCTTCCGTCTTCTCCTCCCTTCTGCTCCCTTTGCTGCTTCCTCCTTTGGGCTCTGTGCAGATGGCTGAGGCCGGCAGACCGGATCTCGGAGGGGTTTTGGCAGAGCAGCACCTCTCTCCGGCCCTGGAGAGAGCATACCACAGCCATGACCTCGTGACCTTGGCTGCACTGCTGCCCGCCTCGGCTTCACTGCTCTCACAAGCCAGCCACGAGGGACAAACTTACAGCTGGTGTATGCAATGCGGATGGCAGTCTGCTTCATTATTGATACGAAGTCCATGACATAGTATTTTAGTGGATTCTAGCTCCATCTCTGCTATGTTATCCATTACTAACAGTAATTTACAGTGGGAAGGTATGATAGCATTTTACATCAGCTTCAGAGGACGAAAGTGACATATTCATTGTCACACATACTTCAGGCAATAGGAAATGTAGCCTCGCTAAGATTTCTGCTGTGAGCCAAGAAGCGGCCCCTATGAAAAACGCAGAGACCAAGTAAGCAAGCATAAGAAATACAGTTTCTTATCTGCCCACCACTAGCTCCTGTGTTTGTGAAACACCTGTATCCCATTCCCTGACACTTTCGTGGGATGCCCGTTGACAAGCTGAGGGTCAGAGCTTGACAGGCTGTGTGCAGTGCTTCAGATAACCTAGGGCTTCCCGGGCCTTATCTGAATACGGAGGTCTAGAAGGGAAGGCAAGAAATAGGAAGCTGACAATCTAGACAGGGTTTCATTTTATATTGATTGCTCTCTGTGAAAACTTCCTTTGTTTGACAGGCGGGGGGGAGCTAAAGTGGGGTGGGGGTGGCTGGCTGAAAGTGAGCACTAGGTTCCTATTACTTGTGTGACAATGACATTGGCGGCCCAAGATAACAGCTGTCCAACTCCCAGAGGAAGTGTTTGAGGCTGGGTGATAAGTGTGATGTAAGAAATGAGTAGTTCTGCTCTGCGTGGGTGTCGTGGATGTTCTGATCGGACAGTGTTGAAAGTCTGTGTTTGTGTGTTTCTATCCTTGTGAAAGAGAAGAGGCGAGCCTGAGTCATACAGTAACTCATTGGGTTACACCAACAGTAGAAAATGATATGAGGTGGCAGGATCTGTGTCCACTGAAATAAATATGGGTCAGTTTGTGTGCGTCCTGTTATGTGTCTTAAAAATAATCACAGAGGCTAAATCAGCCTCAGTACTCAGAAACTGGTGTTAATTTACTGTGATAACACTTGATCGAATCTCAATAACACAACAAAGCATATTGGCATAAGCTACAAAACCTGTGTGTTGTTTGCCTATGTAGATTATATTTATGGGAATTTGGTCAATCGGTGTATTTTCTAGAAATATTTCTAATATCTCGAGTTTTGGATTTTCCTAAGACTGTTAGAGGAACAGCTTCTAAAATAGTTTCTCATTAGCTTCAGCTGCAGTGGTTGGTAGTCGTTTAAGTTAAACTGATCCGCTTCTTAAGTGTGATGTCATGAGCCATTTCTGGGTCCAAATGCCCTTGAAGCAAACAAGGAAGGAATGGGCAGCGAGAGAATTTATGAGGCTTAGCGGTGGAAGTTAGCAGGACTGACAAACATTTGTAAAAGCATTAAGTAACCTATAACATGAAATAGTTCAATTTCAGTATATATTTGTTTTATCGTTCCGCTAGCCAGCGTATTATCCTTACTTAGGTGGTTTTAAAAAAAAAAGCAAATTTCCATATAATTTATTTCTTACAGTAAAATTCAGACTTAATGAAAACATTTAAGCAAGAGGCTGTTTGCTTTTTAATTCAGTCTCTTCTTGAGCTTTTTGAAGATCGCTATGCTTTGAGTTAATGTATCATCCTTAGCTTTGAATTTAGCAATGGTAGTTTCTGCTTGTAGCTGGAAGCATACATCTGTATTGCATTCTAGGTAAGCGAAGTAAGTCCTACAACATCACAAACTACAGAAATATTCATCCTTTCTGTATAGTCTCACTTATATTTTCACCGGGATTCTTTGTTTAGCGATCTAAAGGCTAAGTTTCAACCACAAGAAAAGCTCCCAGCAGATGTTTAGCTCCAGTAAAGTTAGCGCTACCTCTGCAGCAGCTATGATGTTAAAAATCAAATAACTCTGTACGGCTTTCAAGTGAGGCCGAGCTTTCGGTCAGATATTTTACATTTTTGCAGTCTTCTCTCATCTTTCTTCATCGGTAAAGATGCAGATGTTTTCCTCCTCTTCCCCCAGCAGTGAAAGAAACATTTGCAAGCGAGGAGGAAGAAAAACAGATACTGCCGTTCCTGTTTCGCCTGCTCTTTTCCCTCCATGTGTCCTTGTCCTTTTATACACAAACTAATAAACTGTCTGTCCTCTGATGTGCCTGTCTGGAGTTCAGAGAGCAAAGAGCAGGACAGATCAGAACAGATCAAATAAAATAAGTCTGACAGTCTTTCTGCTCTTCCCTTCCTACCTTTTTCCCATCCCTGAGTCATTCTGTATTCTCCCCCTTAACCTATCATCTTCTAATCTTTTATTCTAACCTCCTCTCCCTTTCTGATGGTCTCCTCCTTCATCTTTTTTTCTTTATCTCTACTGCCGTTCCCGTAATCACTCCCTCCTTTTGGCTTTTATCTCCACTTCCTCAATATCCTTTTTAGTGCCTCTGCCTCCTTCCTTCCTATCCCCCTCCTTCCCCTCCTCCTTTCCTCCCTAACCCTGTCTCCCCTTCCCCCCTCCTTTCCTTCCTGCCTTTCCTACTTTCTTCCCCTCACCACCACCAGCACCATCACCACCCACATCCTTATGCTGCTTCTTCACTGAACTCATCTTTGTTTCCTTCCGTTCACCTCCATTTTATTTCTTCTTTACCTAATCCTTTCTTTTTCTTTCCACCTCCAGGTCTGCAGCCAGTCTTTTGGAGCAGGGACGACGTGGCCCAGTGGCTACGATGGGCTGAGAAGGAGTTTGCCCTGCGCCCGATCACCAGCGGTTCTTTCCAGATGAATGGCAAAGCCCTGCTGCTGCTTACCAAGGAGGACTTCCGCTACCGATCCCCTCCCTCTGGTACCTCTCTTTCTACACGCTTTTATTTCTTTTTTCCGTTTTGAGGTGCAGTCTAAGCTCGGAAAACTGGAAACATCAGTGAAATGTTTAACAAATGAGTCACTTAGATGGATTCCATTAGATATTTGTGTGCTCCAACTAGAGCAGGACTCACTCTGGAAACAGGGATTGGGAAGAAAGAGCGATCTTAGACGAAAAACATGAGACTATTCTTTTGTTAGACAAAAATACTGACACAAAATAGGAAAAATGACTACAAACAAGCAGTCAATGAACATGCTGAAGTGTAGTTTTGCAGTGTTTGGCTCGACTGACCCTGGTTTGCCATTCAAACCGGCAGTAAAGATAATTGTACATGAAAAGTGATGCTACTGCATAGATCATTACATCCTTTTAAGAAAATCACCTAAGAGGACGCTTTGAGAGCACGTCCTCTGCCAAGACCGATGCCCTATTTCACACAGGGAAGTAGAAGAGGGTTGTTCCACATCTCCTCCAGGTTTCACGAAATTCAGCCTGCTAGTTTTTGCGTAATCCTGGCGACAAACACGCAGACAAACAAAGCTCTCGTGTTGGCAGAGGAATAAAGTCAGCTGGAGCAGGGGATGAATGGTAGCAGGGCGAGGTGACAGTGGAGGGAGGCAGCTGTTACAGCAAAGCTGCTGAAGGGGGAGGAAGTAGGAGACGGTTGATCAGGAAGTACAAGGCAACCTCAACTGTCACCCCGGCAACGCCAGCGGCCAGGCGCATAAAAATAAAACAACAGTAAGTGTTTTCCCCTGACAGAGTTGGAGATTTTACTCAATCGCTCAAGGATGAAGTACGGGATGTGTGATTTGGGTCAGGATGATGAGCAGGCTTGCAATGCAAAAGATATTGTGGATAATATTTAAAGTAATTCATTCGTTACATTAATAAATACTTAATTAGGTAATTTATGTGGACAAATATAAAAGATTCATTTATTAATTTTAATTTAGTTTGTTCTTTTTCTACATTTTTTTCTTTCCCTTGGGTTTTTTGGGGATCTGTATATGAGTGGGTTTGGTCCACTCTGTATAAATTATATATTGATCACCTGAGTCACGTCTAAATAAGCTGGTTTAAGTAACAGTTGCTCTGTTCAGAATATATACATCCCCCTTTTCCTTTTAAAGGATACTGAATGTTGTCAGTGGCTCTGGTTATAGAGGGATGAGAACCAGCTGACAGCTGCTGTCGGGCTCGTATCAGGATGTTTCAGCACTATGCAAAATGTTCACATCCTGTCGAGAAATCGAGGTCTGGGAAATACGTGGAAAATAAGATTCATCATCATTACAGGTTTTGCATTTTATTTCTTCCTTTTCTTATGTGACGCTGTGATCGTGGTGTTGGATGGTTTCAGGAGCTACACACACACACACACACACACACACACACACACACACACACACACACACACACACACACACAGAGCGATAAGACTGATCATATTTCTGTACAAGTGGTTGTTCAGTCGTGCTCTCACTGTAAACGTCAGTTTAGGGAACAGAGCACATTTTTTGGCTAGTGAAGTATCCATTTCCTCCTTCGCGTGACTATAAGGGTGCTGTTCCCATCAGTCCCTGCTCTCTGCGTATTTCTCTTTTGTAGACGCTCTAAGAATAGAACATTAAAATAATAGCCTGAGTTTTTTTTCCTGGAATGTTAGAACCTGTTACGATTGCAGTGACATGTTTGGACTTGAAAACAACTATTGGGAAACCTGAAACAGTAAAGATAGTGCTCCAGGATTCCAATGTAAGATGGCAAGACAGTTGGGCAATTTCTAGTTGGCTTTTTGGGATGATTTTGTTATTTTAATGGTTTAATGAACTGCCTTTTATGCAGTTTAAACCACAAATAGGCGATTTCCTCGCACATCTCTGCAGAAATATGTGCAATCACCAGTTGTAATGGTACCAAATGTCATCACGTACCCCTAACACTTTTTGCAGTTTCTTTAGTTTGCTGGTATTTGTCATTCATCGTGTACAGTTTGTAGTTTTCAGACAGAATCCAAAGCTGTGGTTTTAAAGCAGCATATTAAATACAGAATCATAGCAAACACCAGGAAGCAGGAATTTTCCCCACGGTGTAAGTCGGTGCCACAGAACCAGAAAGTGAGAACTGAAAGGGGTGTGTGTGTGTGTGTTTGTTTGTGCATGCGTGTTCGCCATCACTTCCTTTATGAGAATCATTTCCTCGTTCTCAAAGCCTTTGAGATGGTGTGTGTGTGTGTGTGTGTGTGTGTGTGTGTGTGTGTGTGTGTGTGTGTGTGTGTGGAGGCAGTCCTCTGCTAGAATCACATCCACTGTACCTGTGCTCATTTGTTAACAGTGTAAATATTTTGGGAGCGGAGCTGTTGCCGTCGGTGTTCGGACAAGAAAAACAGCTGTAAATCATTCAGTGAACTTCCTGCTCGAGCTTTGTGCCTGGTGTCGCCACTGCAATATAACCACTTAAAGGAGGACACCGGGGTCATATAGACTCATGGCTCATTTACGTTTGTCAACACATACGGTAGTTGTCGTTATCTCCTAGATGTCCTGACGCTTTAAGCACTGTAGGTATTTGGATTTGTCGAGCGCATTTTCTTGTTTAACAAATCCAAACTGCTCCCAGAGAGTTTCTCTTGTGAAACTAAATGTGCTTCTCATTTGACTAAGCTAATAACTGCATTGTAATGTTTTATCTGCACTGTGGAAGAAAAAAATACTTCTGTAAGAGGAAACTGACTGGGTAGGGTCACCCGATAGGGAACTTACAATTCTATACCCTCTGGGTCATCGGGGTACGGTGTTGAATATCGAGGAAAACGTTTTTCTAGGAACAAACAAAGTGCTAGGCTGCTGTATTGTAGAAGCATCTCTCTAAATTTATTCCATTATTGCTCAAGTTCCACACTGCCTGGAAAGCAGAGAGGAGAAGAAGAAGTGGAACTTGAGTCTGTGATGCCAATGCTAATTTCGCCTATTATGCAGGCGTAAAACGGCTACCAGGAGACGCATGGTAACCTCTGACCTTTGCATCTCTGCAGGGGATGTCCTGTACGAGCTGCTGCAACATATCCTGAAGCAGAGGAAGTCTCATGTGTTTTATCCGTCTGCTTACTTCCCTGGGAACTCCTTCCATTCGCTGCCTGAAAGCGCTGTGCAGCACCTGAAGCTCGAAGGTCAGTCCAGTAAACACTCCCCCGCCCCCTGTTCATGCATACATCACATGCATTTGAAAAGTTAAAAAACCAAAACAATAATGCATTCTCATTACAGCAGCTTGTCTGCATTACCTTTTTTTTTTTTGCTAATAGTAAGCAAAATTATTCTTTATTTATTTAGAGTGCGCTTAAATAACATAATTCCAATACGGAGCTGGTGTGCTGCATTTTCAGAGTTTTATTGTATAAAGATGTCAGATGTTATGATAGATGGTGATGCTTGTGCCCAAACGGTCATGTGATATGAAAAATTAGAAAATATGATGGAATGCATAAATAACTAGCTGCTGAAATGTCCAATTAACTTAAAACAATTCATGCATGTACAATTTATGTACATGTTTTATATAAATAAATGATTTCCGAGCACCCTTACAGTCATTGTCAGTGTCACGAGTAGAACTATAAACTCTTATCCAATTCAGAGTTGTGGTGCGGCTGGACTATCCTGCTTGTCTGAGCGCTGGTGTGCGCTCTTGCCAGTCTGTAGCAGGTCTAACGCAGAGAGAATATTCATGCTCACATTCACACCTGTGAAAAGTTTAGAATCACAGTCACTCTAACATGCATGTCTAATACCCAGAGAGAAACATAAATATACTCATTCTTTTGCTCTTTAAAGCTTAAAATAGTGCCGATACTATTAACAATTACACCGTACAAAAAATATGACAACTAATGATTAAACTGTTCCCAAAAATTTCTGTCCCCTGTCAGACACTTTGTTTCATGTTTGGGTAATAACACAAAAACGTGGCGTCGGTGCTTCCAGCACGAGATCCACAGCAGCTACATTACCACTGTAGTTAATGCGAGCCCAATTTGTCACAACAGCATCTTAACAAACTCTTAACACAACTACAAGCTGAGATTTTTAAATGATGTTTATCCTGATAAAGGCTGAAATAATATATGTTAATGTAAAATTGTCTTTACACTAATTTAGGAAAAGGTGGCTTCGTAGACTTAGCTGCCACAATAAGAACGAATAGTTACAATGAAACTGTGATTGTAACTCATTTGTTTTGTTGTGATAACGAATCAAACATAAACTGAACTAACAGTTGTACTTTTCACGTCTTCGTTGAACACTGAGTAATCACTCTGTGTGGGCTGGATAGAGCAGATGAACTCTTAAACCAAGTAACTGAGATAAGACCTTCTTTAACAGCAACAACCACTTTCGAAGTTTCGAATGAAGCTGCTCATGAGAGTCAAACAAAGATCGTTGTGCCATTGTTTGACTTTCTAAGAAATAAAGTGCATATTATCTTAAAATAGTAACAGTTTGTTGGAAACAGCGCTGACATTATTATAAGTAATGCATCTTTGGCTCCATGATAAATCATATTTCTGTGTATCAGGCTACATAAACCCACGTCATTAGACCAATAACACAATTATTGCAAAAAGTATTTTCCTTAAAAAGGCAACACTGTGAAACGGAGCAAAACAAGACTGGATCTGAATGAAAATATCTTAGAATTATTATGCTACAGATTACGTCTGCCTTTGTCCTCTACGACGCACCGGCGCTTTTACTCAACACCCTGCTTTGTTGAAAACAAGGAAGTAATAATCATGTTCGAGTGGATACCTGAGACTGTTTTCTGGCTCTGATCTGAGGAAATGTGACACACCAACAATGAGATGGAGCCGTAACTTCAAATGTTGACAGTAAAACCTGCTCTACAAGGAAATGCAGCTTTATTTAAACAATACAGCACACCGAACGCTACAGGCAGGCTGCTTTCTGCAGCTGCCTTCCTTCTCTCAGGTTCCACCGCAGATATTTGAAAATCAGAGCAAAATTCAAAGAACAACAGGAGTATGAGTTGTGGCAATTTTTTGCCCAAAATGCCTCAAAAATAAAAACACTAGGCATGCTCATCCAAAAAGTAGAATATTAGTGACACCTTAGTGTTTTTGTTTTCCGACTTGTGTGACGCTCGTGATCAGCACCTTGTAGCTGGCTCGCTGTGGTGATAAATCACAGCAGCAGGAAACAAGTTACATGACTATAAAAATATGAAAAGAATTTCGTGCTTTGCAATCTAAACGTTCTCTTCGTACTGCTGTTTGTTTCCGGTGAAAGCCGAGCTGGGCATGCACACGAACAGTAGCATCAGAACATTCACATTTTAATATAAGCCAATATCACGGCCCTTAAGTCAGTACAAGTTATGAAAGATTTTAATATCGATAGTGAGTTGAGACTCTGAGAGGGATGCTGTCGTCTTTGAGACCAGATTTAGTCCAAGTGTCACCTTCTGTGTTTTATGTCTCTCTGCTCAGTGACTGCTGGCCTCAAATAAAGAGCAGTGTTTAGTTTGGTGCTGGCACACCTGTAAGGTAAACACTGGGAGTTATATAAACCTGCTGGCTCCAGGGAAATGAAAGATTTGGTGTTGAGATTCAGATTCTTGATTGTTCTTCTTTGTGTAAATTAATCGAGCAACATGTAGAATATCCAAAATAGAATTTCCTGCCGTATGCTGATCAATTTCCAGCTTACGTTCTAGGAGACTGTTCTGGGTTTACACGTTTATTACACTCTGTAAACTGTGCTCTCAGAAACGGTACGACGGGGACCACGTGGTACAGAACCCATCCCCCAGCATCCACCAACCATCGAACTGCGGCACCGCTCCCGCTCGCCGCACCACCCGGCCCCGCGACGATCACCCACCGAGCCGAACCACCCTCGCCCCGCCAATGAGGACTCCCTGCAAACCTTCTCCCAGCTGCCCGACAGCAATCACCACCTGCCGGAGGAAATGTACCCGTTGTCGGTGTCCCCGGCTGCACCCAACGGGCGCTGCGCTACACCCAGAGAAGCCCCCTGTCCAGGCAGCCCCGGGGGCCAGGAGGCAGGCCCTCCTCGCGTTATCCAACTCATGCCCAGCGCCATCATGAACCCTTTGCTCCTCAGTCCAAGCAGGAGTGGCGGGGCTGCTGGCATGGACTTCAGGCACAACCGCGGGGGACCCCTGTCTCAGGTGACGCTGGAGAACGGCCGTGAGGGGAAAGTCCACGGACACCATCATCAGCTAGCCCAGCAGCACCAACAGCAGCATCAGCAGCAACAGCAGCAGCAGTTACTACAGCAGCAGCAGGAGGAGGCGCTCTACAGGAACCACGTCATCATGCCCGTGTCTCCTCCAGAGGAGCAGCAGATGCCCATCGGGCGGATAGCAGGTAAGATTTAGCGGCGACGGAGCCGAGCATCAAAGCTGCGTGAGGCGGCATCTGTGGCAGAAACCTCGCATGAGAACTTTTTCAGAGAATCTGCTGATAGCGGCTCACTCAGTCTTTTCCCTGTTGGGTTCTGGCAGACTGCAGGCTGCTGTGGGACTACGTCTACCAGCTCCTTTCAGACAGCAGGTACGAGAACTACATCCGCTGGGAGGATCCGGAGAGCAAAGTCTTCCGCATCATGGACCCCAACGGCCTGGCCAGGCTCTGGGGGAATCACAAGGTACATACACACACGGGCTCTAGGTGTTCAGTGGTTATGTGCAGTGCATATAAAAGAGCAGCACAACAGAAGGGACTTCCTATCGTCATTCCTACAACCATAAAGCTGCACTAACTCATTTATTCTTATAAAACATCAGGACAGAGACTTGATTAATTAAGCACCTTAATCACTGAATAGTGAACTTTTGTTTTTTGGGTTTTTTTCCGACAATTTTGTCGACTTGTTTCAGTTTTATAGTCCTAACAAATGTTTCCTGGCACAACAGATGCTTCTTTTCATCACTCTGGTAGAAATGCTGATAGGATGTAAGGTTGAGTGAAACACAGCAGCTCAGTGTAAACACAGACACACTGATGGATTTAGTGTTTCATCTGTCTTAGCTGTAAGGACACTACCTGTGTGTTAGCCAGGCTTTGTGATGAAATAAATCGGTGATGCCAGTGTCAGTGATTCGGTCGAGTTATGCCATCGAGAGCCAATCTCTCCACGGTGTCCTGGATCTCATCTATGGTGTCCTCCTAGTAGGACATGTCTTAAACACCCCACCTGGAAGTGTTCAGGAACCACCTCAGCTGGCTCCCTTCGAAGGGGAGGAGTAGAGGAACTAGTCCGAGAAAGATCATTTCCTCTGTGATCTTCTTCTTCCAGTCAGAGTGGCAGGAATGTAGCTCAACCTGTAACTCAACAACTTCCCTTTCACGCTCAACTGTCTCTTCACCACAATAAGTGATGCAGACGCAGCGCTAGAGTCGTGCAGCTTGTGCTTTTATGTGCTGAGTGAAAACACAACATTAGAAGAATAACACCGGTATTTGTGATAAAACACTACTTTAGTTTTGTTAATTTTGGCCAACAATTAAGATGAATTTGTGCTTTAGCTGTAGAGCGCCCCAGCTCTGCAGTGCAGGACAAGCTTTTAGCTAATGGAAGAGCGGTTAGCAACACGTGTCTAAATGTTAGCTCCAAAGAGCAGGTGCCGTCGCACAAAGACAAACACTGTGACTGAAAATGTTCCAAAAACATTTTGAGCTCTGACACTGAAACCACAACTACGTGAAGCGTCAAAGGTTTTGTGCATACAAAAAAGACCTTTTGATGGCTTGATTTTCTGGATGATGGGGATTCCAGTGCCCCTCAGGTGTATGTTGTTTGTTTGGCCTCTTGTTTGGTTGTGTATCTCCTACCTCCTCCTGCCTGCTGGTTGTGTAAATTAATAATTATTTGCTGAAACATTAAGCACGCTATACAGCAAACAGGATCTTGCTGTATAGTGGTCTTTTCAGCTTTTGTGGACTTTTACTGACACCAAGTGGCCAAAATAAATGTTGCTCTTAAATTAAGGTCAGGTCCCCTCACTGTCACACTGACAGCGTTGCTCATGACGCTCCTGCTGTTTTAACTCTTACAGAACAGGACCAATATGACGTACGAGAAGATGTCGCGAGCACTGAGACACTACTACAAACTGAACATTATCAGGAAAGAGCCTGGCCAAAGGCTTCTGTTCAGGTACATCATCTTCTTTTCAAACTTGTCTCGCTGCTCCAAACTGTTATTTACTTTTTGAGTCATCAATAAAACAAAAGAAAACAGGATTTTGAATAATTTGCTGAACTTGCCTCGTCTGTGCCACAGATTCATGAAAACCCCTGACGAGATAATGAACGGACAGACGGACAGGCTGGAGCACCTGGAGTCCGACACAGACGAACAAATCTACATCAAGGAGGAATGCTGAGGAACTCTGGGAAAGCGAGTCCATAAACTGCTTACTACTACTACTACTTCTACTATTACTACTACTACAGCCGCTGATGCCTTTCAGAAGCAGCTCGAAAAATCAACATTGAAATTAAAGCGTGCACAGGTGTTCAGTGGTGTCATTCCTACAGGGAGAGGCATGAAATGCAGTCTTTCCTAACATGGCCTTAGGATGATATTAACCTGGGGAAAAGAAAAAAAAACAGCATCGGGTGTTTTCGGATCTTTCGGATGGACTGAACTGAAAGGTCTCTCTTTTAAGTGTTTCCTTCTCTTTCCGAGCTGCAAAAGCCAATCACTTTGTGCTTATGTCACTGTTTGATCGTTTTTGTCTCCTCACATGCATTATACAAAGGAATTTTGCTGTTTCTAAAAAACAAAAAGAAAAAAAAGAATGAAAGAAAGAAATTTGTGTGTGAGTGAGTGTGAGTGTGTGTGTGACCGGAATGTTTTCACCATGGAATAAACAACTTTTTGATCAGAGATGTGCTCTATGTGATTTCTCTCGGGGTGTGTTTGTAAGTGGAGTGCATCACATATCCACATGATGGCAGTAGTGGACAACTTTTGCTTGCCTCGGCATGTGGATGGATGTCTGCAGCAGATCAACACTTCAGTGAGTGGAACAGACGCCCGAAGGCTGTTTTCTGTGTTTTTAAGTGCACAAGGTTAAATAGGGGACGGACAGGTGGCACGTGCCTGAGAATCTCTAGCTTTTCATTGGCGTTATTGATGACCTGGCCCGGGTGTGTAGTAACGAAAGCAACCAATCCCTGATTAGTCATCATTTATAGTTTCTGCTTCACTCCTTGAACTACTTTTGGATCACACTCTCACATTCTTCTCGCTTTCTGTCTCCTAACATATAATTGCAGCAGCTTTGAGCCTCGCCTTTATGAATTATGAAACATAATTTGTTGTTCCCCACATTTGTGTTATTGTTTTCAGCTTTAAAAATACCATTTTAAATGATCACCCATTCTTTTGTGACGTTTACGTCAATAGCGGTAATCCGATTACTGTAACGCTACCAGCAGAGGTAGCGGATGCGCGCCGTGCGCTCTGGAGTCTCCATAAAAGTTAGTGCGCACGGAGCGGAGCTGTCAGACTGCGAGGAGACGCGGCTGAGCAAAGACTGTGGGCTGAAGTGACTAATGGGATCCACCTCACTCCATCTGAAGAGTGCGAGCTGATATCACGGGTGATTATCACCCGTCTAATGCGCACAACAGGACCCATTTGAACCTAATAAGACAGCTGTGCAGGCTTTCGTCGGGTTTGTGGACTATCGGGATTAAAACAAAGGGTTTGGATTCAGGAGACTCACCTCTGTGGTGGATGAGGTGCCATCACCGCTCTTTTAAAAAGACGAATAATCGAAAGCAATAAGCCTGTTCGAGTTCATCCGGAGGGGCAAGAAAAGCCACCACTCCCGTCTTTTTTTTTTTTTTTTTTTTTTTTTTTGGTTTGTTTTTTTCCCCCCAGGACGCAAATGTCTCCAGAGCACAGGGACGTCACTGGATTGTAACACCAGCAGCCTCACCGATGGTTTAATAGGGCGTTAAAGTGCGGGAAGGGAGTGGGACAACTACAGGTAAGAGCCATGCAAGCGGTCATTCACGGCCCTGGGTGGGTGGCGGGAAGACTCGCCGATCAGCGCGTAAAAACCACTCAAGTGTCGCATTTGTCCAATCGAGCCTCTCCCCATTAAAAATAGTCATATTTGCATTGCCCCCCTAATAACCAGAAAATACATTTGGATCTATTTTTTGTTCTAATTGCAGTAACTCCTGAAAAAGAAAGTAGAAGAGTCGGGCTTTAAGAGGTGCAGTTTTCTCATTGTCAGTCACTGCCGCTAAACTCGCAATCAATTCAGTTAATTTCACTACCTCAAATCGATGCCGCCTCACTGGGAGTCCTGGATATACAGCAGTGTAGAGCAGGCAGAGGTGACAGTCTAGCTTCACTCAGTCAATAAACGGTAGTCTGCACTGGAGTCTGGAGCAGAGGATCCTGGACCTGGGGTCATGCTTGTGTGCTCTGATTTTAGTGCAAGTAAGAAACTTCGTATGTATATAAGACTACAGGTGTGAGTGGACTCATTTTATCAGCTTGACCTCCTGTTCTGAGGCTAACGTGGTTTCACCAGAAGCAAATAAATCCTGTGATGATGAAATGGTGTGACACAGTGGCTGGAGGTTCACATGGGCTCCCCGTCTGCTGCTGCCAGTAGACGTGAGGTTTTCATTTCCAAAGTGAAACAGGAAGCAGAGGAATAAAACCTGATGAGATGGAGTCTAAGCACACACTGGCCTGATGTAAAAACAACTTTTAGGAGCACGTTTTTAAAAAATAATTATCAGACAGCAGAATTTCACCTGTTTTTGTGACTGTATTCCCAAAATCATGTCCCACAATCCAGCTCACTTTTTTTTATTGAAATGGTTTTAAAATGCTTCTAAAGGTTAAATAGCTCCTCATGATGATCCAAGCTACCTTTAAATTAGTGTGGAGCCCTCTTTCAGTTGCTGTCTTCCTCGTCTTACCCTCCCCATCCCCTCGACCTTTATTTCGACATCACGTGTCCGGGTAACTTGCCACTCCACCTCTCTCTCGACCTTTATCCAATTACAACGTTTAGCTTTAAAAACGCTACATGAAACAACGCTAAAGCTCCAGTTACTGTCAGCAGCTTCATGTTTCCATATCTAATACCAGCCACTCTTCACAATCCCTGCTGGATAGGATTAATAGATTAAAAAATAAGCTACAGATCCACATAAAAGTACACAAATCTAAGTAACTACATGCTCAAACGCATGAAACTATGTTTTCAAATATAGCTGCGGCTACTTTTCATATTCCAGTTTAACATAAACACGATGACCTTTTGAGATCTTTTCTTTCTGATGTGGCCTCTTGGAGAAAAACTGTTTGTTTTCCACGTGAAGAGAGACTTTTCCCTCCCTATCTGGAGGAGCGCTGCACCTAAGTTGGGAACCACTGATCTGAGCTAACACACAGTATATGAAGTAGTTCAGTCTAAGTGGAACACGTAGAATAAATCTTCTGTCTCGTTTCCTTCCACTCGGAGCATTTGCTTGGAATATTTTTATGTGAGTGTACTGAATAAAGGGTCAGACTCCCTCTTCCACCACTGCTCTGTCTCAGCACAGGGCTGGAGCAAACCACACTATGACATCATCTGGCAACTAATAGCGACTTCTTTTTTTTTTTTTTTAGCAGCCAAACTCTTCTTCCCCTCAGAAAAAGAACTGGCAGCCCCAGCAGTCCGCAATTAGCTGGAAACATTAGCAGCAGCTCCTCCGGCGTGAACGATGAGCTGGCTCAGGTCAAACCGGGCCCCCTCCCTCAGTCCAGCTGGGCGAACTGGTGCCGGCTGCCTGGCCAGCACCGGCGGATCGGCCAATGTCACCTTTTAGGGGCAGGTCACACAACCTCGTCCTGGCTCTGCCTGGCCATTGATCCGAAGCAGTGACACTGAGGCTTCATGGTCCGCTGCTCCTCGCCAACCAGGCCGACCCAGCACTGCCGCCGAACAGCTGTGACGGGCAACACACAAGCATCAGCGGGAGGTGGGGGCTGTCTCTGAATTAGCCTGGAAACTTCTTTTTCTTTGGGGGTTTTAGTTAGAGAGTAAACAGGAACTGCACAAATCAAGTGCAGCATGATGGAAGATGTCCTGATTTGAAGTCATACCAAAGTAATAAAATCCAAGCAGCACAAGATCCCTCGGGCCTCTTTCAGAGTGATGTGCTCCTGATTCATTCATTAAAATCATTTTTTTGACCCCATGCCTGCGAGGCACGCTATTGACCACCCTGTTAGACTCTTTCCAATGACTAGTTCTATAAAATAAAATCTTTGTACAAGAGACTTTCTCTTGTACAGAGACTCTTTTGAATGTCTTGGATGACACCTGTATGCAAACTGCTCTGGGATTTATTTTTTTTAAATCCACCTCATCCCTCAAATGAAAGACCTCAGAGGAGGTCGGGTGCTCTGCTGCGGCTCCTTGATACGCGACTTTGCGCTCTCCTCAACAGAAATGATTGGAATTTGTGTAAAATATCGGCAGCTGATTGGCACCCGCTGTGCGGTTGTTTGATGTAAGTAGGAAGCGAGAGGCTTTTTCTCTCCCCCCTCCTCACTCCCTTTCTCATTCTATTTGATGTGCAGCTCTCTCTCCTCTCTCTCTGTTTCATCTGAACTAAAACAAATTCACCAGCCGCTGAATAAACAGGAGCTCTGCAGAAATGATATGAAAGCAGCTAAAGGTTCCGATATATTTCCTGCTCTGACCTCGGTCTTCTCCTTCTGATTAGGTTCTTTTCTCACTTTGCTTCTTCCACATGCCTTTATTTCCCACATTTCCTTTCACGAGTTTGAAGATTCAGTGCTGGTTCAAAGCCTTCAGCGTAAATGTTAATTACACAGATTTGTCAGTGTTTTTTTTCTTTTCTTTGTGTTTCTGAACAACAAGCATTCATTGGATGTTCACTGTGTTATAGAGTAGGAAGCTGGCCCAGTGTATGGTGACGAAGATCCATCTTGATCAGGTAGTAGCGTATAAGAAAAGTGATTCATTACCAGGAGCCGATCCCAGCTGAAATCCACCCTGAACAGGCTGCCTGTCAATCACGGGGCTGATTGATAGGCAGCCTAACCCGGATGCCTGACTGTAAGAGGAAAATCCACACATGTGCACTCCAAAAAAAATTGCCACAACTGGTTTAAACGGTTTAAAACCTCACTCTCGTGCTGCCATGTTTTACAGTGAAAATAAGGCAAAAAAGTTCAGCTTCTTGTGGGAAAGCATAAAGTAGAAAATGATAAATTGACAACATTTATTATAATGAAGGCAGTGACTGAATTTAACCATTTAAAGAAACGCCTATACTCTTCTGTAACAACAACGGGCAATGTACTGTCACATTTTCCTCTTTTGTTATTTTATTTATTACAGTGTTGTCCATCCTTACTCTGCTGCTGTGAGCATATTGACTGAATGAGCTTATTAATTACTATGCATTTTAAAAATGGCTCTGTTTGTGTTCATCACACCTGTATTGTTTCCTATATCTATGACATATATTTTGAAATGTCCTACTGGAGTTAATCATTTTTTCCTTTTTCATGTAATAACATTAACCTGCTGCCAACTGGGCTGTTTTCCCCATCTGGGCTTCAAGTATCCGCCTAAAGGCTTCTGCAGCTGTAAACCTTACAACCATTACAGGAACATAAAAAATGATTTTGGGTCTGGTATGTGATTCACTGCAGAGCATTACAATGTAGTGATAAGCAGTGGGGAAACTACACACCAGTGGAGCAATTTCTGTTAAAAACTATGGAAAGTTGTAAGAAAAGATGGATAAAATTTATGATAGGAGACTTTCTTACAATTAAAATCACAGAGGCACATATAAATATACAACTGGAGGTCATAAATGGTGACTTGAAGGTCAGTGATAAATACATTCCTTATTCGACCACCTGTCATAAAAGCAAGAAAACACAAATACTTTAGAAATCTGTCAAAAACATGTTTAAAACTAAAATAGATAATGTTATTTATTTAAATAGCAAACTCATTTCATGTTTTATACTCGTATTGGAGCGAACTGGACTTCAATGTTAATGGTAAATGTAAAAAATTCATGGATAATAATAATAATAATTATTATTATTATTATAATTATTATTAATAATGATATATTTACAATTAAAAATATCACAACTATTAAAGACTTGTGTATACTGGTGGATTCACCATTACAGATGCATAAAAAATATTTTGGAAATTACCTATTACATAAAAAAATTAAACTCTGATCAAAACAAATAGAACCATTACAAAAAAGTCTAACTACAGTTATAAATAAGCAAACTCAGTTATTATAGTTAAAATAGCCGAGTGAGGATGTGCAAAACTATAAAAACATGTCATGTACACTCGTCTTTTTACTGATGTTTATGGGCACGTCTGTAATCGGTGAAATTCAATACCTGGTTAAAAAAATACTGTAAATTTGGGGCAGCTGTGGCGAGGTCCTCACACTGGGTGGTGATCTAATAAGTTGTAAAGCACTGTGCTCTTTTTCAAAGTGTTGTGTGATATAAGGGAACACTATCACCCTCTCACTCTGCCATTAAGCAGTACTGTATTCCTCTTTTATTACTTTATTGTGGAAAAAAATCTTTTTATTTAAGCGATAGATTTCTTATGATTTGACCTCACAAATATTTATTGAAATGAATGCGTTTTATGTTTAATGGAAAGGTTAACAGCAATGACAGAGGTATTTTTAATTTTTGGCAGTTTTACCAATAAGGTAAAACATGCAAATCAAGACCAGGAGAATCAGCAATGTTATAAATACTATTTTAATTTTCTAATCTTGTTAGGAATTTAAAACCTACCAGCAACTCTATTCCATATCATGTCTAAGTAATGGATTACCTCATCCCAGTCCCAGTTATTTCCTTCCACTCAAAGATACTTGGACAAAAAAAAAGAAAAAAAAAGAGGGGAACATGTTTTTGTGATCATGTAATTTCCACATTTTCCTTAAATTTCCAGAACTTACAGCTCTCAAATGGTCATTAATTTTCAGTCCATCCTCCCTGAGCCGGTATTCGTTACTCTCCTCGTCGCTCATAAATGCTGTGGGTACATGTAAACGATCTTAGTTCTTTATTTTTTGCTTCCTTGGTTTGACGCCGTCACAGTAGTTCTGACCCAGTCCTTCCCCCAGTATTCCCTTAAAGGTATTCTATTCATTTTCATGCTTTTTCTGTGGATATGTGCACAGGAACCTGATTGTGGTGACACTAAATGAAGACATGTAACAGATTATTTAACTGACAGATAACTTTACTGTCGATTTCAGACAAGTCGAACAGAATAGCTACACTTTTAAGACAATCTTTACAACCTTTGCATGGCAAGGTTATATACACCACCTGCTCTCACTTTGAATGTTGGTCCTTGATCTATAAATTGCAAAATGTGATATTCTCTGGTATGTCTGGAATTCCCTGAAGTGTAGGAAAAATAACCACAAGTCCAGGGTTCAAAAATACTTTCAATGTCCTACAAAAACATTCCAAAATTGGGAATATGATGGAAAGTAACAGATCTGTTACAGCTGCTGACATTTAGTTTTTCCTGTACTTCCTCTGCATCATACGCTCTGAATATTTTTTTTTCCCTCTCAATCCATCCCTGAGTGTCCCTTTGCTGGAAGAGCCATGTTTTCTTCGTTGCACGCTGTCCTCCTCCTCCACATGAAAGAGTCCTCCTCCAGTTAAATGTGATCCTATTTCATGCAGAGGAAGAAAAAAAGACGGAGAGACACAAGAAGGGTGAGAGCGACCGAAAAAGATGTTGAGGAAACGGGTATCCGCTGGTCTGTGTCCAGGATTCCCCCCATGTGGCTGTTTTATCCCTTCAGCAGCGTCCTAGTGTTGCTTTCTGTGTGGCCCAGTGGCTTCTAAGCACGCGCCCGTCACGCAGGATAACTCCAGCCTCCGAAAGCCTCCAAACAAACACACCAACTCGTATTTTGGACAGCAGAAAAACTTCTTGCCTCGCCCTTCTTCTCACATCTCCTCCACTCATCCCCTTCCCTCAGTTTCATTTCGATGGCTGATGGCGTGTGCAGAGCTGTGGGCCTCCAGTACTTTCATGATGTGAGCCAAAGCCCATCTGGGACTCAATATCCTGTTTGCCAGCTCTCAGCACTCTGAAAACCACAACAATACTGAGCTGAGGCAGAAAGTTCAGAACTCATTATAGTTTGTTCAGGTCGAGACCAAGGTCGAAGTCTTCTCCTCCCACGTCAATCTGCTGCGTCGTCTACAGAGTGAAATCTGCTGCTTTCGCTTTTTCTCTTTGTCCAATCTATCCATGTTCTTATGTCTCACGCCTGTTTTTGAAGCCGATACGGGAATCCACAAGAGACCGCCGGCTTGAGAAACGTTGAGCTGCTGGTATTTGTTACAGCTTGTAGATGGATTTGAAACTTTATTGTAAAAATTAAATAAACCTGATGTGATGGGTATACTTCAAAAAGTTTGTTTGCTGTGAGCCTGCTGTCTTTAAAGTCTACCTCAGTTATTGATTTCTTATATTTACCTGAATGTGTTCCAACAGCAGGCTGCTCTGTGATTGTCTGATGATCTATACAACCAGTTAATTTATATAATGGTTAGACTTTTTAAGGCTTTGCCAAACTGTACCAAATATAAGATTTCAAGCCCTTGAATTTCTTTTTAAATGAAACCAACAAGGTCACCTAGTAAATACATTGTTAAACAATACATGTACAGATATAATAGATTTAAGTGTTTGGCTTAAGTTAACGTCCCTCGCTAAAGGCTAAACAGATAGTAGTTAGTACAACTCTGCTAAGCTAGGCTAGTTAAATATTTAGCTGTAGCTTTTAGCGTAATTGTTAATGTTTGTATTATAATAAGATTTTAACTTTAGTTATGCTATGTTATCATTACCAGTGTTGGTCAAGTTACTTGAAAAAAGTAATCAGTAACTAATTACCGATTACTTCCACAAAAAAGTAATCCTGTTACTTTACTGATTACTGATTAAAGTAATTAATTACTTAGTTACCTAGTTACTTTTTAAAAACACGATTTACAACCTGAATAGGTGATAAAGCGATAGATCTTTCAGCCCAATTCTACTTTTTCTGCATAATCCATCATACAAAATGTAATCAGATGGAAAAGTCTCTTTTTAAAACTTGTTTTATTAGTTTTATTCTTTTAACTTTATGCATCAAGTAAAAATTAAATTATCTGCAACATTCTCTGACTGGAAGAAATTAGTTTAATATTTAAACCTATTTTCTTCACATTCCAGCACATAAAATAAAATATTTTTTGTGTTTACACTCAGTCTTTCAAATAGATGCAAGTAAAACACAGCAGAAAATAAATAAAATCAAAGACTCAGCGGTCCTGTTGCTCTATTTTCACCTGTAAAGCAGGAGTGGGGTAGGCGGAGGTTTACCCTGGCGCAGGTGTGCCGCAGCGGTCAGTGGAAGAATCCGCGAGTTTCTCTGTGAGTTTCCCATTACGTCGTAGCTACTCGGTGCTTGCTCGGAAGTTTAGGGTTTTTTTTTTTCGCTGTAAAAAGAAGTTTTCTTCCCACGCACAGCGGACACTAATGTTTTTGTCACTTTTTACGGAATCAAACTCAAAGTAAGGTCAGTACTTCCACGCTTTAAACGCTGCACGCTCATACTCTCTCCCACACTCGATATATGATCCATTGTTGATCTGCACACAGCTGTTGTCACTAACGGCGCACTCGCTTACGTCACTGTCATGAGACATTCTCGCAACAAAATCATGGTTTTAGTAACGCAGTAACGCAGCGTTCCTACGGGAAAGTAACGGTAATCTAATTACCGTTTTTGCAATAGTAATCCCTTACTTTACTCGTTACCTGAAAAGAGTACGCGTTACTGCCCATCTCTGATCATTACACATTAAAATGCAGCTACACTAGATTTCGCTGAAGTTTCACACATTTTAACAAATCTCTGTTTTTCAGTCTTTGTGCTAACTCTACAGTCGACGGTGAACATGTCCAGGCTTCACAGATGGATCATCACTCATGAACAAAAAACATCTTATTCTTTCTCTGCAATTACAAGTTATTACACTGTTAAGAACTACTGAACAACAGCTGCAGATTATTTTCATATATCTGTTTTAAAAAAAATAATATGAATAATTATTCCTTCTAAAAATAAAGCAGCCAGACAATAATGAAAGAAAATGTCAACCAGTGTAAAAGCGTAGCTCGCTGATCTATTTTTCAAAGTTTTTGGATATCAGTGTAACCGTGTTAAAAGGCAAAACATTGTATGAACATTACAACACTGTGACAGCAGCAGTTTGTGTTCCAGTGTGTCATGTTTTGAAGGTATAGATACATCTTAGTACGCAGACACAATAATAAATAGAACAGACAGGAAAGGTTGAACTTCACAGCTGCCAGCTCATCCGTGACATTTATAGCTGAAGACATCTAACACGACCAGAGACCAGACTTTGTTTTATAATGTTAAATCAGGTTTGAATCCTTAAAGTGAGAATCTTTAGGTTTTATCGAGTTGTGGATTAAAAAAAAAAAAAAAAAAAGCACACAGCAATTCTCACACAGTGACGAGAAAGCACTCAGAAACCACAAGCCCCATCTGTAAAAGATGTTTAAAGGCTCCACATATCAACAGAGAAACATAACCAATTTGCTAACAGACATGCCAATCTGTACAAAGAATTCAGAGACTGGAAGGTTAACTTAAATGACAGATAACATGTTACATCACAGAAGTGCTGTCAAAAATACTGTAAAAGACCGCAATTTATCTTGTTGCGAGCAGTTTTTAACTGTCAGATTTTGATGAAGCAGTCAGTTAAGAGCAACGATAACAGTATAATTTGGTTTGTCAGATATCTGTATATGCAAATGCTAATGTGTACCATTACAGGAAAAGTATTGGTAAGGCTAATTATGCAATGGAACATTGTATTACAATGCAGACCTACGACAAAGAAATGTAATGAGTCACTTTTAATAAGTGACAATTTGTGGGTGCAAATACAAAGTTAACTATTAAAAAATGACAAACTCAAATATACATGGAATGATACGATTATCAACTGCGTGCATGTACGAACTCGTCAAATAAAATCCAAGGGCCCAAAACAGTTAAGCAAATGAAAAAATGTAACATATTCTTCTTTCTTTTGCAGTATAAAATGAAAAAAAACTTAAATTGAGCAGTGCCTGCGAGCTAGTTCAGGCTAGCAACTTCAACTGCCCATGCAGCACAACTTCCTTCCCTTACACCCTGCACCAAACACACCCTCGCAATTTGGTGGTGCATTTAAGCTGCAGGATTTCCCATTACTTCTCATGCATTCCTGCCTGCCAAAGCCTACACCACCCTGGCATCCACCTGTAGGATCTCTCTCCAAAATACAGAATATAGAAAAGGATTAATTCAAGTTATTGTTGCTAAAGGTGTTTCTACAAACTGTTGGCTTATGGGGTGCACTTAGTTTTGAAAAACTTTAATTTTCACATTTTTTGTGTGTTCCCTGTGGCAGAATTTCATGCACACACACACACACACACACACACACACACACACAGAGCTCTACGCTTCATTTGGTTCACTCCGTGCCCTCGGGCTATTTAACCCGGGGGTTGTAACTTAAAGACGTGATACTGGCAGCCTGTGGCTTTCATATCTGACCGCTGTCCCCCACTTATCTGGCAAATAAGCCGTTTTAATTGCTTACACACAGAGTCCTATCAGGCCTTGTAGCGAGCATGGAGATAAGGGTTACACAGAGTCAGGCATTAGTAACAGGATGAGAAGACCGCAGAAAAACAGAGCTGCAGGGTCCCAAGAGGATGAAGAGTCAGGAAATAGCTATGGCCATCCTATTAATTTCAACCTCACAGAGCTGTTTCTGCACCTCACTGTAGGGCTCAGGAGAAGTATGCTGTTCACTGAAATCAAAGCAAATCTAAAATTAAGACTGCGTAATGACTTTATCACTGGATCGACCGTGAGGTCATTGTAGAAAACAACCTTTACAAGTTCAGCTTTTTGTGCATTTGTAGTACAATAAAACAGAAATCTGAATATATTTGCTGTCATTGCAGAATCTGCATTAACCTAGATGCCCACGGTAAGCCTTGTTTATTGGCATTTTTGTACTTTTTGTCAACATTCAATCATGTCACAGGCTCCAGGAACCTTACTTTCCAAAGGGGTTGAGATTGTTAAAGTTTCCTTGTGTATTGTTTTGACCCATGTGCCCCGCATGAAGAGCTAGTCAACACAGTAGCCGGGTAAATGTCAGCTGCACTAGGCTTCTAATGAGACCAGAGACTAAGGAGAGGGCTGACACCATCATAGGCTCTGTGCTGAGAGGCTCATTTACATTATACCAGGCGACAGCTGGAGATATGAGGGGAGAGAGGAGGAGATGGAAGCAGAGAGGCAGGGAAAGAGAGAGAGCTGGAGAAATGAGGCAGCAAGAAGAAAATGTTGGTTTTAGTTCTGCAGACACTTTTCAGAGGCAAAAGCCTCCATGTATCAAGGTGGGATGAGACATGGAGGCTGTCTAATTAAAGCTGCGTTAGTCAACAGTTCAGCCCAATGCACCCAAAAAGCCCTCCTAGTGTTTTTGTGTCATTCAGCTAATTGTTTTGGACATAAGTTTGCAACATTGTTTCCAATAGCAACATGCGGTTGCTTTCTGCGCCAAACACTCCATAAATCAAATCTCCAGTGAGCACAGCTAAAAAAATAGTAGATAATACCGTCGTAGGTTGGTGGAGACCAAAACAGAGCTAAAATAAGGGAGAATATTGAATTTACATGCATTAAGTGGTGGAAGTATGATTTCAAATTAACACCACTGACCCAGCAGAAAAAGCAAGATTGTAGTCTAGCCTTAGATCAAGATCAAAGCCTTACTTTAAAGTAATTCATTTTAATCTTAAGAGGCAACTTTGGGCAATTTGCATTTTCATAACATCAAATTATCAGTTCCAAAGATTGCTGATCGCCTCATTAATAACTGTTCAGTATGTGAGAAAGTCTGCACTGAGGTGGGTACCTGCTGTAAATTAGAGATGTTATATAATATTATAATACACAGTAATTTCAGGGCTTCTGAGATGTAAGACTGGGAAAAATCAGACCCAGAGTGGGGACGAGCACTGCGTTCACACGTCTCACAGACTGCTGGATAGAGCTGAAATGCTGCTGACACTGATGTGCAAGTAAAGCTGTTGTGAGCAGGCGTATGGAAAATGAAGATACGGGCGTCTGCTAGGGTGCACAGTGCGCCTGTCAGAACTATCAGATGGAAAATGGGTTCACGTGTCTGTTGGTTTAAATTAAAAAACAGATTCAGTCCATCTGATTAACAGTTACTCATGTTATTATTATTATTGTCCATTATCCTCCAGTGACATTATGGTACTACCACTGTCTACCATTATGTTTTTCGAATTGACTTCCAATGACATTCTTGTTCATTATTATTGGAGGTTAAAAGAAATCATTCTTGTTTCCAAACATTAACTGGATCATTAAGTGAAACAAGCCTAGGAGGAAGTTAGAGAGCTAGCAAGAGGAAGCAATGTGTGATCAATTATACTGACTGTCTAACTGGTACATTTCCTTACACATTTATCATACTCGTCAGTTGACTTGCTAAACATTAAAGTCACACTTTGACAAATGTAATGTTTGGGTGTATATATGGCTTTGCCAAATATTGAACTTCCTTTGTCCTAATGCTAAATATGAAGCTACGCTCCAGCAGCAGTAAAATCTGTCTACCAGCAGCTCCAAGGCTCAATAACTCAAGTCATGTCAGTCCTCATAAAATAAAACAGCCAACCGACAAATCGTCCAATAAATCAGCTGCTTTTTCTTGACTTTTTTCTTTATTTTTATCCTCGTGTGTTCAGTACATACATATATTTAATTGCAAATATTTTATAATTGTCTGTTACTGCCCATGTGGCAACCTTCGTGTAATAGGAAACACTGGTGGTTTCCTGGCGATTGCTCTGAACATTTTTACATTCGTTGCCGAATTGCGGCGATCACTTTTGATCACACGGCGATTGCACGGGTCGCCTGGTGGGAGGCAACCCATCTGTAAACAACTGAACAGTTGGACTGATTGATGAAAGCTTGCAGATAATTGCCAACATATTGCAATAAATTGGAGTCAATCTCACCGAGTCTCTTTGCGGTAGGGGACTTGACTTAACTGGTTATAGATATACTTCTATATGAATGCAAGGTTGCCAAGCACCTATGTCATTTTGCAGTTAAACTGCTGTCCTGTAGAAACTATGTCACCATTTGTGGTGCAATATCTTAATTTCAGTTTCACAAGAGGTTCTGACTGAACTCTGCATCTAAGTCGTTGATCTGAATTCCTGCGCATGAAGACAGTTTTGCGATGTTTGCCAGATGATCGCAGTTAATCACAAACAGATTGCGAGGAATGGCCAAATTGACACAAACTTATAGGACTGATAGGAGACTGACTCCCTCTTATTGCACATTATTGCAGAGTCATTACCATGGTGACGCAACAAAATTGCTTTGAAGATGACTGGGAGTTGTGGCAGACCTGGTCTCCATGTTTGAAGAAACCATTTCATAGGCAATGAGACTGCAAGTTCATTTTACACAGTCGTAACGACTTTGTGCTGCGGTCTCCAGTCCCTGTTTTCACTGGTGTGACTGTAGCACTAGTGAAGTCCTATCATGAAACACTGAAACACATTTTGTTGTCACTAAATTGTTTGAGAGAGGTGTGGATCTGACTGTGAAACTGAGGTGTTCATGTTAACCAATAGGCATATCCTGGATATTCTTCCTTTCTGACTCTAATTATGACTATAAACTTTATTTCTTAATCATTAAGACTTGAAATGTTTGAACCCAAATCTCTGCAACGTGTCACAGAGAAAGGGAGCAGAGGATTTTTTTTACAGAATTCTATAGATCTGGAAATCTTGTGGCCACAAGAGTCGCCCCCTGCTGGCCATTAAAAAGAATGTAGTTTTAAGGCACTTTCACATGACTTCGCTTTCTAGCTACATGCATCTTTTATATTGTCTGGGTTTGCTACGCTAATGCTGAAAAAAAAAAAGACTTTCTGTTTTCACTTGCGTGTGGTTTCTTTTGCGCTCCTACTTCATGATGGGAATATGTTTCTTTACTTTTTTCAATCCTGCTTCAGAGAAATCAGTGACAAATTATACCTAGTCTGCACCAGGCCAAATGTGCCCCTCTGAAGGCCTGTAGCGTTAAATTAAATGTCACATAGAATGTCTCCTCTATCTAAATGGGATCCTGTGGTCTTACATCAGCTGCCTTTTCTTTCATTCTGAAAGAGAAAAACCCTGAATTTCTGATGGTGCATAAGCAGCAGTAGAGGAGCTGATGAATAAACTCACGTCCTTGCCTCTGTACTTCCCCATCCACTCCGACTGAATGTCACTATACACTTGTGGGAGAGAGAGGAGAAGAAAGAGGGATGGAGCTGCACTGGCTTGGAAGTACAGTAACATGCCAAAGATGAGTAACGACAAGTCTCCAGACTGCAGAGGCCACTGAGCTCTGTCTCGGTGCTCGGGGATCTGTTGATTTGTTGATGTAGAAGCCAGATGTTCCAGGGGCCACATGGGATGGCTGCCAGTTTGTTATAGTTGTTGGGCAGATTTATGTCCAAATTATTTTATTAGCAATTTGTTTTGGGCTATAGGATAGAACCAAATATAATGCAGGACGAGCAGGTGGCTTATTAATAGTTTACTGAAGTGAAATAAACAGTGAAAAACAAGCAACAGAGTCAGCTTTGAGACTCGAGAGCAGATCTGCACTGGCCTAAGGTCAAGGTGTTATATTGGTTATTCGGTTTAGACAAGAACCTTGTTTAACCCACAGAGTCACTTAAAATCACATTTAGTGAAATATATTTTGCATTAACAACAGTTTAGATATAAAAGTGAAAATAACTGAACAAAGTGCTGTTGAACTCTTCAGGTTTTAGAGTTTTTCAGCTCATTGTTCTTTTGTTTTATTATCTTTGAAACTTTTTCTTTAACAACACAAATTCAATTTTTTTGCAGCCACAGCTACAATGTTCAGTGTGTTTAGTTTTTTTATATGGTGCTTTTCTACTTTACTTTCTCTCTATCTCACACATCTACTTCAGGATGGATCTGGAGGGAAATGTTCTGGAAAGAGAGGATAATGGAGAAAGAAGTCTTTTTCATTGGAGTCACTGGAGACAATACAGTGTCTTCTTCTTCTTTATTCGCTGTCTCCTTTTAGGGGTTGTCATAGTCGATGATCTCCCTCAATCTCACCCTATCCCTAGCATCCTCTGTCACACCAACCCTTTGCATCTGTAAACGTTCTCTGAAGCCTTCCTCTTTTCCTCCTGCCTGGAAGCTCCATCTTCAACATCATTTCTCCAATATATCCACCATCCCTCTTCTGCACATATCCAAATCATCTCAGCCTACCATCTCGACCTTTGTCTCTCAACCTCATTTCGGCTTTTGTTCATCCCAGTCTAGCAGTTCGTAACAAAATGTGGAAATTTGGAAAATCTCAGCATCTTCAGTTCTTCTACCTCCAGCTTACCGTCCTGTCTTTTTGTCATTGCCACTGTCACCTAACCATACATCATAGCAGGTATCTTCCAGGAACCCATGATTTTGCTGGGACATTTCCTAACAGCATCAACAGTTTCCAAAGGGTTTTTAATATTAATTATCACTTTCTAATAATTCACTTGGCACAATATATGTCATCTATGGACATGCCTTGGCAATGCACTGTCACATTTCTCAGAAACAAATGAAAAGGAGTCCTGTATCTGACTCTATAGAAGGCTGGACAGGTGAAAGCTTCAGTTGTCTCTTCTTAGCCTGATGTTCTAATCGGTGGAGTACTGGTTGTGCTCCTCATGGCTCAAACATTGCGATGTACTGAATGTTTCAGTCACTCTGAAGGACACCGCGCACATCAACTTCACAAACAGACATCGTTAATTAATCCAATGCAGCATAGGAACCAATTACATTGTTAAGCTCCAGGTGCTGACAGCTAATTACAAAACCCGGAGTGAGGAAACACTTGGAATGAGAAGTCCATTTTACTCAGACAGCTGAGAGTCATTTATGGAAATAGAGCCGGCTTATTAGGATAATATGTAACAGAGAAGACTACAGAGGCTCTGTAGAGCCATTAGATGATTTCTTTGTAAATACCAGTAACCACCAGATGCCACTGCCAAATAGCTTCTTGACATAAATGACAAAACTGTGGTGTAAATGTTTGACAAAATCAGGTGTTAGAAAGTATAAGAAAATGGGAAGATCCATCCATGTTCTTCCATTTATCCAATTCAGGGTCAGTTATCGTCTTGCATCATCAGATGTACTCTGTTTATCACAGACCATCTATCCATGTGTATAATGTAACACCTACATTGAGTGTTAGTTAATTACACACTCCAACAATCATGATGTTTGACTACACGAGCATACCAGGTTTAGATTACTAAAATGAGAAAGGAATAAAAGACTAAAAGCTTTAATAAAATGGACATTTTCCCTGAGCCCCCACTTCATGAAAGCACACTCCAGCAATTTGCAGTTGCTTCCCGAGGTGTTGGTTTTCCTCACCAGGCTTTATTCAAATGTGTAAGATCTGATACATACTGAGAAGCATCTGCTCAGCATAGCGTCCCAAGACGAAGGATACACACTAGTATACACATGAAGGTATTAGTTTCTATAATAAGAACACACTGGAAACCAAAAAGACATCATCAAACTATTGCAAACTACAAATGCCTTTTGCTTTGTTTTTATTCTTGTCATCCTGGCTTGAATTTAAGCCAGTTTGCAACCCCACCCTCAAAAAACGAAACAGTTTATTTTTCTGGCATGTAAGTGATACTGTTTGCACTTTTAAAGCTACTAAGAGGATGTGATTGCAGAAAAGGTTTTTGAAAATATATATTGATACCCAATGAGCTCTCCATTTACTACAAGAAACACATTTAGTGAATATCACACATAAGAGGATGCTGTTATGGTGAATGGCTGTGATTTGGTTTTAGGCACACGTCCACAGTTTCAGAAGAGCCACAACAGACTATTATTTGTTTGCTTAGTTAATCACTCATTTGCCTTTGCCAACACAAATAGTTCAGCAACTGAACTCAGATTGGACTGTTGCCAAGCAACACATTAAATGTTTTTCCTGCACACTAACCTCTTTGTGTAGGTCAACAGGTTACTGCTGTCCAGCAACTATATTATACACATTTATCTGTATGTTTTCATAATCTTTTCCAACAGTCTATTAGAAACGTGCTGGCGTATTGAGTTTAATGATAAAGTACAGATCTAACTATTTATTTGTCTATATTTCTCAATCTATATCTAAAATATATTTACAACCACACAAAACACAATGTTTTAAAAGCTGTCTGGGGCTGCTGTCATGATGTAAAGTGATGTATCTCACACATATCCTTTATATAAAATATATTTGATAGGTAAGCAGTGCAGAAGGGCCTTAAATCTGCATTCTTCCTTTCATGTCCAGTGGGGCCAGCGCAGCCTGCAGCAGTGAGTGTGGTTACACAAAACTCATTAGGCAAAAGACTCTTCAGCTTCATTAGTCTGTAACATTAATACAGCATGATGGAGTTTGGAACTGATGGTTTCTATTCAATTCAGTTTTATTTATACAGCGCCAAATCACAACAACAGTCGCCTCAAGGCGCTTTATATTGTAAGGTAGACCCTACAATAGTAGATACAGAGAAAACCCAACAATCATATGACCCCCTATGAGCAAGCACTTTGGCGACAGTGGAAACGAAAAACTCCCTTTTAACAGGAAGAAACCTCGGACAGAACCAGGTTCAGGGAGGGGCGGGGCCATCTGCTGCGACCGGTTGGGGTGAGAGAAGGAGGACAGGATAAAGACATGCTGTGGAAGAGAGACAGCGACTAATAACAAGTATGATTCAGTTCCAATGAAATGTCAAAATTGACGATAAAGCACGGTTGGCTTAGGGCGGGACTACTTTGTGATTCATAAGTTGGTTCCACGTGTGCATGCATTGCCCCTCAGTTTTTCAGAGAGATCTGAACCTGACTACCTCTTTATCTGAGCCAGATGCCCACAGTAGCTGCTGATGCAGTAAGCTCTCGTTAGTTTTCCAGATCCACAAAGTCACCGCTAGAATGCACTTAACTTGGTTTTCTTTTATCAACTGAGATCAACATTCATTCCCATTAAGGAGCAGTTGTGGCTCGGGAAGCAGAGCGGGTTATCTACCAATCAGAAGGTCGGTGGGTCGGAAGGTCGGCTACTCGAGTCTGCATGCTGAAGTATCCTCGGGCAAGACACTAAACCTCAAGTGGCCTCCATCAAAGTCCTTACATATAGAAAAAAGGGTTTTTATGAATGTGTGAGACTGGGTGAATAAGGCTTGTAGCACTTTGCTACTCTGTGCTCAGAGTAGAAAAGCACAATATGAGTACCAGTCCATTTACCAAATACAAAAATAAAGGAATGACCAATCAGATTGCAATCTGTAATCTTTTCACGGATCACCTGGATGTTCTTGGTCTTTCAGGTCTGCTTGCAAATATGCAGAACTGCTCTCTGATTCCAGGCTGTTTGAAGAAATCAAACCAGTTATCAAAAAAGCACGACTCAATAACAGGACACAATGCTGATGTTATAAGGGCACTGAGTAATTACCCGTCTGACTGACTGCTACAGGCAGCAGTAAGAGCTGCAATAACACTGATAAAGCTTATCTCTTCTAACAAAAGTCTGGGAAACACTGTGCCACTACCACAGCCGCTTCCCATTCCCTTTGGCTACAGTGACTGGACACTAAAACATCCTTTTATAATCCAGTAAGGTCTTTAAAACAAGGGTAAAATCACTGATCTGAGGGGATTGAGCATGGAAGTTTGTTTTTAAACTTAACTCAGAAGTCCACCTGATGGTTCACCTGACAAAGACTGAGCTCAAACCTCCATGCAAGGCGGAGCATTTGTAGCTTGTAGCATTCTTCTATTCCACAGGCATTCAGACTGATGGAAGAAAAACCCTCCAACAACCAAGTGACATATAAAAAAACTGTTTAACAAGCCTTTTTGAACTGACTCTGGTTTATAACGTCTCAGTGGCAACCCAACAACACCAACACAGTCTGTAGCAGTGATTTACTGACAACTATTTGCATCTAAATGGCTTAGTGGGTGGCGTTTTCATTGGTCAGTTAGACAGAAGGATAATAACATTTCACTTTCTTAGCAGAATAGTTTCTCTCATTTCTTTCCAATCTCTGTCTCTTTGGTCTAAGGAAGGAAAAAATACAGAAAACATTTCCAAAAGATACACAAACATGTCAGCAGATACTGCGTCTTAATGTCAGGGCAAAAGTCCTGCTTCAAACCTGTAATCGGCAGTTTATATACAGTTGATCTTTTCCTAATAGGACGTGCCTTGCTATATGAGTGCATTTGCATAGATTTGAACCTCTGTGTCAAACTTTATGTGTTTCAGGCTTACACCACACTGAGTGCAATCATTTACCCATCCAAACAGCACGTCAGCAACTCGCAGAGTGACAGGCCCTTTAATGCCAGCATCTGCAGACATTTCATTTGCCGGTTTACCAAATGGGTAGAGTCATATGGGTATGTTTTTTTTAAAAGGGGAACTTCTGAGTGATAGTAATGAGCTCGAGGAGACAGCAGCACTGCGGTTGTAGTCGGCACGGTGCCCAATTATCTGCAAGCACCTGTCGAAGTCAGCCGTAGCTGTTCAGAGTGGTGCTTTCAAATGGCATATACGAAGTCCCTCCCTCTGCTATATCGTCCATGCTCCTATAATGAGAAGGGGGTTGCTATGGTAAGACCGCAGAGAATTGTCCATTTTGAGGGGAATAATTTTTACTTGTGGTTGTAGATGAACATCAGATTTGGACTTGGTCATGACCGGTTCTACTCACTGTGAAATTTGTGAAATACTTGGGAACAGGTTGACTTTCTTTGAATTAGAAAAGCTGCCGTTGGCTGAATAGTGATAGATCCACATGCAGAAAATTAAATGGCGATAAGAGCTTTTAAACAAACAAGTTTGAGCTTAAATGACTATTCAGCTATTTGTTCCTTCGTGGGACGCACTGTTAAATGCACAGAACTGAAATGCTTGGGTTGGTGTTCAATAGAAAAGTCATTTTCTTAATCATAGAAAAAAGAAACCCAGTTTGAAAATTAATTCTTGGCCATATTTATATGCTGCTTTGGACTTTCTGATGTCCGTACGTAGGGGTGGGTTTTGATAATCAATTTATCGATTAAAATCGATTCTGGCTTGGATAACGTGATATCGATTCATTAAAATCCTGAATCGATTTTTTAATATTAATTTATTTTGCCCGAAACGCCAGAATCTCAGGTTAAACCTCACAAAATTTCAAGAACCACCAAACAGCTAAAACAGTAAATGAGAGCAGGTACACGGCTTCTGCACAAAGACGTAAACGCAAAGCGCGGCCCCGCGGATCAGAATCAGTGAGATGTCGCCTTTCTCACCCGACGGCACGGATGCGGTCGGGGCTGAAAGCCGACAGCTCGCTGATTCCGATGTTTTGGCGGGTCCGCGCTTTGTGTTTACGCCCTTTTTGTGCTGATTCTGAAGCTGTTAGTTTTATCTCTCTCCAAACAATATTGACTGAACCAGCAGCAAAAGAAGATCCAAACTACGCTTCACATAAACATCGTCATGAATTCACTCTTACTTTTGCTGTTTTGCTTCCACCACACTTCATGCACATCTCTCTCTCTCACACACACACACACACACAGTACACTTCAAGAACAGTTTCCAGTCCAAAAATCTGTTTTCTGCATTATTCGCTTGCTTGTTACGCACAAGTCTACCGTTGTTTACAGGCTGTCGGCCGCTGTTTTTTTCACTTTTACTTACTTCCGAAAAGAAAACCTAATTTCTGCCGTTCAACAGGCTTCTGAACAAATGTAAACTTTTTAAAATTATGCAAAATGCAAAACGCTTAGCTGTGTCTCTAATAAAACCGCTGTAACTTCAGAGGTAATGTTCATATGTTGATTAATGGTTTTCTTTCGTTTCTGATGTACTGCAGAATATTTTTATAAAATCCCAGGCCAGGAAAACCTTCATGTTTTTCTGTGTTTTATCTTCAGCTGCTTTGACACAAAGGCATCTGCTGTGATGCTCACACCTTTGATAAAGTCTTGCGAGTGTCAGCTTCCTTTTTATAGATACAAAAATATGTAAATGTACTGATATGAATTATAGTATTTCTGACTGTCTGAGGCAAAATTTCCCAGATTTAAATCGAATCGAATCGTGGATCGAATCGATTCGATTCGGGACCTTGTGAATCGGAATCAAATCGATTCTAGAAATCAATGACGATACCCAGCCCTATCCGTATGCTCGTCAGACACACGAATCTCAGGGTAATTTCTTTGAACTTTTTTCAGGGTGGAATGACACGATTTAATTACTCTAAAAACACAAGAATTGTTTGAATTCAATTAGGATTTTCTTTAATCCACACAGGGTGAAAGGTACACCTACAGGCACAAACATATAACTACTTAAATCTTTTAGTAAGTGGTGCTGAAGGTTCTACAATATCTTTTGACTAAAACTTCTAGTGCTGTCAGCGTTAATCTCGTTAAAATGACGTTAACGCCATAACCACATTAACGGTGCAGATCTCCGTTAGCGAGTTTGCGCAGATCATCATGCGTGGGGCTGCACGGCGCTAACGCTTTAACGAGCAAACCGCGCTTACGCATTGATGCCATGCAGCCCCACACATGCGGCGATCCGCGCAAACTCACTAATGGAGAATTGCCGCGTTAATGCAGTTATGGCGTTAACGTCATTTTAACGAGATTAACGCTGACAGCACTACTAACTTCTTGTTAGTGATCATGACTGACTACAACTGGCCACGTCTGTTTGCAAGCCTAAAATAGATTTCATGGACAGCACTCATTGTACTGACCAGAATAATGGGAGAGTCCAAACAACTCAGCGAAGATCTAATGAAGACAATTGTGGATTTACACAAGTTGGGAAGGTTTGAAGACATTTCTAAACATTTGTAGATTTAATGATCATCGGTTCAAACAATTTCACAAGACTCTGAGTCTTCCTCAAAACTTTGGCAAACTGTCACCTTAACAAGACAGGAAAAGGGTTGGCACACAGAATTTTCCAGATGCAAAATTGCCCATGTAACATAATCATCAAACGCCTTTCGTTTTTGTGGGAAAATTCATCGTCAGGAAACACACTGGGAAAATAAAAGAAGTTGCCCCATCAGTCGTAAAAGGTTGTATCCAAACATGTTTACCACTAGTTAAACAATCTTTATGTAATTATAAATGATAAGCTCATAAAAATCTTTTTTAATCTATTTTATTCACTGAATTTTGTGCAGATGATTAACTTTAGTGTTAATTAGTGCAGAGCAATACAGCACATTATGGTATTGATCCGATACCAATGAAATTAAGCGCAGTATTTCCAAGACCAAGACTGATACTTTTGACATATAAAGGGAGCTTATGTAGGGGAGAACAGTGTGTCAGGATTTATGAGCTGAATCATTTTACATTTGCCAAATTCTGAACACATTTGAATGAAGACCAACACAACAGAGCTGTGATTTTAACTACCCACAATAATTAGTTAACACATTTTAGTTAAAACAGTTTTGTTTATATTCATACTGTGTTTTGTTTTTTGTTTTCTTAGTGACCTGGAACATAAATGAACTTGTCTTTAAAGGACTTTGTGTCAGCCTCTGTTGCTTAAATGTGTAATAGCCTATAAAGCAGGAGTGTCAAACTCATTTTGGTTCATGAAGCTTAATTAGATGTCAAGTGTGCCAGAGCAGTACAATCATAACATAATTACCTATAAATAATAATAAAGCCATGTTTTTTTCCCTTTGTTTTCATAAAAGGAGGACAGGTATATTAGAAAATCGTCATATTTAATCAAATATACTTTTACAAAACATATCAAAATATATAACAACCTCAGATTTCTTAAGCCAAGTGTTTGCACAGATACAAACAAAACTTTATGTCAAAGGCATTTGGAAGTAGTACTGCACTTTAACATTTATGGCATTGCAAGAACAGGATTCCACCAAACAAAACTCTTCTGCAGTCAAGCTGTTGACTTACCTGTTTCTGCAGCAAGAATTCATTTTCACAGAACTGTTTTCTTTAAGTGTAATCTGAAGCAACATTTTAAAGGAGTTAGGCGTTCTGGACTACTTTATTTTTGCTCCTGAAACTTGGCATCTTTTGGTCTGCACACGTGCATCAGTATCAGGTGTCGTGTCCTGACTAGCAGCCAGTCTCAGAATGTTCCTATGTGTGAGCCTTGAGTGCAATGTTGTTTTACTGATGTTCATTACTGAGAAAACGTGTTCACAAGGGCAGGTCGTCCCAAACATGCACAAAATTTTTGTAGCCTGGGCTGTTAATTCGGTGTTACCTGATAAGAGATATTGACAAAATGTGTCCAAACCTACTGAGACAAACTTGTCCTTCAAATCTGCATCACATTGCAAATCAATTATCTCTAGTTGGATGTTGACAGGCACATCAGAAGCTTTGAGTGTGAAGGGTGAGCGAAAGATTCTGTCCTGAGTTCACCAAAGAGCTGAAACTTTTTCTCAGACTCACACAGCAGTCCTGCAATCTGCTCTTTATACGGTTTCATGTCAGCATTAATACCTGTTGCACATACCTCTGTTAGATAAGGGAAATGTGCAGGGTCACCACTAGACAGCTTTCTCCCATAAAGTCAGCCTAATTTGAAATCACGTATGCTGTCACGAAACTATGTGACAACTTTTTTTTTGGCCTTGCATCATTTTAATCAGAATATTCAAGTGCTGTGTAATATCCACCAGAAATGCAAGATCCTTCATCCTTCCTTCAATGGATTTCCTTTTTTCTCCACGAATTGTCTGATTTCCTCACGTAGATCAAAGATACGCCTCAGCACAGCACCTCTGCTTAACCATCTTACTTCAGTGTGGTATGGCAGGGTAATAGTAAAGCGATTGTCACTGAGAAGGCAGTCAAACTGACGATGACTCAGTCCTCTGGCTTGGATGAAATTAACAGTTCGGACAACCACCTCCATGATGTAATCCATTTTTAACGACTTGTAATACAATTCCTCCTCCTGGTGCAGAATACAGTGAAATGTCCAGAAACCGTCTCCTCCATTAGCGGCTTGTACCTTCTCTCTGAACTTTGTCACAGCTCCTGCTTTTCTTCTGATCATTGATGGCGCACCATCTGTAGCCAGGCTAAAGGCGCGGGACCAGTCCACCCCGACTCTGTCCAGCGCGCCAACCAGGACACACGAGTTCTGCAGCTTTCATCACGTGTCTTTTAACAAACTGACCGTTAATGCTATTTCGTTAGCAATTACGTAGGTGGCTTTTACTGCTGCTTCACTGACCTCCCGGCTCCAGGTGAAAATTAAATGCTGTTTCCTCAGACCCCCAGCAATCCATTTATCTTCCCTCTCCTCAGTCGTCCTCACAAGATGTTGTATTTTCCACCATGATGAGTCTCAAAGCCGAATCTTCTATTTCTTGAGCACAGACACTTGATTACACACCACACAGGTTTCCCATTTATCTCTGTGAATAAATAGGAAGCGGCCAATTTCTCTTGCAAAACCCTACACTCGGTATCCACTTTTCTCTTTTTTGACAAAAACATTTTGGCTAATGAGGGTGTCAAGGTGAGTAGAGAAAAAGGAACCATGCCTACCTACACCATGATTAGCACAAGATGCATTGCTACCATCTGCTGTTCAGACTGAGTGGCCGAGTTGCTGCTTCTTTTACTCTAATTAAAAGAGTGCGCACCTGCACTTTGACTAAGACAGTGCGCCCCTCTCTTCTGACTAACACCCATGCGGACTATTTAGGAATTGCATTAATTACGAATTTCGAATTCCTGTCTTTTTTTACTTTCAAAATACATCCAGTAGGCCGGTTTTGGCCCACGGGCCATACGTTTAACACCCCTGCTATAAAGAATAGACGTGACGATATTCTTTCATTTAAAGAAAAAAAAAAATACAAATCTGGTTGTTCAGTCTGACGTCACTAGCCGTGTCTGGACCTAAACTCCGCTGCAGGTCCATATATCAAACGATCACTATGGCATTACTGAGGGTTGAAAAACTGTCTAAAGTCTTTCATCTTTAATAAAATGATCAGCGTTCTGCTCTACCAGGTGTAACAATTGAGTTTAACATCCAGGCATCCATGAAAACAGAATTTATTACATTTAATGGAGTTAGAAGTTAGCAGGGAGTTAGCTCGCTAGCTTCTATCTAAATACAATATAGCATGTCCTGACTGCGGGGTTTTGGAAACAAATTAAAACGTACAGCTCTGTTATCACTTCCAGCATAAATGAAGACAGAAAACTAAACAGCAGTGACGTTTGTAGGGTTACTGAAGTTGGGCTAGCTGGTATATAATGATGTGCTACGTGACCGCTAGCGACACAGCTATGTTAGCATAATATAAACAAGCTAGCTTTTTTCCCACTCGATAAAAGTTAACGTGAGTGTTCTCGGTGGTCAGGAACAAATGTAATCGCATGGCAGGATGCTGTAAAAGGACCAAACTTCAGCCAGGAGAACAACTGAGATAATCCATCCACAATACGAGGTTAGTCATTCATATACTGCTGCATGGGCTGGGCTGTAGTTACATCCTAAGGTTTTAAAAACTGAGCTTAAATAAATGATTAGCGGTAATAAAAGCCGAGGGAGGTCAACAGTGATCACTGACTGTTTTAGGAGCTTTTTGAGATCAAATAGAAGAAAATACATAACATTAAACATGTTAACAACACAAAAGCCATATTAAACGCAGACTACTTTAGGCCCGGAAGTAGGATTTGTCACGTCATCACTGAACAACCGGATATGTATTTAACACAGTTCAGTGGGATACAGTGGGGTTAGGTTACCTGGTGATGCTAAAGTGAATGATTAGCTGTCTATTTGTGTTAGCCCTGCCACAGTCTGGCGACCTGTCGCTGCAGCATTGTGGATGTATGAACAGACAGTGGGATACAAACTGGACTTTGAGGATAGAAACAAAGTGTCGATTCAGTTGCATTAGTGTCGATCTGATATTGATACCAGTGTTGGTATTGATACTATCAATATTTGGATCAGTCTGCCCATCTGTGGTGTTAATTGCAGTTTTTAGTGAAAGAGGGTAGAACCCAGCTTTGCCTGTAATGTGTTGAAGCATCTGACTGAGAACATCAGGAGTTACTGGTGTAAAACGTCATCTTTATGACACTTTTCCTTCACTTTTTGTTTCTGTCAGTGACTGACGTGATTTTGTAGTAAATATATTTTGAAGGTCACCTACACACCTGGAGCTCCACTTTTGACCAACAGTCACATTGTCGTGTACTCCGTGTACAGCCTCTTCTTTGCTGTGGTACCATGGACACTATGAAAAAAATCAACTCCAGAAGTGCCATTTTTCAGAAAGTCCACCAGCGGTATGGTACTCGTGGCGTAAAGACTTCTCGTCTTATAGAAGTTTATGCGAAAATGGCTTTGAGAAAACATTTAAGGGTCACGAAGTTATTCTGGGCCCGTTTTTTGTTTTAGGATTGGTGATTAAAAAAAAATGTGCATATTAATATATTTGAGTAAAAAAATGAAATATTTCTCAAATCATTACCTGGCAGTTTGAAACTAAATTTTGGACAAGGTCATCATTTCCTGTGAAATTTGCAACTTTGTAATTTGTACACTTGAGTCTTGGTTTCTCCAATAAATCTGATTGACACACACACACACACACACACACACACACACACACACACACACACACACAGAGCCCTCTGGTGTCCCATTATTTGTTGATAGATTATGTAATAACTTTCGGTGTAATAAATTGTGCCTTTACGTGGCTTGAAAACGCAATAAAGTCTGGTCAGGCAATCAATTCTCAGATAACATTACAGTATTACATTATCTGCTATCATATCTCCATGTGAGACATAACATAATGTTAAATGATGATCCAATAATATTAAAAGTAATAATAAGAGCCATTACTGTTATGGCTTGTGTTATTAAACTCCTCTCCTTACATGTCACATTTTATGCAGTATTACAATTACACCTTCACTCACAAGTGTGGGACGCACATTGACTTAATTAGCATCATTAATCAGGAATCACTTTTTTACAAAAAAAAAAAATCTGAAAAAACTCACTTTTTATCTCCTTTACTGAAATAAATGATCATCGTGGCACAGAGCTGCTCGTGACATTCGTTGCACTTTTTACTAAAGTTGAAATAAAAAGTCTGCTAATAAGACAAAACAACACTGTGCGATGTTGCAAGCGCATCTTCAAACTGGCGTGGTGTCGGGAAAACACTCGAGCAATCAAAATGTGAAAAAACAAAACAAAAAAGATCTGCCCCGCTGTCCTGCAAGCCACGCCCCCTGGAGTCACGTCTCTACTATATACTATACCCCAAATTCCTTATAGAAGAATTTCATATTTTAGGCAAACATCCTCATATATTACATTTTCTCTGACAAAAGGGGAGCAGGGCGCCACCCTGTTCTTAATCACTTAAATCCACATTCAATCTGGCTCAGCCATCTTAGCTAGGGCCACAGATCCATTAGTCCCTTCTCATTTCAGGGGGGGAGAGCTGCCAAGCCATTAGTTCTGCTATGCTCTGCTAGACTTCCATATCCTTCAATTTCAGCGTTTTCTGCAGGAAAATGGGAAAAGTTGCGGATTAATTCCAACTAATCCTCTATTTTTCTATTGCTTTTAATTACTTCTTCTGGCCTCTGACACTATGAATGGTCATCAGCATTAAGTTGACTTAGCGAGGGTCCCATCTTATTGTTTAAGAAAACAGCCCTGCGTCTGTGTTTAAGGGTAGATGTTGTGGATTTAGCTTGGCATCAACACACACCAAACACACACACACAGGCTCGTTCTTTGATTTCTTTCTATTGAGCTGGATGTTTTGTCTCACAACTGAGCCATGTAACACCACTAGAGTCACCTCTTGTTCCCTTTTGATGGATTTGCACTCCTGCAGAAAACCTATTTTCTCATTCCACGGACCTTCAGTTCAGTTTAACCCCCAACACTCGTTATATTCAGACTAAACACTGAACACCTGAATGATCTCGGCTGGTTGGAAGTTTCCCTGCATAGCTCCGGTTTCTTACCTTTGGCTCTATTTCTCTCTATCTGCATTATGAAGATGGAGCACGACTGTAGAAATATGGCCTTTGAGAACTGCTGTGACTCCCCCCCCACTGACCCAACCCCACAAACGCACACACACACACCTCTTCTTCCACCCCCTGCCCAAGCAGCCACACAACATACAAGTCAATATGACCGCTGAGGCACAGCAGCCCTTTCATACTGCTAACGTTCAAAGCAGGCCCAAACGACCCGATGAAAGCAATCTAATACCACAAATTAGCCTGTCACTTAGCCTGGATTATAAGCCTCATGAGTCCACAGCTAAAATAACTTGAGCCTCGTTGTTCTGTGATGCAAAACAGCGGAGTGGAACAAAAAAAGAAAAGAAAACGAAAAAAAACTGATGCAATTTAAAGTAAAACCTTTTGGGCTCTACACAAAGCTTTGTGTAATTAAATTGATTCCTTCTTTACCCCTCCCTTTTACTCTTGGTCCGGCCATTCTGTCCCAGCAGCCCCCGCTGGCGTTCTGAGAAAGGAGAGGCCCTAATCAGAGATGGCGCGGGGCCGCCTCCGGCGCTTGGCGCTGTGCTTGCACTCTGGCACACGAGAGGCTGACACGAAAGAGCAGGAGATAAGATGGTGCAAGGAGCTGTTGATTAATGACTCGTGTCAGTGGAGCTTGTCATTCGAGGCGCGCTGTGACCGTCGTCGGTGTTGTACTGCAAAGAGCCTCGGAATGTAAATACAACCTGTGCAAGAGGGCTGGGCATCAGTTATGATAAGCTGGCTTTCTTCCTGCTTTGCTCCTTTCTCCTCACACACACACACACACACACACACACACACACACACACACACACACACATGCAGAATTATAGTTAGCTATTCATACACCTTTCTCTCACTCCGAGATTAAACATGACTACTGCTAAATCTCAAAATACACTTACTCTCTTGAAAGTGTTCAGTCTGCTTCACCTCTGACCATTCATCAGCTCTAACCATGCTATGCAACAGTGTACTGACAGTGAAGTGCAGTTTTACATTAATGCAATGATAGGTTAGAGGAGCTCAGGTTAACTTCTATAGACATTATGGTTATTAATAATCCGTTGGCTGTTAAGTGCACACAGGACTGTGAGTTATGTTGTACAGCTTGGAGTGGGAGACCAGCATATGTACTGTACACCTGACCAGAGCATGACCAGTGTTGCCAACTCCTCAGTAAGGAAAATCGCTATTGGTTGTCCTAAAAGTCGCTAGAAGTCGCTAAATGACGTCATCGCCTAATTTGCATAATTGGTCATGCTAATATAATTGTAACCTACGCTGTTGGAGAGAGAAATAACATCGTGGAAGAGACATAAAGTGAGTAAAAAACGTCCTAAATGCATTTAGAGTTTATTTAGAACTACAAATTAAATTTATTTTAGCAAGTATTGTTTTTTTGTAATCTCACAATTCCAACCCTGCTCCTTTATCCGGGCCTGGACCGGCAAAAGTGACCTGAAATAGGCACTCTGGTGGAGTTACTTTGTGTGTGTTTATAAGTAGTTTTAAACCTTGTGATCCACAAAACAGCATAAGAGTAAAAGAAGAACTGACTGCGTTACAGCACCCGCTGCTTGTTGAGAGTAAAAGCGATACGCGCTTTCACGACTTTTTTTTTTTTTTAGAAAAAAAGTCGCTAAAGGGTCTGAAAACTCGCTAAATATAGCGACAAAGTCGCTAAGTTGGCAACACTGTTTCCTTCTAATGCACAAAAACCTGCTCGACATGTTTAATAAAAAAAAAAGTACTTTCAGTGGGATTTTCACGGTCTCTGTTTCTCTTTCACGTGAGATCATATTGATAAATGCTAATTGCATTTCTTAACTTTGATAGTCTCAACTTTTAGTTATTGTTACACTGTGTATTAACACCCCCCCCCCAGAACAAACAGAAAACGTGTGGGTAGGCTCTAACCCTGTGACATTGAACTGGATGAGAGATCAAGAACATAGAAGAGCATAGATCTATTGAATGGACTGATCGATGGAGGGATGACTATTTAAGTCTGAGAGAGCAGAAAATAAATAACAGTATGAATGGACTGGTTATAAACAAGCAGAAAGAATATCCAAGGAAAGCTCTGCTGCCAGTGAACACAGCAAATACCAAGAGCTAAAATGACAACAACATCGACTGACTTCTTTCAGTTTGTACGCTTACATTTCAGTGAACTCTCTGACATTATTTATCACTCACACTTGAAAAGATATTTGCTGTTGAACCTTCACTTTCTCTAATGCATCACTCGTGCTTAAAGAGTTGCATTTTATTCAGTACGCTCATTCTGGAACTAGTTTGTTCTTCCTCTTTCTATTCCAGCTGTATCAGTAACTGTATTCTGACTGCCATGCCCCCCCCCCCAGCTTTTAAAAATTTCAGGTTTGACAGTTATTTTTTTCTTCAGAGAATGTGTTTGCATGGTTGTCATTCTATCAGTAAAATGACAAGAACTTGACAGCAACTATTTTCATGATCGATGAGTTTCCTTCCAGTCCACGCTCTATCGATACAAAGATTTGGTGATTTTCTTTTTGCTGCAGAAATACAGCAAAAAACAACAGTTTTCATTCTTTTAAACGATGAAAAGCTGTTTGTTGGACAAAACACAATATGTGAAGATGTCACTTTGGCTACTGGAAGTTTATTCTAGTATATTAGAAGTTATTATCATTACTGTCATCCTTCCACACTTATAATAGAAAATAGTTAATATTTATACACTTTTACCTCAATAAAGGTGTATAAATATCTATTTATAACTATTCATGCGGCGTTCAATGATCTTATATTCACAATAAAACACAAGCATTGCCTACACAGAGTCTTGTGAAGAGTAACTTAAAGGTGTATACATGTGTATGTGTGTGTTGCAGCTGCCCCAGCCCCTCACACCAAAGGGAAGGGATCCATCTTCTGGACTGGCAATACTATCAAGATGAATGTATTAATCACACTGAAAATGAGAAATTATTAACTTATAGAATCACAACTCCTAAAACAGGACCAAAGACATACCCACTCACGGTGACTTGCACTGAAATATAAACGCTGTGTTGTAGCAGGTCCAGTCTAATAAGCGTGGCGATCAGGATACCCGCCTCGACACAAAATCTCAGGCCCGTGTGATATCCTACTTTGTGCTTTTGAGAGAAGTTGTGTGATGTTGTTGCAATCAGCTTGTGCCAGCAAGAGATTTCTAACTAGTACCTAATCAGAACTTTACCTGCCTTGTTACTGCAGTTCATGCTGGTATTATTCTGGGTCTGCAGATGTATAAAATTGGCCCGTGTGTTTCCTCTGCGGTGGAGTTCTCCCTGCAAAACTGTTGAGCGGAGGTGCAAAGTGCTGCTATAGAGACATACCGTTGTTCTTCACAGCTTATGTTTTAGATCAGTGAAACATTGGCACCCTTTCTGCTGCTGCTGAAAATATCTGGATGACATGTCTGGTGGCATTTTCCCAATTGGTATGGAAAGCTATCATATAGAGATGGAACTGTTAACGGGCTGGTACACACTCCAAGACTTCTGCACACATGTTGACAAGGACAGTATTGGGAGAGATGAACTCCATTTGTTCGTCTTTTGATGAGGTCTCCCTCCGGTCATTTTCCCCCTTTAAGTGAAGGTGGAACCTGTGCCACTTTGTCATGAAGCAAATTCAGTCTATATTTCTTCCGCTCTTTGACATAAGGCCAGGGTAGCCGGGATCAAATACGGTCTTGAGTGATAATAATTGGCTAACAGATATACTGGAGCTTGGGAGCTAATTAAAGAGTATCATAATCGCCTGTCAACTTCTTCGCTGTTGTCGGTGCGGCACTGAGAAGTTTTATTAGACACCTAAAAATAGATTTCCCCTGTGCTCCGACACCTCACTCCTCACCTTTTCTTCTCATCAAAGCGTGCGAGAGCCAGCTCTATTCATGTTTCCCCCACGCTTATTGGCTGCAACTAATCCGAGGTGGGAATTTTTGGGTTTCCGATCACACACGCTGAAGGAAGTACACCGAGGCAGAGCGCACTGAGCCTGTCACCAAATAAGCATTTATAGTTACAAGTGAGACGGAGTCGGGAAGGGGGGGTGTTTAAAAAAGCCTCTGGTTTTTTCTTCTTCTCTTAAACATAGCTACAAAACTTCACATATCGGCCCATCGTCTGCTGTAATCTTCACAGTTATGCTGTTCTCGTCTGAATTCAGACAAACTCTCTGCTTGATCATATCTGCTCACTTTATTAGCCTATTTAGCTTCACAAAGAACGAGGCGGCTGCAGCCTTGACAGCTGTGTGCGTGAATATCACAGTATTTTGACTGGCACTCTGCTCTCTGCGCCTCTGTTGCTAAGTGTTTATATAATTTCCATTTCTCTCCATGTTGAATCTCAGCATAAATCCTGCTGCAAAAGCAAGAATTTAAAGCCAATTATAGCAATTTTTGACTCTTAACTGGAAACCTTATTATTATTATTCCAAACTTGGCAAAAGCTCCTGTAGGTGCTTTAACGTGTCACGGATGAAGGTTAAGGAGCAACAGAGGGAGAGAAACTATCCGCACAGGTGCATGGCTCACTGGCTGTTCGGTTAATAATGATGATAAATGGCGGTCTACCTCAAAGTATAATGTATTCCTATTCTCCTGTGCGAGAAGTCGGCCCCGCTGTGAATTCGAAATGAATAGCGGTTATGCCGTTGAAGTGGCGATCGGTCCCTCCACGGTGCAGTCATGATTTAGCTGTAATGTGATTGTGTTTCGGGTGCTTATGCATATGGAAAGACAACGTAAAGCTGCTGCGAAACAAAAAACAATCCCAGCAGGTTTTTATCTATTTTTGGAAAAGAGCTTATTGATTAAAAAGAAAGACACAAAAATAAGACATAATTGGACAACCCAAAGATATTTTATTATGGGATAAATAACGTTAACAGCACTGTTACACAAGTGCATTAAAATCTCTTTCATTTTCATGTTTTAATCATCATTCTGTGTACGCACAATAGCAACATAGACACATTATAAGCCAACTGTAGGCAAATTCTGCTCATTAAACAAGCAAATTATGACAGTTTTCCAAATGTCTGCATCAGTGAGACGTTGGCTGAAAGAATTGGGAATGTGTAAACAACTACATCAATTCATAAAATGTGATGGATCTAAATAGTCTAATTTTAGTTCTGAGATTTTTCGTGCCATCCACCTTTTTGCTGTCAGCCGTTTAATAACGCATACCTTAAAAATAACTAAAAAGACAACTCTGTTTCTGTTATCAACCTGGGGCAAAAGAAAATGGCATTTAATATTCTGATACATGTTAAATCAAAGCCTGTGGTTCTGCTCTGGCTTATCGTATAACTGGCAGCAGAGCCGAGGGACAGCGTAAAGGTTCAAACCCATGTTGCCATGTCCTGTTATCCCCGCTTTTTATCCCTATAGGAACAATATCGCTGGGCAAGAATGCTGTGTAGTAGTAATCATTCTTTGTGTTGTTAGCAAGACAGCAGAAAAACAATACAGCCAATTGAATTTAATCAAATCAAACATCCTGACACATTAGAAACTGCAATAGCATGAAATTATGGCCCACAAAACTGAAATTAAATCAGACCGAGAGCTTCCTGCTGACTCCCACACACCTGACTGGCAGTCGGGGATAAATATAATTTTTCACCCATCATTTATTTATTATCCTCCATGTTGTTCTGCAGTCATTGAGCTGACACGCTCATCCACACTGACAGAGGGATTTGGCATCTTGCAAAAGGACACCCAGCTGTCACAAGGATCAAACCCGTGTCCTTCCAGTTACAGGGAGCAATCTGTAGCTGCAAGGACACAATGGCACCACAATGTGATATTAATAAACTCTTTTAAAGAGCTGACAAAAGTGTTGCTTCGTTATTTGACCTTCTGTGGACCTGGGTGTCCTTTTGGCAGCTTGACTTCATTTCCCACATGTCCCTCCTCGACCTATAAAATCCTCCACTTTAGCAAATTCCACGCTCACATTTTTGAAGTTTACCTTTCATATTTAACATGGAAAACATCTACACATCATGTGGCATTTTTATTTCATTTAATAGTAAATCAGAATAAAACTACCACTACTGCCCTCTAAATTTCTTCAGTTTCAAAGATGGTTTAGTTTAACCTTCTGAAAACCTCAGAAATGGTTGACTAAACTTTTCACTTGTACAAAAGTGTAAAAGTAATATTTTTAAGGCTTATATTGGTCTTTACTTTAGGAAATAAACAATTAGCTAGCTTAGCTTATCACAGTGACCAGACAGTAGGGGGAAGCAGCTCGCCTACATTCATTCATGGTTTTACGTAGAATCTTATAAACTGACAAAATTATGGTGGCCCTGAGAGGCCAAACGGACTGCAACTTAAGAAAACACAAACAATAAGAAAAAAGCTGCAAAAGCACACAAAACACAACAGAAACAGGAAAAAACGAAAACAGAAATACAAAATGCACAATTTAGTCACTTTTTTCATTAATATAAATGTAGAGACAAATATGGTCATTACAACCCTTTGAAGCTGCTAGCAGACAATAGCTAGCGATTTCTCCTGTCTAACAGATATGCTAACCCAGCTAGCTGTTGCAACATGTAAGGCAAAAAAAAGTGAGAGAGAGGAAATAAGCACAATATGTCCTTTACCAGGGGAGCATCCTTAAACAATTGAAATGCTAAAATGGTTTTTAGATAGATTTTTAACAGACAGTAAGTATAACAGAAACCACCCCCCTTTTTAAAGTTCTCTGCTTCTAAAAGTAAAGTTTCCATTAACTTTCTCCATTGAAGTGTAAGAAAATATGGAGCCCCGCAGGGGACATGGGAGAAAAAAAAATTAAGACAAACTTTTGCGAGATCTCGCAAAAGTTTTGTGAGATCTTGCAAAACTAACTCGGGATCTCGCAAAACTTTTGCGAGATCTCGCAAAAGTTTTAGCCGCATTCTTCGGACGCCAGATCGAAGCCGACCGGGAGGTCGAGGCACGATGTGCCGGGAAAGCGGTGTTCCTCCCGGCTGTAGTAGGTCTTGACCTCCCGTTAGCTTCGAGCTAACAGGAGGTCGAAGGCCGAAGAATGCGGCTAAAACTTTTGCGAGATCTCGCAAAAGTTTTGCGAGATCCCGAGTTTGTTTTGCGAGATCCCAAGTTAGTTTTGCGAGATCGCAAAAGTCTGTCTTAATTTTTTTTTCTCCCATGTCGCAAAAGTTTTGCGAGATCCCGAGTTTGTTTTGCGAGACCTCGCAAAACTTTTCTCCCATGTCCCCTGCGAGGCTCCGTAAGAAAATTCTTTAAAAAGAGAGATTTTTTTCTCTGGTGCATTCTTAAACATTTTCATAGAAACAGCAAACTTCCTCGTCGTTGTTGTTTCAGTTTGGGATTGAACAGACTACAGTATGGATAGATTATACTTTGCATAGCATATGGATCATATGTTTTACCTCAGGACCTTCAGTGTTGAGCTTCGTAATACTTTTGCAGTAATTGCACAAGTATATTTACTACTGTACTTTATATTTAATGACTTTCTCTAAATTAATTTTAACCCACCAAAGTTTGCATTCACATTCTAAATTTAAAAAGCAATAAGCATCTAGACTGCAGTACAATTTAATCAAAAATGTCAAATAAAAAAAACAGATTAAATGTCGAAACAATGAATCTGAAATTTGCGTACAATTTCTCAAGTACTCGGCTACGTTCCACTACTGCTTTTCAACACCAGATATATATTTTTGAATGTGCTGTAAACACATTTTTGCTGTTTTTACTAAAATATTTAAGAGAACAAATATTAGACGGTTGTGTTATGAGATCTTAACTATAAAAAGAGAAAAGAGGAGACTGGTCGAGGTGCACTATGATCTGTGTAAATGCTTCTACCTGCTGCTGCTGCTGCTGCAAGGCAACATTTGAGGGAGGGATGGACTGAAATAGCACACGGGATCAAGAGATGGTGATGCATAGACACTTTGATCAAAGGAAAACTAAGGTTGAGACCATTTGGCAGTTGCGGTTTTGATGAGCGCAGCCTCTCAGATAGCATCTCGATGTGTCGTTACGGAAGGTCGTTCTGGTGGTTAACTCTCTAAAAGGGCACTCAGCACCAGTGTCGGGTAACAATGCCAATATTCACACTGCTTTGGTGAAATTTGAAATCATGTTTCCCACTTAAATGTGACTCACAGATTACATTTTGTCATCAGGCTGAGCAGCAGAAAGCTCTGATTGGAAGCAGATGGAACTGGCTCGTTTGTATTTATTAAAATCCAAAGTAGATCTTGCATAATCATAATTTGTGAATCAAGTCAAACCATTAGATCAAAGAACTACTAGACAGTCATGTAAGGCAGCAAAGGGAAAAAACCAACAACAACAACAAGAACAAAGCTCGATTGGTGAATTGAGCTGATTAAGAAATCTTGGTGACAAAGACTCATCTGAACGGCAAAGATATATTTATCTCCATCACATGTGGATATTTCGCAGAGCTGTCATTCCTTGGATTCTGATACGGATTAGCTCGTGGATTTGATAAAAACAGCCATCCAGAAATAATCAGAAGAGCACACGAAGGCCCGAGGAGTAAACCGAACCACTTACAGTCTCTCATGACAGAACTCGGATTGTGAATCACACAGCGCAGTGGCTTTTCTCCGCTGGAGGCTGGTGGATAACGATTTGATTAGCAAGTCATCAGGACAATGTGCTAAAGCAAGGCTCCATTTATAGTCCTAAGTTCATATATCAACTTCCAACACGGCTTGTGACAGCTGCCTTGTCTTGTTTATGAAGTGAACTGAGCAGGATTTGAGACAGATGCTTCACAGAGTGCGTGACAAAGAATGGGCAAACTCCCTTGTTTGGCTTGACAGGGTTGAGAGCTACCCTCCTCAACTGTCAGAAGGGAACATCTGTGTTTTGGCGAATGAGCGATGTTTGTTCTGCGACGGAGCAATCGGCTCCCTGCAGCCATCCGAGGTGACAGTCTCTGTCACGGTCCAAGTAAAGAGCGAGATAGAGATGGAGGGGAACGGAATGGGATGAGTAAGCGAGGGGGGGTAATCCCTGTATCGAATCCAGCTGCAGAAACAGCGAGGGGAAGTCCAGCTTTTTATGGTTTAGTAACATTCCCTCTGCCCGCCCTGCAATCTCTCTGATACTGTGGAATCCACACTTGCCTCGTGCAGCTTACAACTGAGCAAAACTAAAAATTGAATCTTTCACTTTTAAAATGATTATTGCCATGAAAGTAATGCTAACATTTTTTGAATATTAAAGCTGCTTAAAAGCAAGATATTTATGTAAAAATACACCATGCTCGTGTTCCTTAAAGTGTTGGAAAAAAGTCCAGAAAATGAAACATTCGTTTCTGCCTTCGCTCATGAATGTGTTGCTTCATTAGATGTTTGACCTTCACGCTGCTGATGTTGATAGTGGAAGATTTTACATTTCTCATGGAGGAAAAGAATATTTGAAAACACATCATCGCCCGCTTTTAATGTGCAGGTGCTGTTACAGTATTAAGGTTTAGGGCGTAGAAGTCAAACTAAACCAAAAGCACAATCTTATATGATGTTTTTACACCATTGGAGAATATTTCCGTTTAACCACAACACAGATTTGATAATAATGTGATTTATTGTAGTGGTCAGGTTTGGTGCACAGGTAGAAAGGCATTTTTCATATTTATTTCATTTAGAATTTGTATCTACAGTTTCTTCAGTTTCAAGTTTCCAAAGTGAGTTTGCAAATTTCAGTTTGGTTTCAATTGAAAGTATTTGAAGTTTCATTAGTGTCATTGCTACGTATGCGGTTGCAATTTTTAAGAAGAGCAACATTAAAGATTTTCAGTAGGTATCAAAGGGTACAAGCGGCGCTTCACATCACATAGACATCTTTAGCTACGTTCACACTGCAGGTCTTGATGCTCAATTCCGATTTTTTGATCAAATCCGATTTTTTTTGTCTGCTTGTTCACACTACAAATAAAATGCGACAGCAAACGTGCTCTAGTGTGAACGCTCAAAGCGGCCGCATGCAGAAAAGAAGACGTCACACACAACGCGCTCTGTTTAGACCCAGACTAAACAGTAGTGTTTGACTGATGGCCCTTAATATAAAGACTTGTTTCGGACTTTACGTTTCCCAATTTTGCTTTAAGTTATAAAGTTATTTTGTTCTTTACATATGGCCTAGTAATGATCCTTATTGCTGTTTTAGAGGAGCGGTGCTTCAAAGGATAGCTGCAGATTTCTGTCAGAATCTGCAGATTATACAGTACAAATAAAACGTTCACGTTGTCTTCCCAACAGTTTCACTGACATCTACACTGGACGGCCAGGAAGCGTTCACGATGTCTTCTCCGGCGCTGATACTTGGCGTCTGTCTTATGTCAGTGACATAAAACATGGATTTAGTGCGACATGACCATTCAAACAGCAGTCGCTTTCTAAAACATCAGATATGTATCGGATTCAGTACAACATACGAAAGTGACCTGGGTTGGATTTGAAAATGTCGGATTTGTGCCGTTCACACTGTCAGACCATGATCGGATAGATGGGTCGCATAGGGTCAAAAAAGTCAGATTTGATGTGCTTTCGCCTGCAGTGTGAACGTAGACTAAGTCTCAGTTAACAGATCCACCAATGCCTCCTGATGCTTGATGGATTGACAAATTTCAGTACAGTGAAAGAGACTTATTTTTGTTTGGTAGGTTTCACTTCGTTTCCATCTTTTTTAAAAGTCTATACTGTGGCATTTCTTCCCGGTGGGATGGCGGGTGGATCGCGGCGGAGGAACAGTGGGTCTCTAACACAGGTGGAATGTGAAAATCCTCATATCCCGGTGCCGGTCGGGACTGCTCTTCAACAGTGGCTCGGATATTTAGTGGCGATTGGAAGTCATAAAGTAGAAGAGTAGAGCCATTTTTGAAGAAAACAAATAAACAAAGCTAGCAAAAACAAAACCGGTAACAGCTAATTTGATTTAGTTTTTTAGTTTACACTTTGTTAATTATAAAAACCTTGGGTATTATACATCAAACTGTTGCTGTTCACAGTGTCTTGTTTAAACAACTCTGTGCTTCAGGGTAACTATCTCATAGAATATTCAACATATTATTATTATTATTATTCAACTCTGGGACTACTTAAGGCAGGCTTGGCCAACTCCAGGCCTCGAGGACCGGTGACCTGCAGGTTTTAGATCTCACCCCTGGGTCAACACATCTGAATCAAATGATAAGTTCATTATCAGGCCTCTGGAGAACTTCAGGACATGTTGAGGAGGTCATTTAGCCATTTAAATCTGCTGTGTTGGATCAAGGACACATCTAAAACCTGCAGGACACCGGCCCTCGAGGCCTGGGTTTGGACACCACTGACATAAGGCTCGTCTTATTTTATAACTAACTTTATAACTTATTTTATCTGTAACTCTTCCAGCTCAAGCACATTTCCCCTTTTGAAGAAAAACTCCATCACTGCTGTATGTTCCAAGAAAATTGATCTCCCTCTTTAATCTGAACAAGCCTACTTTTCTATTTGTTTATGTTCTGTTCACAGATGTTTCAGATATGTTCAGTTATTTACATTATTGACATTAACGTATTCAATTAAAGTATTACAAAAGTCATTATAGTGGATGGATACAGTTTTAAAACAATTGTACATACCGTTTATTTAAGTAGGAATTTTGTGTTTAAAACTCTTAGACATGCTTTCGTACACGTACATAGTTACACAGAGTCTAAGGAGCTTGGAAAGAAAAGCGTCTGGACTCCTTTAAGCTGCTTGAAGACATCTCACCTCTCATCCGAGAAGCTTCTAGGGTCAAATGATGGAGAGTCCCAGATTTAAACCCTGTGGGAGCGTCTCCTCAAGAGGGACATGGACCCCCTATTGATCCTCTACCTAATCACACGAGCCAAGGTGTGAAAACAGGTGTGGGTCACAATCTGCCAGGGTTTCAGGTGAGCTCATTGTGAAACCTGGCCCCACCCCATCATGTGATTTCCTGAGGTCAGAAGGCCCAGGATGTGAGTGGGCGTTAAGGAGTCTGGGATCTGAAAACTGGATTATAGATGGCAGACAGGCAGTGTTGGGCAAGTTACTTTGAAAAAGTAATTAATTATAGTTACTAGTTACTTCTTCAAAAAAGTAACTGAGTTAGTAACTGAGTTACAATATTCTAAAAGTAATTAATTACTTGAAAAGTAACTATTGCGTTACTTTAAAAAAAAAAAAAAAAACGTTTAACCCTCTGGGGTCCAGGGTATAATTGGCCATTTTTAACTACTTTTGATTTCCCCTCCACATTTTACTTTTAAAAACTCTTTCCTTTGCCTTGTTTGGTATCATTCTTTTCAGCACAACCTCGCGTGTCTGAATTTACAGTCATGTTTTCATTTTGATATACTGTATTAACACAATTGATCAAAAATCAGACAGAAAACATAAAATCCGAGTAGAAAAAGTTATATTTTTTACTGTAACAACCACAAACATGTTTAATGAATCATATTTCATAACTTTAAATGCAAATATAAATGGTCAATTTTAAAATCATACGCACAAGTTTTGCAAACAACAAAGTTATTTGCATCCATTTACCTTGATTTTTTTAAAATAACCATTTCAAACTATTTACAGAACAATCAGCTGTTCTGCATTAAATAAGATGCCACACAAATTATTTGTGCAACTCCAAAAAAATAATTTCTGTCCACTATAAAGGAGAACATCACAGTCTGATTCCTGCAGGTCTGACAGCAGCAGGTGTATCACTGATCCTGTTTCTACCTGGAGACAGCAGTCGCCTCATTGCTCTGACACACAACACAAAACTATCCCCAACACTACACACTAACTACACAAGACAACACATTAACTACACACTGCAAACACGCTAAACGTCACAAATCTCTCACATCTCAAAACTCCCTCTCTCTCTTTCTCTCTCTCTCTCTCTCTCTCTCTCTCGCCGTCACTCCTAAAACTTTCCCAGTTTTTAAATTTTTTGCTCGTAAGCAGAGAGGTCTCGCTGCGCTGTCCTTAGACAGTAAACGTGACGAAGCTATTGAGGAAAAAACGCCGCTTATATCTTGTTTATCATGACTCTAGTTTTAAGTGGCCTATCAACACAATTTAAAAACTGGTATATATCACCTTGTTGCTTTGTCTTGAAGTGGTCATGTGATTGGCTTACCACGACCACTTTATTCTTCCTCAGTCAAACAGCAGCACTCATGCGATTGTTTTGCCCCCTGAGCTCCAGGTGTTGTGCTAGACAGTGATCGTGATTACCGTCCGCGGGAGCGTGCACAGCTGCTTAAAGCTGTAGCGCCCAGGTTACTTGCGTAGTCAGCTACTTCCGTGCAACTGATATAAGATGCGGGAAGCTGAACACAGCTTCAACCGTCTGTTGGTTGAAAAATAGTAACGGACCGCATTTTCTTGTTAGTAACTGTAACGGCGTTGTAACGATAGGAATAGTAATTAGTTAGATTACTCGTTACTGAAAAAAGTAACGCCGTTACTTGTAACGCCGTTATTCCCATCACTGCAGACAGGACATGGTCGTTCACAGTGGACATAGATGCTTCTTTCACTCCTCTTTCAAACCATCTGCCTTCTCTGTCCAAAATGTGAACACTGGCGTCCTCGAAAGAGTGACCTTTGTCCTCTAGATGCAGATGGACTGCTGAGTCTTGTCCCGTGGAGGTGGCTCTTCTATGTTGAGCCATGCGTTTATGCACTTTCCAACCTCCTTAGACTATGATGACCTGGATGACTGAGAACCTTCACAGACATAGTTACACAGAGTCTGATGAGACTTTTTTTTTTTATAGATGATACCTGAACAACACTAACTTTGTGTTATTTGGTTAGGTTATTTGTCAAAAAGGTAAACAGTCTTTCATCCTTTGTGTGTCCTTGCTTTTACCTTTTTGTGGAGCTTTAAAAACTGCTCTCACGTGGTTAACATGCTGTAGAATTGTTTAGCACTTCAAGTACAATCTCCCGAAGACTGCAGAGAACAGGTGAAGAATTAATTCAACGCTTTTTCCCCTACTTCCTTTGCAAATAACATTTGCTATTAATAGGCCAAGGTCAATCGAGTCCTTCACTTGCTAATGGAAAATATTGTAGCTTTGCACAAACCCATCAAGGTAGAAAAATAAATGACACAAATGGGACAACAATGGGAAAATAGGTCAGAATCTACCAGCAGTCCTCGTTTCACTAAAGTGCTGTTCTGCCAAATCAAATATGCTTCATACTGAGTTTTGTTTTCCTATTTTAACACTATTCTTAACCGTGACTACATGAGATTATAGCAGCTTTCCGTCCCACAGTGAAGTTAGAAATACTAGGGATGTTGAATATATTGAAACTGTTCTTGTTGAAGAAGCATTTAAGCTCTCCCCTGTCTGTGCATACAAACACCGGATTTGTAGACATCAGAAATGTGCCACCAGCCAAGTGTATCCCAGTTATGGAAAAATCAGTGTGAAAATGCCAGTTGGTTAATTATGTTAGGAAGAGTAAATCTGCTTATTACGTGTTTTGTGGTGTATCTGTGAACAAGGCAGACCATGCAAGACAATTAGAGAATGTAAATCATACTTTGAAAGTAACCATCATAGTTCCTCACCGAAATACTTTTTGAGAGCTGAAGCTAGAAAAGCTATCTTTGGTGCATTGGTTGCTTCCATTTGTTTTGGTATTTGTCTGCACAGTAAAGGATTTTGAGCAACCTGTGTAGATTTGCTGTTCAAGTGTCCAAGAAAGTGTAAATAACGTCATCTCAGTCATTACAACATCATTCAGTAATTTTGCAGTCTGCAGTCTGAACCTTCACATTGGAATTTTGGTTGCTGCCAACACTGGTTAGCACTGGTTACAAACATAAATTGTATGGGTGCAATGGATAGGAGCACAAAATGGCTAATTAGTGCTAAGCAAGACTAATAAGATAATAATAATAATGGATTGCATTTATATAGCGCTTTTCGAGACCCTCAAAGCGCTTTACAATTCCACTATTCATTCACTCTCACATTCACACACTGGTGGAGGCAGCTACAGGTGCAGCCACAGCTGCCCTGGGGCAGACTGACAGAAGCGAAGCTGCCATATCGCGCCATCGGCCCCTCTGGCCATCACCAGTAGGCGGTAGGTGAAGTGTCTTGCCCAAGGACACAACGACCGAGACTGTCCGAGCCTGGGCTCGAACTGGCAACCTTCCAGTTACAAGACGAACTGCCAACTCTTGAGCCACGATCGCCCCAAAGACCACAACAACACGTATGACCAGATACATTAATCATAAGTGATCCACAGACTGGTCTGTATCACACACAGCAGCTATAATATTAGTTAAAGATTAAATGCACCAACACAACAAACAGGGAGGTCGTGATATTGGAGGCGCACAGCTAAAGAACCAACAACAGCAACAGTAACACACGGATTTGCCATTTAGTGTTTATATGAGTGTTTGGAGCGTTTATATGAATTTGTAGGTGAATGAGACATGCTGTATAACATCTGAAGGTTCTCAGTCATCCAGGTCATCGCAGTCTAAGCTTGGAAAGAAAAGCGTCTGGGCTTCTTTAAGATGTTTCACCTCTCATCCGAGAAGCTTCTTCAATTCTGGGGTCAAATGGTGGAGAATCTGGGACTCTCCACCATTTGACCCTAGAATTGAAAAAGCTTCTAGGCGGAGAGGTGAAACATCTTCAAGCCACTTAAAGAAGTCCAGACGCTTTTCTTTCCAAGCTCCTTAGACCATGCTGTATAACGCTTAAATAGAGCAGAAAAACAGTGTATAAGAAGCAGTCCATTTACTAAAGCCAGACTATATTAACATTCTAAGTAGACTACACTCGAGGAAACTGAAGACCACAATAACAATAACACGTATGACCAGAACAGTTAACAGTTTCAGGTATTTCAATGTTTTGTCATCCCAGGTTACTGGGATACTACTACTCTGACAATACTACTGCTCTGCTACACTAAAGCAGAGTAAAGTTTGGCATCAGTAAATGATATAGTTGCAGTACACAATTTATACACTCAAAGTGCGTTCTTTCTCTTTCCCACATACTTGTGCAAGAACCTTTTTCTATGCCTATGCATGTACACATGCAGACTAGCAGAGGCAGCTATTGAACCAGCAACCTCCTGAGCCGTAGCCAAAGCTTCCTCTATGCTTTTGCCCCAGATTAACAACAGTACCACAGGAGTCAAAATGCACATTTCCCTTCTTACTTAAAATGTCAATCCTGAATTTAGTGAAACTCGCATGATAAAAACAGAGAAAGGGATCCATGCATTTGTTCCTATTCTGCTATGCCAAATATGTGGATGGGTGTATAGTATACATTACATAGGGTGGAATTGGAGGGACACATTGGTAAGCTCTAAATATTTTAGCAAAGATGCTAATGGTAAAAGGAAAGAGTCCCAGTATGGCTGCCAGGAACAGAAGGGATCATAACCTGAACCTTTTGATGTATTGTTTAGCCTCACTGTCACAGCAGGGACAATAAATGATTGGGCAAAGTGTCAAGTTTTGGGGTTGTTCACTGTGTCTCCAGGCAACAGTACACCAAATGTTATTATTTCACCACTGACAGCAATAAACTGGAAGTAGACCCTGGGCAGCGCTGAACTCGGCTTGTCAAAACTTTTCAAATCATTTATTTTCCTTTCAAGCTGTTAAAAAAGCTCAGGTGAAAACAGGAACCTCCCAAGAATGTTAATTAAAGCAGCAGAACTCCAACTGTAAAAGAAATGCATTAACGCTGATATTTGAAAATGATATAGTCAAATCTGGATTGACATATTTTATTATTTTCGGGATGGCGACGTGTGCAGTTCAGGGTCCGCACAAGACAACAGAGAGATAATGTTGACAGCGTGACTGCAGGCGGGGACTTTGCTGTTAGTGTAAGAATCAAGTGTTTGTGACCAAGGCCGAGGCTCAAGTGAAGCCTTTCTTTAAAGCTGACTTGTGGCTCTGCTGCTTTCGGTGTTGTGAAGGGAGTGGACGGGCTAAATGTTCGGATAAATGCAACCACGCAAATCCAAGACAGCCAGCGAGGTGGCACTGCTCAAAAGAACATGCATTATTCTTCAGTAAAAGACATCATTTGCATCATCCACAGTATATTGTGCTTGAGGTCTTGAGTGTCCTCAAGCATAGTGCACAATATACTGTGCTCAGTGGGTAGTTATACATTACACTTATGTTTCCATTTATTAGTATTTGTTTTGTTTTTATCATTTTTTACCCTGCTAACTTCACTTCTGCATATATTATACATTTCTCTGCAGGCTTGTTCTGTGTTCTGTGGCAAAAGGCTCATACATTATACAAAAAATATTGTGAGGCTTACATGCTAATGAAACTTTCCAACCACTATAGATACAGTCTAAGTTTGAGTTTGTTTTCTCTCAAAATGCCTATCTGAATCTTCATTACAAGCTGCAGTATAAATTCCCAAGGAGCACTGAAAGCTGCAGTAGTTGAACATGTATAAATAAAGGAATAAAACTGGAGGGCAGTCATTGCTAAGATAATGAGCTTTATTGTTCTTTATTGGCTCAGTCTAATGAAATTCCAGGTAATATTACAGGATGAAACTATGAAGCAAGAGCCGATCATGCTGAAATCAAGTAATTAATTCAATTCAATTTTATTTGTACAACAACAGTCGCCCCAAGGTGCTTTATATCGTAGGTAGACGCTACAATAATACATACAGAGAAAAACCCAACAATCATATGACCCCTATGAGCAAGCACTTTGGCGACAGTGGAAAGGAAAAAACAGCGGCGGGGCGGGGCCATCTGCCACGACCGGTTGTGGTCTTGTCTTTCAAAAAAATAAAACGTTGAACTGGAATAGCGTACAGAGCTGTCATATTTGGTCTGGCTTAGCTTAAAGAAGTGTGCCTCTAACGATGTTTTATTCACGTGTTGTCTCGTTTGTGTATCTGCCACACAAATGTAATGAGATTTTAGAAAAAGTGTTGAGAATTACGCGCTAAACCTACACTTTTATGGCATATAGTTAAAACATGACAGTACATTTAGCAAGCTGAGGCAATTAGCTAAATTACACAAGAATAAGTTGAAATAAATTTAATTTAAATACATTTTATTTGTATAACACTGAAATGCTGTACTGTGCATACATGTGTATATAACATATGAAGCCATGTGTTATTGTGTTGACTAATGTTTACCGAATTACACATTACACTCCGGTTGGCATCAGGCAACACAGTCGTTTATGTGGTGTAGTGTCTTTGGTTTGGCCTGCGGCACTTTAGCACTACAGGAAGTTCTCAAGCTAACTGCTGAGATTGTTTGTCTGTTCAGGCCTCTGTCCAAATGTATCCTCTCTGACATGAAGCACACAACAGGAGATAGTTTGCCCTCGTCAGGCTCTCACTACAAGAAAGACTCCATAGCCACTCTTTCACTGTGAATTCACTGACCAGCATTGTTTTCACACGGATTTATCCGACCATCACACAGAAATTAAGCTAGAGAGCTGACAGGTTAAAGACCTTTTTATGAGCCAGCAATTTGCATCCTGACATTCAGGCCCGTCGGCTAATGTCTGGAAAAGTTCAGAGCTGCATGTGTAAAAAAACAGCTTCGCCCAAACAGATCCTGTCACTGAAAACAGCTGCTGCATCTAACAGCGAGCATTGTGACAGCAGTAAGTAAGTCAAACAGGTATTGTGAGCCGTAAAAACCAACAAAAGGTTGAGTTAAAAATGTTTTGTAGAGCATGTCAGGGCAACGTGGGTGATAATTTACCAGGTTTGTGTGTCAAAGTCATTTTATCTTTTCTTAACATAAACATAAATGTTTAGGATTTACATGATTATTTATTATTGTTTGTGTAGGTGTTTGTCTAACCTTGAAACAAACTAAGATCAACCTAAATGTGAATTATCTTTATTACATAAACAGTGTTTTTCTTACCATCCGACCTCTCTGACTTGTCTTCCCAATGTGATGTTTGTGCAATGCATGTATGGATGGAAGGGGCCCCATTTCCCTGCAGGTAACATGTGCGTGTAACATTGCAATTAAAGGCTTAATCAATCAATCAATGTTACAATTTTAAAAGGTTGAGTAGAGTAATGAAACATGCAATCTTGCCGCAGGACAAACATCTTTGGTTTGGCTCAATTTCATCAAGACCTTCAAGGTCAACATAATGTTATTGGTCAAAAATTGACCCCATATAATCCTTATAACTTTAAAAGTACTATATGACTGTACTATAAAGATTTAAAGTATCATGTCACATTTGACCTCTGACCGTTCCTCTAAGGTTGATCAAAGTGATAATAGTTCCATATCGAGTCATTTAAAATGGCAAAAGGTTTTCAGACTGACAAGAACAAAGAGAATCTTTTTGAGTGTAGTCGATGAATTTTACTATGACTTTGTTTTGTACATAACAGTAACCGGTTCTAACTTTTAATAGACAATTTGAATACACTTCTGATAATCCTGAATAACCTTTTTTTAATCAATATTTATTTCTAAACATTTAAACAAATTTTGCTAAACAGTGCAATGAATGCTACACGTGTACAACAGCCACAGAAATAAAAATGTACGTATTTAAAACTATGCAAGTATATAAATAAGGTTTCATCGACCTCCACGTTTAAGTGCAATAACTGATGAAAAAGAATCCCAAAGAAAATGAAATTATTATCTACCAAATATAATACTGCTCCCTTAAACGTGACCTGCCACAGGCATTTGTTTCTGCCTCTCTGATTGGATAAAGAGAAATAAAGTGAATGCTGAATAATATAGAGTCAACCATGACAGTGCCACTAATTCATTTCACCTGAGTACTTAACAATAATTACACATAGATGCATTGTTATCATGAGTTGATATGTCTCCACGACTTATTGCAAAGACACAGTCGTCTCATCCGTCTTTACCAGATCAGCTTGTGAATGGTTCTTTTCAAGCAAGGGCAGGAAAACTGTCGTCTTGGCTCTTGTGGAATTCTTCTCTTGATAAAGATTAAGTATCGCTTGAGTACCACAGGTGTCTTTCAATAATGCAGCCAGGATCACAATGTCTATTTATATTAAATATAAGGATATTGTTGCAGAAATGCAAAAGACCTTCAAGCCAAGGTCAAGGCGTAAACTGGCTTCAAAGCGTAACAAATCTCCAGGGACTCGCTCTGCCGAGCACCAGTGACAACGCAGCACATTCAGGTGCAATGAGATGTCATTTATGGAATTGCACCTTTCGACAGCATCCAACAAATGATGCTGTAACGCTGCCCTGCTCTGCGGCACCAATGACCCTTTTTTCCCCCCACACACTTATTACTATGAATTGCACACAGACACCAACTGGCCACCATTTCAACCCAGCCTCCAATTCTCCGGCTAACCGGTGACCATAAATCTGTCTCTGGGAGGTGAACGTAAGCACACACTGTTCCAGTATAAGTATCTGTGCGTACAATCGAGGTCCATTTGAGAAAATGCAGACACTGGTGCATTACCTGGATATCACGCTCAACATTTCAGTGAATTTCCTTCCTCACAATCGCTCTGTAGCTACACTGAACACACTGTTAAATGCCATGATACTGGCAATCGTGGCTTTAATAGTGGTGGAAAAAAAATATATTATGAAAATAAAGGATCACCTTGGGTCCATTTAGTGTTTGTGCTGCATTATCCCTCCTCTTGTGGATAAGTAGCTTAATGACCTCCGATATTTCTGGCATGCACAGCAAGTGTCCTGGGAAACAAAGGAGATCTAATTGAAGCAAGGCAAGATGGGAAATGACAATCCAAAAAACACACTTTATCACACAGATAGACCACTCTCCTCATAAACCACTCTCCTCATAAAATGATACCAGGGGTTGTTTGCACAAGCTGCTATTTGGACCTATAGTTATGTTAGATGGGAAGGAAGCTCTGCACCTGGATAAGCTAGAAGTTTCTAGTGGATGTGTTGGAATCCACACCATGATGTGCTTCTAAAGGCCCCTACACCCTGAAAGTGCTGAGAAAAAAATGACATGAAATGCCAAATTTTTGGATGCAGACCTTTTATGTAATGTATATATACACAAAATTTGTCTGTGAAATATTTTTAGTGCGCAAAATATTTGCACAAATTTTGCGTTTCTTTACCTTTTCTGTTGTCTTCTGTTACAGCTACCCTATAGGCAGGGGTGCACATAAGTGGTCCGCAGGTGTGCATTCGCTGTCAAAATAAAAGACCAGATAAGAAGTTGCAACGCGCGTTTGCGTACATATAAAAGGCACTGTTTTTCGTCCTCTAGAGTGGGATTTTCACAGCATATTCTGCACCACATCTCTGTGCGTTCATCATTTATTTGAAGCCAGCTCACCTCCTGCAACCCCTTTTCCGAGAATACGTGCTTCTTTTGCGGTTCGGACTCCTGACATTTCTTTGGAGGTGGAGGAACATCACAGTAATTGCTTAAAGGAGCTTCTTCGACATCTTTAAGAGTTTTAAACAAATGTCTGTCCTCCTCCAGAAAATCTTATGTATGCAAATGTTGCAACTTCTTATCTGGTGCGCGTCTTTTATTTTGACAGCGAATGCGCACCTGTGGACCACTTATGTGCAGCCCTGCCTATAGGGCACAAGCCATTTTATTAAGGCCTGTGCTTCTGACTTTCTCATTCATTTTCTCTATTGACATTTCAGAAAATCCCTATATTCTTAAATAAAGAATATAGGGTCAAAGCCTGGATTTGGATCAGAAAATAAAGTCAGAGGTACAACAATGTATACATAATTACTCCTAAAATTAGAGGAACTACTCATAATAATAACCTGCTGAAAATTCCAGAATCTACAGCAAGTGACCTTTGGAACGTTTTGTAATTAGCTTATCTTAACATTTATGTTGTTAACAGCAGTATATTGGATTATACATATATAATAATGTATAATGGTAGTTTGTGTGTAGCGTTTGTGCCTGCTCAAGCGGTTTCTAAAGTTTAGCACTGACTAAGAAACCTGACATTTCCATGGCGACAGCAACTTCCACCAATCGGGGCAGGGATAGCTCAGTAGGTAGAGTGGTGGCCCCATGATTGGAAGGTCAGGGGCTCGATTCCCCTGAACAGCTACCCTGAGGCACCCCTGAGCAAGGTACCGTCCCCACACACTGCTCCCCGGGCGCCCAATGGCTGCCCACTGCTTCACTCAGTGAATGGGTTAAATGCAGAGAGGAATTTCCCCACGGGGATCAATAAAGTATACTTTCTTTCTTTGATTCAGACACTTTGCTGCCTTATGTTAGGACTGTGGGTAGAGTCATTCTTTTCTGTGACACTGTGAGTGAAACACGTTTTTGTTAAAGTAAGGTTGACATCACACAGACTTATGGTTTCTACAGGAGCTCATACCATCGTTTCACAGTGTCACAGCTACTTTTAGTGGTTACAACATTATGGTTCATGATCAGAATCCCTTTGAAGAATATGAATGAGCCCTGTAGCTGAGCGATTAGCCTTCTACACTTCTACTATCTCATTAAATGCCACATGTCATTTTTTTCGAGTACTCGTGCCTGTATCTCACTAACGTCGGTTGTATCAGATTGTAGGAACAAGTGACCGCTTTGTTCGTTAGTTTGAGGACTTGGGAATCAAAAGTCAAAGACCCACGCTTTATTGCGTCCACTGCATGCAACTGCTTGTCTTTTTGCTCTGTCACATCTCAGCTATGTGTGCGCTCGTTGCTTTGAGTCTTTCAGATTGAGTTATCTGGGTTATTTTAAGATTACTGGAATTATTCCCCCATCTTTGCTCTTTCCTGCCTCTTTCCTTTGTCGAGAGTTGGATGGTACTTACCATCTGAAATTCACAAATTAACATGATGCATCTTGTTTAATCCCTATAAAAACCTGAAAGGAATGACATAATCAAGCCGCGGCGCTTCAAATAACTTCTTTGCTCTCGGTGACCTCCTGTAGTCTCGCTGTCACTGTGATGGCTTTGGGTAGCAATTAGTATTTCCCAAAAATATTTAGCTTTTTTTTTTAAAGCAGGGAAAATGTGATGTAGAAATTATTCATGACCTTTAAGTCAAATTTCATTAAATGAAGCCATGTCAAAATTAATAAATAAATAAATCTTCAGCGATTATTTAAGACTTCCCCTTCCATACACTGCTATCGCCTACATGTCCAGATAACAGGCAGCTATTTATATCTTTAAAGGGCACATTAAACATGTGAGTTCTGCCTGTTCTTTATTGCTGGAGCAACACAACTCAATACTAATTCCTGTGTGACACTGAGCGCTCTAACAAAACCTTGCTAAAAGGTCATGTTTGCTTTGCAAAAATAAACTTAATTACACAAATAATCTGAGATCCCCAATGAGGTTTAGCCAATCTATATGTCAATGCGGCAGCCAGATAAGAGGCGGGAGGTGGTAAATAAGGCATAAACGCAGCTTGTAACTTTGTCCCCTCCCGCCATACGATACTATGCCCCTTCCAGTAATTACCGAACCACTCCCGCATCCCCCGTTTGAAATTTGATCATTGTCTGTCGGTGATAACACACTGTGCCAGACGGTTTATGCAGTGTGGCCTTGGCTCCACCACACTTCATTAGGGAGAGGGAGTGCAGAGAAAAAGCACTGCGGAGGGATGGAATAGCCACTGCGACCTGGCCGCTCTCCGCTCCGCTGTAGAGCCTACAGAGGCTTGCTGAAGCCTGTTGGGGCAGCAGAGAGCCTTCACCTCGTGTTCGGTTGAGAGCGAGGGGAGCCGCAGGGGAGGAAAGAGATTTTGGAGATAGTGATCTGGGGGTGCATTCACAGCTGTAGTTTGTTTTGAGAAGCAAGGAGGAGGATAAGAGCCTCTATCCCTGCTTTATACGAGCAAACATGCATTCAGGCGAGTGAAGGGATGAAAAAAAAGGAAGGAGGAGAGGCTGACACAGATGATAATAGATGCTTTTGTTTGGTAAATGCAAATAAACCGGGGGCTTAATGTGGGTTAATGATGTCTATCTAGCCATCTTTCATCCTTGGGGGAAATAATTATTTAATTTCCTGCTGAATTTATTAATCTGCTCACTTACAAAGAAATGTAGGGCCTCTAATTTTGATGGAGGTTTCAGCAGAATATCAGTCAAAACTCCAGAAAGTCCTACATTGATTTGTATGTCATTTGAACCCTGTGTAAAACATGACCTAGTACTTGGTGGGTAGGTGCTTCTTTTATTTGGTTTGCTCACATCTCTTTGAACCACTCCTCTTTACAGAAACTCTCTAAATCCTTTTGATTTCTAGGCTGAAACTTGGCAACTCGAAGCTTCAGCTCCCTCCACAGATTTTCTGCAGGACTGAGGTCTGCTCGATCTTCCCCTCATTGCAGTGGAATCGTTACTTGGTCCTTAGCAGGAACACCACAGCATAATGTTGCCACCCCCTTGTTTCACCGTGGGGATGGTGTTGCTTGGGTCATACTCATGATTTTGAAAGAGCTGGATTTTGGTTTCGTTTGGTCACAGCACCTTCTCCCAAGCTTTCTCTGAATCATTTAGATGTAAACTTTATCTCTGTATATCTATAAATAGTGTTTCTGGTTTCACCTCAAATTGCTTCAAACTGCAGCTATCATAAATGAGTTATTTGTGGTAACACTCCTCTCCTCTCGCCTCTTTATCAAGGATGAGTGAGCCATACCCGCAGATCGGAAGCAAAGGAGCTCTACTTCTAATGGTGCTTGTCATGAGCGTCTGGGAGATGTCTGTACCAGCAGAAGCAACAACAGGTGAGGAAACAAAAGCAGCTTTTACTTTGCTTCTTAAGTTTTCAGTGGTGGGCTGTAGTGCTGAACTGCTTCTGGGTATCACTGGTCTGGACTTCGACACTGAAAACAATTATGACCCAGTAAGTCATATATTCTTTTTTAAAGAATATATTCATAAAAATCATATATTTTTACTGTTTCTTTCCTTCATAGTATTAAAGACTAAGGCTGCTCATTGTCCGTCTGATTTAGTGCCACAGTGCGAACCAGCAAGCAAGCAAAAAGTATTTTCACCAACAATTTGAGATGAATGCAGAATAATCTGTTCAGAATAACACCAGCTGTGTAACATTGCTTTCTTATCATTGTCCCTCACTCAAAAAGCTAAACTCTATAAATATGGAAATATGTTGGACATGAGATTTCTATCACTTCACTGAAATCATTCTCAGTTTGTGTTTGTGACCTGGAGGCGTTAACTTTCTATGAACTGTATGAATTCTTAGGCTGATTAGACAGCGAGACCTTCCCTCTGTAAATGAACGCCAGTGGCAGAAGTAGAAGATTCTGCTCATGAAGAAAGACTCATTTTGGACTGGAGTGGGAGCAAGCAATTGTAATATATATATATTAAAAAACAAAAAAGCTAACTAATAAACTGAATTTGAGTAGCTTCCATGTTTAGCTCAGTGATTTTTGCGATGTTACAAAATTATGATGTATGTGGCAGCACAACCAACAGGACCAGGGAGAGAGAGAGCAAGCAAGCGCTCCGGTGTGGTGTTTATTTTCAATATAAATCTGGTCTGCTCCACCATGTAGCAATGCTGCCATTACTGTGGTGCAAGCCAGACCAGGAGTGTCCGCTGCAGCAGCAGCATGAATAACTGGACTGACCATTAGTAACTGATGCAGTTATACATCTTAATAACATCTAAGCAAATTGTTAAGTTTGGGGTTTTTTGACAGTAAGTCTTGAATAGTGGCAACACTGTGCTTTAAATTGCTTTCATCAGTGCTGTATGTCCTGAAGCAACAGGGCCAGTGGATTCTCTACCTCGGCTCTCAAACACTGATGTTCTGTAGGTCGTGTCGGCATTTTAAGCTGTCTTTTACGTTGATGCTTTTATCCTCTGGTTGTAAAAATGGAGGTGTATGAAGAGATAACAGGGCAAAGGCCGTGTCAGGAAACATGTTGATTACCAGTCGAGTAAGTCAAAAGATTATCAGCAAGGAGTCTGGTTTGTGTCCCAGTTGGTAACTTTGTGTTTTTGCTCAGTGATCTGTTTTGCTTACGTCACTGGATTCGCTGCTCAGGTTCAAGCTCTGAAACTACTTGGTTGGGTTTAGAAACAGATTGCCACAGCATGTTTGGGTTAAAACATGCTGCTATACCACACTGGAAAAATGGCAGTGGGTTTATACCAATAATGCCAAGGGACTCACTGCAAGTGCTTATATATCAGCGAGCTATGAGTGACCCATCTCACTATTGCTATAACCTGGACAAAGAACACAATGTGTGCATCAGTGAGACAGCGGTAGCTCAGACAAAACAGCAGCATTCGACTGGAGAAGCAATCCAAGACGTGACCGTTTACATTCAGGTCTTACTTAATGCTCCAAAATGCAACCTTTTGATCTTCACACCTGCTCGAGTCCCAGTGTCCTTGGAGGTTCAAGGCACAAAGTTTTTTGTTCTTACAGCTTACAGCTCTAATACAAGTAACGTGTTACTGTAATCCGATTACTTTTGTCAAGTAACGGGTAAAGTAAGGGATTACTTACTCAAGGTAATTAGATTACTGTTACTTTCCCGTAAGCACGCTGCGTTACTAAACTGTGATTTTGTTTGTGAGAGTGTCTCATGAGTCATGACTGTGACGTAAGCACGTGCGACGTCTGTGGTAACAGACGTGTGCAGATATGGAGTGTGGGAGAGAGTACAACCGTGAAGCGTTTAAAGCTTGGAAATACTCACATTACTTTGATTCTGTAAAAGTGACAAAAACATTAGCGTCCGCTGTGCACTCTGTGTGGGAGGAAAACTTCTTTCTAAAGTGAAAAATTAGACTTCAAATCTGAGCGAGCAGCGAGCACGCTGCCACGGGAATGTGACATTCACAGAGAAACCCCTGGATCCCCCCACTGACATGACCGCTGTGGACAAACCTCCACTCCTGCTAAACAGGTGACAACAGATTTAAGAGCGACAGGACTCAGAGCTCAGAAAAATATTTTTTTAAATATGCTAGAATATGCAGAAAATTGGTTTAAATGTTCAACAATTTCTTTAATTTTTGCTTGATGCATGAAGTTAAAAGATTAAAAATAATGAAACAAGTTTTAAAAACAGACTTTTTCCATTTGATTCAGTTTTATGATGGATTATGCAGAAAAAGTAGAATTGGGCTGAAAGGTCTATTTCTTTATTATGTATCCAGGTTGTGTATCATGTTTTAAAAAGTAACGAAGTAACGAAGTAACGAATTACTTTTGAAAATAACTAATCAGTAAAGTAACAGGATTACTTTTTTGGAGAAGTAATCAGTAACTAATTACTTTTTTCAAGTAACTTGACCAACACTGGTCAAGCTCCTCCCCCACACAATGAAAACATCATCAGGGCACATCATCAGGGCACATCCACATCCGCGGCACAGAACACTGTACAAGTCTTCTAGTTCTGGGCTTCCTCTCTTTTAACTGACATCTTAATATAAGAAACTAGCAGAATAACAAAGTCACTCATTTCATGTCCTTCTGGAGCAGGTTCAGCAAATGACAGATCTGATGCAGAGACAGAGGTTTTTATTAGGTGTCTCAGTCACATCATGTGCTCTGTCTGATTAATCAAGTGGCCTAAAGAGGCTCAACATAATGCATCTCCCCATGCCGAGACATAAACAACTTTCCTCTCTATAAGTTTGGTTAGTGCCGTTCCATCCATTCACTCAGCTCTCTGGGAGCTACTGAGACCCGCGGAGGCTTGTGCGATTCTCCCAAAACAGAGTGACAAATGCAAAGCGGCACACAGAACAAATGCACTGAGGAGAGCTGCCACATAGGCTGCCACTTCTCATGCAAGATGTTACGAAAGGAATTTGTCACCATTCTGCATCACAAATAAAATTTCACAGTGGTAAACGGTGGAGTAATTGGATTGAAACGGCTACTTCGGTGGTATGAGTCAAACTCGTCTCCCATTGCCTAATTAAAAGTGTTGTTGAGTCGTCACCAGTAAACCCACAGAGATCAATTATGGCAACTCAGCAACATTACAAGCAAAGACCAACCCACATGTTTCATCACTGGGAGTCCCACTGACAATGCACAGCCTCAGGTAATTGGTGGTATGCAGGCAGTTCTGCTGCCAGACAGGATGTCCATTCGTGAGCATGACAGAAACTGCACACACCTCTCTCCTCTTTGTCCACCAATTACACTGGGAGTGCAGCGCTTTGATGTGAGTGGCTTTGATTGGCAGCCATCCCCCATTCAAGGCGCTCATCATTTCAGCAGGAAGTAGATCAGAATAATCTCGCACGTGCTCCATTTCACCCGGATAGCCACCGCCGCCCACTAATTTCCCCTGAGTGTTATTTGTATCGCTGTAAACCTGTTATCATTTAAGAGATAAAATGATGCCAGAACATGTCCAATAGAGACATGTTCTGGCTTCTGGAAGAAGGAGGGACCTAAGCTCACTTGCTGGCAAGAGGGACAAATTTATTTCATTTCAACAAGATGAAAAACTATTTTAATAATGCACAGACATGAGGTTTTGCTTCTTTAGATAACCAGTTTGTGTCAGCAAAGACAGGATCATGGCTGCGCCATCAAACGTGCTGCTCTCTGACAGTTATGCAAATTTGGTTTATTTTCTGCTCTGATTTCTTAAAAAGAAGGTTTGCCTTTGCACTCTCCTGTCAAGCCAGCTTGCTACAGAGGAGTCTGTCCTTTACAACAGTAGATGTTTACAACACAAACTTAATAAGTGCCTCTGGTCACTCCGTTCACCTTTGTGCTTGTCCCTTATTGAGCAGAGATAGGAGTCAGACAGGATGGCTTGGATCTAAAGTCACGGGGACATCTGATTTATTTTAAATAGCATCGACAATAATCGACTGTACATTGATTCTAAATGCGTTGCTATTTGTTTTTCCTCCTGTGCCTTTTGTGTCTTCTGATAGTAAATGTAAATATGTGTATGCATCAAAGCAACCACAGAACTTGCAGTGATGCATCTTACGTTAAATAAAGGAGGTGCTTTGTATAAGTCTGAAGGGAGCTGTTAAAACTTTCCTGTCTGCATGGTATATAGGAAGCTAAGCCAATGGTGTGTTAGCTTTAAAGCATGGAGATGGCTTCCTGGTTTGGTCCAGAGGTCATTTCTTTTAAATTAAATGAAAACATAACAGTGGTTGTCATTTTGGTAATTTCGTTAATAATCACATTGACAGTGCTCTGGGCCCATTATCTTCCTATTGTAAGACAAAAAACCTCGATGGTTCCTTCAAACTATGTGGGCAGGTGAGTGCAGTAGTCCAATCCAGCTTTTTTCATTTAAGACAGCTAGCCAAGGTTAAGCCGTACCTTCCAGCTAATGTCTTTGAACGTGTTATTCATCTCTTCGTTACTTACAGACTGGACTACTGCAATTCTTTGTACTTTGGTTTGGACCAGGCCTCTCGTTATCGTCTGCAGCTGGTCTGAAATGCAGCTGCTCGTCTGCTAACTGGCACTAAACAGTAAGATCATATTACCCCAGTTTTAGCATCTCTACACTGGCTTCCTTACAGGATCCAATTTAAACTCTTACTCCTTGTTTTTAAGGCACTTAACGGCCGAGCCCCTTCGTACCCGTCTGAGCTCCTATTTATTTATGCTCTAGAGAAAACCATGAGGTCCAGTTCAAAACTAATGTTATCCATTCCACGGACTAAACTGAAGTCTTGTGGCGACAGGTCCCAGAGCAATAGTCTACCCTTAAATATTAGATCTGCACAAACACTTGATCACATTTTTATGGTCACACTTTGACCCAAGCATTTTGGTTTTAACAGCCTTAGTTGTTTTTTTTTAGTTGTTTTCCTTTAGTTATTTTATTTATTTATTTATTTTTCTATATTTTACTGCATTATTTTACATTGTTAAGCACTTTGTGCAGCATGGACTATTTGGAAATGTGCTATATAAATAAACTTGACCTATTTCCTGCACCTTATCGACACTGTGACCCCAGGAAGTGAATGTAGTTGAAAGACAAATAGGGTGTGTCCGCATTCATGGGCTGCATCCTCCTGAGGCCGCATTTGTAGGCAGATTATGTCACAGCGACGCACCGAAGGCTGTCCAAATTCAAAGACTCCTGCGAATGCAGCCGACAAATGCGTCCTCCTTTTCCCCGAATTTGAAGGATGGGTCGGGTGTGTCCTTCGTGGCCCACCATATCCCAGAATTCATAGCGCGGCCCAGCCAAACTCCAGTTTTTACTCTTCCTGGGTCACAAAATAAACTTTTAAGATATTTTCAGGTGAGAATGTAACGGTGTAAACTTCAAATATCTGCTTGATTTATCAAGACATCACATTTTTGCAAAAGTGCCCCGATGTTCTTGGTTTAAAGTTATAGTTTTCACACAGCTGAATAAATGTCAAATAGAAAACTGATTAAACAGAATTTACTCCAGTGTCCTGTTATATTTTCGATAGAAATGGGCAGATGGCCAAGTTTATGAAACTCTACCGAGACAGCTGTTGATGCAAAACTGAAGGCTAGACCGTCCCATTTCACAGCTGCTCACTTCCGGCCCACGTAGACTGCGAAGGTCTGGTCCTCAGGAGGATGCAGCCTATGATGTGGACGCCCCCATAGGCCTGGTCTCAGAGCTGAACCGGGCTAGCTAGGTTACGCTAACTTCCAGCCTCAGACAATCCAAGTTAACCAGTTCATGGAACAAACATGGAACTATTTGTTATAGCAGCGGTTGGTGAGGCGACTAAAGGACTGACCCCAAACAGCCACCAGTATTTGAAATATAATTCTTCTGTTATTTTTATTTTTTCCTTCTTTTATTTGGCTTTTATTTATATCTTATGTAATTTTATTTTTTGATTCCAATGTACAGCACTTTCTGTCAGCTGTGGTTGTTTTGCTTTATAAATAAAGGTGATTGATTGTTAGTACACTTCTGTGCACTACACTGTGCATATGCTATGCGAGTTACGTGGTGCATGAATTCCAACAGGTCAGTGTTTGTAACAATCACAGAGATGAGCTTTCAAATGTAGGATACTGAAACTGGGCAGTCAAGCAAAGTGAACTATGCAGGTAGACAAAAATGTCATGCAGGAAAAGAGCAACAAGGAACTGAAAAAAAGGGGCAGAACTGGAAGACTGCTAGGAACACCAGAAAGTGTGATGCTAAGCACTCAAAGATAATCTGGCCAGCATGAACACATTTATTTTAATTCTTTTAAAGTGAAGATTACACATGGACACAAAGTAAAGCCAAGCACATGTAATGTTGTTGCCTAAAAAAAGACAGTCTCTTATTGTTAGCTAGCTAGCTTGACAATGGAACTGAGAATAGACACAAATCTTTCTACTACTTGGGTAAAACTAAATAACGGTCTTTCTGTTATGTGCGCTGCTAGACCACAGTCAGGGCTAAACATATCATGCTGTACAAGTAAGCCATTGTTTTTTTTACCTGTTACAAAGGCTGGACATGTCTCCTTGATGCAAGATGTTTGCATAAACAGAAGAATTTGTGTGTTGTTATGTTGATATGTAGATACTAACAGTAATAGATGATATGATAAACGTGTAATGTTTGAAGCAAAGACTAAAATTATAAAATTTTGCAAAACCTTTAAGAAACAGCTCAAGAAAAACATTCCACATACCATGTGCCACTAAGCATTCACAGACTATAACCTTGATGTACTAAGGCCTGCTTTGTAAGAGCTGCTCTTCAATAAAGCTTAAAACCTAATCAATCAGTTATGTGAAAAACAACAGTAGGACTTGAAGAGTTTTTACCAGAAAAGCAGTAGGAAGGCATCTCTACCTAATTTTTATATTGCATTGCCATCTCGGCAAACAGTGCTTGTGGTCACCTAAGTGGGTTGTAGAGAGCTTAAATTCTGACCTTCAAATTGTGCTGGCCTTGAATTTCAGTGTCCACAATGGGAAACCACTTAGCAAGAATCAAAGCACACAGGTCGGTAAGTAGAACTTGAACCTGAGAGGAGTGAAATATTTCTGAAGGTTTATACTCAGTATTTTTAGACGTTAGCAGCACTCAGGTAGCACTGAGCTGGTACAGGTGAAGATTCAGTTTGCAGTATAGCATCTGAGGTGCCTTCTGTATGTACTACTGTAAATGTTACACTGAGGTATGACCTCCATGTCTGGCTTCCATTCTGTGTTGTATGCATCAAAGATTGTTGCTTGCTCTGCACCTTGCACTTTCTGCTCTTTGTAATAAAAAAGATTTATATGTTGGATAACAAGCATCCTGCCAAGAAAGGAAAACATTCCTTGCACCCTTGAGAGAGCAGTAACTAACACTCGGAGACACTATTGGACCCCCATATTAAACGTAACAAACAAACCATATTCTCATTTGCATCGAGTTCAGTGTCCTGAATCAGATTTGCGAACATGGTTGCAAGATTGTGCCTCATGTGAAAAAACCCGTCATGTGCCGCTGCTCAAAACAGCTACGAATAACGCAATAAATAGAACGACACTTCCTCTTCTCATTATGAAGGTTTGCAAAGGGGGAATCGCACTCGGTGAGCTCATTGTTAAAGGTGTTTTCTCTCTACGTGAGGCGGTGTTTCTGGCTGCACACAATGCAGCATATAGAGCAAAGCAATGATTGCATTATCATTCACAACAGCTTCATGAATGATACAGAGCAGGGATGCATTTGCAGTTTCTCCGTCTCCAGAGACCAATGTATAAAAGCTTCTTAAGCAAAGTAATTTCAGTCGTGCACAGAGAGGGAAAAAATGCCCATCCCTCCACACGGAAACAGCTTTGGTTCAAAGGATCGTCTTAAAGGAGCGAATGCTTGGGCAGCATCAAAAGTTGGGAGATGGAGTAGGAGATGATCTCGTGATCGAAAGACCTGACTGCTCCGCCACAAGCAGTGACTGTTAGCTGCTACCGTCACAGTGACAGATTGTTTTTGTATTTTCTTTCTTGTATAGATGTAAAATCAGTGTGAGTGTGGGAATTCCCTTCAGCGTAATTATTCAGCATATAGAGCAGCTCGATAGAGTTCGACAGGCGTGTCTTACGGTTTGAAATAGATGCAGTGAGACGGAGGATGTATAACCGTAGCAAACAAGGAAAATATTGGAAAAGTTTATTGTAGGTAAAGTTTTCCCTTCAGCGTGTTTTATGTTGCGAAATGGTGCGTTCTAACCCAGCGGTCCCCAACCTTTTTTGCGCTTGGACCGCTTTATGTCCGACAATATTTTCACGGACCGAACTTTAACATGTTGCGGATAAATACAACAAAATAAAACCAGTACCGGTACCAAAAAAGAACAATTATTCATAACACACGGGGAAAGACCCAGGGAAACAGAGTTAACGATAAAAATCCTGAAAACCATAAATTTCACACCCGAGCCTCAACTCTAGCGGCCCGGCACCAAACCGGTCCGTGGCCCGGGGGTTGGGGACCGCTGTTCTAACCCAGACCCATCTGTTTTCCCCTAAACCTTTGATGCCTAAACTTGAACTTCAGCTGGTCATCTTGACTGCGTCTATGAGCCTAAATACATATAAAGCTGGAACGGTGTACCCGCTAAGGTTGCTGTTGATGCTCACATCACTAACAAGGCGATGTGTTTTATAGTGAAAGGGTCAGTCAGCAGCAAGAATATCGCTCCACATGCAAATTGGCTTCTTTCTTTGGTTGACCACGAGAACATTGCATGATGTCATGTCGATAAATCAATGCTCAAAGGACTGGACACAAATAGAGGATCTCTGAGTAAGGCTTCAAAGCAGTGATTTTCAGAGGTCAGCCCTATGAACATGTTTCATGTTACGCATTATAAAGACTAAGGGCCAAGAATCAGAAACGACGAGTCATGGGTTACATTCCTACTCGTGACTGCACTGTGATCAGTAAGAGAAGGGTGCTTTGAAAAAGAAATGACATAAAGTTTAAAGGACAGAGATAAGGTAGAGGTGAAAGACTGAAGGAGAAAGAAATACACCAAAGAAAATGTCTTAGTTCATTTCAAACATTTGATCTTTTTTTTTTTCTTTTTAAATAATTCATTGGAGTATTAAATTAGAGCTTTTGGTATATGGGATGTGTTTAAATTCATGTCACTTAGATGACACCTAATAAGAAACATGTTAGTCACTGGTACTGATCTACATCCTTTGAACAATCATCAGAGAATAGAAATTAATGCCAAGAGGAAGGCTGTATATGAATAGCACATTATTATGAGCCATTCAGAGGACAGCCTAACTGTATTTTACCTTAAGATGAAAAATCTACTAAGTGATACAGTTTAGGAAATTTAAATGTGTCAATTTTGACTATCACGTACAATTTTATGTTGCATTTAGAGCCTTGTATTCACTGTCAGCTGTGCAATTATTGATCAGTCTTACTGGCGTATACATACTATGGTGGGAGCAGCAGGGCAGAGAGCACATCTAGTTCTCACTGGGTTTCAGAGCTCAGAGTTGTGAGAGAATCATAAGAGAGCAACTATCAGCCTCTGGGCTTAAACACGCCAGATGTGAGGAATAATGTGTCATGCGACTCAGTTTTTGCAGTGGCATGCTGAGCATATTGTACCGAAGGTAAAAACGGTGAAGCGTTGGCTCATATGGATATCAGCAGACTCTCTGTATCATTTCCAGTCTGTGGATTCATCGAAGGAAGCGCGGAAATTTTGTTCTACAACACTGCAAATTTCACTGAGGAAATGCATTCAAGTTTACTATAAAACAATATACAGTCAAATGCATTTCTTTACATTGTGTATATATTTTTGTTATAAATTCTTGATGAACGTTTTTACTGACATTGTTCCTTATTATTCATTTTTCTTTTTCTTTTTAGCTTTAGAGTTTTTGTACCAGGGGGTCGTGTTTACCCCCACAGGCACGATTCACTAGCTTTGCAAAGCAGCAGACTGCTCACTCTGCCTCTGGAAATTTCCAGCAGGGTTCATATTTCTGGCTTTCTCTCACTAATATAGTTGGGGGGATTTGTTTTCCAAAATTCCCTTTGGCTGATTTTTTTTTTTTTTTTTTGCTTTAAAATACTAAAATAAACCAAATCTTGTAAACCAAAATAACAATTGTGCTTCCCATCTTTACTGCGCATAATCGTCTTGGTTTGCTGCAAGGTAATGTAAAATGCCAGAAGGCGTTTGTTTGTAACTGGATTTGCTCTGCATTAGATTATCCTCAAACACAAATGTAGTGAAATGGACTGGTACTAAACAGTCCGCTGGGGCAACATTACACATCTTTGTTAACAGTAACAGTGGTAGAAAGTTTGAAAAATGCTCTGTGGCATCCATAATATTACAAAATTGTACGATATGTAGATACTTCTGTGTTTTTTAAAACAGATTCTTCTTTCTCGTTATATTTTATGCAAAGGTGTAATTGTTATGTTTTGTTTGGCAAGTAGGTAGTTTCATCATTTGCAGTTGTTTTTTTTTCCTTGTTACGATCACATTGACAGTTCTACTTGCCCAGAGCGAGGCCTGTAATCCCAAAGGTGCTACGGAGGAAACAACCGGCTCTCAGTGCTGGAGCTGTTCCAGCGATTATCATGAGGAATGTGAGGTCCTTGGACAATAAGATGGACGAGCTTAGCGAGCTGATTAAGACCCAGAGGGAACACAGTGAGTGTGGTTTGATGTTTTTCATGGAGACACTCACGTTCCCCAGACTACAGTGTCACACTACCTGGCTTCGGGAGTTTTCGTGCAGACAGGGACGTTAATCTAAGAGAGAAGAGGAAATGTGGAGGGACTGCACTGTGTGGGGATGAAACCCAGCGTAGTCCTGGATATTTTACCATAAAGAGATGTTTCTGTGGCCTGCATGTTGAGCTGTTAGCTGTCGATCACACATCCATCTTAGTCGCAGAGAGAAACAGAAACGCTGCTGCTATTTGAATTCAGTTTAAATCAAGATCATATTCGCATTCGTCCGCTGCCACAGAGGTCATCAGAATGACTGTGGGTGTGGTGAATGACTATGGATCATAACCATCCTGCCCATCTGTAGTTATTATTTTATTAAGCTCCCTGGTGTAATATCTTTAGGTTTTGGTTTATAGAGCCGTTCAATTTATTTGAACCTTTCTGAGCTATGTTTGGTACAGTGTACAAATTTACAGGAGAAGCTGTCTTTTATAGCCTGTTCTGGTTATAACAAATTCTGGGTTGATTTTCTTTTAATTACCTGCTTCATTTTGCTGGGACGTGCATTATAGTTTGCTATAGCCGTGGTTGCATTGACAGGCAGGTCAAATGGGCTCTCAGCCGTCTGCTAGGTGTCATCTCAGCCACCTCATGCAGTGTTTGTTGTGTTTGTGCCTTTTGGGGAATTTTTTTCAATACAATTATCTGACAAATAATCTGGTTTGCTGTGTGGTTTACAGCCACATTAGCCCCTCCAGTTGGCCTATGTTCCATTTTTGAGTAGAATTGCATCTTATTTTTATGTTAATTAGCACATATTAGCAGGTACTATGTGTCTGTGGGATACTCCTGTTAAGAAAGTGAATGTTTCATATAATTAACAATTTTCACATCAGAAAAATTCATGTAAGAACATTTGCATAGGTTCTTATAAGTAATAATAATAATACTGTTTTTAATTTTTATCTGTACTTGTTCAGTTGATATTTTTCCATTTAGAAAATCACTGCAAAAAAAAAAAAAAAAGTTCTTCTAATATGTAACTATAAATGTGGCTAAATATGGTTGTGGTGGAGGTGTGGTCAGCTGCAGGGGAGGAGTGGGGCAGTGAGTTCAAGGGGGCGGAGCCAAGTCTGGAGGGACAGGTGGAGATGATTTGCCTAATGAAGTTTTTCTCTTTTTATATAGTAAAGCCGGAGACCAGAGAGGGGAGTGTGTGTGTGTGTGTGCGCGCGCGCGCGCGCTCGCTTGCGCGCAGACGACTAACTGGAAAGTTAGCGAACATGGTGCCGAACCATAAAAACGTGTGATGCTTCAATAAACAGTCCTCAAGTGTACATCGTGACGATGTGCTGGTTCGATCTTTACAGTGGTTAAATAATATATAGTAATTATAAGGTATTATCTGAATTATACACAATGCAGGCTCTTATCTATTGGTTCATTATTCTGGACACGATTTTTATTGTCTTGTCCTGTTTCTGAATTAGTTTCGCATCCCAGAACACAATCCAGCCCCAGCTCGTTTGTAGTATTTCATGTTGAAAAAAATGAATATTTTCCACTTTGGCGATTGGAGTTGCAGTTGCTGGAGAATCATCTCAGTTCAACTAAAACACATCACAGATTTTTAACTGTCATTTTTTTAAAAATATGTTGTCTATTCAAAATGTATCAACTGCTTAGATTTAGGCATTAAAAATGACTTCATTATGTTAAAAAAAAAAAAATCAAGGATTTGGTTGAAATGCAGTGATTTTCTTAGTTTATAGCTGTTTTTTATGTTTGCAATGTTGTAATACCCAAACTGGACAAATTGTGACAATGAACACAAAGAAATAGAGCATGTTTTGTGGGTGACTATTTCACATTTTACTAAACTATAAGCATTAAAGTAGACAGTTTGGTGTGGTTTGGTCCAAAGCCTACTCATTCTTGGTCTTACCTTGCTCGCCATAACTTAAAAAAAACCTGGAAATATTCCTGCTGTTAGTATAACCTAACTTTATTTCTCTTTATGCTGTATTTGGAACACCAACATTCTCTTGCGTCTCTCACTTATCTCAGTTCCAACAATGTGTCTGCTAGAGGCGGGCAGATTGATCGAGGTATTGATATCAAGGCTGGTATTGGTATCATATTGATACTAGTGTGACAGGATCAATACTTTGTTTCTGTTCCCCAAGTTCAGGATGTAGCCAAATGAATTATGTTAAATTATTGTTGTTGTTTGGAAATGAAAAATGTGCTACTCTCCCCTGCATACGCTGCCTTTAGAGGCTAAGAGTCAGTATCAGTATCACAGTATATACTTGGTATTTGACTGATACCAAAATATGCAGTATCACACGCCACTAATGTCTTCACAGAAGAAGTACTACCTACTCTATAAGTAGTTATGAGTACTCACTCATAAATATTTATAGTTTCCAGCGTCCTTCTCAAAAAGGCTTGTCTAGTTTTTCATGCATGGCTGTTTTCATTTTTGCCATTTTTGGATAGAACCACAGTTGAGATGCAGACAGGACATATAGGACAAGAGAAAAGGCTACAACAAGCAACAAAAGTCCCCAGCCAGAGTCAGACTGGGGACGGTGCAGTTACATGACATGCTTAGCCATCAGGGAGTCCCTGCATCCTGTTATTTAAATTTCATGGCATGATGCTGGTGCTATAAAATTTTGAAGGACGAATCTAAAAACATAACCGCGGCAGCAGCAGCTGTGGTGTATCCGGAGCCAGAGGGATCCTCTCTGTCAAAGCGGAGCACAGCAGGCTAAAAGATGGACTCTGTGTGAGGAGGACTGAATGATTCCTGAGTGAAATGCTTTCTCTGTATCTGCTGGCAGTGTGCGCTGAGCAGGCATCCAAAAAGAACTCTAAATCCAGTCAGAAACACCATTGCTTCTCAGTATGAAGCCGCTGGCAGCACAAAGACCTAAAGCAGCTCAGCTTACTGTGTGTTTGTCTTTCATATCTTTTTTTCTTATTTGCAGTAAGCATCCCGCTACTTTTGGATGGCTACCTACCTGGTGATTTGAGAAAGGATGGTGAGGATAGAGCAGACATGCATAATCAAAAACAGGACGTCCCCTTGCTCTTCCTGTGTTGTTGTTTCTTTGCTTTTTGTATTTTAAGTATTGTGGGGTTTTTTACCCGATGATAACATGTATAATATGTGTGAAATATTTGATCCTATCACTTCGTAGAGATTAGATAACCAAAAACATGGAGCAGCAAATATCAGAGCCTCAATAAAAGTCATATTTTCTGAACTCAAATAAGATAACAGATGCTTTTGTGTTGCGTGTTGTCAGATTTAATATCATTCGGTCTCAGAAAAGCAGCTGATTCTATCACCTTTAGAGCTGCTTGTTACAGCAGCCAAACTGTTGCTGTCCACAGACGTAACACGCTGAAGTGAAAATGAAATTAACCAGGCTTAGTTGAGTTGCTCGAGTACAGACTGTTAGGACCAGTTTCATGCAGTCGTTTCAGATTTACTGTTTACCGCAGCGGCAGCAGTGTGTATCTCAGCAGAAGGACACCTCATGAAAATGTCACATGCAATTAAAAGAGGATGGAGCAGCTCAGGCTCTAAATAATTCAGACAATAGAGCGTGATCTGGAAATTGGCTCCACATACTGCAGCGCTGCACTTTTGCCTTCACAGACCTGATTTTGTTTGTTTGTTTGTTTGTTTGCTTTTTGTTTCGACAGAATGCTGCTTGCTGGGATAAATCTAGAACAGCATCATACTTGAGTAATTCTTCATATACACAGTGCCATTTTCTATTTTTACATAGACATATTTACGATTATATTTATTGTGCAAATGATGCCAGAGGCTGACTGGTCACCATATTATCCTCTGTAAAGAGCTGGATTACAGTTTCAGCAATCAGACTTCAGAGCCAAACTTAAGTAAGTAATGATCTTAAAGGGACTCTGACCATCAGGGCTATCTAAGGACTTTTCATGAAAACAAAGGCTATTTTTTTTAGTGTTTCATAATCATAACATATTGAGTGACTTTCCCACATGGAAAACTTCTCAGATATACACAATTATTATTAGTCATTTGTATGTATTACACGACATATGCCTCATGCTCCGTATAAAAGTGCAGCCTTCTGCATTTCACCTGTAAAAGATAATTTTATGATTTATGTACAAGTTGTGTAAAAAAGAAATTGAGCTGAAACTGACTGTTTTCATTGATATTGTTCACATTCAGCCTTAAAACAAAAGAAATCCTTTCTCTGTGTCTTAGGGTTGGACATGCAACTGGCACACTATTCTGTGGGCTGATCATACTTAGAAGCTTTGCGGGTCCCGGTGAACTCAGAAGCGAGTATGGCAGATTGTTGTAGTCACGACACCTTTTGCATTAAAGCCAGCAGCCTTACAACCCACCGATCGAAAACAATACCCTTCTACCTTGCAAAATCAAGACAGGCCTGGCTTTGATGTCTTCCTTAGGCCCAGAAAGCGCTGCCTGCTTCTTGGACAAGTTCACAGACTAACAGGATGGCACTTTTTAAGTTTTTATTGTTAAAAGTATCCTCAGCTGGTAGGGCTGAACACATTTCTTGAGTCTTGTATACTAATTTACATTGCAGCATCATGGCCCACACATCCTGCAGCCAGGGCAGTACCTGTACCTATTTGTTCATCGGATTTAAAGTGCAAAGTATCCATTTTAGTGTCACAAAAAATTGAGAGTGATATCAAATGCCAGCTTAGACTGCAGAGCAGCGGGAGCCACACAAAGAACATTGATGGGGTTCCAGATGCCGTTATTTCAACTTCACCTCTGCAACTCCAACTCTTTCTTAAACTGGAAATCCCTATCACACTCCTCCCTCTTCAGCTGGAAGCATGCTAGACAACATCAACCTAGCATTAGCCATAGCCAAGTGAAGACTGCAGAAAGTGAGTCAAAGTGGGGGCGTGTCATCGGCCTGTTCTCAGTTAGTACCTGTACAACAGGTGCAGAAGCAGGCGGTACTATAGTCTACCCTGACAATAGGGAAACACGTCTAGTATAGCCACCACGTCAGCCCCTGCCAAGCTAGGATATTTGATAAATGCTAGCAAGTTAACAATCCCCTTCTCTACTAAACCAGACACCGGGGCTGCCAGTGATTCACTCAGAGCTGTTGAAAAACTGACACCAAAGAAAGATGCCACCTCATAAAAATACTTTTTCCTACAAACTGGTTGAGTGAATAGAAGAAGCAACAGCCAAATCTACATACAGGTCAGCTAACCTAGAGCTAATGCCCTGCTGATTAGCCAATCTGAAAAACACAGCAGTAAGGAGAACAATAACAATTTTAGTGGTCTTCTAAGATCTTAAATCCTATATATTTGATAGTATATATATATATATATATATATATATATATATATATGAGTTGAAATGTAACTGTTTAACTGGAGCCTAACACATTAGGGTTACTTCACAAAGCAGAAAGCCTGCCTTAGAAAGATGAATCTGGGGTCACTATATGATATGCAAATTATATAGCATATGTTGGCCTTTGCTTCTTGTTAAAGCTGTCACTTGTGAATCATACAAATTTATAGACTGGTACTGTTCACATAACGAGAGAAGCCTGTGATAAATGAGCTCTTTTAAGGAAATTAGTGGCCTTTTTGCTTTCAGGCTAATCGTTCCCACAGATGAAAGACCAAAGAGAGATATTATCTTGGGATTCAATCCAAGGCCAGTAGTGCAGCTTCAAATGAGTGTTCAAACTACAGTGAATCATTCAATGAGCACTGACTTTTTCTATCATTTCCCCAGCAGCCCACCATGTTCGAACTGGCACCTGCGAGGTGGTGGCGTTGCACCGCTGCTGCAACAAGAACAAAATTGAGGAGCGGTCGCAAACTGTGAAGTGCTCCTGCTTTCCCGGACAAGTGGCAGGCACCACCAGAGCTGCCCCATCGTGCGTAGATGGTATGTTCCAGTAACCGAATATTTCATTGGCAGTGTTCACCTTTTTTTTTTTTGCTGATACTCCATCCCACAGATTTTGAGGGAGACTTGCTGAGGTCAGTGATAAATGCCAGTACATACAGTACCAAGTCTACTATTGAAGGAATATGCTAAAAGAGTACAATTTCTTATCAGTCACAGCATAGACAAATGAACCAACACATATCCCCTTTTTTCAATACGTTTTAGACATTGTTCTGTTTTTGTAGTCCATTTATAAAATGAAGAAAACAGACACACAGTTATATCAGCTTCCCAACGCCTAAGACAGCATAGTTATGACTTATTTTATTCAACTAAAGCTCAAAAACCTCAAAACACTTTGTAACTGCTTCTGTGCTTGATACATCCTGTGGAATACACAATGAACGTGTAATTAAAACTCATTGAAATATTCTCACAGTTTGAGGTGTCCTGATGAAGCCCCAGGGCTTTGCAGAGACTCTCCTGAAGGGTTTTTAAAGTGACTGATAAATGAATGTGACGCTGTCCAATGCAGACTGTAAAGTCGATGACCCAGAAGGTCTCTTAGCATGCTAATGTGTCAGCTGAAGTGGCTGCTTCGCTTTGGTTTGAAAAGCACGGATTTCTGGCTAAACTCTGGACCCAGTCATGTTTGACCTATTCCTTGACATTTTAGTATTGACATTTTCAGCAAATTAGAGCTGTGAGCCACTGGCCTCAGTTTAAAGCTCCATGGGTGATCTCAGAGAAGAATGATCAGCACTTAACCTTTTAATTATTCTTTCTTCCACAACCAGGGATTACCTTTAGCTGCACTCAGTGTGAGACAATCTCCACTTTATATGAAGATAAATGAACCTGCAGACATCTGAGAAAACTTGAAGAGATCTGAAGGTGTAATTTTAGAGAGGCAGCTACAGAAGATACCCGAAAACTTTACTGAATGGATTTTGTACTACCATATTGTTGTATAGCCACTTAACAAAACAGACTTTTACATCTTTGCCTTGATAATCTGATAATGGGCGATTATCAAAGCTTTGCAGTGTCTGCAGTGCTTGCTGGTGTTCACTGTGGTGCCAGTTTTGGACCCAGATTACTCCGCGAAGCTCCTGACTATGGTAGCCGTAATGCTCCGACAATCCATCAAGCGGTGCAGCTTCGTATCTTACCAAAGTCGTACTAAAACATTTGACAGATTTTGAGCACCGTGTACATCATAAAAGCAGTTCGAGATCAGTAATCACATCCAGAATTCCTACAAAAGACGCACCGGATTATAAGGTGCACTCGATTTTTGTGAAAATTAAAGGATTTGAAGTCAGATCTGCGTGTCTCCAGTGTGATCATTTATGAGTATAAACCCAAGGTCAGTGCATCGATTCAAAGGCATTTTTATGGCTACACTAAAACAATCAAGGAAAAATAAAGCATAACTTTAATTCTTTTTCCCAGATGTTTTCACTCTGAGCTGCCCTCGTGCCTTCACGGCATCATTACCTGTTAAGTGAGATGTATCCCATAGACTTTTGGTATGTTTGTTCATCAATACTCCCATTTCATTTCATGAGAAACCTTTGTGGCTTTTTAATAGCTGCTGTTACACAACCACCATCTGCTTGCAGTTGACCTGATGCACTTTTTACACCACACTGCTGCCATAACCCCGGCTGTGTAATTCAAATTGATTCCCTCATGCCATAACTTCTCCATTCTCTGCAATTTAATGGAGTGAGGCTCCAGCGGTATATGTGGATTATAATACCCATTCTCTTCATTAGGAAGTACACTAACAGCAGTGGAGGGGGTTGTGGAACGTGGATAATGACCTCTGTAATAAGCCAAATTTAAATAATGTCTTGTAGATCGCAGCATTAGCGGTTTAATGCTCACTGTTGCAGAGGCAGATGAGTTGGTGTTCTCAATGCAACTCAGTGATTTCCATTTACGTGACTGAAGTCACATCTGTTCGTAGTTCCCGTCCCACCCTTACACGTGGATCAGATTTGTCACAAGATTGTTTGAATACCTGAAATAGAGGTGAGTGTTGCCAGTCAAAAAGCAAATCTTACATCATTTAAGACAGCTGTCGGAAGGTGACATGGCTTGCTGAGAGACGGGTATGATGATTTGATTTATATCCGATGGGAACCTTCATCTCAGGCTCATAACGTTGTGTGGAAATGTGCTTGAGACCTAAACAAAAACGGTGTCGAAATGAAATTGCAAAATAAAATGCAGATGACTTTTAATATAAAAACAAAACATTTATGAATTCTAAATGTGTGATGGTAAACATGGTTTTCTTCTTTATTAGTTAGCAATATTCAACAAAGAATCACCTACTTTAGGTTTTCGAGTACATTGTGGCAGACATGTTTGTGACACGGCTGCAGGAGAAGCCGATGCAGCTCGTCACACCGCCCTGCATAAATAGTACTGGGTCCTGAGTGTGTGGTTGTTGTGGGTGATGTGTGCAGCTGGCAGCGGGAGAGCTGAGTGTGTGAAATAATAATAAAGTACGCTGAAGATTATGGAAATGTGGCGAGTCTGCCGTGGAATTATTACAAGCATTTTTTCTTTTACCTTATTTTGACATGTTAAACCAACTGTCTGACTAATCAACATCTAACAACCACTGCGAGCTAGTGGTTGACAAATGGCCCAACAGGTCTGTGTGTGACTGAGGTCTTTGTCAACAGAAAGACAACCAGCCATGAACATCTGAAGAGTGTGTGCAGTGGCGAATCTTTATAAATGCAAAATAAATTAAGAGAAGAGTTTACCTTACACTCATAATCCATTACAGCCATCTTGTTCCTGGTTATTTGTTACCTGTTTGTGTTTGACTTTTAGTGGGATTGTTGATTATATCCATCTATAAATATATTAACTACTCTTTTTTTAAAACAGTATGCTAAGTTAGCAAATCTGCAGGGACACAATGTCAGTGAAATGTGAAATTAGCTCTGGATTAGCAGCTAAACCAACTTTATCATTCAAAAGTGAAAAAAAGAAATAAGCATGACAGTCTAGTCCTTTATCAGTATTTCCTAACCATAATACTGTGAACGAAGATATTTCCACCTATTTGTTCTTTGACCTTTATGTCTTTTTGTTAGCGTCAATAGTGGAACAGAAGTGGTGGTGTCAGATGCATCCGTGCCTTGATGGGGAGGAATGCAAAGTTCTTCCTGATCTGAAAGGTTGGAGCTGTGCTACAGGAAACAAGATCAAAACCACTAAGGTAAGGTTAACCCACAAGTCTTCACTGGTGCCACATCCAAACCTGTTGAATCTGACCTAACCCACTTCAGCTCTACAAGGTCAACAGGCTGCGGCTTCTATTACCGTCGTCTCTTCTGCCTTTACCTAAAAACTGATGTTTGCAGTCGGTGCTTGGACCCCCTGGGGCCTGTAATCAATGGGCTGCCATGTCTCCTTAGCACTTTCAGGCCACTTCAAGCACCCAAACTGGCCAATTACTCACTCCAATTACCTGCTTTTAACGTTGTAACGTGATGCCCGTATCCTTCACTGTGTTATGATGACCCGTAGACTTCAGTTCTGCCTCTCCACATGTACTTAATTATTTAAACTGCCTGCACCACACCTGCCGGGAGCCGGGAGCCTGGAGCCTGGGGCTATTGATTAAGGGATTTGTCGAGACCTCAAAATGGGATTATTTTATATTATATATATATATACATACATCTTTGTAATCATTTTTTGCTTTTAGTGGTCCAGGCTTCTGAGATGAGTGATATCTGGGAACAGATTGAGGTAATTATCACGTGGTGACTGTATTTTCTTTTGTTGTTTGACAGATTTCTGCTGACAGAGACCAGCTTTGGTAACGTCAGATGCTTCACAGCGGCGTCCAGGTGATAAATCTGTTATTGTTCTCCTTATTATATTTGATGTTTCAAACATTTGCTTGTCTCAATTCATTAAAATCCTCACTTTCATTTTGAACATAAAGAATTTTCAAAGATGGCTCATTTTTACGTTATAGTCAAATTATATTATTAAGTACATCTCTCCCAGTAACGTAACCACACTAGAGAGTTGAATGAGAAGAGGTTTATGATCCAAACACACAACAACAACCTGTTCAAAGCATCAGCATTTCCCAGCGGATTTATCTTGCACACCTTTGAACTCAGTCAGAGAAACAAGTTTCTTAAGTTTCAGATCTTTCTGCAGGCTGCTTAAAGCAGCGGGGGGGTCACGCTTTCTTCTTCACCTTTGCTTAGCTTTTCTGGAAAAACAGCACAACATAAACTAGGAACTCAGCTATTCTGACCTGTATAGTTGTATCATAAATGCATCGAATGCACCCCAGAAGCACCTCGAGAGTTCAAAATATAAACCACGCAGCGACGGGCTACCACAAAGCTCGGAACCCAGTGGGGAATAGAGTCGGTTTGGAGCACGTCTCAGCAAGAAAAACAGTGTCTGACATGTAAATATGCTGAGACGCAACAATGACTTTTGCACATTTAGAGCCCCAAATGGCAGCAAGAGGTAACAGTTTAAACTGTATCTTTTATACAGATAAACACAGACATCCTCAAAGGTGACAGCAGTAACCTGCGCTGTCTGCGATGCGTTATACCGCAGGGATGAGAGGAAAAAAAAAAACTCTAATGTGGGCTAGTGCCGCTTTTTTATTACACTGTTTATAGTTCTCTTATAATTTTATATTTTTAAACCTCTGCTCATCCTCCACATACTCGATTCACGATTCAATTTGAACAGATGAAAAAGTCTACAGCATCTCACGCTGAGGAGAATCATTACTCTGGGAGATTTGTGTTTTGTTCTTGAAGTCGTTGTAGGACTTTTGTCATGTAATCTACCAAATGACACTGATTGTAAGTTATTGTAGAAAAATGGCAGAGAAAGTAAAAGAAAGAGAAATAAACACCTTCTGGATTGCTCCAAGGATATGCTCAGGCAAATGTTATTGTACAGTACTTTTAGACTCCTTTATTTGTTCATCTATCATCCGTCTGCTTATGATCACTCATTTATGGATTGAGTTAATGGTAATTCACTTCTCTTCTTAAGGTATAGACTACATTACTTTCAGCTCAGGGTAGAAGTAGGACACCATCTCTTTGCTCTGTTGTTCAGTGGATGTGCGTATGGAGAATAGTGCCATGTTACCTGAAGGATTTGATAAAGTTGGGGGGGAGAAGTCCACCTTTACTGCTTCCATAGGAATTAAGAGTACAAGTACCAGCCAGGTGATGTTAATTAAATGCACTTGATTAATTGATCATCTGCAAGTGTGAGGACCTCTATAACAGAACCATATTTGGTACCTTGTTGGTCTATTAACGTGGATGTGAATGCTCCAATCGTTCCAGGAGTGGACACACCAGCAAATTCACACCAAGGTCAGACTGTGCAGTGTTTAGAGAAACAGCAACATCTCAGACTCTGAGTTAGCATATTAAAGGTTTATTTAATGACAGTACAATTAGGAAAAGACTTAATGAGCATGGCTTGTTTGGAAGTGTTGCCAGGAGAAAGCCTCTTGTCTCTAAAAAGAACATGGCAGCACAACTTAGGTTTGAACAAACCACAAGACCTCTGCATCAATGTCCTTTGAACAGACGAGACCAAAGTGCAGCTGTTTGCCCATAATGCACAGCGGCACATCTGGCGTAAACCAAACACTGCATATCAGCACAAACACCTCATATGAACTATCGAGCACGGTGGTGGCGGGGTTATGATTTGTGCTCGTTTTCTTGGACAGCTTGCTGTGATTTAATGGGCAATGTACTGCTCTGTATACCAAAATATTTTAGAGCAAAATGTGAGTAAAGCTTGGCTAAAACTGACTGAAATGCTGTGGTGGAACCTTCAGAGAGTTGTACATAAATGAATGGATGCAAACCTCAATGAAATGAAGCAACACTGTAAAGAAGAGCCTCCCACAATGATGTGAGAGGCTCATGAAACCATACAGGAAACTGTTACTTCAAGCTATTACTGCTAAAGGTGGTTCTACAAGCTGCTAAATGATAGGGAGGACTTAGTTTTTTACAGGACTGCACACAGTCATGTGAAAACTTTCTTTTTCATGACTCGACATAGTCATTTGCACTGGAAAGAGCTTTTTCTGGTATAATAAAAGCGCCCTTTGCCTTGCATTCTTCTGGGAGAATCTCATGGCTCTAAACTGCTCTTTTAATTGGAAGAAATTAAAAGTGGGAATATATCAGCTAGCTCACCTTTATCATCAGGAAATAACTAATGCTCCCATACAGAGAGAGGCAGAGACATTTCTTTAAACTGATCACTCAGCATTGCCCTCGGTCTCTCACAGTCACCATCTTTCTGTCTCAGCTGCTGGTGCTAAAAAGCTGCATGCTTTGAAGTAGACTACACTACAATACATCACATGACCTTAATAGAAAGCAGAGGGTCTGTAGTTTTGATGGTATTTCAAATGATTTGGGGATTTCTAAATATCCTCATATACCAGGCATATATTATAATATTGTCAGAGTGCTTGAGCCTATTTGTTTTTGCCTGTGGATCTGACTATGTTAAAGAGTAAAACACAGTGAATCGTGTCTTCAGTACTGGATCAATAGCTTGTTTTGTTTGAATTTAGCAAACGTAATAAACAGGAATGTCTAAAACTAACTGATATGCTGATATTTCCATTGCTATGCTGCCACTGAGATAAAGTGATGTTTTTTTAAGTGAAACTTCGAGGCACAGCCTGCTTAGATTTCAGAGCCATTACATTTCAGAGCGTGAAAAATTGCTATGACAGTCATGAACGTCACCCCCGCGTCCTTGAAATCTTAAAACCCTGAGCTACATCATTTTGTAAGGAATGATAATAATAACTAGCGGGACCAATAACTACAAAGCAAACAATGTAACTGTGAGAGCTGAGCTGCAGATCAATACTTGTTTTCACTCACTGATCTTTGGTTAGCTGCAAACACTGTTTTGAAAAGAGCTCATCATTTTTGTGCTCTAACACTTTTAACTATGTGACTTTTTTTTTCAGCTGTGGCTGAAAATGCAAGCCATCCTAACCCTTTTTTTTGTTTTTTAAATATTGCTGCTTCAAAATTTAAATGTAAATTTTTAAGAGGACAACAAGATTTTTAAAGACATCAGCTGCACAGAGTTGGATACAAACTGAGCCCACCCTGAGGTACAATCCTCCCCCCCCCGATAAAAGCCTGTTTTTTCCTTACCTGTGTTGCAATCCAGGTTTTAATGTCATTAACGCCTTGAAAAGTGAATACTGAAAGTTTTCTTCTTCTCCCACCCTGCTACATCCTTGATACTAATCTGCTATGCTTCTACCATTTAAATAAGCGCAGAGTAGCGCCACACCTATAAATTTCCCAGAAGAACAGTGACTACGAGTTTTGATTTGTGGCAGAAATTGCCCAATAGTCCAGAGCGTGAAACTTAATTTGGAGAAAGGTGGCTCTGTGGTGCCACCACTTTCAGTTTCTGCTGATTTTACAGGCTGATTCACACATTAAAATCACTCCCTGTTCATCTTTAAAATGGCCATCCTGCGAAAAACCCGGTCATGGTAGTTAGAACACAAAACATATTGCAGAAAAGGACACTGCAGTGTTCCAATTACACAGCTAAATGACACAAACATGAGCCCTGTACCTGCTGTGTTAAGACTTTGAGCCAGCCTTTCTTCATGAGCTGAATAGAAATGAAGCTTTTGCCAGTTAAATTAGCACTTGCCAGCCACCAATTAAATTAACACAATACTCAGGGAAGACTTGGTTTTTCCTCTTAGTATTTTCGGCGGTGTTTGAGACACTCGAATCCTGGTAATGATCCACCTCCTGAGTTGAAACGCAGCGTAGATCCATCTCTGAAGACAGTTTCTCTCCTGACAAGAAATGACTTTGCTCTTTGTCATTTCAGCCTGAAATTATTCTCAAATTAGTACCACATTAATCACAATGACAGCCCTGAATATAAATGGCTCTATAAAAAAGAGGGAAGAATTTATCTCAAGCTTGTTCAGCGACCAGCAAAGTGGTGCAACCACCTGAACTTATGGAAACTCTTCACTCTCTGCTTGATGTGATTATGCTGGTTTTCTTGTCAAGTGGTGGCCTGATGGTTCTTGGATTGTTTTCCTTTCCTGCATAATTGTGGATGATTAAAATAAAACTATGCATCGCCATGCTGCTCTGCCCAATTCTTCATCAAACAGACCATTTGTGAATTAATCTAACCAGGCTGTCAGAGCTGTCTGTTTCCTGTCAGAAGTTCAGCATCAATAATGGGGGCCTTACAAGTCCGCCAATGGCTTCCTTCAGTTCGTCAAACCTACGTGGCGCCTGACAGGCGGTTGGAATTGATAGGGGACGTCGTTATGAAGGTTGTTATGCTAGGCTCCTCGAGTCTTTTCCAGAATGTACTTTTAGAGGAGCAGAGGAGCTGCCAGTCAGCTGCCGAGCTTCATGACAGGCAATTTAATCTCAAGGAGAATGGAGGTCTTTGCAGTATGTCACAGCGGAGAACTCGGAAACAACCCACCAGCATCTTATTTCCTCATGTTGCACTGTATGTACAGCACTGTGATAACAATTTATGCAGATACAAAAGGCTGTTAGTTTTTAGGAACAGGAAGAAGACTAATCTGAAAGAGCTCCAGATGTGTTTCACATCAGCAGGAGTTGCTGCACAGAGTTTTGAACCACTGGCAGAAGTGGCTGCCAACTGCTACTAACAACTGCAGCAAGTATCCAGTATTTTTATATAACACTACATCTCATCCATCCATCCATCCACTTCTCAGGGTTGCTGGAGCCTATCCCAGCTGTCATAGGGCAAGAGGCGGGGTACACCCTGCGCAGGTCGCCAGTCTGTCGCAGGGCTAACACTCCCACATTCACACCTATGGGCAATTTGGATTAATCAATTAACTTATCCCCACAAACTGCATGTCTTTGGACGGTGGGAGGAAGCCGGAGTACCCGGGGAGAACATGCAAACTCCACACAGATAGACCCCGGCCTGATGGTGGAATTGAACTCAGGACCTTCTTGCTGCAACAGTGCTAACCACCATACTGCCCACTACACCACCACTACATCTAATGTTATGTTAAATGCTTGCTCTTCTTCATGAAAGGGGAATACCAGCCAACTTGGTCCAGTGTGCACTACACTCAGTTTGAATGTTGTGGTGATTATATTGTAGCTCTCATATAGCCTTGAAAATCTCTGGCTCTATACAGACCAGTTTTTTAGTCCTACCAGTTTAATCTTTCGTTATATAGTAAATGCATAAAAAGCAACTGTAAAAAGCACACAGACCTTATGCTCATTTATTGTACAGGAACAATTTAAAGAGTTTTCACATTTCATAGCACAAGTAGGTCAAGGGATTTTAGACCAAATGTTATTACCTCCACCAAGGAGGTTATGTTTTTGGTAGGATTTGCATGCCTGTCATTCTGTATGTAAACATGATAGCCTGAAAAATTTTGAATAAATTCTGAGGGGTGTAGAAGGGGGTCATGTTAGGCAAAACTACTACTAAATTTTGCCTTACATCCATCACAGTCTTCAAGGTCAACTTTAAGTGATGAAGCATGAACCCTGCTTCAGAGTCCAAATTACTCTGCGTTAATTAAGGCTGTTGTGCTTTTAACATTTTTAATGTTTTCTTTCTTATTCTATTCAATCTGAACAAGCCCCTAAAAACATTCAGTGATCACTGCCGGCCTCTCTCGCTTTTTATTACCACTGTTCATTTTAAAACCCAGTTTTCAAAACCTTACCATGTAGCTAGCCACCATGTAACACATCATTATATACCAGCTAGCCCGACTTCAGTAAACCTAGAAACATCACTGCTGTTTAGTTTTCTGTCTTCACGTAGCAGAGCTGTACGATTGAATTTTTCAGAAATCTCTCCGTCAGAACATGCTATGTCATGTTTAGGTGGAAACTAGCAAGCTAACTTCCTGCTAACTTCTAACTCTGGATGTTAAACTTAATTGTTACACCTGGTAAAGCAGCAACGCTGATCATTTTATTACGGATGAAAGAATTTAGACAGTTTATAACTCTCAGTGATGCTGCAGTGTTCATTTGACTTTGGGACCTGAAGCGGAGTTTGACAAAAATTGACAAAAAGCTTTGAAAAAAGTCCATAGAAATACTTGTTGGGTTAATTGTTGGCTGTGAATTAGCTTTAGATGTGGATGTGAGAGGTTGGGGTCGTTTTGACCCACCTCTTGCGCTATAGCATGTGGAATAAGCTCCAAACCTGTGACCTAAGCACTAGATAGACTTAATATAATTCATTTATAGATGGTCTGACACTCCCCAGTTAACAGTTTGATAGTAGATAGCTATCACATGATTGCATTATTATTGTTTGACTACTGCTCAGCCTAAGCAGTGGTAATATTTTAAAGATAATTTCTAATTTTTAATATAAGGCTACTGTTAAGCATTTTATTGGCCTATTTTTAAACTAATTACACAAAAAAAAAGCTAAAAAGAAAAACTAACAAAGAAGTTAATAAAGGAAACAGGACTAAAAGAAAATGTAAATACTTAAAGCATTTTACCTGTTTAGCTGATATCTGTCCACTTATGCCCACTAATTAATTACCTTAAGCTGAATCATCCATCGCTATAGGTGAATGCAATTAAATGTGACTGTGTTCTCTAGCTGGAGGTGGAAGATAAACTCCCCACTCTTTTCTGTCTCACACACTGTGTTTTTACAGAAGTGGAGAGCGGCTACCTAATCCTTGGCACCTATTCTGTCTGTGACACACAATTAGAGCTATAGCAACGGGATGTCGCCATATTATTCAGCTGCAATGTTTCGCCCGACCTTGCTGATCTCAGTCACTGAGTCTCACAAGTTTTCTTGCAGAAACCCAGCTAGACGGTTAGCACATGGCAAACATTAGCATCAATAACTTTCCAGTCTAGAAGAAACAATCCCACTCTCTGAAGCAGTGAAAAGCTACTGTTACCATTCTTACTTTGAAAACCAGGCATGATTTCTTTCTGAGGGTATCTACTTTGGTGGTAAGAGTTACTAGGTGCTTCAGCCACTGGTATCCACCCAGTTCACTTGCGCACATGTCCATCCACATTTGCCTTTCGATGGCCATTTTCAAAAGGACATAACATCATGCTGATAAACAATATTTACCGTTAGTTTAATTCTTTTTTCACCTTTTATGTCTCTTGTTGCAACCTTAATTGTACAGACCCCTGGATTATCCATGTGTTTATGGAGACATTGTTTTGTGCACTGGTGCACAGTCATGTTGGAACAGGAAGGGGCCATCCCCAAACTGTTCCTGAAGCATTAGGAGTTTGTTTCACTGGAACTAAAGGACCGAGCCCAACTCCTGAAAAACAACCCCACACCATAATCCCCCTCCACCAAACTTTACACTTGGCACAATGCAGTCACACAACGGTCATTCGACTGGCAACCACCAAACCCAGACTCGTCCATCAGATTGCCAGACGGAGAAGCATGATTCGTCATAGAGAACACAGCCCTGCTGCTCTTGAGTCTAGATGCAGTTTGCATTGTGCTTGCTTGTTAAGCTTCCTGCTTTCTCTCTGTTTTGTTGCTATGTTAAAAAGCAGCTTCTGTCAGGTTTGAAAAAAATGTTTTGCTTGTGTCCATTTAGCAAGTTCAGCAATCATAGGCTATAAAAATGCTTTTCAGTGCTGTGAAGTTTAGTGTATGGGGATGATGATTGGGTCATTTTTAGAGCCTGCCTCAAGTGGCCAATGTAGGTACTACAAAATTTTTGGCACTTCCACCCTGGAGGCTGTTACTTGGATGGTGCTGAATGTGCCAGGGTTCTAGTCCAGGTGATATCAAGTTACACCTCAAGAAAGCAATTAGAGGAGGGGTGCATAATGGCAGAAGTGTCTTTGTTCACTTTAAGTCATATAACAGGTTATGTCATAGCTACACAGCAATGTCTTGATGCATCTGGACGTAGCATTTCTCCAGATGAACAGAATCAACCTACACAGCGATGTTCTTGTGGGGCTTTCAGACCATTTTAAAAATTTTTCTTGTGAAGATGAAATCTGTTTCCTCACAGTGTCAAACATCAAAAATAAGCAGCAAGAATGGAAAAATCAGGGCTTCGAGATTTGAATAATGCATCTGATTCTGTTGTTGCTTTGCCAACATCTTTGACATGTCAATCAGCGTAGGCGGGAGCGTTCGGTTGATAAAGTTTAGTTTTATAACTGGTGGCTATGCTTTTCAGTTCTGTGCAGTTCCATTTTTTTTCCTCTTGTGACCTCAAACAATTATATACTGTATGTCTATATATATAAAAAATAATGTTATGTTCTGTAACTCTTTCATAGGTGATGTTTTGATGATTCTGCAGCTGTCCTGGCTCTGACTTTGTTTCATTAGGTTTCTCTTCTGATTTAGGTTGAACCAACAGTTCTGGCCCGCGGGGATCATCAAAGGAGAAGAGAGTAATGCAAAGGACCTTTCTGTAAATAGAGACATCCTTTCTTTTGGAGTGCAGTTAAACTTTGGAACACTTTGAATGCTTCTTCCTGAACTCTATGGACATCAAAAAGAGGAGCAGATCCCATTAAAAGTACTGATCATTCAGCGTTCCTTTTCAAAGGACTCCGTATGACTAGCCTTACCGGACAACAGGATTTAATCTGACATTGTGCTGCTTGTAGTAGAATACAACGGTGAACTTTGCCTATATGTTATTTATAGAGTAATACCTCGTTCACAGGTTTTTTTGCATCACATGTTGTCCAGGGTGAACAGCAGGTCAGTATGTCGTATAAGCATCGCAAATATTGAACACAAAATGCATCGTGGCTTTCTTCTCTAACAGAGTGTACTTTGAAAAGTTTAATATGGGTTAAATATATTTAAATGGGGTGGTTTTCATAGAGATACACAGCCACAACCAAGAGGAATTCAACCCAAACGCTAAAACAAGGACATGTTACATGAAACCAGCACTTTAAAAAAAAAATGGCACCAACTGGTCAAACCTACCAGCTGTTACCAGACAGCAAGAGGAAACCATGTGTGGTCTGAAGGTCCTCTGAAAATCATCCTGTCATTTCAAGCCACTTTTATCAGTTTAAAATATATTGTTTATTATTATCATTATTATTATTAGTATTAATCTTTTTTGGAATATGGCTCGGGAGTTCGAATTTTTGACAAGAGCTTAGTGTAAATTAAACACAGCATCTGACAGCAGCGGCGGTCCTGAAGCTGTTTTCAACTAGTTACTCAAGTATGATTTTCTGATCACCTTTTAGTAGGTATCGCTGACACTTCCGTTGTCTGTGTAAGTGATGACATCAGTAATAAACTATGGTTGTGTAACTAAAGCCACGTGTCTTTGAACCATCTGTATGTGACAGTGACTGAAAGGCTCCACAGTGTAGTGGCTTACACATTCACCTATCAGGTCTCTGGGAAGAGACACAAAGCTCTTTGGGGTTGGATCATGAGGGGCACTTGGTGTTATGGCAGCTCCTTAAACATGGCAGTCCCCTTTCTGGACTTTGGAGATTTTATGATTTTTTTTTTATATGATGTTTTCTAAAACTGTGTCCCTATCTCTTCTGAATAAACAGGCACAGAATTTCATACAAACATTCGTGGATCCCACAAAATGTTAAAGGTAAAGTGTGTTAAATGTCACCAGTAGAGGTCAGTAATTGCAGTCAACTCAATTCTGTTTTCTTACCCCTACCTATTCAAATGCACAATCCGAGCTACAGTGGCCGCTGTAGGACGAAACAACTTGGGTTCATGACAGCCTAGACTGTGAGTCTGCTGTTTACTTCACCTGTCAGGATCTGTCCACATCTATTGGACTGATGGCCTCCTGATGGCCTATGTAGATGAGTCCGTAAAGCAAACGTCTGTCAGATGACAGTGAGGTGAATTGTTGGTGATAGCCTGAACTTTGCTGGTGTTGTTTGCTGTTAGCCGGCAACTTTCTTTGAAGTGGATTTAACAAGGTTGGACTCTTAGTTAATAAACTAATATGATATTAGAATCAAACTGTTTATCGGAGGCATAACATTAGCTGGCATAATATTAGCTTATAACCAGATGTTGTTGTTTAGCCAGCTGGTTGTCAGCTGTCCCGAAATGGGAGGGTTACAACTTTAGCTCGATAGATAGATAAGATAGATAAGATAGATAATGGTCATATATAGTTTGAAATAACTTTTTGTGACCTCAGAATTAAAACTAACATATAAGGTACACTAAATACACTTTATCAGTTAATTATTTATGTACTGTGTGTGACTGGTTTCTTAACATGTACATAAAACATGATTATGCAGAATGGAAATCCTCATCCTGGCTACTATATTCAACATGGCAGCCTCCATGACCTGGCAGCTACTTCTATGTTTTTAAATTTATGAGAATGCATCAGTTTGTTGGAAGACCAGATTACACGGTGATCAGTGTATATTTATGATTACAAAATTCTCATTTCTGTTAAACAACCTACATAAAAAAAATGTTTTCACGTACCTTTAAAGATTTTTCTTCTAGTGTCACCATGATGTTACCATTTGTGGATAGAGATGAAATGTTTTAACAACTGTTTGCTGTGGAAAAGTGGAATTCGGTGCAGACACTCACTATCTTTGCAGACTGCAGTGAAATCACTCTAGCTGCAGTGCAGAATTTTTGTGTGGAAATTCCTGCAGACTCTTCTTTCAGCTTCTAAATTAAAATGGTAAAATGGCGTTTGCACTCATGATAATGTCAGGGGAAGTAGACCATTCACAGATGTCCTTTCTTACATTCACACACATACTACTAGAAGTACTCTGCTTTAGCTGAGGGAACCTCCTGGATAGAGTGCACAGGAAGCAGCACAGACAGATGAAGCCTACCTAACAGATAACTGTCTATGCTATTCCAACATTTGCACAATCGGACATAACACAGACTGTAAGAGGAAGCTGTCAGTTTAACACCATGTGTTGGACATTTGCATTTTCACACACAGCTCTGCCTAAAAAAGTTCGGTACTGCAGGGCACATGTGAAACTTACGTTAGTGTTATAACTGCCATGCTTGCAACAACATTTAGCTTAGTGCTCCACTTTGCCTCGAGTAAGTGGACTGGTAGTTCTGTAGCACTTTTCTGCTCTAACTGAGCACTCAAAGCACTTTTCATTACAAGCCTCATTCAAGCCAATCAAGCACTCTGTGCAAGCATAAGAAACATTCATGCACTCACACACGGATACATGCATTGGGAAGAAGTTGAGGTTTGGTATCCTGCCCAAGGATGCTTTAACATGCAGACTGGAGGAGTACAGTAGGAGACAACCTGCTCTGCTTCCCAAACCACACTTTTAAAATACAGCTGCAGTGCTAGGGGTCATTTTAAAGTGCAAATGTATATGCCCAGAACAGTCCACAACCTCCTGATGAGGCTGCAAGTAATTTACGCAACACATTTCACCTGTAATTTGTAAAATTAGATATATTTAAGAGTAGCCACACAGCCAGAATTCTGACTATTAGCCTCCTTTCATTGTATTAATGTTTCTTTAATCTTACACCAGCAATCGGAGGGAAACAGAGGAGCCACAGGGAAATCGGACAAAACTAAATATGTTCTGTAAGTTGTTTTTTTTATAATTGTTTTGATATGAAAGATAACATGAAGTCTCACAACACTTGTGTGAAAGTGAAATATAATAATAATAATAATAATAATAATAATAAAATCTCCTAGCATAACAGATACATTTAGAGAAGTGTAGGAAGGTCTCTTTCTCCTCTTATCTGCATCGTCTTCCCTGTTTGCGGTGGCAGCATTTTCCTATAGTAGCAACAACTCTGGAGCTCCTCCTGTCTGGTCTCCCTTCCCTTGCCCCCAACAAAAAACCGACTCTGAGCACAGGTGGATGTTGGGGTGGCGGTGGGGTTGAGAAAAAAAAAAGAAGCAGTGGAATTGACACGTGATTGGAGATTCTGCAGCTCAACTCGAACACCAAAGCTGGGAGGTGATGAGGCATGTTAGTGTTCATGACAAAGCACAGCTCACGTTGCCTGCCTGAACTAGCTCGCTGGATTTTTGCAGTTTATTTTAGCCTTAAACTCAAAGCACTTTTTACACTTTTTAATGTAAATTTAATCCAGTACAACACTTCTGCTTTCATAATGTTTATTATATTCAAATTGTGTTGCGGCTGTTTTTGCTGATTCAGCTGCTCTGGGACTGTTGACAGAATTGATTTGCACAGGATGTGCAGTGGATTTTAAAACAAATGATCAACAACAACAACAAAAATTGTTACATTTACTGTTCAGGAATAACTGTCATTTTTATACAAAGTTCACCATTTTCAGAGGCTCAAAACTAATTGGACAGACTACCATGAGTTTCAGTGTAAGGACTGTTTTAAATACTTGGATGAATATCTTTTCAGTCAGACCCCATGGACATGACCGAATGCTGCATTTCGAAAATCGAGATGCTCTGCCAGGTCTTTACTACAGCCACCTTGTGTTGCTGCTTGTTTGTGGGTCTCTTTGCATTTGTTGAGACTGAGACATTGACAGAACATCTAATTTCTGAGTTTGAGCAGAAAGTATAACCCTGTACACTGGAGATTTTATCCTGCTACTTCTGTCAGCAGTCACATCAACAATAAACACTAGTGATCCTGCTCTTCTTATGCAATAACACTGCCTCCACCATGCTAGACATATAATGTGGTTTGCTTTGGATCATGAACTGTTCCTCTCCTTTTCCATGATTTGATCTCATGATTGTAGACTTTGACAATAACACGCGTACCTCTCTGGCAGTGTTCATGACTTGTTTAGAAGTTGAGTTCTTTTTCTTAACCATGGAAGTAATTCAGTCATTAGTAGGCCGGTGCATTACTTCTTTTAATGATAGAAGCAGATTGTTACTATCCCTCTTTCCAGCGTTATGATGGCCCTTCTCACTTGCATGGATGTCATATTTAAAATTACAGTGAAAAGCTATAAAATACAAATTCAATGCTTTGAATAAACTTTATTACTCCTGCTTTATTTGTCATTAAATTAAAAGGGAACAGGCCTCATATGTCTTTGCAACTGCTAGTCATTCAGTTGTCCAGTTACTTTTGAGCCTCTTAAAAATGGTTAATGCACATAAACACTGCAATAATGTAATTATAAAACCTGGAAGTCTGCATTTCCATTCCATACTGATTGATTTAAAACCCACTGTGGTAGTTTACAGGGCCAAAACTATGAAAAGTGTCTCTTTGTACAACAAATTGTGGATCTAGCTGTATTACATTGATTGTAAAAGCTTCTTAGATAAGACTTTTTCTGTCACATCCTAAAATATCTGTAAATAGACATCTCCCTGAATTGGAACATCTCTGTGGAGAATGCAGTTCAAGTCGAGCTTAATCAGTCGCTCTGCTGTCATTTAAGCTTCCATGTAGTGTCAATGGTCCTTTAAAAACGCATCGCCTCAGAGGGGAGTTGAAGTTATCAAATCAATAGCCAAAGTTAGTTTTCTGCACATCTGAAAAAGGCCTGCCATGACTCCTGCCGTCACATTTGAGAAAATCACAGAGTGTAGACAGATGAGTCGTTTTTTGATGTAAATCAGCAGGAAAAGTGGTCGGTTGTTTTGAAATGCGCAGCTCTGCCACAGTATTACTCCTGCTTACTCCGTCTTTCTTTTTAATCTCACCTTGCCTTCCACAACAAGAATGCCATCTGTTATTATCATGTTGATCCATTCTGAGTATAATCTTTCTGCTTTGTAAAATGAAACAATCTTGTGAATAATGACTCTATTTGTGTGTTTGTCCTCTGAGGGTGAATTGGTGCAACTTGCTCCTCTTGAAAATGTTCTAAAATCACATATGGATGTTTCATCACAGTGACACACTGTGTTTTAGCAGCAATTTTCTATTGAGACAAGAGACACAAGAGCCATCAGGTTGTTTCCGCTGCTGTAGATGCCCAAGTTGGATTCTAATTTAAAGCTGTTTTAATGAAAAATATACCACCAATATATAACTGCAATGGAAAGGTTGTCACTACAGTTAAATCAGCTAAACACTTTGAACAGTTATTCAGTTTCTTTCAGCTTTACAATGAGTTTTTGCATCTTCCGGTTCATTGTTTTGGTGTTACAATTCTAATCATGTTACACAACCTGCCCAGTGACAAGCAAAGCACAAGGACAATTAACTGTTAAAAATAATACGCCGTTAGGTCATGTTGTGCCAGCTAGAGTTTTTACAGCCAGATGATACAATATAATAATGTAAATATATTTTCTGAGTTGCAATTAGTGTGTTTGTTATTCATATATAATATACTCATCTCAAGTAAATAACATGAACTGTATGTAAAAGACCTGTCAAAGCAACCGCACCCCTAACATCAGTGCTTAAAAGTATCCACATGAAGCCCCGCCCCAAAAAATAAACCCTGGGTAGTAACAAAGTTTATTTAGTTATTCTTTTTCCATCTTCTTCTATAATAATAATAATAATAATAATAATAATGATAACATTAAGGATGGCAATTAAGACGCCAGTAATGAAGAAAAATTTCAGACAGAAAGAAAAGTGTATAATTTGGTGGTCAAGTCACTGGAATCAAGAACAGAGGAAAAGGAAGCAAAGGAGAAAAAGTAACAGAGACCATGAACTCTGTAAGTTTAGTTCAATTAGAAATCTAATATTGAGGGTCTGATATTGAGTTGCTATCCCAACCCAATATCAGACCCTCAAAAAGGGTGAGCTATTGCACCAGTGGTGTTCATTCAATCAGAGCAAGCAAGGACAGCAGTGCTTGCCCAGTGAAATCTAAAGATTTAAAATAAATTATAACTATCGTCTCTGCCTTTCTGCAAACAGCACCGCGTGCCACTCCATTATCCACGCAGGCATTTAGAAAACTGCAAAACACCTTCACCTCCCCAAAAATAGAAAACAAAAATAAAATCAGGGTTTAATGTCATTATTTGTAAGCTAGTTTTTCAATTGTGTATTAAATACACAATTAAGTGTGTATTAACAAAAATATAGAACTCTTTGAAATTGACTGTTTTATGCATGTATGCATTTAAAAAATACATTTAAAAAAATTAATTTCTGTCTTGCCTTGTTAAAAATTTCATGTTATGATGCTTGACATGTTCTTGCATACATATAGTCTGTTTGCAAAATTCTCTTTGTAAGTGCCAGTTTATGGAAAAGAAAGGACATTTGCACTTTCATGTACGTTAGTTTGAGTCATTTTAAGAGGAAAGATGTGACAGTAACAACAGCAATGAACCTCGAGAGAATAAAGTTGGTTGTGTTACCGTCTTGCTGTGATGGATGATTACATAGGATTGTTTGCAGAGGAAGCGTAGCCTGTGTATCCCCCAATGACGGGCAAACAATATGTTCAGAAAGATTCTGCACCTAAACTGTCAAAGTCCTCTCCTAAATGATAAAAATGTTTTAAGACACCAACTATTTTTTGAGTATCATGCTGAATTCTGCTGTCTGTTAGTCGAGGACCCCAGTGAGAAATTAGCTTGCACTGCTCTGGGAAGCACACTTATTAAAAAACTTCATCCCTTTGTCATAAAGGGACCCACTAGCCACAGCCCAGCAGGTCAAGACACACTGCACTAGATTGCTGGAAAGGTTTTTGTTTTTTTACGTTACTGACAGGGCCATAAAACTCCGGGGGGGTGTACAGCTGCTTAGAGACATTTGAGAAAAAACGAAAAGAAAAAAAGAGATGGAGCTTGTTTTTTCAGGTTCCTAAATGGACCTCGATTTTCATTTTTCAACATGTTCTGTGCTTGCTTGCTGTTGTCTCTGGCTGTCAAACACAGTTACACTCAATGACTGCTTCCCAGCCTGCTATCCCTTTCCAAACAGAGTCTGTGAAATGTGTAGCGCCAAGAACAGAAGACAAGTGCCGCCCACAGCGACTTTCTCATGTTCTACGAGCAACTGAGTGCTTCCTTCAAACATCAAGCCTCATTCTTCATCACCAAAGGCATTCACGCTTTTTTTCTTTGGCAAAATGACAAACGGCCTCTGTGAATCAAAAGGCCGTGACACCAGCGGCCTCGGCATGTCAAAGCAGTTTGAAATTTCCTGGGTCAATCCTTGGCTGCCAGTGGTTGGCATCTGAGTCAGTTCAGAGGAGCATGAGTGGGGTGGGGTGAGCTGGGACTGCACAAAACAGAAAACCTCACTTTCAAAGCTTTGATTTCTTTCAAGAGATTCGCATGAAGCAAAAGGCAGGCAATTCTCTCTCCTTCTTCTATTTTTTTTTCTTGCTGCAGTCATTACAAGAGCACATCAAAGGGATCTCCTCCTCTCACCATATGCTGTATAGTTTCATAATCTAATGAGGGTTTTGTAATTACACAGTCCACCAGGGGAATGGGCCTCATCGATTCTCTGGGAGAAGAAATTTCATTACACATACACACTGTAAACCGCCGATGCTATCGCCAGCTTTGTACTTTAATTTTATTTAATCGTTTTACAACAACAAAAGGACTTGTCAGAACTGTATGTTCGAGACAGAATTACAGATGTGAATATGAATCCCCTGATGGGGAATCTTTCAAAACGCTCCAGGCGAGAGGGGATATGTTGGAAAGTGGAGGCTTGCCAAGATATCGTTGCATATGGGGAATTTTTTCCATCCGATCATGTAATTTGTTTTCCCACAGCAACGTAGCAGTCTGCGTGACTTCTCTGTGCATATATACAAATAATGAGTGTTGCTTTTTAGAGCTGAGCCTCGCGCTCAGGCAATAGAGAATGCTCTGATGCATTCATCAAACAATCAAATGGCGGAGATGCTCGCTATAGTGGAATTATTGATATGTTTCTGCGGGTGTAATAAAAAACTAAAGCTGTTAGAAGTGTGGATTCGCACTAGCCTTCTCTCTGCTCTGTAGAAATAGTTTTACGTGCAGCCTGGGAACACCAACTCCAACTTCGCTTTGTCTCAGCTGATTAACCTACAGTTACTCAAGCCGTGACCAGAATGCCAGCAAACAGAGGCTTACAGAATCTTATCTCAGTCTTTCTATTCTTATCATTTCTCTCATATATTCATCATATGAAAATCACACATACGACGCTATAGATCAGGACTCTTCTTTGCAACAACAGCTTTATTTAGCAGTCATATATTCAGTTCAGTTTTATTTATTTAGGGCTAAATGACAATAACAGTTGCCTCAAAGCACTTTATATTGAAAGGTAAAGACCCCACAATAATACAGAGAAAACAAAACCCCAACATTTGGCGACAGTGGGAAGGAAAAACTCCTTTTTAACAGGAAGAAACCTCCAGCAGAACCAGGCTCAGGGAGGAGCGACCATCTGGTGCAACCCAATGAGAGTTGTAGAAGACAGCCATAGATTAATAATAACTAATAATTAAATGCAGAGTGGTTTATAAACATAAAGAGTGAAAAACAATATAAGGTGAGCGAAGAAGAAACACTCAGTGCATCCTGCAGTAGCCTAGACCTACTGCAGCGTAACTATGGGGGGATTTAGGGTCACTTGATTCAGTCCTATGTGCTTATGTAAAAAAGGATAATTCCATCTTTTATATACAGTTTGTGTTCCCCACCAATTCCAGGTGGTTATATCCCATTCAACAACTCCTAAATGCCACACTTAAAGTTGAGAATCAACTGGTAAATTCTATTTCAGTCAAGCTACCAGTGAAAACATACAGTGGCTTGCAAAAGTATTCGGCCCCCTTGAACTTTTCCACATTTTGTTACATTACAGCCACAAACATGAATCAGTTTTATTGGAATTCCACGTGAAAGACGTGGAACAAAAATCATACATGGTTCCAAACATTTTTTATGAATAAATAACTGCAAAGTGGGGTGTGCGTAATTATTCAGCCCCCTGAGTCAATACTTTGTAGAACCACCTTTTGCTGCAATTCCAGCTGCCAGTCTTTTAGGGTCTGTCTCTACCAGCTTCGCACATCTACAGACTGAAATCTTTGCCCATTCTTCTTTGCAAAACAGCTCCACAACTGCCCTGTGACGGCCTCAGACACCATTAAGTCCAAAGAACACACCAGACAGGTCAGGGATAAAGTTATTGAGAAATTTAAAGCAGCTTAGGCTACAAAAAGATTTCCCAAGCCTCGAACATCCCACGGAGCACTGTTCAAGCAATCATTCAGAAATGGAAGGAGTATGGCACAACTGTAAACCCACCAAGACAAGGCCGTCCACCTAAACTCACAGGCCGAACAAGGAGAGCGCTGATCAGAAATGCAGCCAAGAGGCCCATGGTGACTCTGGACGAGCTGCAGAGATCTACAGCTCAGGTGGGGGAATCTGTCCATAGGACAACTATTAGTGGTGCACTGCACAAAGTTGGCCTTTATGGAAGAGTGGCAAGAAGAAAGCCACTGTTAACAGAAAACCATAAGAAGTCCCGTTTGCAGTTTGCCACAAGCCATGTGGGGGACACAGCAAACATGTGGAAGAAGCTGCTCTGGTCAGATGAGACCAAAATGGAACTTTTTGGCCAAAATGCAAAACTCTATGTGTGGCGGAAAACTAACACTGCACATCACTCTGAACACACCATCCCCACTGTCAAATATGGTGGTGGCACCATCATGCTCTGGGGGTGCTTCTCTTCAACAGGGACAGGGAAGCTGGTCAGAGTTGATGGGAAGATGGATGGAGCCAAATACAGGGAAGAAAACCTCTTGGAGTCTGCAAAAGACTCGAGACTGGGGCGGAGGTTCACCTTCCAGCAGGACAACGACCCTGAACATAAAGCCAGGGCAACAATGGAATGGTTTAAAACAAAACATATCCATGTGTTAGAATGACCCAGTCAAAGTCCAGATCTAAATCCAATCCAGAATCTGTGGCAACATCTGAAAACTGCTGTTCACAAACGCTGTCCATCTAATCTGACTGAGCTGGAGCTGTTTTGCAAAGAAGAATGGGCAAAGATTTCAGTCTGTAGATGTGCAAAGCTGGTAGAGACAGACCCTAAAAGACTGGCAGCTGCAATTGCAGCAAAAGGTGGTTCTACAAAGTATCGACTCAGGGGGCTGAATAATTACGCACACCCCACTTTGCAGTTATTTATTTGTAAAAACTGTTTGGAATCACGTATGATTTTCGTTCCACTTCTCACGTGTGCACCACTTTGTGTTGGTCTTTCATGTGGAATTCCATTAAAATTGATTCCTGTTTGTGGCTGTAATGTGACAAAATGTGGAATACTTTTGCAAGCCACTGTACCTACTCAACCCAAGACTGGTGAGAACCACAAGCATAAAGCAAAACAAACTAAAAGAATCACTGCAAGCTTCGTCAGTAACTCTCAGTCATTCTAGTCACCTCCACGAGAAAAATCTTTTCATGTTATACATATTAATTAAACCCACACAAAAATATTGATTAGTGCAGCTTTAATCACTAATAAATGAAACATCTGAAAATGATACCTGCTGTTCATATTTTCCAAAAACAGGCAGAAAAATAGGAAAATGCCTTGGAACTATGAAAGAACTCATGTGCAACCAGCACAGTTTATGTCTGATCTGAAATAAATGAGTTTGTTATCATACGGCAGGTGACATACCAGACTGTGTGTGTGCATTAAAGTTGTATGTAAGTTTATGGGCTCAGGATTAATGTATTTAGTGTTATTCATGTCATTTATGGCTTAATTCAGCCATAAATGACTGAATAAAGTTACAGCTTTGCTAAAATGAATTCTTCATGTACATCTAGCTCATTCACTTTACGTGTTTTAATTATGTCTCATAAATTATAATTAACTTGAGCATGAACTAGGCTATTTAATGTTTTATAAAAACTAATTGACATGACTTTAAACTTTTACTTTTGACTTCTTCAGGATGATTTATACTGGGCACTGCTGCAGATCGTCAGTTCATCGGCTGCCTGATACAAGCACCAGTGTGACGTTCACCACCATAGCAGTGCGTACAGTACATAGAAAAAAAGAGAAAAGAAATAGTACTGCTTTTTGCTGCTTTGACTGGTGAATTTCAGTCTATATATGATAATATTAATGTGACATAACAGAAACCTATGACAGGACAGAGAAAAAGCAAAATCAGCACTATACTGATTATCCACGGTATCACATATCATACTGCAACGACGTCTAGCTGGGATGGATTTTATTGAAAAGTAAAATGTTTTGAATAAATTTGATGGATTGCTTTTTTCATCAACAGATGTTTTAACTGGCCCATACCTGCCGACTGCCATAAACAGCTGCATAAAGATAGCTTTTCATTGTGACTATTGGTAACTGCTGCACGAATGCTGAACTGCCCTGAGGACATTCTGTTATTAGAGGTGCTACAGTGATGCATCGCTGCTACACTCATTAATGCTGTTAAAATTGTCCTCATGGGTGTAATCGCTATATTTAGTTATTGGAAATTTGATGAGAAATAGATCCCCGAGCACGCATGCTGACCAGAGCTGACGTTATCCGGTCCTTCTCACGCCAATAAAAACCGAGATGTCTCTAATTAGCATGATGATGGATCGTGCCCGTTTGCCGCATTCCCCCCGAGCTCTGTGAAGTATCCCTCCAAGCGCGGGGTTGGATTACACATGGATGAGACAAAGGAAACGGCAGGGATTCATCCCAGTTATGCATGTAGCACTTTTCTTCCTGGGCCTTTGTGTGAAAGGAAATACATCACCCACCCTGCTCAGCAAGGCCACCACAGATCTTTAAGGCCTTGGGGATGGGCAGGAAAGGATAAAGGTTAAACACGAGGCATATCGTTTGGTGCTCTCCTTTATAGCAAAGGAAGGGATAACGTGAGCGGTGTGGTAGAGCAATCACATTGCAGCTCTGATTAAGGCAAACTGCCTACAGCACTTAAGATGAAACTAAAAGTGATCACACCTGAAGAGCAACAGTGTCAGCTGAGGTGAATGCTGAGTCCATGCTGTGTTGCACTTCTCTACTCCATGATCATAGCAATTATGACACGGCTAATTTTGCTGTGAATTATGTAACTTAGAGCACCATCAGTTTCCAATTTGGAACCATTAAAAAAGGCTTATTTTATAGTTAAGTAACTATTGTTCATATGATTCTTCCAGCTACAAACCTACTGTGAGAGGCTGGCATGGTAAAACACAAAGAAGAGAGGTAAGTTGTAAAACAAGGGGGATTCATTTTACCCCTAAAATTGAATTTTTTAAAAAAGAAGATCGAATGATGAGATTATCACTGATCATGTTCATCGCTTCATGACCACAGTGTACCCTGTCCCAAAGCTCAAGTCATCTGGTTTCTTGAACATGAGGATGCGTTCACTGTCCTTAGGTGGCCTCCACAGTCACCAAATCTCAGTCCAATAGAGCAGTAGATTTGGCTCATGGGTGTGAAACCAACAAATGTGCAGCAACTGTATGATGATTAAGAAGAATTAAGTTCTAAAGGCAAAAGGAGACAGGTGAGTGTACTCTGAGGCTAACAAAGATTTCAATGGGTACATGAAGTTGGAATCAAGAATTTTTCATAGCGAGTAACCCAAACCATATTAATCTAACGATACTAACCTTGTATCGTGGATGGATTATCGAAGTTGTTCTCCTGACGTAAGTTTGTCCTTTTACAGTATCTTTTTCCTGCCATGCGATTGCATTTGTCCCTAACCATCGGGAATCTTCACGCTAACTTTTATCGAGTGGAGAAAAGTTAGCGTTCATCCTTCAGCTTCACTGTGCTAATGTGCTTACATTATGCTAACCATAGCTGTGTAGCTAGCCAGCATGTAGCACACCATTATTGTCAGGGTGCCTGGGTCGTTGACCCAGAGTTTTCAGTGTTGCATTATTATTGAACTTTGATGTTGATATTATTGATCATTTCTAGCATTTTGGTTTCTTTGTTAGTGTTCTGCTTTCTGGTTTCTGTCTGTGTTCCATAGTCGTTGTATCCCCTTGTCAAGTCCGCGTCTCTGTGTTATGCTTCCTGTTTTACTTTGAAAGTCCGTGTCTCAGGTTATTGTATCAGGTTTTGCTTCCCCCGTCTCGTTAGCCCTGATTTGTCCCAGCTGCATTTCCCTTCTGTCTCATTCCCTGATTGCTTCCTCTGTGTATGTAAGCCCTGTGTTTTCCTCTGTCTGTGATCTACCCTCATCCCATGTGGTGTGTTCCATCTACCCACCCACCCACCTGCCTGCCAGTTTAGTTCCTGTATTCCCAGTTTAGCCAGTTTTCTGTTTTTGTCATTTAGTAATAAATCTGTTTTGAGTCTGTACTTTTGGGTCCATCATTCCTCCTATCCTACCTGCACATAGCTGACACATGACAATTGTATACCAGCTAGTCCAGTTTCAGTAACCCAACAAACATCACTGCTGTTTAGTTTTCTGTCTTCATTTATGTTGGAAGTGACAGCAGAGCTGTACGTTTGAATTTTTCAGAAATCTCTCAGAACATGGCATATGATCTTTAGATGGAAACTAGCGAGCTAACTTCGAAACTCCGTTAAACTTCACGAATCCTGTTTCTCATGGATGTTAAACTAATTGTTACACCTGGTAGAGCAGCAACACTGATCATTTTATTAAAGATGAAAGAATTTAGACAGTTTTTAACTGTCAGTGACGCCGCGGGCTCTTTGTGAACTAAAGAGGAGTTTGGACCTGGAAACTAATGACATCAGACTGAAACACTGGATAGTGAGTCTTCTGTTTATTTTGTTAAACCACATTTTCATATACCAGTGTTTACAAAGTTTCAATTACAAGTTGGTAATATTAATGATGACAAACATTGGTCACTTTATTGTAAAACTTTGCCAAACAAGTGTATCTGTATCTTCCTGTATCACCAGTATAATGTTGGTCCACGATCAACACTGTAACTGGCCAATGATGTTGTCTGAGCGTTCGGTTAGCATTAGCCCAGATAACAAGACTTTAAAGTAGCAACTGAAAACATAAACTCATCGGGAAACTGTTCACTGAGGCCACTGATCAAGTAAGCATAAGGTTGTTGTTTTTAAAGACTTCTATACAACTGAACCTTTTTTTGCCACCTCACAGCTCTCCCCACGTTGACCATTATAAAAGCAGGTTTAAAAGCAATTCTCATACCTGGAAGTTATGTCCATGTTTTATATAAAGTCTATGGAAAAAAAACAAAATACCAGATTAAAAGATCAATATCAGAACGCACATTATGATTCATCAATGCAGCAATTCTGGAAATTGAAAAAGGTTCACTAACTTTTTCTTTATTTTTTCTGCAACCAAGGCATCTTTAATGTTAATTTTGCCCCTGAATGTTTTATATCAGCACAAGCTCCAGTGGCAAAAAAAAAGACAAAAAGCTGTCAAATCTTTTCTTTCAGAGGAATGAGCAGCGGCACCGCATTGTACTCCAGTGAGATTTAGCAACCAAATTAAAGAGACACAGATATAATGAACACCAAGGCATCTGGTGCCTCATAATGTCTGCAGAAATCATTTTTCCTCAAAGCTGTCTCTTCATTGTCTGCCACTGACACAAATTTCAGAACCTATTGTGGAGCTAAAATTGGCTGAAAACTGGTAAAAAGCGAGAGCAAATTAGATGCTGCTGAGCATTACATCGACTACAACAAAGCAGATAAATGGCTGGTGCTGATGATTCGAGCGAGCCATCGGTGTCATCAAACTTACCTGCGTGCAGCGTGGAAAGGCAGACAGCTGCTGCATAAAGCGCAGCCTCTCACGGTGATTTGCTTTGCCATTGTGTTGCCTTTGCTGCTACGATTTTGTAATCTGCCATCCCGGGATAGATTCACTATCATTAAACTGGGCCTGCGACAGCAATAGTTGCAGGGGAGATTGACAATAACCAAATAACATGTGAGTGAGAAAACACAGGCTTTTTGTCAAAGCGAGCCATTTCAATGACTGTCATATTTCTGGTGGCACATCAGAGCATCGCAAACGTGTCTTTTTGTGAGTTGTGTCAGCGTCTTTGTTTCCTGACAGCATCTTTATCTGATTGATCCAAACATGTCGTCTAGGTATGTCTTCGCATTCGAAGATCGGCCGTTTGCTTCGCTGCTCTAACTGCCAGGAGCTGGAGTCATAGAACGGTTCCTTTTTTCCCCCCTACTCCTTCAGGAGGCTTTTATTATTTTGCTTATTTAATTACAAAGAATAAAATGTGGAATTAGTAATTTCCAGGGCCCCGTTCCCTCTGTGCAAGATCCATTTTATTCTGTACAATTGTCACGCTTTGTGGAAAATTTCCGTCGCAGGTTAATTAATCAGGCAGAGACGGTGGGACTACCTTATCTCGAGACTAAAAGACCCATATTTAGCACAAAGAAAAACTTCACTCTGAGGTATCAGAAGAAGAAGAAAAGCAGCACCGGGAGCCTGGCCCTTTGTGTTCGGCGTCAGTGGTCCTTGTTTCATCTCTGGGCGGCTTTTAACGAGATAAATCCTCTACTGACAGTGACCTGAGATGAAAGTAGGAGACAAAGCTTGCGAGAGTTCAGGGAAAGTTCGTCAGCGCCCCACCTTACCCACCCACTCACCCTGCCTAAACCTCTCTCAGCCCCCCCAGTTCTGGTGATGCTGAGAGACTGGAGGGATGTGGGTAGAGCAGCGAGTGTGGCGGAGTGCGGCGGTGGACTTGAAAAGTTCCTTCGCCTCTATTACAACTTTGTGGTTGATCCCACAAGGAGGCCCCGCTAGGAGCTAAAGATGCTGGGATTGACGGCTCTAATCTGGCAGACTTTCTGTCTCACTCAAACTTGGCCTCTTCTTTTGTTCTTTAAGCCCGGGATTCTCTTATTTCTACAACTCTATTTGGACGCAGGGCTGGTTTCTGCCGAGGGGAGGGGGAGAGGATGCTGCTGCTACACCAACTGCAAAAGTTGCTACCGTGGTTGAAAGGCCGAGGTTCAGTATCCTCTGTAGGAACAGACTCTTACTTGTCATCCCGCCGACCTATTTAAAGGGCATTTCAAACAGCTCCCAGGCCTGTAAAAGCAACAAAAAAAAAAAAAAGACCTGCATAACTGTGCCCACTCTTCTTTACAGCATTGTTTTAGCTCTTTGAAGTTTAGGTACACAACATTTCAGGGTTAAGGTCTGGAATTTGATTGGACAAATGCAACATCTTTACTTTTACTTTCTTTTTCAGCCATTCTGTTATAGATTTGCTGCTTTGATTGCAATCATTTTCCTGTTGCAGAGCCAAGCTTTAGCTGTCAGACAGTTGGCCTCACATTTGACTTTTAAATATTTGGTAGCTACACAGTGGACCAATGGTTGACTCAATGCCTTCAAGATGTCCAGATCCTCATGGTGCTGTGCAATATGACCAAACATCTTCACTGTGGTCTCGTCTGTCTAAACGACATTTTGATTTATGTCACACAGCTATTGTATGTGACCAACATCAATTGTTATCTATGAACGCACATTTTGCTTTTGTTCATAATGTTATGTTTGCAGTAAACAGCCTTCAAAACAATACCTAAGTGCAAAAACTGAAAAACATGTAAAACACTCAGGTACAAAACAGTTTGATTGTCTGTAGCTAATTTAACCAATTATGAGAACTGTATAGAGATTGAATGTCTACATAGCTCAGCTAAAATTATAGTATTGATTAACGATATAGTTGTCCCTCGTTTATCACGTTACGTTCTAAAAATAACCCGCGATAGGTGAAATCTGCCAAGTAGCCAGCTTTATTTTTTACAATTATTATAGATGTTTTAAGGCTGTAAAACCCCTCAGCAATAGAGCAGCTGCCAGAGAATTCATCATTAATTAATTAATGGTATGGAAGTAGAGGAAGCAAGAACAATGATTTAAGTTTGACTTATCTGACTGTTTTATTTCGCTTAATGCATCGTATAATCCATAAAATATGGTAACTTCTACCTTCCTTTAGCATGTCCAGAAGTCCAACTTTTTGTGCGATGGTTAGCATCTTCCTCTGCCTTCTGGGAGCTACCGCAGCTGCCTTTGACGGTGCAAAACTTTCCATTGACATTGTTGTGTTTGTTGGGGAGAAAACTTACAAACGTACACTGCAGCACTTCAGAGTCACACTGCTAGCGATGGAAGATTTATGTAAAATTGACAAGCTGAACGCATTCTGTACAGGAGACCCGGCACGGAGGAGATTGATTGACAATGGTCTACAGCCAATCAGGATGCAGAACACAATGTGCTGTAATCACTGGTCCACTGACCTGGTCCACTCACCCATATCGGTGGTGTGAGAGTATTTTTAAAGGATTTATTGAACAAATATTGGACTTACTGTGCATTCAGATGTTTTAACAACACTGACTTAACAACTCCCACCCCGTAAACTGGATGATACCACAGGAATTTTGTCCATTTTTCATATACAGTGTTTGATTTGGAAAACTGTACGACAACTGGTTAGAAAGTGCTAGTTTATTTATTTGTTAGTGAATTACGCTGATGTTCCACTGGAAGATCTTTCCCATTAGTATAATTAAGAATACATTTGATATGATTCGGCTTGTTTGGCCTTTAATCAAATCTGTTCGATTTTTTTTTTTCAATTTAAGACTTCACAAGTAATGTATTCACAGGAAACGACATATTTTTCATGAATAAGTCAATTAATTTGAAGAGTTGCACTGATGACAGAATCAAGACACTCCAGCAAGAACATATTTACTATTAACTGTAGTGTGTAACACGGCTGCACCTCATTAGCTGTGTTTGAGTAGGATAAAGGGGTTGCTAATGAATATGTTCTCTGCTGTTCAAGCCAGCACGTGCAATGACGTGCAATGACAGTAAATCCTGACCCCCTCTTACTAACCCCTTGTTCACAATTCATGAGCCTGTGAAGCCCTGGGATTTATTAGAGGTACAGCTCTCCAGCACTTCCTCCAGCAGACAGTCTGTTTGTTTTACAAACAGAAACCCCGGCGAGCAATGGCACTCAAGTGGACACCAGGCTGCTAGGATGATACATTAATGACTGTTCATTTCCGCTGAGTGCTGAGAGCAGCCTCCCAATGAAGGCTGGGAGTGTTGTGTTGTAAGCACCTGTGAGCATCAGCCAAATGACAGGACATCCCGTCGCCCTCTCAAATACCAATACACACAGCAGCGATTCGGCTGAAGACGGAAAGCCAAACTCAGCCTCTGAAAGTGCCTTATTATGATTTAGCATTTTTTGCCAAAAGTCAAGCGCTCCAGCATATGTTCTACCTAGCCTGTGAAAATGACACCAATTTCCCAATAGACTTATTCTCCTATACTCAGCTGCATTTATTCTGGCAAGCTGTGCTCACTTCCTGAGCCAAGTGCTGCTTTTTTAGCTTAAAATGTTGGTCCTGATACAAGTCATCTGCATAACTGAAAGGTGACCTTGACATACTATATAGATGGATGATGGTTTTATAGTAATTCGGGATGCATTGCTGGTGGTAATAAGGTCACTTTAACAAGTTGTGTCTGCCATCTCTGAGCTAATCTGACAGGCAAGGACGGTTGAAACATCTTTGTTTTCTGAGCATGTAGGACATGATTAAAGCAAAATGTTGGTTGTGTTTGTCTGTGAGCATGATGACTTAGTCAGTTGGTGCTATCAGCCTGTAGTGATGACAGAAAATATTTTGTATGAGGCAAATGAATGCTTTCCATCAGCTGAAGAATGCATGCAATACATGTACCTCCTACACTTGCTGCCCTTTGGCAATGATGCACACAATTTATGTAGCATATTTATATAGCACCAAATCACAACAAGTCACCTCAAGGTGTTTTATATTGTAAAGATTCTACAATAATACAGAGAAAACCCCAACAAAGCACTTGGCGACAGAGGGAAGGAAAAACTCCCTTTTAACAGGAAGTAATCAATGGCAGAACCAGGGTGAGGGACGGGCAGCCATGTGGTTGGGTTGAGGGGAGGAAGACAGGGCAAAAGACACACTGTGGAAGAGAGCCAGGGGTTAATATTAACTAAATGCAGATAGAGAATGAAAAGAGGTAATTGAAGAAGAAACAGTGCATCATGGGAAGCCCCTACAATAAAGTCCTATTGCTGCACAACTAAGAGGGTTGAGGGTCACCTAATCCAGTCCTAACTATGTGCTTTATCAAAAAGGAAAGTTTTAAGCCTAATCTCCCAAATCCAAACTGGACGCTGGTTCCACAGAAGAGGGGCCTGAAAGCTGAAGGCTCTGCCTCCCTTTCTGCAGTCTGAGAGTAGAATAGAATAATCCTTTAATTGTCACACAAGGGGAAATTTGGGTGTAACAGCAGCAAGAAAGACACACATACAAACAAACAGAAACATACACAATTTTTACATATTTACATCAAGGACAACGGTTACCAAAAACAGTACCGTACCGTCATTAAATTAATTAAATTAAATACAGATAAGAGGCAAACCCTGGTTATAGTGTGAATCGGTTGATAAAATAGTGCAAGTTACAGCGCTGATGTAAACATCTATGTTTGTTGGAGTGCTCAGCTGAGGTGATATGGTACTCTGAGGACTTTAGGCTAACATAGGACCTGATTGTACAAGACCTTGTATGTGAGGAGCATGATTTGAAATTAGTTCTGGATGTAATGGGGAGCCAGTGAAGAGAAACCAGTGTAGCAGAATTATGCTCTCACTTCCGCTGCAGCATTTTTGATCAACTGAAGGTTTTTTAGGGAGTTTTTAGGACAGCCTTATAATAATAAATCACAATAGTTAAGCCTAAAAGTAAGAAATGTCTCTGAGACGGGATGTTTCTAATTTTAGAGATATTACGCAAATGCAAGAAAGCAGTCTAAGAAAGGACATATGCTGGTTAAAAACAACTCTTGGAATGCTAAAGCTGGACCTCAGACAAGTGGAGACGAGGCTTGCTGGATGAAGAGTAATAAACAGCATACAGATAAGTGCAGTCATGGATCTCTGTCACACTCACCTCTGTGGTGACGTGCTGTTCCCCTCTACATGAATATCCAACTCTGTATATTTCTTTGCTTAGTCTGTCTTCAGTTTTTGGGATTCGTACATTTTTTGTGGCGGTGCAGTGGTTAGCATTGTTGCCTCAAAGACAGAAGGTTCTGGGCTCAAACACGCTGGCCAGTCAGATGGAGGCTTTCTGTGTGGAGCTTGTGCATTCTCCTTGTGCCAGTGTGGGTTCTCTCCAGCTTCTTCCCACAGTCCAAAAACATTCATGCTAGTTTAATTGGTGATTCTAAACTGACCACAGGTGTGGATATTACAGCATGAATGATTCTCTGTCTTCATCTGTTAGCCCTGCAGTAAACTGGAGACCTGTCCAGGGTGGACCCTGCCTCTCTAATCACCAGTTCAGACTGAGTGCAGCACCAGTCCTAATGACTACTGCTGGGGGTATGAAGATGTCTTTCCAACAGAATGGAAAAACAATGAACTGCTTTATTAAAATTTTCACGATGCTTAGTTAGAAAGCAGATGCCAGGGTACATCGAGAGCCTCTCTCATCTCTGCCGCGCTCTCAGTTAAAACCAGGAGGCACGCTCGGCCTTCCTCGCCTTAGCAGTTTGGACTGAGGCAGGAACGGGCTCCTGCTGTTGGCTGGGGGTGACAGCCGGATCTTGTCTGGAAGTGTTGGTGCAGAGGTGCTGTGTGTGTCTGTGTTTGTGATCTGTGCACCAGGCAACAGGAACCATCTGACAAAAGTCACAGATGGCGTTTGGAGCTACTGGCATTTTGCAGTCACAGAGGCTCTAACACAGTCTTTATTGTGGTTAAATGTAGAGGCAAACTTTAGCACTAACACACAGAATTACACAACAGCGGTCAAGTACTTTAAAGTAGCCTTTAATGAGGGTTATTTTTGCAGCTTTTAACCAGCTATTTTGGCACTGTGGCTAACCAGATTAAGTCGAGTCAAATTAAAATACATAATAAGTTTTTTCTTTTATTTTCAGAGGAGGGGGAAGGTGTATTTAATTTAAATTAAAGCCACAAGCTGTGATTTAAACCAATGGATTAATTGTGTGTTATAGTATGAAGCAAGCATCTTAAATACACCACAAGCCTTTATGATTAAAGGGAAACTCCCTTCAAGTTAAGGTTTTAACATTATACTTGTCACTCATCTTATTTCTGCATTCTCGATTAATTGTCCACTTTCATCAATCGAACCAGGAGCTGGTGAGTATAACAGATCTCCTCTTTGCATTAGGGCAGCAAACTGCAGGGGTGAAAAGTGGAACCGAAAGGTAAAATGGCTTTGATTTTTAGCCTAAAGCTAATTTACCCCTTCACAACAACTATACATGGGCTGAACTCCCTCTATTAAACTTTATGAAAGTTAGGAATGTGGCTGCTTTGACAGACTGTAGCTGGCAGCTGTCTGCTGCCGTTCACCTTCACTGATCTGAAGTGAATCCTTTGCTGTGTTTGCGATTTTGTTGGAGCATTTTTATGGAATTATCTGACACACAACAAAACTATCTGTCTTCCGGTTTCGGTGAGTGGAGTCTAGGATTTTAGTAGCGTGTTACTTAATGTGGCACTAATCAGACAGGATCTGACCATGTGACAAGCACCCTTAAAATCTATGGATGCAGATCAACAGCATTAGCTGATAACTCGGTGCTCCAGCCTCTTTAAATATGTTGCTCTAAAAGAAACAAGACAACATTCAGAAAGCTTGAAAAAAGAATAATCTTGAAAAATAATTTGATGATGTCAGCTGGCTATGACCTTCTTTTATGTACAGTACTGTGCCAGCATCCCTCATTTCTTTATCTTTGCTAGGAAAATAGGTCGTAGGTGCAATAATTTATTGAAACGCATGTAAACAAATGTGTTTCAAGTCAAAAAGAGTTTGGACAATTCTAACAGGCTTGAAAGTCAATAAAATTAAAGTTGACACATAATCAGTACAGGGAGCAACTGAAGGGTCAGATCTATGTCAGGTGTTTGCTGGATTCTTTCCCATTTCTTAAGGACATGAGTTTCAGATTCTGTTCATCTGCTGCAGATTATTTTTCGGCCTGAAGCTTCATTTGTCCGACACATGCCCCGTTTTTGTTTTAAAGAAAAGGAAACAAATTGCGTATTTTTCAGACAGGCTGCTAGAAACAAAGTGCCTAAAGATGTAATTTAAAAATTGGCTAAATTGTCTGTTATGTGGATCCGTCTTCCTGAGTGTTGTTTACTCTTTGCCTTACTATTTTCTATATGCTTTCCGGATGTTACTGCTCTAATTGCCTATGATTGACAAACTATTTTAAATCTTCGACCCTTGAATCATCAAACTACTGGAGCTGTCCGGTTCCCCCCGGACCCTCTGTGCGGTGGTGTATCGACCTCCGAAGCGCAACAAGGATTTTATCCGTGAATTTGCTGATCTTTTAGGATTTATCTTTTTAAATTATGATCGTGTTCTTATTTGTGGTGATTTTAACATTCATATATGCTGTGAGGCGGACCTATTGGCTAAGGACTTTCTTGCCCTTATCGACTCTTTTAATATCACTCAGTGGGTGAGAAAATCAACCCGCACTAAAGGGCATATGCTGGACTTGGTATTGTCGTATGGACTGGATATTTGCATCACGGACATTAATGATGCTGGGATTTCGGACCATTTCCCAGTTATGTTTGATGTTCAGTTATGCAATATGGAACTGAACTCTGAGGGTCCACTGAGCCTATCGCGTCTGATTAATTCTGAGGCTGTTGCCCTTTTCTCTGCGGCCTTTGCTAACTCTGTCTGTTACGATGACAACAGTAATGCACCTCTCTCGGTTGATGGCGTAGTCAACTCTTTTATTTCTACATGTTCTTCTATTTTGGACACTGTGGCTCCAGTAAAGACTAAACGCCGTAAAACCTCTCGCCAACTCGGGCTAAATGAATCCACCCTCGCTCTTAGACGTGAATGTCGTCGAGCTGAGAGGAGATGGAAAAAAGATCAACTTCAGGTGTCCCTTGACATCCTGCATATGAGCCGGTCTAAATTTCAGAAGGCTGCCAAAATGGCAAAAACTTCTTTTTTGTCCTCGAGTTCTGTTCAAAATCTTTAACTCAGTGGTTAATCGGTGCTCTGATGTTTCGATGGGTGCCTCCCCGGCCCTCTGCGAAAAATTTCTAAATTATTTTATAGATAAAATCTCAGTGTTAAGGGCCCCACATTCTCTGGTAGTAAATCAAGCTCCAGTTTCCGAATGTTCAACGGTTTTTCCAACAGTTTGAACCCGTGTCATTCTCGACTTTAAAGGAAATAATTAATAACCTGAGAAGTTCAAATTCTCTGCACGACATTATTCCTTCTCGTATCATTAAGGATGCACTGAATACAATCGGGTCCTGTATCTTATTTTTAATGAACTCATCACTGTCATCTGGCTGTGTTCCGACTGCCTTTAAACATGCAGCCGTGCCACCTGTTATCAAGAAAAGCAGCCTTGATCGTAACACTCTAGCAAATTACAGGCCGATTTCTAAACTCCCTTTCATGTCAAAAATTTTAGAGAAAATAGCGCTTCAGCACCCACTTAGAGAGAAATGGTATAAGTGATAAATTCCAGTCACAGCACCGAAACTGCCCTACTAAGAGTTTTCAATGACCTTCTTCTAATCGCTGACTCTGGGCGCTCTGCGGTCTTAGTTCTATTGGATTTGACTTCAGCCTTTGACACGGTTGACCATGATATCCTTTTGGCAAGGTTGGAACAAGTAGTAGGCCTTAAAGGAAATGTCCTATCATGGTTTAAATCATATTTTTCTGAGAGGTTGTTCTCTGTCATGATGGGAAATATTCCTCTTCTTCTGCCCTTTTTCGCTGTGGTGTGCCCCAGGGCTCGGTATTGGGTCCTGTGTTGTTTTCTCTGTACATGCTGCCCTTGGGCTCCATTTTTGAAAAACATAATGTCTCTTTTCATTGCTGTGCTGATGATATTCAAATCTACCTCCACCTGACTGGGGATTTTTCATCTTCACTACATCCTCTGATTGTCTGAGGGATGTCAAAGACTGGTTATCACGTAACTTTCTTACTTTAAATGAAAAGACAAAAATTCGTTTTTGATAGAAATATGCCTCTGGGACAACTGACTGGTACACTCGGGCCTGTTGCTAATTACCTCACTGATGCTGCTAGGAATCTTGGAGTTTTCATGGATAGTTCCTTAAAACTAGATAAACAGGTTTCTACTGTGGTAAAAACCAGCTTGTGTTTTAGTACCTCCCACAGGAGAAGTGAGTGGAGGAGGGAAGGAAGAGACCCAAGGTGAGAGGAGTGTTTGCCTTTAGTTTAAAAGCAAAAGAGTGTGTTAAATATAATGTGCGCATTGTCTATATGTTGTTACAGCCTCCTGCTGAATCTTATGATCTCAGATGACCATATGGGCGTAACATTGTGGCATGGTAACTTATACATTTACGTCTGCATTCAATGATTTGATCCCTGAATTGATCATGTTAAGTTATCTGTACATTACTTCTCCCACCCACTTTGTTTGAACCAACCTTGTGCCACATGTCTTCAACACGTCAGGGGTAAAAACACCTCTGGAAATCATACATCATGCATCCTGTCTTCTCCTTCCTCCATCCTCCAGTTGTACTTAGGCAGGAGGATTTAGGCATGATCTCGTGTGGCACTGCTGTCTCCTCTAGTGTGCACTCCAAAGGATGCCACATAAATTGCAACTGTTAAAGAGACATCAAAGGACGAAAGCAAATCAAAAGCTTCAAATTTCAGGATGTTCTGGACATGCGAGTACATCTCTGCCCTTTTGCATGCATCATGATCTTCATGTCTTTAGGAGCTTTTTCTTCTTTATCATACGTGCAGGGACAGAAAGTCGAGAAGGTTCAATGAGGACTGTCAGACCTCACAAAAACCAATTATAGCCTTCATTTCTGTGCTGGAGCTTTGAATGGTTCTGATAGACCAGAATGAATTACCACAACCAAATGAGAAAGAGGGAGGGAGAGAGGGCGGAAGGAAGTGAAAGAGCAAGAGAGACTGAAGGGGAAAATCCAGGAGGAATTCTTTGCCTTTCCTCCCTTGGGGTGTTCAGTGTGTTGGTGGAGTGCTGTCTGTTTCTCTGGCAAGCGTATCTCCTGTCTTCCACCTACGCAAGTCTCTCAAACCGAATGAAGTCCCAGCGGAGGAGTTCCTTAATCCAGCCAAAGTGTGCGTGTTCCTATGTAGCACACACCTCCTCTTAATTAAACAATGGCAAGCAGTGAAAATGTTGTTTGACAGAAACTGTGGAAATTAACTTTGTCTGGGGAAGGCAAAAAAAGTTCACTTTTATCTTAGAGGATGGAGTTCATTAAGCAAAAAAAAGTTGCTTTAGGTATTGCTTGGACCACATTTTAAACACCAGGTGTCATTTCATTAGACCATTTTTGTGCCATCCAGGATCCTCTTCATGTTTAAATACATGATTCTTCAAACAATCCAAAAAGTCCTCCATAAAAAGTAAGAATTCCCATTAATATCAGGACAATTTGTTTTTGTTTTTTTTGGGATTTCTGCCTTGGAGAGTTAATGGTGAGTGTTTGCAGAAAAATCAGTGTCTTCGATGCAAACTTTGGGCACCTGCAGCACTCAAAACGACCACAAGGAGGTTTGTGGTGCAGCACCCTCTTTGTGACGCATTTCTGCTGTTCAATACTGAACAATTTTAAACTTTTTAAAATTATGCAAAATTGCAAAATGCTTTTAACTGTGTCTCTAATCAAACCTCTGTAACTTTGCTCTGCTTCACTTCGTTTTTGACTGCACAATATTTTTAAGGTCATCTGCTATAAAAACCCAGACCAGGAAAACCGCCTTCATGTTTTTCTGCGTTTTATCCTCAGTTACTTTGACACAAAGGCATCTGCTGTGATGCTCACACTTTTGATAAAGTCTCACAAGTGTCAGGTTTCTTTTTATAGATATAAAAATATAGATATGTACAGATAAGTGATCAGAATTATAATATTTCTGACTGTCTGAGGCAAAATTTCCCCGATTCCAATCGAATCGTGGATCGAATCGATTCTAGAAATCAGTGACGATACCCAGCCCTAAATGAAAACACATTTAGTGTTAACTTTTTTTTCCATTATTTCTTCCTTTGTACAGACAGCAACCTTCAGTATAATATCATTAGCAGGCAGCTACACAAATAAAAGAAATAGCCATTCCTGAAGTTAACTGTATTTTTATTCAGTCAATTTTCAGTGTATGGAACCATATTCAGGGAGATTTTGACTTTAACCCTTCTGACGTGAAGACAAAACATGATGTTGTAAACCATGTTGGGTTGTGGAAAAGTCTCTGTGATAAAGGTTTGAGTTCAAACACAAGGAGTTTGGCTGTAATGAGGTGGAGTGCTTCACAGACATCTTTGCAAATGTGATTTATGCTTCCAGCACAGCGAGGAGCTCAAATCTTTAATTACCGTGCAAATTACTGGCCACTGTAATTCATCAGTACACAACCACCAGAACCTTGTTTCCACACTAATCTAATGAATAATTGCCTTCTGGGAAAACTTGCCTTTTCTAGAGCCGTGGCAACAGCCTCAAAGAATACTGCTGCTGATGTTAATCTCAGTTCACATGTCCAGCCGGCACTCTGCTTGCTACCCGTCTCAGATGAAACTGAGGGCTCCGTGATGTTTATCTAACTTTAGTTTTAGTGACTGTCATATTTTGACACTGCAAGAAATTTAGCTATTGCAAAAAACAAAACAAATCTTTCATTTTTTCATTAAAGCTTAAAGGCAGAATTTGTGTCTGTAATAATAGTCAGAACTACAACTCTACCACCAGAAACATTGATGTCTGTCACATATTACATTGCAAAATTGTGATTTTAAAGATTACTTTCTTTCTTTAATATAGTTTTTTAAAATCACCGTTCTTCAATCTTTGTGTAAATTATACTCTTTGAAACAGAATTAAATTTTCTTTTGTTTCTGTGCAGAAATGTTCCATTTAAGTTAAAGTGTGACCGCTGAACACAACCACACAATCTATTTCTTTACCCCCTGGAGAGATCCCGAAACATAAACCGAACCCCTTCTCTATTGATCCCTCTGTTCATGTTAACTCAGCCTCATTCGACAGAAAGAGGCGACTCTGAAGCAAAGCTGGTACGAACGTGCTGACCTTCACTTGCTCCAAAAACACACGGATCCAGGAATCACGGACTCGCATCCAATCAATTACTCAGTAGCTTAATTGATTTGCAAAGGTAATCACCGGGCACACATCCACCAGGGCGGAGTATTTGATGTTTTAATAAATGGTTTTACAGCAGAACTGGGTGACTGAATCGATTTTGCCTCTGCAAGCCTTGATTATAGCTCAAGTTGGGGAAAAACAGCAGTGTAGCAGTGGGACATGCCAAACGATGCGATTGGTTGGGCTTACCTTTATTGTTTACACGGGAGTGTTGTACAGCAGCGTGGTAAAGATCAAAGCCGACCACATTTCTCAATTTCCTCTGATGGGAAGGAAACTGAGACCCGACGCTTACTGTAGATCTTGTAACACTGCTGAAAATGCTGTAAAATGTAAAAATAAATCGAAATCGGTATCAGAGCTTTAAGAGTCACCTACACCTGACATTTGCTATGAGGGAGAGGCTGCATCAAACATTTCTTTGCTGAAATTTCTCACACTGTTGCATCTCAAATGCAGCTGACATTCCCTGACACTTGCTGAGTCACTGCATTGCAGCAGCAATTTCCATTTCATTTTCTTCCACCTCCAAAAACCTTCATGCTGTTAATTCCAGTCGTGCGGGGAATTGTTTGAATTGAGTCCTTTGCATTGTTACTTTGAAATTAATCATAAAAGATTCAGAATTAGGAAGGGAGTCACCAAACCTAGTCATCAATCAGCAGCTGCATAAAAGCAGACGAACCCCAGTGGAACACATTTTTATAGCATCTCTATATCGACAATTTCAAAGTTCATCATAATTTCTAAAAAAGCCTTTAACCTGCATCCTGTTGAACAGCCACCAGGCTTGTGGTCCCAAAAAGACTTCTGGTTTCTCACGTGATGTAATGTAATTTTTCAGCAACTGCCATCAACCAGAATACACATTTATTCATGAAGGCCATTGGTTGGCAAGTGATTGTGGATTAGTGACTGCAGCCTTATTCACTTGACCTACAGTGTCACTATAATTCTCATGGTTCATAACGAGGGTCAAGTTAATATCACATGGTCAAATGTCTACAACTCTTGGACCAATAGAAATTGTTGCTGTCAGCGTTAATCTCGTTAAAATGACATTAACGCCATAACTGCATTAACGCGGCAGAAGTAACGCTAACCGCGTTAATGCTGTGCAGCGCCATGCCGGGGCGATCCACGCTAACTATTAACGGAGATTTGCCGCGTTAATGCAGTTATGGAGTTAACGTCATTTTAACGAGATTAACGCTGACAGCTCTAATAGAAATACTTTCCATGTGAGTTTAGGATCATTCATTTCAGGTAATACTGATATTGCTCAAATAGCTGAATTGCAACTGAAGATGGTTATCACCTATTAAGACTTCCATTTATAAGTTGTGATTTTACCATTGTGGTTGTAGCTAATTTAGCAGCTTAGTGTTGCTACTAATTTAGCACGATTCATTCATAAACTTGGAGCATGATATAAAACACCACTAAGCTAACATCATTATAGAAATAACCATCCACAGCCCTATATTAGCTAATGCCCTTAGCCTATCATTGCTCTTAGCTACTTCACCGTTTTTAAAATAGTTAAATATCTGCACCAAAAGGAAATACAGGTAAACATAACATAATACTGTTTTACTTGTTCAGCTAATATTCATCCAGTTATGTCCAATAACAACAGATTAGGCTAGGCTAAATCATTAATTCAGGCCAACACAGCTGTGCTGTTCCATCTGTGCCCCACAATTAGTGTTATAGTGGACTGACAGTGCTACCATAATTGAGTGCAACATTAATTTGCCCCATCCCACCAGGGTCAACAACTTTCCTGGCAGAAACCTGCTCAAGTGGCCATTCAATTAACTGCAGCACTTCTCTCCTGGCTTCGTCTTTCAGCCCCGAAGGTACAGCTTTATTGTGGCACAAAACGATCCTCAAAACTTGAAGCTGCGATGTCACCCTCTACACATATAAAGCATTATTGCTATTCAACGCACAGTGGCTATCTCAGAAAACTAAAAAATGTGTTTAGGATGAATAAAACATTGAACTTCAGAGACAGATGATGCCGTTCAGCTGAGATGAATGCAGCTACATCGTTTGAATTTATTGTTGATCAGTTATGGAAACATTCAAAGGTATGCTGATCTGATGGCTGCTAGCAGAACTATTAGAGTACTGAAAAGTATTAAAGAAATTGTAATGCTTTCATGCTGCAAAATGCTGTAATGGTTTCCTTAAACATATATTATGGATAAAGTGTGATCAAACTACAAATTGAGCAGTTTCTTTACCTACGACTGCAAAAGGAAGTCACATTGTTTGTTTGTTTGTTTATAAGGAGGACTCCTGAAGTACTCACAACACTGAAGTATTCACAAGAATTCAGTTTTTCAAGAAAACCTATTTTCACTTTTTTGTGCAGTGTAGTGTGTAGAATATGGAGATGAAAAAAGAATTCAGTCCATTTAGGAAAAAGGCTGTAACATTACAAAATATGGAAGTAAAGTGCTGTGCAGATGCACTGCAGATGATGATGATGATGACGACAATAAGGCAATGAAGTGATGCAGTCCAACTCTAAAGCCTGTCTTAGCTCAGACTGCATGGGTCCAACCTCTACAAGGCGTTTCTACAACATATGACTGCTTTCATTAAAGACATTTGGTTCCTCCTAAGTTTGCATTTAAGCTTTATTCCCATTACTTTTTGATGAAAATCTGACTCATTTTTCCCTTTTATCCCCAGCTAACTCGAGTTAAAACCGTGGTAATGTATATAAGTACAAATGCTCCAGAGGTTTCTGCCTGTTTTTACACCATTCCCCACCTCCACAGTGTGCCACAGTGCAGCTGGAAACACTGCCTATGGGAGACATTTATTGAGTATAACATTTCGGTGGATTTTGTCTTTGAAAAGACTTATTTGTCCTTTGGGGCCATTAGGGCAGGTTAAAATCCTCTGCATGAAGACAACACAGGTAGACCACCACAGCTTTGCAGCATGAGAAGACTGAAAGCTCTGGGACCGAGGACTTGGCTTTCCCACAAAGTTCTAGAGGGCTTATGGTCCCAAGGTCAAATTATGAAGTGAATATTATAAAGTCCCGAATCTGTAGTGGCTTAAAAAGGTTTTCACATAATATGTCACACACACTCTTTTTCATTTCATTTTGAGCAGTTACGAGCACACACACTAAAGTATTGCTGCTATACACACCGATAATGTAACTGAAGTGTGAGAAGGTTTAGTGCTTAGGCCGTAGGTTGGACATTGGAACTAGATGAGCACATTCTGTTTCATCTATATAAGAGTCCAAGCAGCAAACTCATGCGTTTGAAGCTAATGTGGAAGTGCCAAAATCTGCAGTTCCTAGAGTCACCACTTGAGGCTGACTCCAAAAGTGAACCATTCCTTAGGCTCTCATGTTAAAATGCCCAACTAAACAGCAGTAAAAAGTAGGGATGGGTATCGTTTAGGTTTTATCCGATGCCGGTGCCAAACCGGTACTTTTGAAACGGTGCCGGTGCTTAAACGGTGCTCAAACCGGTGCTTAAAGAATGGAGAACACAAAATTGGTCCAAAAACCTCTCATGATCAGCTGTTTTTTTTGTAAAAAGATAACAATGTTAGCCTTTTCTGCAGCTATGGGGCATATATGGTATCACTCTTGGCTGGAAGCAGTGCTTAAACAATGGAAAAAACACAAACTTTGTCCAAAAACCTCTCATGTTTAACTGTTTTCCACTTTTTCTTTGGTCATTTTAGCCTTTTTGGCCAGGGTGAAGGGAGTATCTGCCATCAAACAAGAAGACAGCCGCATGTAGTTATGATGATGTTTGCTAGTTCACCTTACATGCATTAATGTAGTAACGTGGTTAGCCTACGAACAACATTAAGCTACTCACGCAGAGAAGAACGGCTGCTGCTGCATCATCATCCGTCATCTTTTCTGCTACACTGGCAGGGCTAGGGGCCAGGACTCTCCTCTTCGGGTTTTTGGGGGATGTTGCTAACTCCGGGTCCGATAACTGGCAACCCACCCGCAGTAGATGTGCTCGATGTGAGGTCTCGCAGCAAGCTATCAAATACGGCGCATTTCTCGGCCTTAAAAAAAAAAAAAAAAACGCTATGCGTCGCCAGGTGTTTCATCGGATTTGAGGTGTTACCTCCTTTGACAGTATCACAGTATCAGCTTAAAGCATTTGTTGCTGCTGAGTTTGCATCTTTTGCTGTGAAGTACAGCCAGACTTTTGACCGCTTCGCCTTGGGCATTTTTAATCTGTAGCTCTGCTCTAAAAGAACGTACGTACCTGGGCCCGCCTACTATCCTCGGAAACGTAAAATGATTGGTTAGAATCTAAAGTGTATCACAGCTCAGGAAAAAAAAGCACAGAAATAAAGCACCGAAATGTGCGCTGCTTTTCGGTCTGGTTACTACCGTTTGTGTCAGAACCGGTGCCATCATGGCACCGGATACCGGTACCCACCCCTAGTAAAAAGCATGTTTATAGCCTGGTACAAAACACTGACGTGCTCTCTGTAGTTTATTTTTCCAAGTGATAATTAGAAATCTATTTAGATTTTGTTAAGGTTTAAAGGAGTGTTTTGGCTTTTTGAGCTGTAGTTAATTGCTATCTTGTAGGCACATCTCTACTGAACTTCTTCATTGTGACAGTGGTGGTGTTTCTTTTTCTGGATCAAAACATTGCCTGCTATGAGGTGCAGACTAGAGGTGGGCAGATCGATCCAAATATGGATAGTATCGTTAAAAACGCTGGTATTGGTATTGAAACAACAGTAGTGCGAGAAGATCGATACTTTGTTTCTATCCTCTAAGTTTAGCATGTAGAGAATTTTCTTTCTGTGTAATATATGAGAAATATACCTCAAACTTCCATTATGAACAATGACTGAATCTTTAGTATTGGCAATAGTGACCCTATTATTACTAGTACAGACCATCCAAGAAGATTGTGCTTCAGTTTTAGTGAGTAAAATTACTTGTACATTAGTGCTAAGTAACAGTATAATCATTTCCATTTCACCTTATCCGTGTTATACATGTACAATTTACGGATTCAACTTGCTAACCACGTTTGCTGATAATACACACTCTAACCTTTTGTCCATATATTGTAATTAAACATCTAAAGTCTAACCCGTTGCTGAGGTCAGACAGGTGTTTTGCAATGACTTTTTTTTTTTAAACATTTGTAACTCCTGAAAATCTCAATGGTTCCTGAAAGCAGCAACCCTGCTTTTCAGTGTTATTAGGGTCATTATGGTAATCCCAGCCAGGTTGGCTGAGGGAAAAGAGCGCGAGCGAGTGAATGTGATGGAGCTCTGCAGAAAACAGACATTTTATCGGGTATTTGGGTTCTGTTTAGTGTGAGGGTTTGTTTGTTTGCTCCGTTATTGACAGATTTTGATGTGGCACCCTGCCTTGGATTACCGTAATGATCCTAATATCACTGAAAAAGCACAGAGTTGAACCTTTAAGCAACTGTTGAAATTTTTCAATTGCGCCAGTGGTTCAAGAGTTACTGTCATTTAACCTAAAAGTTTGACCTAAAACATCAAAGTGGTTTTGTTCATCCTTTATATACAGTCTCTGCAAGCGTGCCAAGCATGAGGACCTGCATCTGTTATCAGTTTGAAGTTTGCCATCAATACTTTAGCTTCTCTGGGTGTGTGTCTGTGTGTGTCTGTGTGTACTTGGGAAGAAGGAGTGCCAAAGGAGTTTCAGGGCTTTCTGTTTTTTTCTAGTATGTCATAATAATCAAGGATGGTCACCACAAACAGTTTATTTTGACCTAAGAATTATTTGAATTGTATCCTAATGAATTATGCGTTATCCCTGTTTTATTGTAAATGGCTTTGCTTGCAAATCACTTTGTGTGGCAGGATTAAATATAAAGGCTTATAATCTAGGCAAGCTTTAGGCATGTTTTGATTAACTCTATTTTTCCATGCAAATGTGAGTAAAAAAAAAAAATCCACCTTGAATGTTTAAACACTTTTAGTTTGTACACTTTAATCCATGTAAACAGCCTATTTAATTCAAATTCCTTTTCCAGCAGGACCAAAAAAGTCTGAAAAGAAAACCATGACATGCTACAACAACAAACCTCAAATTCACACTCACAAAGGTCACAGACTGAAATGTAAGAAAAGATTTATAAGAATAATGAAATTGGCCGAGAGTAAACAAGTAACAAGGCAAGTCTGTGCTAAATCAAGACGGGCATGAAAGCAAATAAACAAAAAATAACGTAAGCTGAACTGTGCCGCAGCTAACAAGAGTTGACTGAAGGTGCATATATATAAAAAAAGTCATTTCTAAGGCGAAAGTGATGTATTGTTGCATGGCTGCCGTGCCCGTGGCTGCAGTGGGCCCTCGAGAGCTGCAGTCCACCGTCACCTGATTATTTTTCACCTTGTTTACGGCTGCACTCCTTCATGGCACTGCCTCCATCTCCCTCCCTGCATGGACCTGTCTCATTACGTCCATCTCAGCGAGTCACTCAGCCGAGAGGGAGGGAGAGAGAGAGAGAGAGGGGAAGGAGGTGGACGGGGACAGGTAACACAAGGACAGGTGAGGAAAGACGATTAGAAAGAAATGAGTTTGGTTGTGGAACATTGTCTAAATCTGTCCTGACAAGAGACGAGAAAGTGTTTAGTGTAGAAATCAGTGTGAGCGTGTACATTTATCTGAAGCAGGACGGGCAGCGAAGGACAAACCAACACCTTACATGCAGCATGTCTCTGCTTTATATCAGGAATTATGTGTCTGAGAGGAGTAAACAGTTGTTACAACCCCCGCCCATCAAACACGCACATGCACACGCACAGACACGCACACCTGCTCTTTGGCGGTTTTGGTTTTTGCATAGATTAAACAAACAAGATATGATGTGTTTTTTTTCAGTGAGCTCTAAAGGTGCTTCAGGATAATTACTGCAAGTCTTTATGCTAAGTTAAACTAACCCTAGCAACAAAGCAAAGCAGCTTATTAACATGTCTCAGTATTTCCTGCTACAAAACAACTAATTATGAGGGTGAGGAAGGTAAATCCCACTTTGATTTCAAAGGTTTCCACTGCAACAAATTAAATAGAAAAAAAAAAAAGGTAGATAATGAAGCAGAATGGAGTTATTTCAAGACAGTATCTGTACCTGTTATCAGGTGACATTTTTGCCCTCTTTGAGGTGAAGGTGCACTGTGCATATTTAAAAAACCCCGAAGGTTAAGGGCATGGCTGCAATATTTATAGGCACACTGCAACCACACGCTTTTACATCCTTGGAGATTCTTAGATTTACAACAGAACTAGCTGACCTATGGTGTCTCAAAAAATATTTAAGTTGTTTTATCGCTCAATATATAACTTGAAATACCTTTAAGGTGTCAGTGCCATTGCCACTGTGTCTTTAACGATATTTCTTTTCAGTTAAGGAGCCACACCAGGACCATTTTAGGGGTTCAAAACTAAGAACATATTTTGGCAGTGAAGCAGTCTTGCCCATAAGCTGCATTTTCTCTAATGGCCAGCAGGAGGCGTCTCCTATAGTTGCAACATCCAGTTGCAAGAAAACTGTGCGGAAAAAAAAAGAGCCTTACGTTTAACTGATTTGTGGCTCCAGTAAACGCCGTCTCCTACATTCAGGGCAAGCGCAAATCTAATAGGTTTTGACACACTGTGGCCGTCTTCTGCTCCCTCTCTGTGCAATCACTGTAACATGCTTCAGAAGTGGCCTGACAGAAGTTCAGTTTTTTAAGAGTCTTCCAGGATCACAATAATCTACTTTTAGCTGTCAGTACAATCGAAGTCAGAGGACATTCAATTTCAAGGAAAGAATTCCAAGAGCATGTGTGTCCTATGGCTAGGCATGGTGTCGTCTCTTGGCTACTTTGTTCCACAGTCACAGCTGCTAAATGTGAATTGGTGGACTTTTAATGTTCTTGGACCAGTTAATGCAAATTTGCAATGCAAAGTTTTTTCGTTCTTCTGATGCATGACTAAGATATGCATCGTTATAATAAATAATGTTGTATTCATATAAGAGACTTGTTTTGTAAGATGACATCTTTTAGTTTCTGAAACGATTCTTGTTTAGCATGTGGCTAAAAATGCAGCCTAACTCACCACTTTCTATGTTACTTATGTGGGGGAGAGCAGTGCGTCATGATGAATCATTGTCAGTTCACAACGCATTTTAATGACAGTTAATTACTGTAATTTCCTCAATAATAAATAATTTAATTTCATTCATTTTGAAAGTAGACTTTTGGTAAGCTTCTGTTGTTTATAGGCTATTAATATGTACAATTTTAATATGTTTAATATGATTAACATTAATAATTCATATAATTTTTAATAGTGAGTCTTTGATGTATATTTTTTTACTACCATAAAAAAATGACTTATTTAAAACAATTCCAGTGGGATAAATACTGAACTAGGCAGATAGAAACAAAGTATGGATGCTATTGTGCTAGTATTGATCCGATACCAGCATCGGTGCTGTTTGGAGACAGTTTCACCCACCAGGTGCTTTCAATCACTTTGGGTTTGAAAAGACAGGTTGCTGCAACTGGCTCAAAGTATAAATAAAATAAAATAAAAAAAATTTTTAAAAAAAGGAAAAAAGAAAGAACTTCAATGCAATTTTTTCCTAGCTTTAAGGAGGTCGGCGTCCTATTTTTCCTCTACTGTGACCAAGCGATTACAGACAGTCCAGTCAACAGGTTCAAATAAGCACAGCTGGTAGACAGGCCACAAACACGATTATGTTAACGGGTAATGGGATAAGGTTCGTGTTAAACTGACTGGGAGCAGGTGGAAGTAAGTAATCAAATTACTGAGCAGAGAGAATGAGGAACAGGTGAGCATGTGATTGGTGTGGGTGTTTGGAGAAAAGGTGTAAAGGCATCTGCTGTCAGGAGGGCAACCGCAAGAACCAGAAAGTTCCACAGACAGCAGCAGCAGCACAGGGAGACGTGAGAATGAGCCTGCAGGCAGGGATAGAGTCGAGACAGAAGCAGGAATCATGACTGGAACCATTTCCAAATGAAAATGTGCATTCAGATGTCAACAGTGAAGCTTTTTGTTAAAATATAGTTCACAATATAAGTCACAATCCTCATCGAACCCTTAATGTGTGCTCAGGACTGCAAACCATATTTTATTCATTAAGGAAAACATAATAAGCAATAATAGTAGAATTTAAACCTTCTCCCACCCTTAATCACCGGCAGTAAGAAATACAGGACGCAAATGACCCAATAAGCAAATGAGTTTCACAGCTTGAAGTTCAAGTTCAAGTGCAGCCAAACCATTAAGGTGTAAAATGCAAATGCTTGAGGTGTGAAAGTGTTTCCTGGTGGCAGAGCACCCCAGGGGGCACGGTTGACTTAACACAGATGTTGCTATTTTCCACATGCGCTGCCATCTTTGGAACATTTTCTCAGTATGTGGGGACTATGTGGCGGAAAAAAATTGGGCACTGGCCGGTGGTGCAGTTTTGACCTTTTTTTGTGTTAATGAAAGAAAAAGTTCATCATGATTATGATGCTGAATATACGCAGGGCTGGGACGTCCAAAATAGTTGCTCATCCTTCTCACAGCGCATGCTTTCATGTTGTTTTTGTACCAGATGAAGCCGTGCATCGCCTGCTGTTGCCGGGCCCGCTGATCATCGATCTGCATCCCCCTCCCGCTCCCACCAAGCCCCTCAGAGGCCTCCCGTTCGCCACCGCCATGCCTAGCGATTAGCTCGTCACTCTCCACATTTCTGGAGCAGAACTAATCAGGCTGGAGAAGAGACTTGCCCCACTGCTACCCATGCGTGACTTGTCTTACCAATGTATGCAAGAGGCGAACAGAAGCAAAGCAGAATTGGATTTTATTTCTAGAATCTCCCCGGTGTGCTGATGGGGAAGCCAATCTGCTGTGCTGTGAGAGGCACGTGGACTTCATCTGCCTCCTGTGTGACTGATGAGCAAGAGTGATTTGCTGTATTGAGAGGTAATTATATTGTAATTAACAGCTTCAGACTGATATATTAGTCCATTAGAGACTGACTGTAAGCCAGTCACATCATCTGGTCTGTGGTAGAAAGTGGACAGAGCTCTTCTAGAGACACAGAGAGACCATAAAACATTTAGTCTAAACCTGGCGACAAATTAAAGATAAACAACCCTGTGATTGTTGGAAAAATAACTTTAAGCATATTAACGGTCTTCTGATTTGATGCAGTGCTTAAGACTTGAAAACTGTGGCCGGTGTGAAAGCTGTTAAAAACTGCTCAGTCAGAACTGAAGAGGAAGACTTTCAAACATTTTCTATAAATAGCATCACATTGAAAGCAGTTCAGAGGTGCACAAGGAGATAAGCTCGGACTTTCCTCTTCTGGTTGAGTCAGGTAATGTGTCCTAATCATAGAGGTTATAGTTTGTAACAAGCAGTGTAAATATATATGTGTGTACAGATTACAGTGCATTTAAAATCCTTCACATTACATGTTTGTTACATGTTTTTTCATAGCTATTAAACGTTAACTGTAGGAGCTTAAATTAAAATGTTGCTTTCTGGTTTGTTTGGGGTTTTTTTAAGTTTTTTTTTTGTTTTTACACAATCCAATAATTAGTTTTGTGACTTTTTCTGTAAATTCACCATAAACACCAATTATATAAAAAGTAACATTTTAAAAATGCACTTGTGTACATTTGCAACACAAATACGGTGTAAACGATCATCAGTCAAAACAAAACAAAACAAAACATACAATATTAACAAATTCTCAACAATACTACATACATGCAATCCATGCAGTAGTGCAGAAGTTCCTAAAACCGTTCCCTACCCTTATGTTTTGCGTATCTATAGTGCCTGATACTGATGTCCCGATAACCACTGCACATATGATGTATTTTAACTTGTATGTCTGATCTATTGTAAAGCACTTTGTGATTTTTATCTGTGAAATGTGCTATATAAATAAATTTTACTTACTTATTTGTTAATGATCCCCAAATGTTCAAATACTTATGTTTAATCAAAAACACTGGCCTCTTAGTGATGTGCAAATTTGCTATAAGAAGATTTTTTTTAAATTACATATTAACAGTAGTTCTTATAAAGAGTTACCATAGCAAACAAATGAGATGTTTTTTTGTTTTAAAACTTGCATCTAAGAAAATGAGACAAAATATTAGAACATCCCTCAGTGTAAGTGTGAGTGGTAAAGTGGCAAACTCAGTTTCCCAATGATTCAGCGAGTCAAACTAATACTTTGGGATTTGGGAGCAACCTGTGGTGCAACAAAGCTCTGCACGGACAAATGAAAACTTTAGCTTCACACTTACACTCTTTGGCCCCAGAAGCACTTTAATCTGCGCAAACATTTTTCTTTTGAAATGAATTCACAGCTGCATTTTTGGTTCAATGAAATATTAACAGTATCTGAATATTTTAGTGCAAATAATGAGGGCTCTTGACCTCTCTATTTAAATTTAATCATTACATGCAGAATTTATTAGCTGTATTTTCCCTCCACTGTCTAGGAAATTTTGCCACTAATATTCCCTGTAAGCAGAGAGGGATAAAGAGTCTGTCCCCCCATAACAGATGTACGCAACAGAAACATCATGAGGGTCATGAAATAGCACAAAAAACGAAATCTACCACAAAAAAAAGCCAAATATTCTGCTAAAAGAGTCATTAGTTATAAAGGTGGAAACAGTGTGACTATGATAAAAAGAGGCCAAGCATGAAGTGTGCGACAGCTCTATCAAAGAGCACAACCTGAAGGTCAACTTTGCCGTAATTGCCGTGCCCTGTTCCCATTTGTCTAAGCCGAGCTGCAGGTGAAAAGGCATTTGGCTACCTGTCATCCTGAGTCACATTCATCCCTGCAGATCGAGATGCAGAGTGGTGACAGGAGAACACGCCGAGCTGCAGCTCCTTCGATTGGCAAACCCCACCTCGAATTAAAAATCAAGTTTAATCAGCATGCAGACAACAAATAAAGAGAAAAACAGAATTCCTTGACCCTTGTAGTCAGGGGAGCCCTGGCTCTGCTTTGCATTTTGCTGCATTGGTTTGAGTCCTCTTTAAGGGAAGGGTTACTGCAAATCAATACACAGGCGCTTGGACTGATCACATTTGTCCTGTGATAGAAAATGTCTCTTTAAGGATTACAAGGTAATCGTGCATGGTTGAAAAGTGATCAGTGAAGGATTCGTACGTGAGGAAATGATACCTATTGGAGATTTGACACATTATGGTGCTTTCACAAGCAAAACAACTGTTGGCTTCACTGCACCATTCAGCAGTACCACTGAGGATGGAGCAAAAATAGGTGGACTTTTAAAAAAGTTCCAGTGGGATATCAATGTCTCCAAAACCCATTTTCCAGTTTCCGAAGGAGGAAAACAGGTAGAGCAACTGCAGGTGTACAACAAGCTCCTTAACTCGTTTAAAAAATAAAAAACACACCTGACATGTCTGTTTGATTGGAAACCTGTGTCCAATACAGGATTTTGCACCTGTGGTTTTCAGACAAATGAACAATGTCATCCTTTCAGACACCTTATATCAACTTTTGCTTAATGTTGCTTGTGTACCTGTTGCCACCTGGGTGCTTCCAGTCGACTGGCTGTACATTCATCATATTGTTGAGCTTTGACTAAAGTGTCCTCAGGAGCTCCCAAGCTGTGCACTGTGTCAAGCAATGACTTCCACTGCTCCGCACAAACCACTAAAAGTAATGTTTCTGAGCACAACACAGTGGATGCCATATCCTGTGTGGAAGCACTGCTACACAGTGTTATTCTGTAATCATCAAACCACTAAAGGAATAAACACTTTTTGGAAGAATGGTGTTCATCCATCCAGTATAGTTTGAGAGATATGGAGGATCAATACCAGGGCTTAACTGATGCTGTTCTGGCACATAGTTGCCCAATATCTGTATATCGCTTTTTCCTTTAATCTCCATTTCTCTCATGCAGAGTTTTTTTCCAGAACAGTTGCTAACCCTCAATGCTTCCATTAATCTACTGGTATCAGTAGAACTACAGACACTTCAAAATAAAAAATAGTTAGTTATTAAATACTCTGGTAAAAGATAAAGTACTGTTTCAACTTCTTGACTCAAGTAAAAGAGAGAAAGTACAAGATGTGAAGTATACTTAATAATATAAAGGGACACAAGCTTAAACTTCTAATTCCATTTTTAATTCTAGTGAATTCATATAGTGAATTCATATGGGTGATCGTGGCTCAAGAGTTGGGCGTTCGCCTTGTAATCGGAAGGTTGCCGGTTCGAGCCCCAGCTTGGACAGTCTCGGTCGTTGTGTCCTTGGGCAAGACACTTCACCCGGTGCCTACTGGTGGTGGTCAGAGGGCCCGGTGGCGCCAGTGTCCGGCAGCCTCGCCTCTGTCAGTGCGCCCCAGGGTGGCTGTGGCTACAACGTAGCTGCCATCACCAGTGTGTGAATGGGTGGATGACTGGTTGTGTAAAGTGCTTTGGGGTCCTTAGGGACTAGTAAAGCGCTATACAAATATAGGCCATTTACCATATAGCTTGCACATCTGTTATATAGAAGACCAGAAAAAATAAAGAGAATTCTAAAACAACAACAACATTTTTTTTGTTGACTAATTGTATATGTCTGACTTTACAACCACATCTAAGATTGGTTGTAGTGGCGCAACATCAAAAGGATCACAAGTTACAAAATTTCTATTATGAGCACAAGCAGATTTTGTGTGCAGGCTGTGATCAGCTGACTTATGCTCTTTGTGAACTTACACAAGTGATGCCAGCACACAAGCTATTGTGACTGATTTCCCACCTGTAGACTCCTGGAAATCCAACAGCTGGACCTTTAGCTAGCAGACACTAGCTAAAGGTCTGCTAGCTAAAGGTCTGCTAGCTAAAGCAGACCTTTAGCTAGCAGACACTAGCTAAAGGTCTGCTAGCTAAAGCAGACAAGCAACAGATAAACTGTTTCTGTACAGAAAGTTTCTGTTTGTTGAGCTGACTCAAAGCCGAATTTGAAATTACTTACCATTCAATAAAAATGACTCGCTCTATGCGTGCTTGTCTTCTGCAGCGGTAGCTAGAGGCTGAAGCAGCGCAACCACTTTAACCCCTGAGTGTACCGCTATAAAATGAAGCATAAATTTATTTATTTTTTTCCCCCCCATGTCGTCTCGTCATGTGCATTAGTGATGGATACACAAATAGGATCATCTTTGCTATTGTTCCCTTTACTGAGGTTTGATGTTAAATAACTCCCACCAAATGTGTTAAACATAAAGTAACAAGCCTACTTGAAAATGAAAGGAGCAGAAAGTTGAGATATTTGGTTAAAATATAGGCAGTAAAAGTAAAAAGCTGTCAGAAAAAAATAAGTAAACTACAGATATCTAAAAATTCTATTTAATTACAGTAACAAAGTATTTGTATTTTGTTACTTCCCACTTCTGCCAGTGAGTTTCTTACTGTGGTCCTGCCTACATCAGAGAGAAAACATTAGTCTTCCACATATGAAAAACAATGTAGCCTGTTATAATCTATAACAACTGGACACGAATGGACACTATAACTGTATGCTACAAATACATTAGCTAACTTAACAGTTCCAGCTTTTGTTTATTAACAAAAAATGTGCTCGTCGGGCCTGGTGGGTGGTCGACTCATGCCAGGTGTGCTGGCAGTACATTAGCAGGAACCATGCTTATAGATATACTTGTATATTTGCGAAACTACACACATTAACCTACACACAGTGTAAATTGCATCTTTGTAGCATAACCACTAATGTGAGGGGGAGCAAAAAAAGATGAATAGTGTCTCTGACTGTGCATGGAGGAGGCTCAAACTGCAGTGATCCTGTAGTTACTTACATTTCACATTTATTTAAAGAGCAAGCATATTTTCTTACTCACAGCTGGTAACCGTTTGCATTGCAATTACTGTACAGTATGTTCTGTCACAGCAAACTGTTCTCAGTGGTTTTCCTGAAATATGACATCGTTATTGAATTTCTAAAACTAAGACTAGAAATGCAGCTCACCTTCATCGTTTGGTGAACTCTGTTTAGTCCACAGTTAAAAAATAAATAAATAAATAAAACTTGCAAGACAACAGAGAACATCAGGCACACATGATCCAAACCAAATCACACTACTCTAACGTTTAGCTGGATTCTTTACAGTAACTCTTTAAAGAACTAATAACTGATACCACAATCACATTAAGATGGTATAAAGCCCATAATATGAGTAGAGTTGAATTTAGGAGTACAGTGTAAGTCACAAGTGTTTTGACAGCAAGAAGAATCCAATACACAATCACTATGGTCACGCTTGTTACACTAGAAGATGGTGTAATAACTTTAAAATATGTGTAAGTATGGAGCTGCAGTCAGGAGGCTGTCAGCATAAAGAAAAGCCTGGCTCTGTCCAAACCCAGCGACAGCTGAACAATTGAGGCTGGAACATGCCACTGACCACAAAGCTCATTTCAGAGTCATTAAGCTTAAGTATTCACTTTATTAAACATTGTTTTTTCCATCGCTGTTATATCCTACCGTCTAATGTGAGTAAATACAAGTTCAGGGGAGGAAAAACGAGCCCAGTCAAGATCCCCGTTTGTATTTAAGACTCAAGACTTTAGAGGCTGGTGAGAAACAGTATTTTGTTTCAGGTTGGGTAACACCATACAAAATGACAATAAACTTCAGTGCAATAAGCAATAAAGTTTAAAAAGAGCAGTAAGAAGGCAGTAATGAATTGCAACAATAGTTATGGACAAATAAATAGCTTACAATCTTAGTTCTAACACAAACTCAAGTCACAACATGCTCTCAGTAACTGCAGCTGATTGTAGAGAACCACTGACAGCTCTGGTCTCTATTTTACTAAATTAACTGTACATCTATGTTGGAGTGCCGGTTTGCCTCAGTAGGTTGAGCAAGCAGTCCATATGCTTAAAAGTTCATGCAGATGCCGAGATACGAACCGTCCCTGAGACATTTGCTGCTTGCCTGTCTCCTGCCCTATACAAGCTTTACAAGCCCCACCCCCCAAAAAACCAAAAGAACAAACAAAACAAAGACAAATTGGACAGTTTATTCCAGTGCTGTAGGCCAGCGGTCCCCAGCCTTCTTTTTGCGCCACAGACGGGTTTATGTCCGACAATATTTTCACGGACCTGCCTTCAAGGTGTCGTGGATAAATACAACAAAATAAAACCAGTACCGGCACAAAAAAAAAAAGAAAAAAAAAAGAAGAAGAAGAAGATTTATTCAGAAAACACAGGAAAAGACCCAGAGAAACCAAGTTAATGATAAAAACGATTTTAAAAAAATGATTTAAAAAACCCCCTGAAAACCATAAATTTCACACCCGAGCCTCAATTCTTGCAGCCGGTACCAAACGACTCACGGACCAGTACCAGGACCAGTACCAGTTCGTGGCCCGGGGGTTGGGGGCCGCTGCTGTAGGCAGAGACTATTTGAAAGACTCACTTGTGGGTTTTAGCAAAGGTGTGAACTTTCTATGATATTTTATTTTTCTTAAATAAAACTCTGGGGATTTACATTAACTTAATTATTCAAATTAACAAACCACATCAAGGATGCTTGGGTTAAGGACTTGGAAGTAGACATATCGGATGCTTTGTGGGCCAATGGGTTGAAGAAGATTAAAGAACGCTCTGTTAATGCCAGACTACAACTTCTACAGTTCAAGGTCCTTCGTCGTTTGCATTTCTCTAAAACAAAGCTAGGCAGCATTTTTCCGTCTATTTCGTCTTTGTGTGACAGATGCAAAGCAATGGAAGGAACCCTTGGTCACCTTTTCTGGTCTTGCCCTGCACTCAGGAGTTCCTGGGCAGAGATATTTAATATATATAACAGGATTTATGACCTAAAATTAAAGCCGGATGGTGTACCTGCAGTGCTAGGCTGCTCCCTAACCTCACTGGCACTCAGACGTCCTCTTCAGAAAGCCTTAATGTTTGGCATGATTGTAGCTAAAAGACTTATTCTTAGAGCCTGGAAATCACCATCTCCTCCATTGTTTAGGGTTTGGCTACGTGAGATGATTGCATGTTTGTATATTGAAAACGTTCGTTATCGTCTGGCTGACACTCATTTTAAGTTTGTCGAAATCTGGGGCCCTTTTCTCAATCATATTAATGGGGATTCAACATAAACTTTAATCCATTTGACTGCACTTTGTGTTTGTGTGAAACTGCACTTCTGCCGGACCCCGAGTCCTTCCTGGACTTGTTCCTCACATCTTCTGGACTTGGTGAACTCTCTGTTGCCCTGTCTAACCTCACGCAGAAGATCATCTTCTTTGGACACTGGTATTTCTTTTCAACTTTTGATTTGTACTGGCTAACCGGTGCATTTTTTCTTTTCTTTCCTGTTTGTTTTTTTGTTTGTTTGTTTTTTGCTTCTGGTTTTCTTTTTTTTCTGTGCTTGAATGTTATTGTTTTTGAATCTTATGTCCTTTGTCTGGTGTGATTTTATGTAACGTCGAACTTAAAATCTTATAAATAAACATAAAAAAAAAAAAAATCAAATTAAAATTATTCATGTCTACAGACAAGTACATACAGTCACATGAAAAAGCTTTCACTTATAGGTTAACACGGTGATCGAGGAGAAGCAGCTTACGCTGTCCGTCAATCTAGGAAGGGTTATACAGCCATTTCTAAACAATATGAAGTCCATAATTCGATATTGAGAAAGATCATTCATAAGTAGAACTCATTCAAGAAAGCTGCCAATCTTCCCAGAAGCTGATGTCACAGCATGTCCACCCAAGTTTAGGTTGTCAGGTTCTGAGAGACTCTGTAAAAAAAACCCCAAGAGCCACATCTCAGACTCTACAGGCCTCATTTAGGATGTTAAATATTAAAGTTGGTGACAGCACAATTAGAAAATGACTGAATAAGTACGGCTTGTTTGGAAGGGTTGCCAGTAGAAGATAAACATTGCACCAGAGCTTAAGCTTGCAAAGTTGCATCAGAAACTTTGCAGGCTTCAGTTGCATTTTTCCAAGACTTCTGGAACAATGTCCTTTGGACAGATGAGGCAGAAGTGGTGATGTTTGGCTGTAAAGCCCAGCATCATGATTGGTGAGAACCAAACACAGCAGTTCCGCACAAAACCCTCATACCAACCGTTAGTTCAATAAGGAGAGTTTACTTGGAAAAACTGAACATATTTATTGAGAAATTAACATATTTGGCGATTAGACTCTGATGACCCATCACGGCAGAACACAATCCCAGTGGTGATAGGATTTAGTACAGGACCCCCCGGAGTCTGGAGGCTGGAGGTGGTGACGATGAAGACTGAGGCTTGAATGGAGCTCTGGCTGAGGTGTCTGGCTCAAAGAAGGTGGGCGACAAGATGATTGGACTAGACTAATGATGTTAGTATTGAGATTGACAGTGTGGGAAAGTGGTAGACAAAGAGAAAAGCAGCCGAACACCCAGGAAAGCAAGCAGATGAGTCATTACAGATCTTCCTCATCGAACTCACGCTTAAGCTGCATCACGGCGGATGATTTGGGCTTGTTTTGCAGCCACAGGACCTGGGCACCTTCCATTTATTGAGTCAACCATGAACTTCTCTGTACACCAAAGTAGTTTAGAGTCAAATGTTAGGCCATCTGTCTGACAGATAAAGTCTGGCTCATAGAACAGGACAATGATCCCAAACACAGCAAATCTACAACAGAATGGCTGAAAAAGCAAAGAATCGATGTGTTTCGATGACCCAGTCAAAGTCTAGACTTCGATGTGACTCAAATGCTCTGGCAGGATCTTCAGAGAGCTGTGTAAAAAAATGCCTTGCAACATTATAAAGCCGTACAGAAAATGGTTACTTCAAGTTGTTGTTGCTGTTACAAGCTATTGAATCACGGGGTGTACTTTCCCATGAAAACACTCTTTTCCACGGGACATTTTCCAGAACAATTTCACTTGCTGAGAAAACAGCACTGTCACCATGGAAGGTCTATCAGAACAGTTAATCATAATTACTCGAAACCCTTTTAAAAATGTCAACACGACACAGATTCAGTGAATCCAATTACAGGCTGACGCCTTGCTGCTCAGTAGTGGCTAAAGGCACCTGTGTCAGCGCTCAGTTATCAGTCTAACAGGCCACACCCTTGATCATGCTTAAATCGAAGCATGATTGAGACAAAAAATTCTGTAGAGTTGTCATGATCAAGAAAATTAGCTGTAGAGACTAAAACCATTTTTTGTACCACGTTGTAAACATGTTTATTTCTTATAAGGTTGGGTGTATTAACAGAGGAGTCTACGGTGACTGATTCTCCCCTGAAGCAAGCCTCAAGAAACCATTAGAGAAACTACAGTTTACTGCACGTCCACGGTGGCTTTGTTTTACAGCCCTGGAGGTTGCGCATTTGGCCAAGGTCAAGAGACAGATTGATGGCAGACTAAACTGTAGGTGGTTTTCCTTGACAGTATTTTTTGTCTGCAGCTTCATACAGTATGTGTTGTGCTGTATTTTTACTGTGTAGCCATGATAATCAGCTTTGGTTAGATAAGATTCATAATCAGATGAGAGGAAGAATTTAAATGAGTTAAGATACTAGTCTTCACTGAGATTAGGGTCAAATTCTGCTCAACATGTGCATGTAAATACATAAATTTGGAGCGTATATGCCCACGTTATTGAACTTGCAGTCAGCTTGCATAAGACAGCTGCTGTTGCTTTATCTAGTTGCTCTGATTCCTCGGGATAAATGAGTGATTAGCAGCAGCTGCAGTTTCTGTCAGTAAATTAGCTCAACGGCGTTTGACTTCATAAAAGTGCGAACTCAAACAAGTGAGAACATAAGAACGAAATTAATTATCCAGAGTGTTTGCACACTTTTGTGTTGAGGATAATATCTGGCTGCAACACTTGACTACAGTCCACGGATTAGAAAATCAGATCAGATAAATAAAGCAAAACTAATCAGCCAAGAGGGGAGTTTTAAAGGAAACTTGTTAGTGAAGTTTCTTCAGTATTTGTGCCACTTCTGTGTGAACGCTGATTTCCTGCTTTTCCTGCTTTTCATATTCTCATTCAACATGAGAAAGTCTTCAGCAGAAAAAGCCGATTCTTCACAGCAAACCCAAAAATAAAAATGATTTGTCTGTAATGCTTTGAGCCAGGTTTGTGTTTTCATGTCAGTGTTGTGTAATGGCACTCTCCCTCTGTATTGTATGTACAAAAATAACTAAGCACACTTTGACTTTTCCATTCTGGACACTAGCTGTGCGCAGAAGTGAGAGCACAGCTGACCGACCACAAAACATTCGGCGTCCAGTAGAAACAGTCATCTCATCATATGCACGAGTAATGCTGTTAAACAGAAGCACTCGCTATATTTGCTGTGTATATTACAGTATCAATCACCTGACACCCACACAAAGCAGATATTTTCAAGCAAAGTTTAAAATCTAATTGTATATGCTTTAAACACCTTGGGGGGAAATATACTCTACATAGGCAATATTGGTTTATTCCTTCTAATCTGTTTACTTAAAGTATCCTAGTTCTCTTTCTGTGTTTTAAGAAGTCTTGCATACAGTAATGAGAAGTTATTATTATAAATGGGGTGTAGCTGCAGGCTCAGAAGACACGGTTTTCTTCTCTAATAAAAGATCAAACTGCAATTTTGGTGTCTTTGCAGAGAAATTTGCATCACGTTTGTTGTTTTAAAAAGCCATTATGTTCTCCCAGAACAAGAAAATGCCTCTACGCCAAGTACAACATAAACACATAATCTCACTTTGTGCGTGAGTGCCAGAGCTCAGTAGGAGCAATATTCTCGTATACCCGGTGGAATTAAACACACACACACACAAGGTCACTCAAAACAACATTTTGAGACCTGCATCAAAATGCCAGCCATGTTTCGATCAAGTCACACAGGTTTGATTTAAAATAAGACCTCTAATAGGTGTTGTCTATTTTAGACCAAATAATCCACTAAAAAGAAATTATTACAAAATTAAGCCTTTAATGACCTTTAACCCTCTATTGTGTGACTTGAAAAATCAAGTCAACACGGAAGTGACAAAAATAGTTCAAGTAATGACTTTAAGGTCTGCTTCAAAAGCAAGTTGGTTCTCCCAGAATGACGTTTCATTTAAATATTTAAAGCCAGGTGTGTTTACAGCAAAAACTGTACAATTTGATGTTACCCGTTTCACTTTTGTTAAGACTGTTAATCCTCAGCTAATTAGTGTCACTGATCTAGCCTGTGTCTGCACATTATTAATGCAATTATCAGATAAAATATGACATGGTGTTGATTAATAATACTATTAATTGTATAATGAACAAATAGTTTTTTTTATCATCACTAGTACATGCTACAGTACTGGCTGGTATGTTCATGCTGTTGGGTAAAAGAGGGTGGTTGATATTTGTTGTTTATACTGTATATTAAATAGGTGTAATTTTAGCCTGTTGCTAGGTGGTAGCTAGGCATGTAGAAGCAACATGATGAAATCAAAGCAGCAGATATAGATAAAAACCTTCAAGAGTCATAAGACGTTGTTGTTCTGTTTTGGCTCCAATAAGCACAATATTGATGATCACCATAATAAACTCAAGGCTTCAAACTAAAGGTTGATGTCATGTTGGCTAAATCTCCTACATGCAAATGTGTGGTGCAGCTATTGAGACCGTTACTGTAAACAAGCTATCCTGTAAGAGAAGATAAAATAGCAAAACTGTGTTCTTCGTCAATAAAGACGATAAGATCAACAAGAAGGATGTCTTAACATTCAAATATTTCAATCAATCACTTATTTTTTCTTTCCTATACTTTCAGGAGCTCTACAACATCTGCCTGAGAGTAGACATCCATATTTAGAGTGATGGCTACCTCGGACGCCCATGCGATCACTACTTTGTTGAACTTGGTTGATGATAAAATTATGTTTTTATGTTCAATGAACATGAATTTTCTCGAATCACCAACATGGCAGCTCAGGGCTGAAAGCTCCTTACCCCAAGTACGTTTATGTAATTGACCCTGACAGTACCGCAATTTGTACAATAGGAAAAGAAAAGAAAACTCCCCATTATTGATTCACCAGCACAGGTAGCAAAACCGCAATCTCAAAATCTGTGACTAACATTCTGATTGGCTGGGAATGAAATACAGGGTGATGAACAGAGTTGGAATCAGAGGAACAAGCTGAATAAACTGGAAACAGGACAAACAATCTACCCAAACACAGAGTGGGAAAAAAGGTGCGAGTGAAGAGATAGGAGCATATGGGTGTCTGAGCGAGGAGGACAAAGAACACTCCTAAGACCTTAATTCAACAAGAAAATATGGATAAGGCATATTGATTCATACGCGTCTTTTACCTGCAATCAGATACTGTACAAATTGTCTTTTGTCGATTTGTAATTATACAGGTGAATGATTTCCTGGCAAAGCCCTGCTACTGATAAAATGTGCCTTTTTGCTGATGCCTGGGTTAGCCATGCAGAGAGAAACAGCAGGGGAGGCCTAAATCTAAATAACTGATGGAGTGGAGGGGCTTTCTTTCCATCTCACAAGTATTAATATCGTCTTCAGAACACATTTCAGCAGAGTTCATCAGGGCACTGTTACACTTGCTGCAAAACAAATTTTCATCTCAGTCAACATGACCTGGGGCTTTGGACTGAGGAAGTGTGGGAATATAAAATAGATTTGTTGTGATAAAGGCATGGATTTCTGCATTTAGCAGAGAATGAATGTATTCATGGTTAGATTAAAAGAGCCGGCGAGAAACGGCAACAATACTAAATCATGAAAATGTCTTTGTGTTGTATGTTCATGTAAACCGAGGAACAGACTGATGAATTCTAGGGGTGAAAAGGGAAAAATTGTCTTCCTCTCCCACTGTGGCTTCAGTGAAATCCCAGCACTGCCCCACTGTGGGCCTCTGTTCCCTGAATACATTTGTGCTACGAGTATATAATGACTGCATCGGCAGATGACGATGGAGGAGAGAAAGAAAAATGGCAAAGGCGATAGTTCCCGCCTTATCTGCTCTGCTTGCTGCCACCTCCATCTCAGGTGAATTGCATGAGATTTACCTATTGTCATGGCAACGATGAACTATTCCCGATTCAGTGTTCAAACACTGGAAGGCAGGTGGCATGCCACAAGTTTCTCTAGGAGCAACAAAAAAAGTTCTGACTTGTTCCTCTCCAGATTTTTCTCTTTACATTGAAGAACATGACGAAAAATGTATCATTAGCAACAAATTGAAGGTCAACTAGTAACATTTCAAATTCAGTTATAAGTTTCTGAAATAACTACTCACGAAACAAAACAGAAATATGGGAGTTTGAAGCTCACAATTTATTTCCATACACTTAAATAAAATGGAAACGGGAGGCAAACTTTTTAGTTGTTTCTTTTTGAACAATGCTCCTAAAACAGTGGTCCAACCTTTTTTTCGCCACGGACCGGTTTATGTCTGACAATATTTTTACAGACCGGCCTTTAAGGTGTCGCAGAGAAATGCAACAAAATAAAACCAGTAATGGTACCAAAAAAAAAAAAAATGTATTCATAACACACGGGAAAAGACCCAGGGAAAAAAAATAACGCTAAAAACCCTGAAAACCATCAATTTCACATCGGAGCCTCAACTCTAGCACCCCGTTACCAAACGACTCACGGACCGGTACCGGTCTGTGGCCCACTGGTTGGGACCACTGTCCTAAATGACTTTCCTTGACATGGATTTGGTCTTGAGTTGACTAGTTATGGTGGGTTAGGGTTGGATCGAGAAGTCTTTTGTTCTGAGGCTTCAAGACAAACGTCATCACTGTTGCATTTCAGATGCAAACAAATGGATTTGAATGTTGTAGAGTCTTTACCTTACAGTGTAAAGCGCCTTGAAGCAACTGTTGTTCTGATTTGGTACTACAAAGAGGGGCAGACTGTGAAATCGCCCACTCAAGTTTGACAACTTGTGATTGTGGTTCGAGAAGACAAATAATCCTCCATTATGAAACACGCTATGACCAAAGTTTGTATTTTTTTACTTTGGAAATTACCCAAAATAAACAGGCAACTGAGTGTGCATCCTAAATTAAAGTCACGTCAACTTTGAGTTGAGCAATCGAAGAAACTACCAATTATAATAAGGTGTTCAATACTTGAGTGGGTTACTTATGTAACCAAAACCAAGAAAGCCCATCAGTAACAGATTAGCTCATTGCTTCATGTGGACAGGGCTTATAGCTCAGTTAAATACGGGAAAACCCAAAACACCAGTCATGGTTTCTCTTCCCAACGCTGTCTCAAAAAACCCTAAAAGAAAACAAAAGAAAAAAAACCCCACAGCCTATAAAAATACATATAGATTGAATCTTTATTATGTTTCAGGGACTTTTTTTTCATTGGGGTTGACGGTGGGTATTCAATACGCATGACTCTACCTAGACTGCTCAACTTCTGAATCCCATCTGTCATTTTGACATCTGGCCCCTCAGATTATCCATCTACATTTCCCTGAAGCCTCATCAGAAACTGTGTCAGTGGAAGGATGGCTGTCAAGAAACCAATCTTAAGGAAGGAAAACAGGGAGAAAAAGTTGAGGTATGCCAAATCACACAAGAACTGGACTGGAAATCAGTGCTACCAGATCTTGTGAAGGGATCAAATTATTGTAAATACATACAGAGGAGGCCATGAGAGCGATACAATATTAAGTGTCTACAGAAATCTGTAAAAAAACAAAAACAAAAACCTAATTATTTGGTTCACAGTGATTTTTCCCGCTTTCCCAAATCTCAAAATGCACCAAATTGGAAGCAATCCAGCATACATCCCAACCAAGACTCTATACCTGCAAATTTAGACTTCAAATATTGTGAGTGCATCATACAGTGTACGGTTGCATCCATTACATTTGACTGTCACACATCCCAAAGAGAAAGTCAGCTAAAAAATAAATAGAGTTGCCATCACTTCTTCTATCAGCCTTTGTCACTTTGTTCATGTCTCACTTGGCATACTGGTTTCTTCCTAGAATAGCAGTGAGCAGAATAGGTGAAGATTTAAAGAGAGTACCATCTGCTCCTAAAAGCCTGGCTCCCCCCTCACTGCCCCACTCCAAAGTCTAACAGAAGCACATTTTAAGAAGTCTGGATTTACGGATGGGCAGCTTTCATCTCTGTGTCAGAGAAAGACAGCGATGTCGTCTACCTACAAAAGCACAAAGGTAGTGACTGCACTGAGTTAAGTATAAAAAAAACCTGCTTAACACTTTAATTTAACAATAACTAAAGTTTATTATTCTGTAACTTGTGCAATATATTGTCACATAACAATACTGAAAATTATTTTCAATACGAATTCAATTCAGCTTTATTTATATAACTCTAAATCACAAAAACAGTTGCCTCAAGGCACTTTGCATTGTAAGCTAAAGATGGCAACTTTGGCAACAGTGGGAAGGAAAAACTCCCCTTTGACAGGAAGAACTCTGGCAGAACCAGGCTCAGGGAGGGGCAGCCCAGGTGAGGGGAGGGAGACGAGGCATGCTGTGGAAGAGGGCCAGAGATTAATTATGACTAATGATTAAATGCAGAGTGGTGTGTAAACAAACAGGGAATGCAAAAAGATGAGTGAAGAAGAAACACTAACTGCATGAGTCCCAGCAGCCTACACCTATTGCAATGCAACTAAGGAAGGATACAGGACCGAGGAATGTTTTAAGCCAAATCTAGAAATGTAGAGAGGCTGTCTGTCACCTGAATGTAAGCTGGAAGCTGGCTCCACAGAGGAGGGCCTTAAAGCTGAAGGGTCTGTCTCCCATCCCTCTTTTAGATATCCTAGGAATCACACGTAGGCCAGCAGTCTGAGAGTGAACGGTTCAATTAGGGTGATATGTTACTATTGGATGATTCATCTTTGTTTCAGCTTTTTAATAAGCTGCTTAATGTCCTGCATTTCCACCATGTAACTACATCTGTAATATTCATCCACCATTTATGCTTCCTGTCATGGAGTGCTGCTGGCAAGTGCAACTAGTGAGTGCTCCAATGACACTCTGTGGAGTCATTTGTTTACATTTGGGTCATACATCACCAGCTGCTGCATATCGTCTTTGATTGATTAGTTGTATAGGACTGTGTGCTTTTGCCTTAAGTGACAAACTGTGGCTTACTGCTTTGAAATATATGAAGGAAAAACTGTTCATGTTAAAACTACTTTGCTTTGTTGGAGGTTGTTTAATTAACTCCCTTTAATGTATTGAATTAAAGCTTAAATGCATTGTGTTGCTATATCAACTGCAACATAAAATTGTTAGATCATGTAAAAATTTATACTGGTATCACTTTGTATGATATATTTTACAGCCCAACAGAAAACAGAAGAAAAGGTTACCAATATCCAGAGAAGAGGTTTGGAATATGCTTCCAAGGAGTTCAGAGAACAGTTTGAATTGTACAAACTCTGATTTACCTTATATATTTGTACAGGGCGTAACAAAGAGAATCATCTGATTTCAAAGTGTTCATAACTGGTACCTCCTCTCTTTACATTTTAGGAAAATGTAAAGAAACAAAGTATGACTCAATACATTTGCACACTGCCATTTGCTCCTGGGAAATCCTTCTCTGCTCCCTCTGCACGTGCAGCTACACGCTGCATCAAACAGACTTTTCTTTCATGTCGAAGATCATTACCGACCATGAAAGTTGGGTTTCTGGCTGTGACCTGCAGTCCAAACAGGAGTTTTTTTACTGTGAGAATCCCCGGTGCTCAAAGGCAATGAGATAAGAAATATGTTTGTGGGTTTGTTCCCCTGGGTCACACTGACAAAACAGGCATCCGATCAGGCATCTGAAGAAG